>NC_134284.1:11948015-12588849 GCF_949628215.1 Phalacrocorax aristotelis | reverse complement strand
GAGACAGCACTGGAGCTGTGTTATTGGTGTCGTGAACCCAACAGGGAATTGAAGTTCAATCTGAAAAAGCACAAGCCATAGCTCTTCAGTCTGTGTGGGCAATTACCCCACATCAGGTTATCGAACCCCAAGTAACATTAGCTGAAGGAGCTGGAGCAATGGTATATGTGTTACTGGAAGGAGATGACACTCCTGTTTTCCACCCCTATCATAGCTTGGCTCTCCTGCTTTGTAGTCTTGTACTACAAGCACATGCCCTGGATATATTTTCACTAGACCAACATGTAAATATTTGGATTTGATCGGCCTCTACTGTAACTAACTCATCTGCCTTTCCTATTGAAGAAAGGCTAAGAGCTGCAGATCTCAACAGCATGTTTCATTGGTGTGCCAAACCCAGTAGCTGTATTACAGAATTATACCATGCTAAGTGTTTTTGATATTAATGCTCCTCATTGCTATTTCTTCCAAGTAGGTAACGGCCATATGCCAAGGAACATTACAAAATTGATTGATGGTGGACTATATCCTTCTTCAATACCATAAACACTGCTCCAATTTTGATGACATGTGTTGCTTCAACATAACTGATGAATCAGCCAGAGAAGAAGACAACAGTCAACATCTTCAGGACTTAATGCATCTAATGAAACAATTGTGGTAGCTGGCTGGCTAAGTGGTTTAATTCCCTGACAGGATGAGTGGGACACCTGATTCAAAGCATTATTGTCAGGATAGGTTTATTCCTTTTTCTACACATTTATTATGTGCATCTGTATATTACCTTGCCCTACACCCCACAAGCCCAAATGAGTACCTACAGCGTTGCCAGCCCCAGCAGAAGTACCACCTTGAGCAAGGGGGTGGAATGTAGGAAAATAACAGAGGACTGGCGAGGAGGACTATAAACACGCTCAAGTGACTTGCAGCTGGGGTGTAGAAAAATACATTCTAATCAATCTAACTGTTGTCTACCATTGCCCGTTTGACAAGTAGGACGCCTGTGTTCAAATAACACAGGCCTGTGATAGACTCAGAGGCACCTTATCGAACATGCTTGAGATTCCTGCCCTACTGTGGGAAAGACCAAAGCACAGTGGTAAACTACACCTCCATGAGTTCCTGAAAAACAGGCGCAAAGATCAGGTTCAGCGATCCTCTAGCAAGGATCAAGTTCTGCAGTGCCTGCATCCCAGCCTGTACGCCTCTACCCAGGTGCTGTTTCATGGATCCCCCAGTAATAAAAATAAATTTATTCTTTGCATTTCAGCCATGGTTTTGCGGTGGTTGTTGCTGCGCCCTGCCTGTGCTGACTCACACACACACCAGACACCCTCGGTACTCAGCTATAGAGGGAATCTTCCAGATCATCCTCTTTTTGGGTTGGTCTTGCGAGTCTAAGTCAGAGCTCTGTTTGATTTGTATTTATTTTATTGAGTATAATTTGGGAGAAACATCATAAGTTTTCAGAGCTGCAGTTTGTTGGATTTATAGACTGAAACAAGATCTATAATTCAGGATAAACCATAATTTCTGGTATCTACACAACCAGACCTCACAATGCAGGTTCTAGTCTCCAATTTAAGAACTGCAAATCAGTGCATGCTGCCCGGTTGTAATCCTGGACTCTGAAGTGCACAAAAAGGCATCTTGCAGAGTTTGAGAAACTAGAACAGGCTTGGCTCAACACACCAGATAAACTTGTGTGTTTTTCCTTTTTAATTTCTGCCAAATGCAGTGGAATGCAAGCCCAGAATTCAACAACACCCCCAGCCAGCCACTCAAGCTATAGGTTCTGAGATACAGTGATCAATTCTGTCCAAAACAAGAAGACTACATTGGGAACAGTCATCTCCTCATAGGAATTAAGGTCACACACCAAAAATGTTAAGATCTGTTATATAAAATCCTAAGTTCACAGAAAGAAAATCTGTCAACCTCCCTAAGCAAATAAAACTCTCACGGCTTATTACGCACTGCACAAGGAAATGGAGCCTTGAAAAATTAACAGGAGAGACTGAGGGGTTGGAGAGACACATCTCTACCTACCCAGGCAAGAAGAAACAAAGACTGTCAAAGATACACAGAAGCATTTGTCTACAGAACGTGCAAGATCATTGTCTGCCAAAGGTTAAAGAAATACAGAAGACAAAACACTTCCTACACTTAGAACACAGGAACAGAGATAAAAGGGCAACTTTCTGATGCTAGAAGTCGGTACTCTTAAGTGTAACCTAGGTCCTCTTAACCAAGTTATTACCATTATCACCCAACTTGCTGTGAAGCAACTTCACAGCTCTCCCATCTGCTTCCACCAACTCTAAAGAAAAAAAATTTCAAAAAAATCAACTACTGGGGTGTAATTAGCTGTTCAGACAAGAACAGACCTGAGAAGCTTGCAGAATTTACACTACAGGCCAGAGCCTTATACAAGTAGGAAACGAGCTGAGGCAACAGGAGGGGAGTTTATGTTAAGCCTGTCCTGAGGATTTGCAGTAAGGCTCAATCCTCCAGGTGACAGTCATTCATTCTTAGCATGACCTGTGGTCACTTGATGCAGACACACTGTTACAATTATGTTCCAGGTGAAGGCAGTTCTGGACCTTTCCATCCATGAGGGTCTGGCAAGTCTGAGCCAACTACTTGGTATGAAGTAACATTCCTCTAAATGCCTTAAGTCACTGCAGTTTGCAACTGGGCTCTCAATCACAATATGCACTCAAAAGAAAACAAACAGGACATATTAAAGTAGGTCCAGCTGAAACAGAAAAGGGATTCCACTCTGGGAAATAATCAGGGAACAGCCCCTTCACAATCAAAGATAAAAGAAGTTACTAAACAAAGATGGAACAATCATGTAATAGTAAGTAATAATAACTCTAGGAATTGAGTTTGCACAATGCAGTTTTTGACAAAGGGCAATAAAACATTGCACATCATTCTACTGTTCAGTAGATTTCCACTCTCAAGCAAAGTAAAAACTAAACAAAAAGGACAGACATTCATTTCCTTCATTTTCTTAAACATCAAAAGAAAGTTCCCAGCTTAGGAACACAAAACGAAGAGATTAATTAAGCTACAGACTTTAAAGTAGCCAAGGAAGAGCCACACCTTCAACGCTAATGAATACGGTGGTCTTTTAGGCTACAAATACAGGTAGCCTGCCCACAGGCTTGAGGCCCAAACCAACCATCTTCTGCTTTGTAGGTAGGAGGAAGGTAAGGAATGCAACTGTCTTTTCAGATTAGTACAAAGCCTGCAGTAAGCACAGGGAGGCAGAAACAGTTAAGAGGTTTTTTTTTCCTACTTACTCCAGCCCATCTACAACATCTTCCTCCTCCTCCGAGGATGAGCCAGTTTCCTCCAGATCTCGAGCCATCCCAACTGGCATTTCCTCTGGGAGTTTTCATACAGCCCAGTCTCAATAGCCTCTAAGACTCGTTTCTGCAGATTCAAGGGACCTTGCAGGAGCAGTTACCTGCAATAAGGATTAAAAGCATGAATGCACAGCTGAGCAGGACAGCAAGAGATAACTCCCACTTCCTGTCAATACATATTTCTTACAGGGCTATCAATAAGCTTGTTACAGACTGTAATTCACCTCCTAGCCAGGGCACCGCAAGAGGAAGCATCACCTTGCAGCAGATTATTCCCCAGCTGCCCACGAGAGTCTGAGGCGCTTACCGCTGAGGCGCGACCCTGCCCTGCCCTGCGGCGACCGCAGAACCGCGCCAGGCCCGGACCAGCGGGAAACGCCTGCTTCTCCCCGGCGCCGAGGCTCCCCCGCCGCCCGGGGTCAGTACACCGGCCCGGGAGCAGCCCTCCGGCCCGGCTAAGGCCTGGCCCCCACTTCGGCGGCCGGGCCCGGCGGCCTGCGGCGGCCCCGGGAGAAACAGAAGCGGCGAGTCGCGAGTCGGCGAGAAGCGCCCATCGAGTCGCGAACTGAGACAACCAACCGCCCCTAGCCCTGAGAGAGCGGCTCTCTCGGCCCTCTAACTCCCCGTACCTGCCCCCACATGGCCCCGGCCGGCGGGGCGGGCAGGGCGGACCGGCAGGGCGCTCGGCAGCCGCCGCCCCTCCCGCCGCTTCCCCGTTACTACAACAACCGGCGGGCGACTGCCCCACCCCGTCCCCACTGCGCAGGCGCAGCGTCCAGCTGAGCGTCCAGCCGCGCGCCCAGCCTCTCCCCCGCCCACCGCCGCCACTTCCCCCTCCTCCCGCAGAGCGGGCGGGGCCAAGAGGGGCGGGACGGCCCGGGAGGGCGGTGAGGGATTCGATTGGCGGCGGAGGCCCGTATGTCAGCGTGGTGCGTGATGGAGCGGCGCGCCCGCGGCCAATCGGGGCGCTAGGTGGTGGCGTGCCCTGCGGGAGTTGGGGGGGCCCCGGAGAAGGAAGGTGGGCAGCAGCCGCGGCCCGGGCCGGTGTTTGTGGGGGCGGGCTTCGCGCCGGCCGGGAGGATGAGCCGGTTCCTGAACGTGCTGCGCAGCTGGCTGGTGATGGTGTCGGTCATCGCCGCCGGGAACACCCTGCAGAGCTTCCGCGACCACAGCTTCCTCTCGGAGAAGCTGTACACCGCCAGCCCCGGCCTCGGTAAGGGCTGCGCCGCGCCCCCCGGGGCCCGGAGGCCGCCTTCCAGCCGTTGGCCTCGGCCCCACCCCGGGGCCCCGCCTCCGCGGCCACGCTCGAACCCGGGAGCCTCCCGCCGCCCCGGCGTGCGCCTCCCCGGCGGGGTTTGGGGGCGGCGGGCGGGGCTGTGCGCTGTCTCCATCTGCTTCCCCCTTCTTTACGCAGTGAATGGGCTCCAGGCTCGGACCTTTGGCGTCTGGACTCTGCTGTCGTCAGTGATCCGCTGTCTCTGCGCCATCGACATCCGCAATAGGACGTATGTAAAGGAGCGCCGGAGAGATCCTTCGGTTTGCTTGCTAGTCACTACCTGAGCAGCTAGCTTAGAGGGCAGCGCGGAGCAGGTGGGGAGTCAAAAGCTGTTCCTGATCTTTCCACAGGATTGAAAGCGTTCCTCCCAAAAAGCTTAAATAGCAGTGCCGGATTTGTGTGTTAACTGCCACTCCCTTCCGCTGCTGTGGGGAAAGCCAGTGCATTTCAGTTCTGTTTCTTAGCCCAGGCAGAAATTGGTAGATCTGAGAATTCTAATGTCACAATTTTTTGAGCTCCAGCTTGGAAAGCATCTTCTGATGCCGTTGCTGCTCTGTTGACATTAAGCAACTGCTAATGCTGTGGTCTGACTGATGTTTGGTACTACTTTTCCTATGATAGCTCAGCTAAGGACTGTGGCAGGTTGAGAGGCCCCTTGCAGTGATCTTAACCCACTGCCTTCTTCCATACACTGCTGTCTGGTGCTGAGGACAAGGCCTGATGCTGTGGCGGGAGGCAGGCCAGTTCTCCCTGTGGTAACACAAGTATTCCTAGGAGGGCTTTCCAAGCAGGCTGACTTTGTGTCTGTGCTAGACAAAGCCTGTGTTGGAGGTTGCTGGAACTCACTTGACACCACCTCCCCCAGCCCTGCAGCAGAAGGCACCGTGCACCTGGCAGCGTGTCCTTGGATTGCCCAGGCTTGTCCGTAGTAGGGAGGTGCCGGGACTCAGTTACCTGGTTTGAAGGGGTGGTGGCAATGCAAATACTATAAAGCCAGTTATTTCTTAGAAGTACTTTTTATCTTGCATCTCTTGGACCTGCTCCCTTTCCACAGCTGTAGCCCCTAGAGGGTAGCAGAACACAGGCGGGAAGATGTGTTGGGTGATGCAGCCTGGAATCAGTCAAGACCTGTCACCCTAGTTCTCGCCTCATCCAGTTCACAACCTCTTCTTGTACGCGCACATGCCTCTGCCTTTGCCGGTGCCCTATTCTTGCTCTCCCCTCTTCACCTGCCTTCAGGCTAGATAATGCCTGTGAGTTTCAATGCACCTTTGAACATGCTGCCCTGTTCTCCTCTTAGCTGTTGCCCAGGGAGCTTTTGCACCTCACTAGGCAAGGGACCAAGTGTTTTCTGTGCTGCCACAGTGAGGACAGACAGGGCAGCATGCAGGTTGGCCTCTTTTCTGCTCAGCCACGCTCATGCACACACTATGGGCTATACAATAACCTGCTTCTTTCTGCTCTCCAACAGCCTCTATTACATCACGCTCTTCACCTTCTTTTTGGCCCTTGTTCACTTCCTCTCCGAGGTGTTCATTTACCACACTGCAGCTTTGACAATTGGAGTTATGGCACCCCTCATGGTAGCAAGTAAGTAGAGCCCTGCATCCTCCCCCCACAAACTCTCCTTGGAGCTATGACCCCCCAGAAAAACTCTCCATGGGGCTACGAGCTAAGGGCAGGGAGTGGATGGTGGGAGGGAGTGTCTCATTTCCTGTCCAGCATTTTCTGCACAACTCATCCTGTATCTCCCTCACAGGTTTCTCTATCTTGGGGATGTTGATTGGGCTGCAGTACCTGGAGGTAGAAGCACTGTCACAAAACAAGAAGAAAAACTGAAGCTGAGGACCCGGTGTAGGTCAGTGTTGTCTCTTATCTTCACTGCCAAACTTCCACTACAGCTCAGCTGGACTTCTGCAGGGCACCAGTCTCACTGGTGGATCAGTGCTGGATTCTGTCAATCGTTCTTCATTACCAAGTGTTTTTTCTTGTCCAGGCAACATTTCAACTGACTGATGTCAAAGACCTTGAGTCTGAGCAGGAGTTTTTGTCAAAGGTCACGGGGGGCAGTTGGTGACTGCCTCCCTGGAAGGTAGCAGGGAATGTCTCAGGCATGCCCAGTGCACTAAAGACTTGTGTCGCAGTGTACCTGTGGGGAGGAAGCGTAGAGCTACCCAGGATCCACTGAACACTTTGGACCAGAAAGAGGGAACGTGTGCTGTGTAACTTGCATGTTTGTGTTCCTCAGGGGCCATTTCTAATAAATGACAGAAAACTGCAGGTCATTGTATTATGTCTGTCTTTCTGCTATACAGCAGCAGGTGGAGGATGTACAACCTTGGAGAAAACAGCAGTTTCTACTGTATGTTGCAGGATAAATCATCTCTCTTTACAGCAATCCCACCCTTCCCTCACTCCTTCCCACAAAATTCCAGGTCTGACTGCTCACATCACACACACAAAGACAGTTGTTACAGCTCTCGCTACTGCCACATACCAGTGACAGCAAACTGCATGCACCTGTAAGAAGAACTGAGCTACCTTTGCAGTGAGCTGTAACTAGAGAAGACAGAGAAAACAGGACCAGGTTGCTTAGACCTAGATGAAATAACACCCAAAGCAGATGGTTCCTTCCTACCTTTTGTGCACTGCCCAGCAGGATCTCCTAGCTGGGAAGACAGTGCATGTGCAGAAGAGAGGAAAAAGACAGAAGGATGGAAAAGAGCACAACAGTAGTTTTCCATTCTGTAAAACATTTCAGGCTATTAAAAGAGCCAGATGTAGCCTGTTTCAACCATTTAATATGAATGTGGCAGGTTTCATTGCACACTTCAAATGTTTTTATATAAAATAAAAACTTCTACTGAAAAGCCATTTTAAACCCCCATCCTCAATCCCAAACTCTCCAAAGCAAGACTTGAATTTTTTAATGTGTCAATCACCCAAAAAATGTTCTGTCAAAAATGGTATGTCAGAGAAGACTGTTTTTATCTGTTCCACCTGGTTGTGGGTTTTGTATGTGCATCCCCAAATTATATATGCACCACCAGTGGAGGGATGCTGGAAAGGAAAGAGAAGAGAAATAAGGATCTACATTTGTGTTCAGAAGATAGCAGCATATGAAGGGCACTGTCTACAAAATGCAAATGCTGGTAAGGGGGCTTGTTGTCCTGTTCTCTATTATGAGGTGGAAAGCTTCCACATGGGAGCAAATCTGGATTCCAGTCATAGTCAAACCCCTTTCTGTGGCTGTAAAGAGGAACACAGCCTTGGCTGGTTATCTCAATGTAACACTTCACAAAAGTTTTTATGTAGTATTGAAACGTGCAAAAGGCACTTTCTTGTGATGTGCTGAGGCCTCTACCATCACCTGTGCAACACAGAGCATCACAGGTACCAAGGCAAAGCAAGCTCCCTTCCTGAGGGCGAGCTGAAAGCTCTTCAAGGGCTGCTTACAGAGTAAGCATGTTCCAGCTTCTGCATTTCATGTCACAGCTTCCCTGTGAGAGGAGAGGGAAGGTACCACCCTCACTCTCAGGGCCAGCCTGGAACCATGGCTTTTCTCAGCACGTGTGCTTTTTGTTTTCCAAGCATACATGGTGGGATATGGGGGAAGCAGTGAGTTTTTCCAACTTTTCCTCCCAAGCAGCAAAGCCTCCAAAACAGCAAGATGCAGAGGTATAACTGACAAGAGCTTGTTTTACTCTTTCACACTCTCTGCAAGCGGTTCACTGGGCTCCTGTCCTGAGGCTGCATCCCACCATGGTGCACATATAATAGGAAGAGAGTAGGTAGTAAAGATGGGAATTGTGGGGCTGCATCTCCCAGCTCTGCCACCTTCCATTTCACAGCTTTGATTCCTCAAGGACTATGGGATCAGTGCAGGCTTCTGGCATCACTTTCTGTAAGTCAGAGAGAAAAACAATATGGTTAGGATTCTGAGTGGCCAGGCCCAGGCTTCAGAGAGACCAGCTAGCCAGAGGCTGGCTAATTCACAGCTCCTGGCTAGTGTGTAGAAATCACCAAAGAAGAATCACCATCCTCGGAGAGCGCGCCTGGTTCCTTCCTTCTCCAGACTCTTCTATTGCCCAGATGAGGGCCACTGGGACAGCAGGGCAGAGCAAGGGTCCTGCTTCCCTTAAGCTGCTTGCAGTAGTCCTCAGAGCACAGTTAAGTCACAGAAGTTGTACAGACCCAGGTATCAGTCCCACAGCCAGCTCACTGTAGTCATTTCACTGTGACACAAGATCAGCCTTGAAGCAGTGAAGCTGCAGGGCCAGTTCCCTGCACAAAGGAAGGAACTGGGAATGCCTCCTTCATGCCACAGGGCAGCACAGTGTCTGTGTGCAGGCACCGGAGAGAACCTGCATCCTGTGTCCCCTCAGGAGGCTCAGCACAGCAACTAGCTCCTCTCTGTCCTTACTCTGGCATGGCCAAGGGCCTCGTCAACTCCCAGACAGATAGCTGATTCTGCTCATCTTCAAGTCATTTCATCCCCACCCTCTACTCAGGGCTGGCACCCTCTGTCCCGCTGGTTCCCTGTCCCCAGCTCGGACTTAGAGCTGGGATAATTCCACAGGGTGGTACAGAAAAGGCCTTCTTTGAAGTTCATTACTTACGTCTTGGAGACATACAGAAGTTTTTTTCTGCATAAATCCTATAGAAGAATAACCTGATTATGTGAACCGTCCTACAATTTCTTCCCTTAAGATGGAGGGAGCTATACAGTCATTTTGCAGATAAAAAGAAAGGAAAACTGAGACAGCTGCCCAGTTACCACACTATCCTGGGCGGCATGAAACAGCCAAACTTTCACAACTCCAGCCTTCCCTGGTAAAGCCTGATGAGCTCCTCTGCTGCACCCTTCTAGGGTGTGTTAGGATTAGACCTGAGACTTCTCCTTCCCCCAGGGGATTTCAGATACCTTTCTTCAAGTTCTGACTCTCTGACAGTGAGACACCCCAGTTGTCACCTATTCAGAAGGCAGCGTGCAGACTTGTAAGGGTGGAGTCTCCCACAGCCTGGGCTCAGAGTTAACTCTCTGTGGGCAAGATCAACATCTGAGGCAGGAGTCAGAGGTACATGGGAAAGAAGTTCAGATCCCCAGTGCAGTTCAAGAGAAGTAGAGGCAGCATGGAAGAAAAATATATGAAACATATTAATTTTGTTTAACCTCTTACACAAACTGCAGGTGAAATGGTTTTATAGCAGTCAGCAGCAATATCCCGAAGCAGAGGAGTGACATCCAGAAGCAAAAGCCGGGAAGTGCAAAGGGAACTCCTACCAGCAGGAGGGATACAGAGGGGTGCACAAAGTAGTGCCAGAAGTAGGAATAAGGGGAAAGCTGCATTTAGCGTCGGAAAACCCCACCAGAATGCATCATGGAAGCACTCTGGCAATGCTGAACATGCTCCCCAAGCACCTCTGGGGTCTGAACACCACTCAGCTGCTGTGGAGCTACAGGGACAGAGGTTTAGGAGATCAGCCAGCCTTGCAGGGCTCCACCGCCTCAGGACAGCAAGGCTGCTCTCACAGCTGGGTGTCAGACCACTGGAAAAGAGCATGCAGACAACCTGCCCATGGCTTTGGGATAGGAGGAGAAGGCTGCTTGCCACACAGTAAGCCCAGAAAGGGAGCCAGAAAGTTTGGAAAGCAGGGGATGGGATACATACCATCTGAGACTACTACGCAAAATTCCAGCAGATTTTCTTTTTAGCGGCAGTACTTCACTAGAGAGTAAGCATGCTACAGCTTGCAAGGGACTCCAGTACACTACTGAAAGTGGATGCTTGCCCTAATGCCCTAAGCCAGCCTCTAAATCATGCTGGCGTTGGGAGGAAAAAGAAATACACTTTTAGGTATTCCACTGGGATCCATCAGATGCATCTTTGCATCCAAAACATACAACCAGCCAAAAAATACTTGGCCCTGAATGAGCCCTGACTTACCCAAGACATGGTTTGAGGACACAGGAGAACTTCAGTCCTGTTTTAAACAAATCCCTTGCTGTGACTGTACACCTAGAGCAGGTCACTGGTCGTCCAAAACCATCCACTCATCAGTGCTCAGCTCTGCTGGTAGCATAACACTCCAGACAAAAGTCTTTAATTTTATTACAATCAAAAAACCAGGGTAAAGTCTGAAACCACTTTACTCCCTACTCACTGCTATCAAGAATAGGTTCTTCACACACACACACACGAAATTCAATTTATCTACCACCAGGTAGGTAAAACAGGCACAAAGTAGTCTCAAGTGCCCTGAAGACACATTAATCAAATTTGCAAAAGGCTTAACAAAGTCCAGGTTTAACAAAAAGACAGTCCTGCCACTTTGGAATCCTGCACCCTGTATAACAACTGCTTTCTTAAAAACCCACACAAGCTTAAAAGTATTTCCAAAGAAACATTGCCTAAGACTCTTCTTGAACAATTCATTCCCGAGTCAAAACAAACCATGGAAAAATCAGCAAAGATGCTTATTTCATAATGCAAAGAAACAATGCAGAAGGTTTGCATGGACTCTGGAAACCAGGAGCAGATGAGTACAGGCTGTAAACAGCACATACATGACTATAATGTGTATGCTCAATCAACTGACACTACTATGAAACCTTAAGGCACAATGCTGGAATGGCTTCAGACGAACTTACAACAAAGGCAGCCCACAAAGAGACTCATTATGATGCAAAATGGACGTTTGATCCAAGTGTCCTGATGCGGGAGGATTGTTGGAACCACAGTACAGCTTTATTAATAGAGGACAAGGTGTCCTCAATGCCATTAGGCTGTTCCCACTACAAGTTCTACTAATTGCAACATCTGTTCAATTATAACCATAAGCAGATAAGGGCACCAATAGAAGACAAACTGCTTGTGAACACAAGGCAGGTCCTGCAGGAAGAAGGGAAAAACATCCTGCAGTGTGGATGCAGTGGCCAAAAGCTCTGACAGGTGGCTGCTGAGAGGCTACAATTCCTGGGCAGAGTCAAGGCTCATAACTGCTGGCTCTTGTCACTGAAGCTATGGCCTTACAGATTGCTCTTCTCCCTACAAATTCAACAGCTCAGCCATATCCTAGGCTTCCCATTTCATCACCAGAAACGACTACTAGGTGAAAAGCTTTCCCTGGGAGAATCAGCATGTCGGTTTTTCCCCTTGTGTGTTCCTCAGTACACTGGGAAATCAGGCTGTTCCACAGTCCCAATCTGCACCAAAGCCACTCAACAGCTTAACATCCAGCTAAAGGTTTTGACAGTTTTCTAGCAGATCATTTGTATTTCTTCACCAGGAAGAATCACACCTTGTTAGGCCAATACTCTGGATGATGGGCCCCCAGAGAAAACAATATGCCAGCTACCTACCTCCACCATGGGAGTGCACCTCCATTGGGTTACGACAGGGGAAGACCCACTGTCATCAAAAGGGCCACACAGCCACTCATACAGTCTTTCAGTAGGAAGTATGAAGCCTGCACAACTCCAGAGCTCTACATCCTCTGGAAGATCACATCTGACTCTGTCAGTTTTCTCCTTGTAGAATCGTTTAGGTTGGAAAAAACCTTTAAGATCATCAAGTCCAACCATTAACCTAACACTGCCAAGTCTACCACTAAACCATGTCCCTAAGTGCCACATTTACACATTTTATAAATACCTCCAGGGATGATGACTCCACCGCTTCCCTAGGCAGCCTGTTCCAGTGCTTCAATGTCCTTCTTGTACTGAGGGGCCCAAAAATGAACACAGTTGTGGCCTCACCAGTGCTGAGTGCAGGGGGACAATCACTGCCCGACTCCTGCTGGCCACACTATTCCTGATGCAAGCCAGGATGCTGTTGGCCTTCTTGGCCACCTGAGCACACTGCTGGCTCATATTCAGCCACCTGTCAACCAACACCCCCAGGTCCTTCTCTGCCAGGCAGCTCTCCAGCCACTCTTCCCCAAGCCTGTAGCATTGAATGGGGTTGTTGTGACCAAAGGGCAGAACCCAGCACTTGGCCTCGTTAAACCTCATACAGTTGGCCTCAGCCCATTGATCCAGCCTGTCCAGATCCCTCTGCAGAGCCTTTCTATCCTCAAGCAGATCAACACTCCCACCCAACTCAGTGTCATCTGCAAACTTACTGAGGGCACACTCAATCCCCTTGTTGACAAAATTGATAAAGATATTAAACAGAAATGGCTCCAACACTGAGCCCTGGGGAACACCACTTCTGACCGGCCACCAACTGGATTTAACTCCATTCATCACAACTCTTTGGGCTCAGCCATCCAGCCAGTTTTTTACCCAGCAAAGAGTACACCTGTCCAAGCAATGAGCAGCCAGTTTCTCCAGGAGAATGCTGTTGGAAACAGTGTCAAAAGACTTTACTAAAATCTAGGTAGATAACATCCACAGCCTTTCCCTCATCCACTAAGCAGGTCACCTTGTCATAGAAGGAGATAAGGTTAGTCACGCAGGACCTGCCTTTCATAAACCCATCCTGACTGGGCCTAATTACCTGGTTGTCGTGTATGCTCCGTGTGATGACACTCAAGATGATCTGCTCCATAACCTTCTCCAGCACCAAGGTCAGGCTTACAGGCCTGTAGTTCCCCTGGATCGTCCTTCCAGCCCTTCTTGTAGATGGGTGTCACATTTGCAAACCTCCAGTCAACTGGGACCTCCCCAGTTTGCCAGGACTGCTGATAAATGATGGAAATTGGCTTGGTGAGCACTTCGCCAGCTACCTGAGTACCCTTGGGTGGATCCTATCCAGCCCTATAGACCTGTGTGTGTCTAAGTGGTGTAGCAGGCTGCTAACCATTTTCCCTTGGATTACAGGGGCTTCTTTCTTCTCCCTGTCCCTGTCTTCCAGCTCAGGGGGCTGGGTACCCAGAGAATAACTGGTCTTACTGTTAATGACTGAGGCAAAGAAGGCATTAAGTACTTCAGCTTTTTCCTCATCCTTTGTCACTGTTTCCCCCATGTCCAATAAAGGATGGCCAGCCTTCTTCCCCACTGGCTTGTCTTTTAGCACATGGGGACAGTCTGATCCTGTGCCTTTAAGATTTCCTTCTTGAAGAATATCCAGTCTTCCTGGACTCCTTTGCCCTTCAGGACTGCCTCCCAAGGGACTCTGTCAACCAGTCTCCTAAACAGACCAAAGTCTGCCCTCCAGCAATCCAAGGTGGCAGTTCCACTGACCCTCTTCTTACTTCTTCAAGAATCGAGAACTATATCGTTTCATGACTGCTATGCCCAAGACTGCCTCCAACCATCACATCATTCACAAGTCCTTCTCTGTTTGCAAACAACAGGTCCAGCAGGGCGCCTTCTCTAGTTGGCTCACTCACCAGCTGTGTCAGGAAGTTATCTTCCACACACTCCAGGAATCCCCTAGACTGTTTCCTCTCTGCTGTACTGTATTTCTAGCAGACATCTGGTAAGTTGAAGTCTCTCTCCCACGAGAACAAGGGCTAGCAATTGTGAGACTTCTCCCAGCTGCTTGTAGAATATTTTGTCTGCCTCTTCATCCTGGTTGGGTGGTCTATAACAGACCTCCACCATATCTGCCTTGTTGGCCTTCCCCCTGATTCTTACCCATAAACACTCAACCCTATCATCACCGCCGTTCAGCTCTAGACAGTCAAAACACTCCCTAACATACAGAACTACCCCACCGCCTCTCCTTCTTTGTCTATCCTTTCTGAAGAGTTTATAGCCATCCATTGCAGCACTCCACTTGTACGAGTCATCCCACCATGTTTCCACAATGGCAACTACATAATAGTTTTCCTGCTGCACAATGGCTCCCAGCTCCTCCTGTTTGTTGCCCATGCTGTGTGCATTGGTGTAGAAGCACTTCAGTTGGGCTATTGATCCTGCTGCTACCTTTTGGGGGGGAGAAGCTGTCCTGGTTTCAGCTGGGATAGAGTTAAATTTCTTTGTAGTAGCTAGTATGGGACTACGTTTTGGATTTTTGCTGGAAACAGCTGTGATAACATGGAGATGTTTTAGTTGTTGCTAAGTAGCACTTACACTGGTCAAGGACTTTTTCAGTTCCCCGTGCTCTGCCGGGTGCACAAGAAGCTGGGAGGGGACACAGCTGGGACAGCTGACCCAAACTGACCAATGGGATATTCCATACCATATGACATCATGCTCAGCTTTATACAAAGCTGGGGGAAGAAGAAGGAAGGGGGGATGTTCAGAGTGATGGCGTTTGTCTTCCCAAGTAACCGTTACGCGTGATGGAGCCCTGCTTTCCTGCAGATGGCTGAACACCTGCCTGCCCATGGGAAGTGGTGAATGAATTCCTTGTTTTGCTTTGCTTCTGCGCGCAGTTTCTGCTTTACCTATTAAACTGTCTTTATCTCAAACCATGAGTTACCTCACTTTTACTCTTCTGATTCTCTCCCCTGTCCCACCAGGGGGGAGTGAGCGAGTGGCTGCGTGGTGCTTGGTTGCTGACTGGGGCTAAACCACGACAGAAGCCCTAATTCCTACATGACCATTCTCAGGCACTTCCATGATTTCTAGCACATCAATAACCCTTGTGTCTTTGCTGCTGCACGGATCTCCATTCCCTACCTCTACTGAGATAGCAGACCGAAGGACCTCGATAGCACCATCCCTCATACATCAGCATGCTGGCCCCAGCCTTATCCTAGCGAGCCAGGGTTTATCCCTTCCCACCTTCAAATCTAGTTTAAAGCTCTTTCAATGAGCCCTGCTAACTCCTGTGCAAACATCCTTTTCTCCCTTTGAGACAGGTGTACCCTGTCTGTTGCCAGCAGACCTGGTGTTGTATAAACCGACCAATGATCAAAAAACCCAAAATTCTGCCCATGACACCAGGCTCTGGGCCAAGTATTGATCTGCTGGCTCTTCCTGTTTCTTCCCTCATCATTCCCTGCAACTGGAAGGACAGAGAACACTACTTGGGCTCCTTATCCCTTAACCAGTTGTCCCAAGGCCCTGAAGTCTCTCTTGATTGCCCTCAGACTTCTTGTTGCAACTTCATCACTGCCTCCCAGGAAAAAGAAAAAAAAAATGGATAATAATCTGAGGGCCATACCAGGGTAGGAAGCTTTCTCTTCAAATCTTTAACCTAGGACCCAGGGAGGCAGCAGACTTCCCTAAAAAGTGGGTTCATGGGTTCAGTCTGCATATTGGGCCTTCTGTTCCCTTCAGAAGGGAGCCTCCCATGACAGTGACCTGTCTTTTTTTCTTTATGGAAGCAGTTTTGACACAGGCCATATATAGAAATATGCCTGAGCCTCGCTCGCAGTGTCTGTCTTGCAACTGGGATGTCAGTGGTAACACTGGCAATCGGGCCAGGCTAGGTCTGCTAACAAAGGTGATGACATAAACTTCAGGCATCAAAAAAGTACCAGTATACCACAAGCAGGCTTGCCCAACTCACACAGCTACAGCTTCTCAACTGGTCCCAAATCAACACCCTGCTAAAACTACCACAGACTGCAGCACAGAGACAGCTTCAGAAGCACTCAGCCTAGAGTCAAATCTTTCCCTGCCCATGGGACTCTTCCTCACTCTTGCATCAAAGTGTGGCAGCTTCACATTCCCTGTAGCACACACTCTAGTCTTAGCAGGATTAGGGCTGTTTTACTAATGGACTCACTCTGCTTTTCCCCATTAGTCCTGTTGGCTGTGGCACTAAGTGATACACACACTTGATGAACACCTTAAAAGGCAAAGGGTAGCATGGTTAATTTGGCAGATCAGCCAGTCTGTGCAAAGCAGGGGACAGGGAGTAATAAAGCGTTACACCCTGAGCGACAGCTGAGAAAAGTGCCATTGAGATTCACAGATCAGTAAGCACAGAGCTTTACAATTTTCAGGCATTCTTATACCAAAAGGCACCAACCCAATGACTCTTATTGCTAGATGTTTTTTAACTTCCTTCCTGAAGTTGGCTATGTGCCTGGCTGTGATCAAAGCCAACTCTTCTACAGGGCTCCTGGTATCACTTTCAGCCAAAAATCTGGAGTATAAAAGTAATGTCAGAGAAAAGCCTCCAAATGGCTGCAAGTTCTCTCCCCAATAACTTACTGCCAATTCAGTTCTCCATCTGCTCCAGCACCAGGCTTTGCCTTGCTGCACCTAGTTGAATCTCTAGTCCCCTGTCTGACATGAGTCTGGTGGGATCCCCACTCTGTTCTTGAAAGCCGTCTTATCTTTCCCTCTCAGGTAGGCACCCAAGAAGGCCGGAAAGGTTCTTGGTACTCTACAACCATTGCTGTCACCCCAGAAGTGCCATTGGCTTGGTGCCTGTGCCACCCGTGAGGGTTCAAAGAAGCAGATTAGTGTGATTCTCCTACCTTTCTGTATGAGCTAGTGAGCGAGCAGGAATGGGAATGATGGGGTTAGGGTTACAAGCTACAGTCCTGTAATCCGTGATCTGATTGTTGCCTTGGAGTCTCTGTAACAACAGCCACAAGTCACCATCCCGGAAAAGGTGGAGGCAAGGAGGGAGGGAAACGACAGGAGGCGGGAAATAGAATAGAGGAACAGGCAAAGGAAGAAACCAGTAAAATCACCCAAGCATGTGTGAGGCAGCTGTGCCATGTAGAAAAGCTCCATTACCTGCCTCTGTCAAAGCTCTCCACAAAGGCAGCACACAATGCCCAAGCCCAGCTTGCTGCTCCCCTGAGGCATCCATGTTAGTGCAGAACAGCAGGTTCTGTACACCTTCAGATGGTCGAGCACCTGGGATTGGTTGTTAAGCTTGAGAAGTACCCAGGTGAGCTCAGCCATGTGAAGGCCACATTTTGGGGTGTGGTGGGGTGTCCATCATTACTCCCTCAGAACCTGACTCCTCAGTGGAAGGAGCTGCCCGTAAAGTTTTTCACTGAGACCTGTTACCTCACACACATCCCTCTGGTTCTTACTGCAGTCAGTTCTGGAGGCTTTTAGGATTATAAAAGATGACACCTGTACCACCTTTGCTCTGGTCTCAACACAATACCCTCTCCAGCAGCAAGCTCTTACAATTGTATTTATACTAAAAAGGTTCATATTAAAAATGGCTTAAGCAAAAGTGTACAATTCATCTGGTGAGAGAAGTCTCTGCCAAAGGGAAAGGACCTTACCACTACTAGGCATCAAGTTCACTGCCAAAGGACCTTGATATTTCCTGGGCCTTGCACATTCATGTTACGAATTAACTCACAGTGCCACCAGCACCTCTCATTACCACCCTGCTGCCTCAGAGCTTGCGGAGGATGGTTTGGCCTTACAATCTATCTCCCGCCTTTGACTTCAGCACTGTTAATCAAGGGATACAAGGAGTTTGGTTTGTATCAAAACATACTGGTCTTTACCCCAGCTCAGCTTAGCTACGTGTGTTCCAGTTAGCCCCATTCGTGCCAGGATTCTGGGAGACTAGTTGTGTTCTAGCTTGGTCCCATAGACCATGATGCTCACCGCTGCTAAAATCAGCCAAAGGTATAAGCCTCAGAGAAGAAAAAAAAGCAGGAATTCTTTTTAATTTATGTCAATGCGGGAGGACTCCTCTACCCAAACTAGATAAATTGTACAGTCTTTTCCCCCCACCTAATCTAGAATTATACGTGCAAGAACTACAAGACAGCATCAATTCCCTTTACTTATCCTAACCTCTGCATTTGTGCCCAGATAGTTTAGTAAAAATAAATAACAAAAATAAAATAAGAATAAAAAAAGCATATATTTTATAATTGAAAATCCACCTTCCTGAGCAGCTGGTCGGAGCAGAGCTGCTTCTTGGACCTTCTGGCCTCTCTCTAGATCAGACTGGTTAGATTATCTGGAGGAAGGCAGCACTGTCTTCTGAAAAGAGCTGATCTGAGTCAGCAGAGAACTGAGCTTATGCACTTTGCTAGTCATGGTCGCTGATGGCTTCATGAACGTTGAGTGGATATCTCTGCTAATGTCCTAGAAGAGGAGCCCAGAGCAATAAGGAAAAGAGCCTCAAACAACGACAAGTCCCCTCCCTTTCCCTGCAGGGAGAGCTTCTAAGAGTATCCAATGCAGTTAGTTCACCAGAGGCCCTCTCCCACATGCAAACAGCTGCATTTATGGCACAGCATGCTACAGGGGCATCATAGCCCAAGCTCTGGGGCTCACATATGAGCTCGCAGTCTTGTCTGCAGGACTGTGCAAAGTGTGGGGAGCCAGGCTGCTCAAGCCCTCATTTGGGCTTTGTCACCTAGCTTCCTCCAGTCCCATACGCTGAACCCCACTTGGCAGCTGAGGACAGGCAATAAGAGGAATAACCTGCCTCCCTAGGGGCCTGGAATAATATTTACCCAGCTCTAAACAAGGGCAAAGCACTGGAGGGCTCAGTGCATTGTCAGGGGAGAGAAGCAAGCACAGTGCTGCCCTACATCTGTCCCTAGCCAATACAAAGATGTGTGAAGCCCTGAAAACTCCCAGAGGACCAGAGTCTACAGATTCTGTGTGACATTAACAGTAAGCAAAGAGGCCCCAGCGGCTGTCAGAGCTGGGATTACAGCCACCTGTCTGAGAATGCTAACAAAGAGCTTCCCCACAGGCTGGGCAAGAAGTGGTGGGATAAGAGAAGAGAATCACAGCTGCGATCACAACTCAGAAAGGACCAGCCCTGTTCCTGGAAAGGAGAGAGGTTGGGTGTTGTCCTGAGCTACTAGAAGGGACACAGCAGAGATTGAAGGGGGATTTACTCACTGTCTGTTCATTATCCAAATTGGCCTGCTGTCTTCGGAGGTCAGCCTTAATGAATGCTGGGACAGAGGAAGAGAGATGTGAAGGCAGTTAAGTCACCATGCAGAGCCCAAATCAATTTCCCCAGGACTCAAAGGGGCAGCAGAGGCCCCTGAAAGACAAGAATATGTTACAGTGAGCAAGGGAAACCACTCTCCTGGATGAGGCAGAGAGCACTCTTGAAACAGGCAGGATAGAAGCTCCTTATTGCAGCATGTAGAATGTGCATCTTTGAGACCCTAGCCAGCAGCCAGGGCAAGAAGCCTTGGACCTTCTTTGTAACACAGACCAGACACTTAAAGAAGTACAGCATCATTGCTAGGGGACTGCTGTGTGGGTTCTGCCCTTTTCTGCAGGCACCACTATACACAAAAGCCCTTCAATTCATAAGCCAAGCCCAAGGGGAAGAGTCACAGCAGAGGAACACTGGAAATGTAATTACCTGTCATAACAGTCCCCAGGAACAAGAAGGAACAAAGAAAGAGGTTTCCTGCCTTTGTCCCAAAGCGATCCATGATTTGCCCTTGGCCGATGGTGAAGGCAATACCAAAAATCTACAAACAAATAAAGGCAGCGTCAAGCTGTACTGTTATTTTAAAGCAGCCCAAACAGCTTCCCAGCTTTACCAAAATATCAGAGCACACAGGCTAGACAACCTGTTGGCCTAGCAAGGCTAAAGTTCTGTTATAAATACATCCAGAGGCACCTCCTTGCAGCTGATGAGAAGACAGGATATCCTTAAGGCTGGAATCCCATCTCTCACTGGAGAAGAGCCAGGTCCTAGGCTGTTGGGAGCAATGTTGGAAAAGGCAAGTATGACTGGCATCCTTATGGATTTTCGTAAGCATAAACAGAATGGGTGCCACTAGAGAAATGCTATGAGGAACATCATTCAAAAAGCCTAGTCCCAGGGTTCTTAGATCTGCAGTATGCTACAATAATCATGGCCAAGAAGTAAGAGTCAAGGCTGGGAACTACAATTTAATATCTCTGCATATAAAGAGGCAAATGAGGAAAACAGCACACCTACCTGTGCTGAGACATTAAGGAGCCCCGATGATGTTCCTTCTGATTCTGGGTATGTCAACTCTGCAGCAAACTCAAAGCCCAGGGGAAGGTATCCTGTCATGAAAAACCTGTAAAGAAACACACAGAACTCAGCAACTGCCAGAAGCAAGACTGAAGAGACAGTGTAGCCCATATCCCTCTTGGGATGCTTCATTAACTGCATGGGATGTTTCCCCTAGCATTGTCACAGCCCAGGCGGCCATCTGACTCCTTCACCATGGCACAGGTCTTCCTCCTACCCAGAAATACCTTTGCCTACAGCTTCAAGGCACAGAAGCAGGCCAGCAGGGAGCTGCTGGTTGCTATATGAACAAAGCGTTAAAAGCAGCACCTCCCAAAAGTAACTATAAGGGGCACCATCCCCAGCACAGAAGAACAGCCACCCACGCCCACATGCTTTTCATTCCTGCCCGTTGGTCATCTACGGGGCTGTGGTACCACTCGCTTCCCAAATGCTTTCACTTGATGGCCTGGAATTTTTAAGGCAGCTGCAGCTGAGCAGGGCCACAATAACATCCCTGACATTAATGAAACACGTACAAGAGAGAGATGGGAAGAGCAGATCATTTTGTCCTTAAACCACGCAGGAGCCACACACAGGCTACGGCTCTCCCCAGCTGCTTCTGCACCATGAGCCTCCCTGCTCATCCCCTAGTAGCTCACATGTAGAGGAAAGTAGCCTGCACATGAACTTACCCCAGCAGGCCTGCAGTCACAAAGACCACCCAGAGGTAGCCTAAGCTCAGTGTGAAGGTATAGGCTATCATTCCCACCAGAGACATGACATAGACAACTAGTGTTGTCTGTCTGCAAGGAAAAACAGAGTTAGGGTTTTATTTAATCCAGTCCTCCTGTTCGTTTCACACAGAGGTCTTGGTATAGTATACAGCACATGGTTTTAAATAAATAAATAATAAAAAAATTTGCACAGCTCTCTGACACCCTTACCCCAGACAGAAGAACTGGACTGACAAAAAGCACAGAAGGGCCTGCACATACAGCAGGGCAGCAGCAGAAGCAAGAACAAGACCTAGGAGTTTTCACATCCCTACCTCATGAGCAGGAGGCTTTGTTCCCTGTGGGTCAGGGCGTCACATGTATAAGGAGGCACCTATGAGGCAGCCAAGAAGCTCAGATCCCTCCATGGGCTGACAATCCCTAGTCGTGTACTGTACATTCCTCTTGAGGGAGACAACGTGAGCCAAATAAAGATATTAATAATCTTTCCTGGGCACTCTCTGTACTACAACCAGTTGGACACACTTACTTATAAGCAGGAACTGAGGTGATTAAGCACTCCCAAGCAGGAAAGTAAAGGGAAGAGGTGACACACACTGCTAAGTGTTATGGGCCTGTATTTTTCAATGCTATCTAAAACACCTTTCATTGCTGCTCCTTTCTCTGTTTAAACTGCCTGCTGTACTTGGAGAGGTGACATGCCAGCCAGGTTACCCTCACAGCTTCACCCTCAAGCCACTGCAGCCTTTAGCAGGACAAGTGCCAGTTCCGTGGCCAATGGCAGCTGAACCACAAGCTCTCATCTCTGGGCAGAGAGACGCCTTGTCCAGGAAGCATGCCAGGCAGATCCTGGAAACAGCCGTATCTGCAGCCTGGCCATGCTGAGGAACATCAGTGGGCTCAGTACTGCAAGATACATGCAGCAGCCCAGGTCAGTTTCACCAGAACTGAAATGTCAGCAATTGTCTTCCCTGACAAGACACCAAGGATACTCTTCCCACATCCAAAAAAAAAAAAAAAACACAAAGGGCTTTTTCCAGTACAGGAGGTAGCAAGTAGCCCTTTGCAGTATGTAATTCCGGGAGGGAGGGAGGGAGGGAGGGGAAGGTAAATCCTTTACCCAACTGAAATTCCACCAGGCTCTTGAAAGCAGAACAGTTACCAGAGTTGACAAAAGGTTAACTTTCTGAGCACTGCTTTTTAGGAAGTTAAATGTATAACTACGAGCTACTTGTGTACCTTCTACACATTTTAATGCTAATCCAGAGAATGTGTTTGTTATCAGTTCCTAGAATTCTACTAAAGAAACTAAACCTCAAACTGTTTTCACTTTTTTTTTACCTTTTTAATGCAAATGACCACCATCAAAAATCCAACCCCAAATGGGCAGCCAGTATTATATTGCATGATGAAATGTTTCCAGTACACTGAATTACTACAGATAAAACCAGAATGTTCCAACTAAGGTTCTGTCCTCCCTCACTGCTGGCAGAGACTAAAGTCAGTGGGTTTCATGCTACTATGTCGCTTCTTATCCAAATACAGGCTTGAGAAGCTAATTTCAGACTTCAACTATCAAGCCATGCTTACAAAGGTTCACCAGACACATTTAATTCACTAAACAACATCCTGCTGTGACAAGTAATTTTGTTTTATGTCAAAAGGGTAGGTATATCCCTTAACCTCCGATGCTATATAATTTCTAGAATATGTTCTTTCCAATGCTTTCATGGAGGCCAAAAAATTCACCTGTGAAGGCAGCATAAAGGGGCTGCTTACTTCTGCTATAACCCGTTATAGAGACACACTACATGGCCTGCACACAGTCTGGAGGCTGCAGAAGGAGAAGAGATGAAGGCCTGACAGAGGAGTTGGAGAGCGGCCCCAGGAAAGGAAAGAGAACCATAGAATGGTTTGGGTTGGAAGGGAACTTAAAGATCAACTAGTTTGAGAAGCAGATAAAAGGCTTTCTCTGCTGAATACAGGGTTCCTCAGATATCTCCTGCAAGTTCTTATGCCTCCCATCTCTTGACAAGCTGACTAGGACTGTGCTGACTAGGAAAGGGGTTCAAGGCTAGAATTACAGCTCCTTGGGCTGCATGGCCCAAGTTTGAACTGGTTGCTCCTTTGGATAAAGAGAAGTCTCCAAACTACACAGCAGTCAGTGCTAGAATACAGTGCAGACCTCCAAGAGGTGGCTGTGGCCCTAAGAAGCTTAGTCTCAGCCAGCAGGGACACTTGGCACATGTGGGGGTTTTTTGGTTTTAATTCCCACAGCCAGTTTTGGTCTCAGTGCAGAGCCCACAAAATCTTACCCAGTTTTCTAGGCTTACGGTTCAAGTATTCTAAATAGTTTGTATCCAGTTCACTCTGTCACAACAGTCGCCCTCAGTTGCACTTTGCTCCTCATCTCCAGGCAAAGATGATGAACCAGATGTGGTCAGGACTTTGTTTCACATTGATGCTATGTCATTAGCCAAGCTGCAAGAAAGAAATTCCCAGAACATGCAGCTCCCCACTTAGAACTAGAGCAGGCAGGCTCAGAGCAGCAGTCAGCTCTTACAGGTTAAAGCCAGTGGTGTTCTCCACTGGAACTGCAGAAGTAAGCGGTGAACAAAATGGAGAAAACTGTTCCATCTTGCCATGGGTACCACACCCACTGCACATTAGCTGCTGGCTCAAGGAAACTATGAGCTTTCCTCACTGACCTGCCTCCCTGAATCATTAGGCTCCAGCAGGACAAAACAAATCAAGAGACCCTTGTGAAAGAACAGGACTGCAGACTTGCACACTGTGGAAGTCACACACCAGGAAGGAAGCACCCTGAAGCCATGCACTGAGTGGCTGCCTGCCCAACACCGTCCCTAACTGGGACTGGGACAGCCCTGAATGCAACTTCCACTGTGGGAAACAGCCTCAAGAACACAGGCAGACTTCAGCAAGACCCTGCTCTCCTGGGCAGTCCAAGCAAGACCCAAAAATTTGCAAACAAAGGGTTTAGGTGAGACACAGGAGGATACCGGTGCACAGGGAAACAAAGAAACCCCTGGGGAAAGACCCCGAGGCAGGGTGTTTCTCAGGAGGTAGCCTTTGTCACCATGTTCACTAGAGAACAAGAATGCTCTGTGGCCCTAGGGGAATCAGGGCGTGGAATAATGCCTGGTTTTGTTGGATAAGCCTCTTATCATAGCCATAAATATCTTACTGGAGAGAAAAACACAAAGGAGAAGCAGATTCACAGAGGACATTCACACAGCGTCTTGGTGTTTTTAGCAACCTGTTCTCATGATGGCCCTACATGGACTGATAATTATTGTCTGGAACAGGTACAGCCAGTCTGCTTGAAAGAGAGTGCAGTGAGCACAGGACGGAAGTTGTGCATCCTACTACATCACCTTAGGACAACTGGGGTTAACCTACCTCTGTGCTCTGGGGTGTGGGAAGGAAGCCCAGCACACTGATGGGGAAGCAGTGCTATGAAGGTAGCAGCTGCCAAGCCTCTGCAGCAGAGCCAGAAGATATCTCTCAAGAAGCCAACACACATGTCACTTAGGTGAACCTAACCTGTCCTGACATTCATCTGCCCTCCCAGCCACATTCCCTGCCCTTTTGAAGGGGGAGATTAAAGAGCTCACACAAGGGACTGTGCAAAAAGACAGACCTCGGGGAAAAAAACCCAGCCAGAGCCAGCACCAGCAGAGAACAGGACTGAAACAGAGAGCACAACTCCTGGTGTTCAGCCAACTCCAGAGGAAGCTCTAGAGCAAGGAACTGGGGGGGGGGGGGCTTCGATGAGGAAAGCCGAAGAGACAGGACCACACTCACAGGGGATCAGAGCTGCAAAAACATCAGAGTCGAGCAACATCTGAAGCAACAAATGAACAGGGGCAGGGGAGAGGCCACAGCCACATGCCATAGCTTTAGCTGCGTACTGGGATGTTGTGTGCAGCTCCAGAGCACTCTGCTGTATGGACTGGAATGACAGGTAGCCTATGGAGGCTTTGCCATGAGGACAGACATTCCAAGCTATGCAACACCCTGAACAAAGGCCATGTACCTATAATCCCAGAAGGATGCCACTGCTGAAGACACTGAGGTGTCAGATGCTGGGGAAGGGAAGAACTGGAGATAGCTGGTTTGGTTTTCACCACCCCCTCATCCTTCAGCACTCAGTTTTATACCACTTTCTTCCTGTATGAAGGTCAAAGAAAAGGACAGCCTTGGTACATTATTTATCTAAGAGATATGGCAGGACAGGGTGAAGGCACACCCACTACACAAGGACTAACCTGGAAAAGGGCTACAACAAGAAGACCCAAATTGCAGGCCAAGCTAGGCTGAGAGAGCGTTCACCCTTCAGTGGGAGACACCAAAGCACCCCTTTCTTGAATATTTCTATCTATCCAATAATTAATATATCTCCAATATCCAGGTCTTTCCTCCCTCCCCCAAATTTTAACATACTTCAGGCCTGCAAAGGCTTAAGTTTAAGTTTAAAACACCACTCAGGGCCCTCTGCCTTGTCAATGAAGAGATAGATATTTCTGACATATTGCCTTACAGAGATGCACTGGTAACAGCAGACAGCACTGTCTGGAGCCAACTGGACCCGAGGCCATATGAACACTGCCCTTAAAAGAGAAGTGCTGATTAATGCAGTCTGCAAACCCCTGATTCTACGACAGACTCCCCTACAAATACCAATACACCCAGCAGTCACCAGGTGTCACAACACCATCTCTCCTCTAAGCCAGGAACCCAAAGGACGTACATGGAGCCCCATTTAACTTGATGTCAAAACATATTCTTTCGAAGAGGTGCAGTGTTCTCAACAAGCCATCCCACCAGAGGCAGCCCCAGTTCTGGGACCACTCACTCATCACAACGTAACTTGTGTATTTGTATGGGCCAAATCTGCGCCTGCTAATTCCAAAAATGAGAACAGCACAGGGCCTGCTGCAGGGACTTGCCTGCCAAATAAAAGCAAGAATGCAAGGCCATTTGGTGCCTGAGCATGACAGATGGGGAAAGCCTGACTTAGCACAGCCTCACCCTTTCAGGGAACTGCTGATAGGACAGTAAAGATCAAACATGCATGTAGAGCTCTGCAATTCCTTCTGTTATTAACCTCCCCCTGCTCCCCTCAATCACAGCTGGATCCCATTCATTTGCTTCCCTCTCTCTCCAAGCTGACTCAAAAAAGGACTTGACATCTTTCCTTCCTGATTTTCATGTGCTTACCATTTCGTTCCTGACACTGAGCAGCAGAGGGAAGGGGGAGGGTACCTACCTAGAACATCTGGCATCTTGACAGTTTTTTTAAATAGACTTTTAATGGGGCTAAATAAAGACTTTGTAGCACTCAAAAATTTTGCTAGTTCCACAGAAATCCACTTCGTGGGCTGCAATGGGGAACAAATTCTTAGCAGTGTTTTTCCTCACCTAAGGCTAAATCTATCCCCAGATAGTCTCTGGGGTCTGTAGGATAAATTCCATGGGTGGCATAGCCCTATTTTTCTGCACTCTCAGCCAGCTCTGCTGCTGCTGGCCCTCCTAGAAAGCAAGGGCCATGGAACAGTTCTAGGATTTCTGCACACCCCACCCCACCCCCCCCCATTCTTCCAAATTTCAAGTCCCAGCTCTGCCTGGTAAGCCACAAAGCTCTTCAGCCTTCATGCTGCAACCTAGATCCACTTAAGGGAGCATCAGGAAGACCATCTGCCCTAGCAGTGCCAACTAAGGCTACCTTACCACTAGCCCTGGGCTCAAAAGAGACACAAGTTACATGGCACAGTTAGCTAGTGCAGTTCATAACAGCTGTGTTTCTATTTCCCAAGACTGCAAAATGACAACTACTTGCTGGCACACAATGATCTAGAAACAGCAAGTGACCTGCCAACCTCTGTATTAGTCATCTGCTTCTCTTTCCTAGCACACCCAGGAGTCCTCAGCTACCATTCTTTCTTGTTAGAGAAGCCCATTTCCTCTCCATTTTTGATGCCTGTACTTGACAGCTAGGGCCAGAGGCCACTTTAGAAGCTGGAAGCGCACAGCTGGCCAGATTCGTCTAAGCTGCCCACAATGAGAATGTTCTTTCCTAGCCCAAGATACCAGGTAGGATAATGGCAGCAGGACTCCCCCAATTGAAAAGCTGCTGCAAGGAAAAGAACTGCAAAGATGCCTTCAGCTCATCACCAGCACATGCCCAGTAAAGCCCCCTCTCACCCAACCTGCTCAGACAAGAGGTTATAGCACAGTTCTCACAGTCAGCAGGGAAACTGAAGAGCTGGCTACATGGACCTCAACACAAGACAGAAGAGGCACTCTCTATCCCCTCGAACACCCTACAGAGGTCTGTCAGAGAGATCTGAGTTTCTGAGGACTGGGAGCTGCAGGGCATGCAAAGACTCTTAGCTGTCCCTTTGCAGATGGCAGGGTATGCTGGCCAGATCTGCCTCCCCATCCACCAGACAGCAAACCCAGAATCATCCATCCCCAACCCCGGTACCCCTTATGCTCGCCCTAAATACAGCAACGTGCCCTCACACAATGCCTCTGGGCACTGGATTCAATGAGCCTTTCATTAAGTCAGACAAAGATTCACAGAAGCTGGTTTGTAAGGGCTGAGAAATGGTCTAGTACAATCTTGATTCTGCTTGTGCCAAGGGCTCTCTCATCCCTGACAAAGCAGCTGCTGGGCCATCTCATCCTCTCCTTATGCCCCCTAGGGACCACTAGAACCAGACTTTGTATGCGCTGAGTGCAGACTAACACATAACTCCAAACTTTACTTTAGACTAACTGGATTTTGAAGAACCATATTTTTTTTCCTACAAACGCTTCCAGTGATTGAGTCCCTGGGCGGCCAAGTTGCAACTGCACAGGGTTGCTCCTTGCACAGTATGGGGGAAAAGCACAGTAACTATCAGCACAGAGGCAAACAAGGGACTTACTTGTAGGTTTTCGTTCTGTCCAAACAGATGCCGGAGATCAGAGCCCCAACCATCCCTGACAGTATAATGGTGAGTCCAATTCTGCCAGCATTCACCTCCTCCCCCTGTAGTGAGACACACACATACACACAAATACAGAAACCAAGTCATAGCCAACAAGAAGCAAAGTACAGAGAACCCAGACAGGAAGAGACACCAGTTAATGTCCCATACATACCTTCTGCTGGTAACACACTAACCAGAACTAGCCTTTGCAAGAACACTTTTGGACCCAGTACGAGCCAATGCAGTGCCTTATTCTGGCACATGAAAAAAAGTGGTTTGGCTCTTCTCTCTGAGCCAGCCCAGAGAAAAAAGCAAGCACTGGCCAACATGAACAGACACTCTCAGAAGAGTTGGATATTAGGAAAGGGTTCTTCACCCAGAGGGTGGTGGAGCACTGGAACAGGCTCCCCGGGGAGGCAGTCACAGCACCAAGCCTGACAATATTCAAGAAGAATTTGGACAACTCCCTTAGACACATGGTGTGAATTTTGGCATTGTCCTGTGCAGGGACAGGAGTTGGACTCAACGATCCTTGCAGGTCCCTTCCAGCTCAGTACATTCTATGATTCTATGAGTCAGCATAAACCCTATGAAGCTTGCTGTCCAGTGTTAGGATTTGGGCCAGATTGACCAGAAAATATTGGGACCCACTATAAAGCAGCACTGAAAGGAGCTCGCTGGCATGCAGCCCCAGTGGTAAACTCTTACAGTAGCCTGGCTACTGAGGCATCCCACCCTTCTGCCACCAAAGCACAAGTACGGGCAGCCTCCTGGTACAGATGTCCTGGTAGAAATCACTGTTAGGAACAGGGCAGAGGCAATTGCTGGAAGAATTCCTCAGAATAAAATGCTGTCATTTAGGGTATAAAGGAGCTATCTTTGGTGGAGCTCACCAGCCTTTGCACAGTGTGGTGTAAAGAACTAAAGGAACCAACGCTCTCCTGCCAGCCAGACAACTTGTGCCAGAGACAGGCAGAAGTGCTGTGGCATTGCATTTCTCACAGATTCTCCTTTGGCAGCCAGCATCAGCAGCTTGCTGGACAACAGCAAGCATCAGAGGGCCATGAGGGTTGGATGCACTTACTGGGTAGTGATGGATCACCATGCGGCTCAACAGAGTGGACAGTGCGTAGAAGCAACCTGCATTCAGACCTGAGAGAGGGATAAAAATGCAGCACGTTCAGAGCCTGCTACTCTCCTGCTGTGTAGTGAAAGGGTAGAAATGCAGAGAGAGAGATCTTTGGGAGCAGAGATTCATATCAAGGCTGCCGAGTCTCAGGAGAGCCAGCTGGACTGGCTAGACATAGGTTATTGAAAGGACAGCCAGATCTCAGCATGCAGGAGGTTTCAGGATGGTTCTTACCTTAGCAACTAGAGGAAGGGCTGTGCACATTTCTGGTACTGAATGGTCTTGCAAGTCCTTCATCGGGTCTCAACCCTCCCTCACAACCAGATCCATCTTTAGCATTGGAGTTTTCTCCTCCCCCCAGCCAAGGTAAAATACTAGAAAAAGCACCTGCCTCAGCATCACACCTTTAACAAGGACCTGGGATTCAGTTAACACCAGTGCCACACACTTGTGTCATTTCCTCCCAGAGAACAGCGTGATAGCACTCTCCCTGCTGAGAGCCAGTAAAAAACATCCTCCCCAAGCCAAGAAACACCAGAAGGCAAGCAGAAGCAGAGCCGATGGCGAAGCACAGACAGCACTTCCCCCAGGCACCTGGGTGTGCATCTTCATGGGAAAAGTCTTGCATTTTAAAAGATATCACTGAAGCCGAAAAAAAAAAACCCACCCATCTGTGAAAGTAATTGTCTTTCTGAAAGGGAAGTTAGATTAACTGTTACAAGCATCAGCCACCTGGTGAAGGTTTCTCAGTATCACCCAAGGTGAGAATGGAAACCGTTGGGGTGATACTGGTGAAGCCCCATTCAGATACTCTGCTCCAGCCTACATGCAACTCTGGTTGAGTTAAACATCTTCCCAAAGGGCACAAAAACCAAGAGCTTTTCTTGTGAACAAGAACATCCACATGGGTGCTGGACCAGCAGTACTGCAACGGCTACACTCTCACCTTGGGCGATACTGAGAAACCTTCCCCAGGTGCATGAGGTCTGTAACAGTCAGTGCAACTTTCTTCTCAGAAAGTCATTTACATTTGCAGTTAGTTTCTCTTCAAGGCTTCAGTGATCCTTATGGGGGGAGGGATGGTGACACAGATTTTACAGATTTTACCACTGCAGCTCACACATCTATAGGCTCTGTAAGGAGGCATGATTTTAAAAACTCTGGCACAGATGCCTGAAATCCTGACAGAACAGATACATGTCAAGTTCCCACTTCTTACTTTTCCTCTTTCAGCCTCAGCTAAAAGCAGAAACATCACAATATGTGATAAAGAAGTGCAGTCTAGCAGGCAGAGCTGTGACAAAGGGAACAAAATCCTGAGCTCCCCTGACCCTGAACTACTCGGCAATCCTGCGCCTAGCTCACTCCTCCACTGGGACACTGAATACCCATTGCCCTACGCAGCTCATGAAGCACTCTGAGGAGCCACAAGATTGGCAGCTGGAGGGGACATCACACCTCCTTCACACGCCATCTCTGACAACATTAAGCAGACCTTGCTCCACAGCTTCACAGCACAGAGAACAGACGAGGAATCTTATGCAAGTGATCCCAAATAAGCCAATTGCCTGTGACAATGCTTGCTGCTCCAAAAGCATGTGTCAGAATGTTACAGGAGAGGCTAGTAAGCTGAATGACATGCTCTTTAGCTAGGAGGAATCCACCCAATCCTTTCCAGAGTTACTCAGAAAGGCTGGAAACACCAGCAAGGCCAGCAGCCAGAGACAGGGGAGAACAACTGGAGAACCCACAGCAAGGAGGCACCCTCCAGCCTTAAAAGCTGGCTCTTTGCAACATCTGGCTATAGCAAAACAGCCCACAAAAGCCTAATTTGGCTTCATCCTATCTCCACCTCTGGAGCACCCTGCTCACTAGGAGACATCACAACTGCAGTCCCAGGACATGGGAGCGGGGCAGATCAGCACCATCTCTCTACCCACTACTGCTTCACTTCAAAGCTAGGCATAAGCATAGACCAATCATTTGTGTACCTCTACTTCTTGCTCGGCCAAGAGGACAGCAGCTTTGTGGGACCGCCAGACACTGCTGTGATAGCTGATGCTGTCAGTATGCCAGCTTCACAGCAGTTCTGTGATGCATGCTATTTCTAAGAGAGAAGGAGCCTCTGCTCCCAAGCTGGGCAGAAAACAATGCAGAGTTGGCAGCAACACTCGGCGCCAAAGTCAGGCAAAATATTCTAAGAATCAGGACAATGTGCCGAATTGGCATTTGTGAGGGCTGGCAAAAGTTGTAGGCATTTCACATGTCACAGTTGCTCAGTGCAGTTTCTCCATGAATTACAGCTGTTTGAATGCCCATAAAACAGGCCAGGGTTGTTTTCAATGGGGCAGTGCCCATTTGCCCATGCATATGAGGAAAACCAGAACTAGTAGCTGGAGCAGGACATCTGAAGGTCCAGCCCCATCTGATTGATTAGGTCATTACCATTGTTTGCTTGTAATGTGCTGTAGAAGAACATTTTTGAGACCTCACAGGGTCTCCTCTATTTTACAGAGGCCAGAAGGGGAAGCTTGTTGCCTATGGCTCCAAAAGGAGGCCATATTAAGCCTCAAACTAGAAACCAGGTCTTCTGTAGGTAAGCAGCCTATTGCCTACATGCCAGACTATTGGTCTCCCTCCTCATCCTCCAGAACAATGGCTCCTTATGCAGATCTTGCTGCCCTGCCTCCTTGTCACTGCCCTGTCACCTTTCCAAATGCTGATTCTTTGGGGCTGTCTCATCACTCCCACTTTACCAGCCTCTCACAGGCTTTCCCACCCTTTTCCTGCCTACTGACTCCCAGCAGCAGCAGGCAGTTTCTCTCCAGTGCAGAGTCCAACCCAATAAACTCAGAGTTTCTTAATACCCACTTCATGTTATGCCTCAGCTTTATGGAAGCAACGTCAGCAGCCTTTGGGAAAAGGCTGTTTGAGGGTTTTCCTGAAAAACAGTTCACTAGCACTAACATAGCTGCAGGACCACCAACGTTTCCAGCACTGCAAGTCTTACCACAGGAAAGGAGCTGGCAGCTGCTGGTAATATCAAGACCCTAGAGGTCTGCAGACCTGTTCTGATCTGGCATCATTTAAGGGCCCCCATTCTTCCTACAGCCAAGGGAGATGAACAAGCAGCAGGTTTCCCCCTCTCTCCCCTGACACACACTATGCTAATGCAAAAGCTAAGCGGCTGAGGCTGCAGATATCTGTGTTAGCTAGGGAGGATGACTCAGTTGCACTCATGTGGCTGCAGATGTCTTAAATCTTGGCCAACATAACTTTTGACTTGAGTAGGAAAAACCTGTCCCCATTTTAAAGCCACACTAGTTAAAAAAAAAAAAAAAAGAAAAGAAAAAGAAAAGTTTCACTGCATAGTTCCCTCTCTGAGTAACGGTCACTATCTCAAGTCAGGCTGGCGATTGACATGAGGCTGACACAGAGAGGAATATAATATATGCACAGACCAGCAGGAAGACAGACTGAATTATGAGCCATTGAACAGCATTTCCATGTTGTTTGTGACTGCCAGAAGGGAATTATCCCAGGAAGGTCAGATTCTAAACATGCTCTTCATACTGAGAGCCCTCCTCTGACCCCTAGAACTGTTTACACCTATTAGAACAAATGCTTTCTCCTTTCTTTTCCCTGAACAGTAAGTGCAAACTGAGCAGATAACACAATCTAACTCTTAGTCTGCCCAACAGTTAGAAAAAACTCCACTGTCCGAGAGGACATAATGTACTATTTAAAAAAAAAAATCAAACCAGCAGCTGCAATGCAAACCAGCAGAGCTCAAGGATGATCTGAGAGGGGCATTTCTAGAAGACTACTGCACTGAGAAGGGAAAAGAGATTTCAATAACTCCAAAGACCATTAGCACCCTCAGCAGGTACAAAGCCACCATCTCACTCTCTCCAACCTGGCTACTCATCCCCTAGGTCCTTTAGGCACGACTGCTGGCAGAACAGCAGACCTCCAGCACTATTTAATTTTCCCCCTGAGGGACTTCCACAGCAAGCTGGTAGGAAGCGAGGACAAAACTCCCTGCAGACTAGCTGGCTACAGTATATCTTGTTATGCAGCCAGGCATGGACTGCAATTTCCTTTCTGCTAAAGAGAAAAATACTTTTCCATATGACAATTCAGCATCAGGAACAGGTTCAACACATCACACTGCCCTGTGAGAAAGAGACCAAACTGCTGAAAAGAATGCAAGCAGCAAACCCAGTGTGCAAGGACAGATGGCAAATGAAGATTTCTCCAGTCCTTCACTCCATTTGCTCCACAGGGACTGCCAAGCAAGCTGATACAGTCTGCATATCTGCACATCCCACATGACCTCCACTGGGATGGCTGGCACCCATTCCCTTGCCTTGAGAAATTACTTTCACTCAGTGCTGTGACTTGCATTCAGACGCAGCTCCATATATTTCTTAGCTAAGCACTTAGATTAGTTCATTGCAAGTAACTAACCGACTAGAACAAAAAGACAACAGGATAAGGAAATCCCCTGAACAGAAAAGAGTCAAAGACTGGACAACAGTAGTGGGCATATTGTCCTTTGTGTGCTTGCCTCGCTTTTGTTCTTCCCTAAGTATTTGCTTTTAACCACTACTGGAGATTACTGGGCTAGAAGGACTCCTGGTCTGTGGCAGCACAGCTATTCTTATGATACCCTAAAACAACTCAGCCAGTTACTGCCCTGGCAGAGCAGAGAGAGGGAGACAGAAGCTAAGCATGTCTAGCAGTGATAACTGCACAGAAGAAAGGCCAGACCTTACCATAAGTGATCATAAGCAGCAAAAAGTTGACATTGCGGAGCAGGCTGAGGATTGATTGCATGTAGGAATACTCCTCTGTCGGTCTTGACTGGATCAAGGCCTGAGCTCGACTCGGAGGATGCGGGGGCTTCTCCTTGAAGACTGAAACCAGACACAAAAGTACACCTGTTTGTAACGGTGCAATCAGGGAGCCTGAGCATGCACTGTGGGTAGAGCCATTTGAGGGACAGTAGAGGGGCTAGTAAAACCAAGTGTACAAAACACACCATCGTCCTTAAGCTTTGATCTCCATGCATGAACCTATCCAGGAACAGGAGAGAACAGGGTGTCTCCAACAATAACGCCTGCCACTGGGGAAACACCTTGCCTTCAATTAGCTTTTTGTGTAGGCAGTGTCTGGCAGCAACAAAAGAGTTTAAGACTAATAATGCCTTTGTCTCCAGGAAAATGGCTAGCCAGCTGCAAAAGTGTTGTGTGGAGTTACAAATGCAAAAGTGGAATGGGAAAAGCCAGCTAGCAAAGGTGGCCTGATGCCCTGCACTGCCCAGTGCCTAGACAGCACTGACCTATGCCAGGTTTTATTTCAGGCCTGGCACTTCTTAGGCTGGCCAAATCATCTGCTGTCCCTAACTAGCATTAAAGTATCATCCAGAAATCCCAGTTGCAGGTAATATTGCTGTACCAGGTGCTAGACAGCCATCTTTGTACCTTGACTATTCCCTGCCCCAGATTCTTTAAAGTCTACATCTGATTCAGCCATCAGGGAACGAGAACAAGCTGGCAAGAGGAGCCTATAAAAAAAAAATTACATGGAGCTCAGCAGACAAGCTCTGCTCTCCAGTGAGCATGGCAATCTTTCATGCTAAAGAACTGGCTTCTGCTTCACATGTTAAGTGGAGGAATTGCACCTCTGGTGTCCTGCTACTGCTGTTAATGCTTCCTTCTCTCCACTCATAACTGGTTACCTTTTTTTCCCCGGGAACAACTTGTTCCTGCAATACCATATAACATGCCCCTCTCTCCTTAGGAGGTAGTCAGGTCCAAGATATAACCCAAGGCCCAGCACCCTGTTTGCAGGCAAGATGACTATGAACCTTGGAAGATATCTGTTGACTTTTAAAGGACTTATGTCAGGGTTTTATTATGTAGGCAATCAAAGGATGAAATGAACAACTTGGCAGGCTCACTCACAACCTCTTGAACTTCCTTCTACATGTGCTGTTCATCAAGGGCTTGAAGCAGCAAGACATGGTATTGCATGACCCTGTCAGCTGCGTGCTGGGACACATCCCCAGATGACCTTCCTGGCCCATTTCCTAGCACGCAGGCTCCTCACAGAGACTGATCTTCTCAGTCCCACCTGGTTTTATGTACACACTCCCACCTCCTTACCTATGATGACCAGGACGAACAGGGCTGTTGCTACACCTGCAGTCATGAAGAACATGATGCTGATGTGGTAGGCCAGCTTCTCCACATCCTCCACACTGGGAACCAGAACTGGAGGGACCAGAAAGCCCACAGCGATTCCAAGCTGAGCAGGAGAGAGAGGGGACATAGAGGTATGACATGGAAACACAAAACTGCCACCATCCTACAGGTCAGCCCCCTGATGCCCAGTAAGGGCTCAACTGAGCCTAATACAATTTCACAGCCAAGGTGAAAAACTTCTTTACCACCCAACAATTAAGAGATAAAAGCCAGCTACCCATTGCAATTAGGCCATAAGAGAGATCCCCCCCACTTCACTCATAACTGCAAGGATATTCAAGGCAAGGTTTTACAATAGAATTGAGCAGAATTAATACCTGCCTCCAGTGAAGTGGAGGTCTTGCTTCCCCTGTCCTCCCCCATGCATGTAAGTTCCTGTCTACACAGACACCCCACTGCTTATCTTGCATCTGCTCTGGTGCTGGCCTGATCACCTGGCAATCCAATTTTGCTCATTAAAAATGGCAGAAAACAAGACCATCGAAACCCACCACAATTCGTTGCTGGGTTAATGAGTTGAACCAATTTATCTTCCAGCCAGACAAGCACAAGGGTCAAGACAAGAACCTGCCCACTCCTGATGAGTGAGATATTAATGTGGCTCGGCCACTTCATGACACTGTTTCCTACCAAGCCCCCTCCCAAGACAATGGTCACCCTGTGACCACTAGAAGACCTAGAAAAACATCAAGGTTGAGAGCCAAGGAAGTGCTGATGGCACATATCCTAAACATCGAGGTTGTGTGATGGGGCTGGGCAACTGCCCCAGGATAAAATGCTTGGCTCTGAAGACCTGCAAGGAGAAACCCCTGTAGCTCTGGGCCTCTGCTGTGCCAGGAGTGCCACATGTCCAGCTGAGGAGCTCCTGCAGGGGCAGCACACACTTTAATGAGAACATTAGGGCTTTTAACTCCACAGCTATTTCTACAGGACAGCAACAAGGAGCTGCAGAAGCACAGGCTTTGCCACACTGATAAGTGGGACTGACAGTGGCACAGACCTTCAGAGCCACCCTCAAATGGGAGAGATAGGAAATAGCTGCTTTGGTGCTTAGGAGCACAGTCTTCATAAAGTGGGAGCCAAAGTGCACTCAGCACATTCGTGAGTGCTCTAAACACAAGAGGAACCTACAAAAGCCACTTTTCCCCTCCTTTCTGTTTCACTGTTTGTGGCTGTGTTTCAAACACCATTTGGTTCCCAAGCACTGTGTGTTTAGCTGTTCCCCAGGCCCGTCCCAGCACTTGCAGCCCTCTCAGACATCAGAAAAAGAGCTCAAGCTCAGCTCTTTGCTTGCTCTCAAGGCTCTGCACATTCACCAGTTTTGGGCAAAAGCAATTTTTTGTTTAGCAACACCCTCATTCTTGTTATTTCCTAATTCAGGCCTATGTTTGCTGTTGTGGATAGTGACAAGGTACACACAAGACCCTCCAATATTTGGAAGGACTGAGAAACTACCCAAGAAAGAGAGATGCCGGGTGGCCATGCAGCCATTCTCATCCTTCTATGAAATATATTTCCAATCTTTTTAGCAGGCTGTACCATTTGCCTGGAGACAGGGAAGTGCTAACAGTACCAGAACAGTGCTAACAGAACCAATACAGACTAGCAGCAAAAAAAAAAAATCCCACCCACAGTGGTTATTCATGCTACACCAATACAGCCTCTATAGAGACACTGCCCTCATCACACTAAGAGAGAGGTAGGAGTATGCAAAACATGAAAATGATGATATAGTCAAATTAAGCCCATTGCATTTAGCATTTCCTTATAGGAAACATTAGATCATTAGGAATCAATTAGCATGATCCATTGTCCCAGGATAACGGGCCTTACTTATGATTGAACTCATCAGTCTATGCCTCACTGATGACTGAAGAGCAGCAAGACAGCACCACTAGCCAACTGCTGCCCTACAGAATGATTCTGCAGTACTCAATGTCTTCATGGTCCCTGGAAAAGGTCTATCACTCTACAGGTATGGAAAACAAGGACTAAGAAAGGCAAGGACTGTGCTGCCCACAAACCACATCCAAGCATGTCAGCATACAGAGCAGAATGACCCAGGAGCCCTGTAACCCAGGCACAAGCTCAGACAGGTTGCCTGGGCTACCTTCTAGCAAAAACTCCTTGTGCTTTCTGCATGCTTTCTCTGTCATATCTCCATATTTCTGAGATGCTGATGGACTTATTTTGGAAGACCCACTCACTGGCCAGGATCAAGATCACAGAACAAATGCATTTCAGGTCCCATATCTGGTAGTTGGGGCGGGGGGAGGAAACCAACCACCCAGCTTGTATCATCCAGCCCCAGAAAACTCTCCACAACTCCCTCCTTCTCCATCCAGCTGGTGGATTTCTGAGACAGGAAGGATGCTTATGTTTCAAACAGAGCTATCTGCTAGACTCAGACACCCTATTATCTTACAAAAAAGTAACTTTGAACCTTGTCAGGCCCAACTCCTCCTGTGTCAAATACTGCCCTCCACTGGAACCTGGATCAGGATCAGCAAGAGACATCTGTGCCAAGTTCATTCTTAGTGCTGGGACACACAGGGAGCCAGTGGGAAGAGTCGCCAAGAGATTACAGATGTGCCCCACCAGTTCAGAGCACTGTCAGGAATGAGAACATTCAGGCGGTGGTTAAATGGACTGAAGACAGACACAAGTTGTGCTGTCCCAGATAGCAAGTCAAGGACTGAAAGAGCTTAGAAGGAAACTTAAGAGACCATTAGGAAGGTTAAACCTTCCTAACACCCACACAGCACAGGCAGCCTCAGACACAGGACTAAACTTGCCGGAGCTCAACTTTGTTCACAGATGGCCTATCCCCAGCTTCTCACCACAGTGAGTCAGGTCTGCTCTCCTCCTCTGCACCCGCTGACCCTGAGACTCACTACCAGCAAGCACAACTCTCAGCTGGCTTAGAGGCTTCAAGCTCTGATCTTCATTAAATTGCACACCTCCCCCTTCTCTGCACAAGGGAAACCAAGCCTGCAGCTGCACAGAAAAGGCAACTGCACGAAACATACTCACAGAGATCGCTCCTAGAGGGCAGAAGCCTGTTTGTCTCTGCAGCACATTTATTGTGCCCTGCTTGTGGCCAAAGTGCAGGCCTGTGGCTCTAGCGTGCCTGCTCAGCCCAGGACACAGCCACACTGGGCTTCACTCCTATCACCTTTGCATTCCCAAAGGTTCCAGCTTCGAGGGAAAGACTCCCAACATTGCTCCTTTCCATTCAGGGGAAGAGTCCTACTAGCTCCTAGATATTAGGTCCCATGTGTGTCCCTCCACCCATTACCAAATAAGGTCTATAAACACCCTCATGGAGATTGCTCCTTTGTCTTATCACCATTTCATTCTTGGAAGAACTGGACTGGATTCCTGTGCTAGGTGCTTCTTGGCTTCCTGCGCTCTGCCATCACATGCCAGTCCCACGAGCTGCTGAACCACAGCAAAACAAGAACAGGAAAAGAAGAGAGATCCATGCTTTATTCTGTCCTCTGACTAAGTTTCTCTAGGACCACAGTAAAGATTTTTCAGGTCTAGATTCTCTTTCCTGAGAAAGGATCTGATGTACCTAGCAGAGAAGGTATTGAGAATCTGTTTTGCAAATTGTTCAGAAATCCTTTACTGGGAAGTCCTACAGACATTGCTTACCCAGTGGGGCACAGGCTTACTCAACCTTCTTGGACGCTGCTGTTATCTTTTCAGAAGACCTCTTTGTAACCATAAATGGATGTTTTGTCTTCTCTTCCCCTCCCAAAAAAGGAGCCACTTTTATCCATTAGGAGTTTGTTAAACCTTTGAGGAGGACTAGGCAGTAGAAAAGGAAAAAAAATCCCAGAAAACATAGCAATAGGAGCTACATTTTATATTCAAGAGCAACTCGTTATTAATCCTATGAAGATGATGTCCCTTGTCTTGACTAAAAACAAAGATTTCCTGGATGATACCCACAGAGCCTGGATTATTCATACCATATTTAGCAACAAAGACAAGCTCTTAACAACACAATGAGTATTATACAGCAAATACTTTACCTTTCACAAGGAGATTTTTAGCCTGGTTCTCAGCAGGCCAGCACCCACATCACCGTCAGCCCAACACATAACACTAACTGGTTAACCAGAAAATTTACAGATGCCTTAGCAAGGGAAATACAAACTTTTCTCCCTTCTCCACACCTCTCACGCCAGGGCTGGGAAAATAAAGCAATGAAAAAACAAGGTTGGTTCTGCAACAGTCTGTGCTACCCTCCTTACAGAAACCATCAGTCATTAAGCGTTCGTAGTACAGTCCCTCTCACTAGCATACAAATTAGCATCTCCAACCTTTGTACAGGTAGAAGGGTCTCCAAGACCTATATAGATAGGCTCTAGTTCCCAAAATTTGACACATCATTCAGCATCCCCACACCCAAAACACACAACACTGTCCTGATCTCTGAGGATCTCTCCTCAGGAACCAGGATGCTGGCACTTTATTTTGAGAAGGCTTTGGGGTAATTTTAAAATAGAGTACCAGGGAAGACAATACCTACAGCAGAGCGCACCGTTCAGATGACTTATTCTTTAAAGGCTAATAAAGTATAGAAGGAATGTATTTCCTGCCTGAATTTTGTGACGAATCAGTCCCAACATCATCATATTCAAGATTCAAACATATACAAGAACATGTAACAAAACCAAGAGCAAGTGGCTAATAAGATGGTATAAATGTACCCAAAGTCTTGAAATGGAAAATGGGATGTCTAATTTAAGTTTAGCTGTTTGTATTCTAAGAGTCTGCTGAAGGAAGATAATCAGTGTGGTATCAGCATAAAAACTGTAAAGGAATAATCAGTGGAGGAGCGGGTCTCCACCTTAAAGAAAACTAAGAGTCAGCAACAGCAATACAGAAGCCCTATAAAATTGCATAAGTAAGCAGAAATATTGACAGAGGAGACCACCAATCCCAGAAGGTCAATTAAAGTGTTAAAAAACAGAAAGCGAGAGATGCTGCAAAGGCAGAAAACATACAACAGTGAGAAATTTCTATCATGCCCTTGCAGGCTAAATAAGCGTCATGACAGGGATGATGCAGAGACTGCATTTTTGGATTCCAGAAATACTCTTTTCTGAGGAGAACCTATAAGAGGCAGCACAATTTGTGATTTAGACCTAGAGCAGCACAGTGTGACCACAATCAATATTACAGAACAGTTCTGCAGTGCACTCAAATTCAGCTTCCTTGCAGCAGCAACAAAAAAACCCACCCTCCAAAGTGCTATGGCAATATTTAACTCACAAGAGGGAGCTGCCTAAAAGGAAACAAGCTTGTTAAAAGGAAATTTAAAAGAAAAGCCAAAGAAATTAAGTACTTGCAAGTGGCATTAAGGCTGCATACAGGCACTGCATCAGAGGCTCAGTGTAAGCCTAGGTAAGCCTAGAGAATATCAGCAAAAGATTTTAGAACAGAATAAAAGAACCAGAGTTGAGTTAAAAAAGAAAAACCACCACCCAACTCAAAAACTGGATGTTATTCCTTCAAGCAAAGGAAAAAAAAAAAACCAGCAAGCTGAACCAAGCAAAAGTAAAGCCATGATTAGGCAAAAAAAAAAAAGGCTACAGATCAACTTTACAAACTACGTCAAAACTCTTCAAACACAGCAAAATCAGGAAGCCTGCCAGAAAGTCTGTAGGGCCAACAGATTATTACTGTGGAAGGAGAACATTCGAGAAAGAAGGAGAATTAAATGAAGTCTTGCACAAGCGTTGATGACATGATATTTATGGGAGGTTTCCACACCAACAGAACCTCTTCACATGGCAAAAATCTGAAGCGTTACCAGTGGAAGATCTTAATCAATTTATATCAACTGATTTCTTTTACAAGGCATCAGGACCAGATGGTATTCAACCAGGAGTTCAAAAGAAAAAGTCAACAGAAAACCCACACTACTTGCACACAAACACACCAAACTGCTAATTCTGCTCTGCTACCAAATACTCACATCAGGAATGGAGTAAGGGAAAAGTGATGTGAATTTTTAAGAGGCCCAGCACAGGTGGGAGTCCCAGGAAACGCCAGGGCCAGCAGCCCACCAGTTTGGACAAATGGGCAGAAACTGTACCAATCAAAAGATTGAAGTTTGCACGTTGATAAACACCTATACAATAGGCCTTTCAGACACTATGATTTCAACACAATCTCAGCAAGTTCCCAAGCCAAGACTTTGGAAAATTAGGAGAATACACTCCTTTTTTACTGTCTTTCCCTTAGCACTTATCACTGACTGGCCTGGGGCTGCCTGACAAATTTGGCCTGACCTAGGCAGGATGCTCCTCTGTTCTGATGCATTGTACTTTTCCAAAGGAAAGGCTTTGGGAAGAAAAAAATTAAAATGAAATCAAGGGCTTCACCTGCTCTCAGCAAAGAGAGCTCGTTGCATTTGTCAGCATGCCACTGGAGCTACTCTACCTTTCCACTCCCAGATGAGTGACTTAACATGGCCCACACTCGTTTTGATCTGGGAATCAGTCTTTAACACATACTACCACCGCCCCAGATCAGCCTGGATGACAGAAATAGAATCTAACTATGCACTGGAGACCCCTCTTTGAGGGATGTTTGTGAAACTCTGTCAAATTCAATGTTTTAAAGCATGAATAAAAACCAACACTTCACCTGTGCCAAAGACTTCCCTCCTGGCAGCTCTACACCAAGCCACCCACACAGTGCCACTGCCAGAATCCTTCTGAGGGTCACCCCTTCATTTCTAACAGAGCCTCCTCCACTGCAGGGAAGCAGGGAAGGTTTGTGTAACTGCTGGGGAGATGCAGTACCAGTCTTGAACCATTTACTTAAAACGCACAGCCACTACCTCTAGTCCTCAACATTCACATCAACTAAGGAACATGATGATGAGGAATCCTCTAGAAAAACAGAGGACTACCATGCTTTGGAAGAAAGTGGCTGATATTTTAATTGTTTTACCAAGTCAGTCCTGCTGTACACACTGATCTACCTGTTTTCTGACAGATATGTTTAAGCCTGAAGGGCTTCACATTTGCAAGATGTTCTGCTCCGAACACAATAGTAGACATTGTGTTGAGCTTTTGGGATTTGCTTTGAGTTTTTTTTAAATTATACTTGATTCTAATACAAGTAGCTTCAGATACTGAAATCTTAAAAATAAATAAATTCCCCAAATGAACGATGAGAACTGATCTGACAATATTATTACCAGGGAAGCCAAGGTTCTCAGTGAAAAGTCAACAAAGCAAGCCTGCACACTGCAGCTGTTGTTCTTCTAGAAACCTCCATCTCAGATAACCACCACAATAGGTTGTCTTTCCAAAAATCTTACAGGCAAAACACACAAGCCAAGTACAGCAGCATCTGTGCTGCTCAGTAACAGATGAGACAAGATCAGGATGTCATGTAGCCCACACTAGCTACCCTGTAGTAAAAAACAATGCAAAGATGCAGAACACAACTGGTAGTGGCAAAATGACACATATGACAGGTGGGAGGAGGGGGAAGTAGCACGGTTTGCTGGATCTGAACAGCGTGCAGTAGGAAAGCCCTTACGAAGTGGAACAAAAGGGCTCTCCTTCTCACTATGTTGCTTTCACATGTATGAGAAAGTGGAACTTTGAATCAAGCTCAGTACCTACAGGACCTGTGCCAGATGACTCTCCAACAGTTCTGCCAACATAATTAAATGTGTCAGACCTGATTCTCCATTCACCCAGGGAACCCCTTTGAGAAGGTACCTATTCCAAAGCCCTGTGCAACACAGCCTCGTCCTCTGCTCTTGTCTGTGTGTCAAAGCCCTGTCCTGCAGTGCTCCCTCCTTTTCTAACTACAGGTGCCTCTCACACTATAACCACAACATTTCACAAGAGCAGCTAAGCTTTCTGACCCTACAATTCACATATCACAATCTGTAGAGAGCAGACGGCCACCCTGCTTCTCACACCCTGTGACTCCTACTACACATAAGCTTCCCAATCTTTTGCAGAAGTCCCAGCTGCCTTTCTATACAAAAGGCTACAGTAGAATTGAAAATCCCCAGCTGCAGAGCTGTGTAAAGCAGAAGCCGGCAGTTCCTACCCAGTACACTTTTGTATGGATTGCTGTCCAGAATATTCTTCTTCCGTACCACTGACAGAGAAACTAAAAGAGCCTGTTGAAATCCAAATAGTCAGGAAGTCAACATATGTAAATATTTGCAAACCACAGCTTAGTCACCTTTCTTGCAGTGTTTTCAGAAGCAGAAAGGACCTAACTTGTGAAAGGAAAAATTGTAATCCAGGCTTTGTGATGAGATAAGATAGGGCTTAGGCTCTTTTATATTCTCCCACTGCTGTGGGAGATAATGTATTTTTTCTAACTGCACTTGCACAACCAAAATTCTTCAGAAGCAAAGCAAAGTCCCTTCCCCATCACACTTCTGCTTCTGTGGTATCATCTCATACTGCTTAATACAACATAATGCCATATGATGATGACTGCTTCTCTATGCAAGTCTTTTAGGGCCTCTCAGCCTTGAATGCACCTTCCCCCTGTTTACTGGTAGGGAAATGCAATGCAGCAAAACAACAGCAGAAGAGGGATTTCAGTGCTGACAGCTACCTCATCTACTGTTGGAATCCTCATTCTCCATGATATAATACTTTGGTCAAGGACCTACTACAGTCCCTTATCATAGCCAGCCCTGGGGGACCCTGCAGGGCAAGTGCTGAGGGTGCCATAGGGCAGCCCTTCCCGGCAAAAACACTGCAGTCATTCATTTAACTCCTGGTGCAACTTCCACGGAACATAACTCAAAAGCCAGCTCCTTCTGTAAGGGAGAAGGGGGAGCTGCCTTTGGTGTATGGCTGAGAAGTGAGCACCAGATGAAATGGGTGGAAAAAGTTCATTTCAGGCTCCGGCATCCACTTATAGAAACTCAGGCATTCCTGGGAAAGCCACATTGCTATTTGGTCAGAACACCCTTCCACACTAAGCCACGTCCAGCATCTCAGAGAACTGGCCACACAGCACTCCTTGTGATCCAATTGCTCTGATCCACCCTGCCCTTCTTTACCAGGGTGGGGGAAAGGAGCCAGGGCTGGAGAATGCCAGCCATTAACTATTGCCACTACCAGCTCCTCTTGGCTCCTTGCTAAAATCTCCTCTATTCTTATAGCTAAAACCCTGGGAGATACAGGGCCAAGGTACAGAGGGATGCAAGACAGACCACCACCTGCTCCTATTCTAACAGGAATTAAATCTCATCTGAAGAGTTGGGGAGTCTCCAGCAGGGACAGAACAGCCAAAGAGATCTCGAAGTCCACCCGAAGACACGAATTCCACAGGATATGCTCCATTTCCACAACACTTCTTAGAGTATCAGATGCTGCCTTCCCTGAAGGGTGAAAGGTACAGAACAGAGTTAGCAGTGAGGCATCAAACAGCAGCACATGCTCAGCACAAACAACAGTGCAGGCTCACCAGCACAAAAGCAATGGCCATTCAGATGTTGCAGACCCAATTATTCAGCAACACCCACCGCATCCACTACCCCATGCAGACTTCCCCCCAGTTCAGAACAAGAGGAAAGGACCCACCAGGAAGGAGAGAGCATTTATCTGAATTTCATTCACAACTTATCATCCAGTTTGTCCACTTCAGAAGGCATCACCTAATCACTGTTAGACTGTCACTCCCAGCAGTCTGCAGATACCACCTAAAAACTCTGCTTCAGGCCTTTTCTGTTATGGAAGCCCTAAACCTCTGAAGTCATAAGCCAGCTGCATCAGAACAAGGACAGACCCACCTGAAGATCAGTAAGGTGCTGCATCATTTTTCTCCAGAGACAGAGATGAATATGAAGCTGAAGCTTTCTTTCCTCCTAAACTACATCAACACCTTTTATCAACCCCTGCTAAAAAACGAAGAGGCAAAATCACAGCAGAAATATTGCCTAACATGCCCACATCCCTACTCCCCAGACCATCAGCTGCTTCCTTCTCTTTGTCAAAATGGCAAGAGCCAGGAACAAGGTCTATTTCAATCAAAAATGTAACAATACCAGGGGCAAAGCAACACAAAGTCACAAACACAAATGTTCTTTCATTGTCCCTGTGCAACACAGTTATACACTTCTCTGCATGCTGCTCATTTCCCTTGCCCATCAGGTGGCAACGAGGAGGCACAGCAGTAGGAGATAACTAACATGCCTGAAAAAGTGTGACTGAAGCACAGCAGTCCAGCAGAGAGCTGGTACCTGACCCCCAGGCTCCAGCTTATAAATCTGAAAAAGCCACGAGAATTTAACTTGTTACCTAAACATCCCCACCACTGTGTTAGTTCTGTCACGCCACAGCACCATGTTTCCTCATCCCCAAAAGACAGCACAGCAAGTATGTTAAAGGAAGGGGCAAGACTTGCTGCTCCAGCAAGCGCCTGCTCCTGCAAATGCCAGTACCTCAGGAGAGCATTTGTTCCTGCTGCAGTCCTGTCACCAGAGAGAACGAGGGGACGGTCTCCCTCGGATGTAGAAAACAGAAGCCCGTTTGCTGCAACCTGTCAGGTCTGAACCACAGCCCCAAACAGGGAACCGTCTGATGAATCAATACACCAAAATGGAAGCAGCACAGCCTTATGCAAACTGCTCTCTCCTACCCACCTCTCGTGCATAGGACTTCACGTAGATACCCAGCGCCAAGCGCCTCCACAAGTGACACTGATGATGATGTATCAGGCACGCTACTGCTGACAGCTGTATTTCAGAAGCATGTCAGACAAATTCCTCCCAATATTCAAATAAATCTGAAGGACACTAGTGAACTCTACAAAACACTTCTGCTTCCTTACCCCAGAACTTCAGCCTGAGGTCAAGTCCCCACATAGATTTTTTTCCTAGTCTTTCAAGCAATGAGATGCAAGTAATATTTTAATAACACTAATATTCTAATGCCAAAGTATCCAACAGGCAAGTAAACCCCATTCTACACCTCCCCATACATGCATGAGCAGGGGCAAGGAAAAAGAATGGAAAACCTGTGCATCTCCCTGTTAAAACAGGAAAAAGTAAAGTGTCAGGAAAACCAGCAGTGGGTAAACAAAAGAATGTGATTGCCTCCTCCACAGGTGTCCACATTCTTCTCTTCTAGAAGCTGTCCAGCACTGAATCAAGAATGCTCAATCTAACCCTTCTTTGCACTTCAGATAACTCAGCCAACACATGACCAGAAACAAGCAAAAGATAATCTGATACTCTACTAGGGTTGGTTTGTTTGTTTTTTCCAAGATATTTAATACCCAGTCTGGCTAGTATTCAATGACTGAACTGATTCAATGTTTTACTGTTCAGGGCTAACTTCAAACCTGAAGGCTACCGTCACTTAGCAAGCAGCAGCAGCATCCTGAGCAGACATCATCCTGGCAGATCTAAATGAACCAGCAGGCAGGACTCTCCTCAGGACAGCACTGCTGAAATGCTGCCTAAAGCCAAGAGGGTAGAAGCAGAAAGGGGGCAAATGTATCAAACAAAGAAGCAGTGACACTGTCACACTCCTCCATGTAGTTGGTTACAAATCTTGATAGACAGAGACATCAGTGCTTGGCATTCAGTAGTAATAATTATGCTAACAACTCATGACAGAGCTTTCCACCTTGAGGATCTGTAACTAACTGACATAGCAAGGAAAGGAAAACCATACAGGAGCATAGGGAATAATTTGCCATACTGGCATACTGCAATTACAAACCCACTGCATTATACCCTTTGCTAACACTCCCTAAAACAGAGTCTTTAACTGCAGAGTCAAGAAAAAAGGATGCCTATATATCTTCCTCCTGCCCAACATCACCAGTAAAGAAAATAGCTACTTTTCATTCACTGAGATTATGCACCTCAGGACCCTTGACTAAGGGAATGAGTAGGTCCTGCCTATGGAGCACACCCTGCCTTTAGTCATTGCCTTTCCTGACTTCTCCAGTTCTCTAAACGGAAAGTCTGGGCTCACAAACAAAAGGCTATGTACTGAACTGAGGTCTTATAGCCATGTCAGTTTAGCCCCCAGAGCAGTGTGGAGCACCAAAAATGTAGCCAAAGTTTGCTTTTCACAACTTTTATACTAACCCACTCCTTTTAGTATGATGAGGATACCACACACTCATATGGCACAGGCTAAAAGCCTCATTGTTTGGATTTCTTATGCACACTGTTGAGTAACTCTACCTGAATAATTAAAAAAAAAGTCTGACAGCAAAATGCTCAGTTACTTATTTACTCCTAAATCAGCAGAGTGCTCATGCCAAGTTAAATGCCTTCCACTCTAAAGATTCATTTAAAACACATAAAAAACAGCCTACTAGCCTGGGTAATAAGAGCAAAGAAGAAAGCTTAGACTCACTCAGAGAAAAAGAAGTATGTTTTCTCTTTACAAAAGATGTAAACCGGAGTCTCCTTAAATCCCTGGCAATGTTCCACAAACTTCAGTTCCTCAAATACCATCTCTGAGCATTCATCTCTTTTTGCCTCAGCAGTACCTAAATAAATACAGAAACCCAGGAATGTGGGGAAAGTAGACCTCAAACCCACCGCACACAGTGTTATCTGTGAGGAAGAACCATGCATTAGAAGCTACCTGAATTGCAAACCATTCAAATCTGAACAGCAGTCACCCACTGGCTGAATCAGAGATGGTCCAGCATGACAAGAGTCCTGTGTAGGGGAGTACATTGAGTCTCAAAGCAAGGGGTACAGGTTCAGCCTAGCAGGCTAATGCCAGCTTCCGCTTCCCTCTTCTTCACGTCAGCGTTGCAGAGCCAGACTCACATCGCTTACGCCGCATTGCATCAGTATTGGCCTATCTGCTTCATGTGAAAGGGATGAGTGCGTGTTCAGGTGCAAGGGTCAAGAAGCTATTTCCCTGATCCTTTCAAAGCTGCAGAAAAATTTAGCTCCTCTGAGCACTAGCTGGCCACAAGAAAAGACTGCCACAGCTTGAGGAAGTGCGAGTCGCTGGCCTAAGTGACCTGCCTGGATATGAGAGTGGCTGGGGAGCTTACCTTGCACTAGCCTGATGGAAGGTCTGTTTCTTTTCAAAGCAACTGCTTGTGGAAACTCTGTACCTACTTTCAAAAGGTATGAAAGTGCTAAAGTCCTTTTCCTCCAGGGTTCAATGACAAGTACTCTCTTCAGTAGATGGATAATCTCCTTTGTCCCATCTAGTTGTCAGCACAAAGAGGATATTGCATTGTGAAGTCCAGGTGCACATGCAGATCTGAGGTTTGCAGAACACTTCACCTAAAGCGCTTCTCCACACAGCGCGTTCCCCTTCAGGCCATCCGTGATTCTACCATCATACCCCTGGACTGGAGATTTGCAGAGATGGGAGTAGGACGACACTGGAGAAGACTCTAAGTCCAAATATCTCTCAAAGCCAGAATCACGCTCAACCATCACGCTGCCCCCGACTTTGTAGGCTTAGGTCCTACCTGCCTCTGTCACCACCATCAGCTCACAGTCTAACCACAGCTGTGTCCCTACAGGTTCCAGCTGCATTTTCCAGGGGGAATTTCGTGTAAGCACCTCTTACCCGCTGCTGCTGCCCTCCAGGCCCTGTGCATCCCTTACTGCTCCCTCGCTTGCCCCCTTAGCGCTCCCAGCCTCCACCCAGGCAGGTGACAGCCCACCTTCACGCCCGGCCAGCCGGGGGGCAGCCGCCCATTACCTGGTTCCCAAAGACAGCAATAGAGCAGGCGGTGGAGACCTCACGGGAGCCGAACCAGACCGAGGCGATGCGCGAGGGCATGCCCAGGATGAAGACCTGGGCCAGGGAGCAGATGACCTGCCCCAGGACAGTGATGGGGAAGAGGTGCGGCTTCAGGCTGCCCAGCTTCACCCAGGCGCCCAGGGCGTTGAGGGCCGAGCCGGCCAGGGCGATGAAGCGCAGGCCCCTCTTGTCCAGCAGCCAGGCAACGGGGAAGAGCAGGGGGATGTAGGTGACCATGTAGGTCATGGAGAGCCAGTCGATGGCAAAGGCGCTCACGCCGTAGAAGTGCACGAAGACGTTGTTGATGCTGCCGTACTGGATCCACTGGAAGGCGTTGCACAGGGAGTAGCTGCTGAAGAGCAGCACCACGGCCCAGCGACGCCGGGACAGCCGCACCTCGGCGGTGGTGGCGGCGGCGGCCGCCACCAGCCCCGGCGCCCCGGCAGGCTCCTGATGCACCATGCCGGCAGCGCAGACCCCCGGCCCGACCAGGCTCCGCTCTCCGCCGGCACCCACCTGGCCGGGAAACCCCGCCCGACCGCCCCCGCCGAGCTAACTGGCCGCCGCCGCCCGAGGAGGCGCCGCCGCTGCCCCCGGCCCGGCCCGGCCCGGCCCGGCCCGGCCGGGCCCTCCCCGCCCCCCGCCCCGCCCCGCCCCGCCGCGCCGCGCCGCGCCGCGCCGTCCCGCGCCGCGGGGGCGGGCAGGGCGTGGGGCCGCCCGGGAGGGGCACGGCCGCCCGCCCGCCCCGCCGGGGTACCTGCGGAGCCGTGGCGTGGGTCCTGCAGAGGCGCTGCCCGCGCCAGAGCAGAGGGTCGCGACCCCGTCCCTACGGCCGCCACCACCCCGCCATTTCCAGGCCCCGCCGACTGTAGGAAGGGCCCGGTGCGGGAGCGACTTCGTCGGTGCACGAGCCGCAGTGGTGAACGGGACGGGGAGTGACCCAGCGCTGTGTCCTGGGGGAGGCTGCGCGCGCGGGGGCAGCGCCTGACCCAGCCGGAGGTGCCAGGGTGGGCGTCGGGAGGGTGAACCGGCTCGGGCTTTCGTTTGGGTTGGCTTCTGATGGGGTTTTTTTCATGACATGGCACACTACGAAGTGAAAACATCCAGTGAAGTCAAAATTAAAACATCTCAATATGACTGAAGCAAAAAAGCCAAAAGTGATGTTTGTTTTCATCCTCATGGGGAACTTGAATGAGTCAGCTCTTGTTTTCACATTACTTTAGCAACGTGCAACCCTGACAGATTCCTGCCTGGAGATCACTTACGATCAACAGTTCATTTAATTAACGTCTTGTTATCTGAACTGTACAAGCATTACTCAGTTCAGCATTCTTCCAGCACAACACGGTTCAAAGTTCACTTGGAAAAATGGGAGTGATGACCTGTCTTTAGGATGGTGTATTCCTGAAACAAGACTTGGGTCAGAAAATTAAAAAGTGAAGTTCCTCTGGCTTGTATTTACTTTGTGGAGCACTGTCAGATGTTACTGACGCTGTCTTCTGAAGCAAAGGCAGACACTCAGCTTCAGTGCCTTTATGCTCTTATTCCCCATGCAAGCAAAAAGAAAAAAAAAAAATCTTTGGACAAATTGTTCCAAGGATAGCCAATGTCACCTCAAGTGGTTCTTGCTGTGTATCATCACAGAGCTTGCTTCTTGTCACCCGCTTGGGTTTCCTACTCCCAGCAGAGCGGCCTGGAGCACAGCTGGAGACAAGCAAAGCCAGTGCAACCTTCCCTATGTGCTCTGCTGAAAGCATGGTAAGGCAGAGCTGCAAACCTTCCTACTGTCCCCCTCCTCAGCCCGCAGCTTTGCCAGTGAACCTTCAGCCTCACCTCAGATGCTCATTACAATGGTACAACCTAACCATAATGTAGACCCTTTTACATAATAAACAAGAAAGGCAAATTCAGAAGCGAGAGCCAGAAAAGAGATTTTTAGTCCCATTTATTATTAGGTTAGGCACCCAAAGTTACTCCAAGCTTTGTACTGAGACAACAGAAAGAACAGAGGAATTTGTTCTAATGAATTTGTAATTTAAATGTACCAGGAATGCAATGAGTGATAGCATGCAAAAGGCTCAGAGGTGAAATGGAGCAGGAAAAGGACTGCCATGGTCCAACAGCTGAGAACTCTGAGGATAAAACAGTAAAACAGTACAGAAAATTAACTTTTCAATTAATCAGATTTGAAAAGGTTTTTACAAAATTCTCCACAATGTTATAAAGAAATTAAAGCTACCCAGAGGAAATCACTATCATTGACTAAAGCGTAGTCAAAAAGCAAAGATGAAGAAAAACAAATAGGCAATTTTTAGCAAGGCAAACTGGGTTTGCTTAGAGGAGCATCATTTATTAATAATCCTGAAAGCAGAGCAAGGAGCAAGATTTGCAGATGATAAGGCATTATTTAAGTTACTCAAGACTAACTTAAATATGTCACCTGAATGTTGTATTTAGGTCTCTGTAAGTTTAGAACTGTAGTTTTATCTATCTGTAATTGAAAGTGTTATCACAGTCCATAGCATCTTTAATTTGTAAACTCAGATAAATGCAGGATAATGGAGTTAGGTACTGTATGGCAGTTTGCTGTAGTCAAAGGCCCCTGGGCAGCAGAGATGAAGATATCGGTGACTAATGGGGATTGAACGTGTTTTTCAGGCTTAGATCACAGAAAAAAGTGGAAAGAGTGTAAAGAAAAAAATAAGGAGTTGAGAAGGCACTGTCATACATTAGTAAAATACTGAGAACAGTTAAATTTCTTTACATGTGAATACAAAAGAGCACACACAGAAAAACCTTTACATATATAGGAGAGGAATAAGAAACGCATGTTGGGTCCTTTGCCTCCCACCAGCCCTACTCTAAACTAGAGTCAGAAACAGTCTGTAGTCTTGAGTTGTGTTTTAGTCCCACCTTCAGCTCCTAAATTTCCCTAGAAAATTCTCAGGTTTACCCATCACCAACAAAAAGTCTGTATCAAGCCAGAGCCTGTCAAGCAAGAAGCCATTTGCTTGCACTAAACCAATGTCTTAGTCCAATCAGAAAAGTCAAACGGTAAATCAAGAATGACTAAAACACAGACCCTGCTGAAAATAACAGCTTCAGCTGACGGATGAAAGTAGCGCCCAGCCTCTGGTGACTGCAGCCTGTCAAGTGAACATGAGCGACACAGGGAAGCAACCCTGACTCCCCCAAAGCCGATTTAGTAAAGTGTTTTTCATACCTATAGGCCCACACTTCCCAGAACTCCTCTCCTCTGCGTTGTTTTGTTTCTGGCTCTGTGAACTTTTCAATCACCCTTTATATAATTTGCCAATTTCTGGACCAAAATAAAACCCCTGTGCTTTGCATTTCTTCCTTTCTCCATTGCTGCATCTGTTTCTACTCAGATGAGGCTCTTTCCCATCTTGAAACAACACAGCAGCTGCTTTTGGATTTCCCTCATCAGAGTATCTTTATATAAAAATTTCTTAGCCATGAAAAATTATTTATGCTTCAGGACAACCCCTTGAAGTGGATTTTAAAGCTAGAGGGAAATCTCCTTTACACAGAGATTGACAGAAGTGCTAAAAAGGTTGCAGCATCCTGTAGCCAAAAGTATCTGTGAAGGTTGGAAGGCACTAAACCAGAGGCAGAAGCACGGCCCAAATTAAATGGAACAGTATAGGCCATCAGATAGAGCCTAACATCCCTGGCTTCCCTACTGCTCTCAAGAAAACCAACTTCTGACACTCTTGGAATATGCTCTGCTTTTATGACCAATGAGGACGTGCAATTCCTTTATGTCCTCTAAGGACTGAAGAACATGCCTTGGAACAAGCTTGGTTTTCTCAAAACCCACCCAATAAATGCTAGGGATGATGCTGGCAATGATAATCCAGCTTTCTGATTTCCAGTGGATGGCACCAGGCCTCAATGACAAGCAAGACCATAATGAATGGGTGGTTGAAATTGGCTTGGAAGGTGTGCAGAAGGCACACTAGAAAATTATTGTGAAAAGAATAATTCTTTGATGCCTTTTCTCTCCCACACTGAATCAGAGGTCCAAGGAGTAGGTGGACAAAAGGTGAAGGTTGCCAGGGAAAAGCAGGTACTCAGGGATCTACTGGATCTTCCAGGCATGCCGTTCCTGCAGAGACTTCAGAGGTTGCTTAGACTTCCTTCAAATGGGAAGTATTTAAGCTCACAGGATGACAGGATGTCCCTTGCTCTCAAACTCACAGCACTGTGATTTGTGCCTCTAAATCTCACCACTGCACCTATAAGGCCTAGCTAGCACAGCTCTTAGGTGGCTTTATCTCATTTTGATTGATAGGATTAAGGTCTAGAAAAGGTGTCAGAAGATCTCTCAGTCTACCACACACACCGGTTCACAGCAGACATTGTAGGGAAGATTATAAGATCTTTGCTGGTGGAGGGACAACGTTTTATATTGGGTTCAACACCCAAATGGCTTTAGTGGAGGTCTTCACAAGTCAGATAGTTGTATCATTAGACTAAATGGCAAGACTTGAATAGCTGGCAGAGCGACTCACTTCTTCTGGGTCACACCTGGATGCAATGCACAGCTGGAGACACAGCATGCAGAGCAGGCTGGCAAGGGCTGCCGTGTTGGACAAAGGCAGTGGTGTTCCCCTACAGAGCAGGGAAGGCTGCAAACCCTCTGCTGACACCTATAGCTTTCTACATCCCAGGAGCCACCAGAAAGCAGGAGCCACCATACAGCTTATGAATGCAATGGATTAGTTTATTACTGTAGGTTCGATACACAATTATTTTGATACCCTAAACCTTTACAAATCTTTCCTATTACATTTCCTGTGTAAAGATCTGAGGACACATACAGTGATGGACAACTACATTTATAACAGTGCAGCTCTGCAGTACTCAAAATTTTTGCAGAATTTTGAAAAAAGGCAAAAATTACCTTCCTCTACACAAAACATGATGGCTTAGTTGCACAATCTAAAATCTCATCAGGAGAACACTGCAGACCTCAGAACCATCAAAGCTGTGCAGGGGATAACTTTGAGCACCAAACCTATCCTTGTCAAAGCTTAAAGCCTTTCAAAAGCATAACTAAAGGAATGGAAATAATGTTTTCCTTTCCTTCAGCACCTCTCATCTGTAGCTCTTGGAGAACTTCACTGGGGATGCATCACCTACATCTATTGTAGAGGGTAAACAAGGACACAAAGAGTTAAGGTGATTTGCGAGGGGCAGGGCTGTTGTTCCTGGCTGCCAGTGGGACACTTTCCAACCTAGGCTGCAAGGGCTTGCCCAACAGCAGCTGGAACTACCACCTCTTTACAGGGCTAATCTCCCCATTCAAAGCCTGTCTTTAACACAGCAACGGCTTTAATTCAACCCTGTCCAGTTCAGGTGTGATGTTTGTATGGATGCATAATGTAGGTATTAACTGCAAAGAGTGGGAAGGGCATGGCTGAAGTGCTAATATTCACAGCTGCCTTCTTGCAGCAAGAAAAGCACGTGAAAATGAGTGTGCATCATGAAAGAGCACTTGCACCCATGGTACCTCAGATGTGCTGGTTGTTCATTAGTGCATACACCTCGAGAGAGACGGTGTGGTTACGCTACCTCTGCATGGCCTTCTGCAATCGAATATCAACTTGCTCTGCCCCATGCTCTCATCTGGCCGGATGAGAAACAGCTCTATCCAAAAAGCTGTGTAACTGTGGTTAGCCTGCTGCACTGCTTGAGCATCTAAGCCCAGCTCTCAACCTTTGCTTGTGAAAAGCTGTGGAGATATAGATAGTTGTGAGGAGAGCTGTGCATAGGCCCTGTTTGCTCTGTCATTAGGGCAAACCCACCTCCGATGTGCACCAGGCAAGCACATGGGACATGAAGATTTCTTTGCTCAGCTCAAAATAAAAGAAGGGAAAAAAGAGCCAGTTAGACTTAAAACTTAGCCACAGTCTAGATTTACATCCCGAGTCCAGATCAGGGTCACAGATTAACCCCAAAAACCAAAAGCTCAAAATATATAAGCCCTTCTTACTCAGCATCCTCCAGGTTCCATCTCAGTGAGTCATACCAGTTCATGCCAATGACACAAAAAAGGTTTTCATCTTCTAATGCTTGCAGCTGGCATTAATTAATAATTAAAGCGTTCTGGAAATGTGCATGGCTCACTGCTGAACTCAGGCATGTTCCTCTTCTTCCTCCTACTTGCACTGCGACAAAGAAGACAAACCAGGGACAGGTCCTGGGGACTAGAGCACCATACCATTGCTGTTGTGAGGGGAGAAGGGCTGATTGTGTCTTAGGAAAGAGTACAGAACTGGTGCAGGAGTTGGGAGGAAGGCGCGCTCTCTCTGCACGGACGTCTTTGAAGCAGTAGAACTCTCAGCAGCTGGTGTCTGCAACCTGAGCTGCAAGAAAAATTACGGTCGTATGTAGCAACCTTAACACACTGGTTGTAACCCTGCCCTGGCAAGAAATTAATATATATTCCCTACTGTTGAGTTGGATAAATTTTTTGTTAACCTAAAAACTTTATGTGTACAAATGTTGCTGCCTTACTGCTCAAATCCTCTGCAGCTCATTTAGCAATAAGGTAACAACGACACAGTAGAAGAACCGGGACAAAGAGCACAGTGCTATTTGCTAGGAGAAAGCCTCACCATTTCATGCCATGCTTTGCTTTTTGTCTCCTCGCCAGCTTTTCATTCATAAAAATACTTTGTTTCTTAGCATTGATTCCTGGTCTTTGATCTCTGTGTGCTGAAATATTAGCATCCAGACAGCATTCTTGTGTGACAAGCGCTGCTTTGGACGCTATGATCATTGTAAGAGGCAGAGAGAGGGTCTCTCTTGTGGGCTGCTGGTTTGGCTCAGCATGCAGATTATCCTCTTGCTGATGCAGGCTGGCAGCACTACCAGAAGTGAATTCTGAGATGGGATTTGCAACATAAGTGCATGAATACTTTGGAGCCACAGCAAACTGGACAACAGAGTTGCTTAGTCTGTCCTTTGCCAAACTGAAGACGTACTTCTCTTCTGACTCCATGCATACTGTGCTTGGGTATTACCCCTTCTTCTGTCTCTGAAGAGAGAAAATTCACATGTGAATCAGTTTAGAGGGACAGCATCATAGTGATGACAGCTGGGATCATAACAGCCCCATACAGTAGGATGAATGCACCTCCCCCTGGACTGGCTGGCTCTGGTCTCCCCTGGCACATTGGGAGCCTGCAGCTCAGCTGAAGAGGATGAAGCAGGAAGGGAATACCAGGCATAAAAGCTTGCCCTGGGCTTCTCATCTGGGGAGATAAGTTATGCTGAAGTCAGCACTGAATGTCATATCTTTATTTATCTTACCATAGAAGCAGCCCTGAAATGCTGATACTGAGTGCTTGTAAAGTGCTGAGCCTGTGCTTTTAGGGGATGAAAATTTACTGCACCCTCCATGTTTTGTGACTTGCTGCCCTTCTGCACAGAGTTGCCAGGATGCCTTGATCCACAGGAGGTATTGAGATTCAGTAGAGGCCATAAAGGAAAATGTAACTTTCATGTCTCCCAATTCCCATTTTCACCCTCTGACTGTACCAACAGATGTTTGTCACACACCTCTGTTTTGCCTACGGAGAAGACACCAGCCAGCAAGTAAATGTGGAGGCAACAGTCACTAAGGCTTGAAAAGCACCCATGGCAGCTGCCTCCCAGTGCCACCTTCCACCTGCACTCACTGTTCTAACAGCCTCAAACCATTGGGCTTTTGGCTGGCTTTGCCAAGTATGCATCCACAGCAAAGCCACTGGGACAAGGCTGCTGGGCAGAAATCCAGTCCAAGTGCTTCTACAAAAGCTTTCCTGGATATCAAAACACGGAAGTCCACTGTTCTCATCACAGGTGAAGGTTCATCAGGGCTGCAGCCAGGTCTATGTTTATTTAAGCAAGTAGCTGTTACCCCTCCACCTGTGATACTTCCCTGTGCTCAGGCCCCACAGCCAGCGCAGCACAGCCTGCGTGCAGCTTGGCAAGCCCCATGGGAGCCAGGGAAGGTGGGGGACACCAAGCCAAGCTTCCCCACACCCTCGCACGGCAATGGAAATGCACTGGGACCACAAAGCAGAACTTGCCCCTGGCCCAAGCTACGAGATCCTTGGCCAAGGGAGACCACAGCCCCGCATTTCCACTTGGACCTAGACATCCCCCTTCAGGCAGTCTTACCCAACCATAGCCTTCACACACATTAACTTTGAGCCTCCCAGTTCTTTCCCTAGTCTCTGGCAATAGCCAGGCTAACCTTAAAGACAGCTCTGCCACAGAAGACCACAAAGAGGAGGTTGCCGAGAAGCACGGTCGCAGGCTGGGATAGCTCAGCCTTTGCCCAGCAGAGGCCAGCACAAACACAGTATTTCAGCAGGCTGTGTTTGCAGGGAAGAGTTGTCTCTACCTGGCCTTCCTTGGCTTGAAAACAGTCTCTCAGCCTCCTGTGAGCCCTCACCTCTTTACTGGTTTGAGAGAGCTTTTCAGTGAGGGATTATGTAGTGCAACAGAAAGGCACTAACATCCCACATAGGTAGGGACAACCTGCCACAGGTCCAGCCATCACCCAATTTCTCCCCTAGTGGGCCCAGAAGCATCCTCTTCCCATTGAGCACCAAGGAGCACCGTGCTCCTGGAGGCTGGGAATGCTCAGATAATATTCACGCAACACTTTAGAAAAACCAGATGCCATGGAAATGACCTTCAAGAGGAATTGCTTTGCAGGAGGAGCTGACAACCGAAAGCAATCAGGGATTATTGCCCTGGGCACCACCCTGCCCTTTGCTCCTCATTTGAGCTCATTAACAGTTCATTGACTAACAGCAGGGAGGGTGATACCAGAGGACAGGCACTTAGCTACTTAGAAATCAAAACTAGTTGTATGAGGAACCTTGAGCAGAGGCCAGGAGCCTCGGAAAGAGAAGTAAGAGAGAGCACCGGTGTAGAAGTGAAGGAATGTCCTCACACAGCCTGAACAAGTATGTGTGCAGCTCTGCAAATAGCCTCAGGAAAAGGTATTTTTCTCCAGTGACTGGTTGAAAGGGATGGTGGCCCTGAAAAGATTCGTTGTCCCTTATTGCTTGGGTGGTAAAGTTGGTCTCCTAGGGGAACCATTCTTCATAACAAAAAGACACCACATCCAAGACACCTAACGATCACTAGAAGAAAGCAAGAGGTCAAAAAACACTTGAACCATGCAGATAATCTATGGTCAGGTTTTTGAGGACAAGACCGGGGCAAATACAAGTCAGATTGGAAGATGCATCCCTTAGCACATATACACCCAGTGTTTGGCCGAAACGGCTGAGCACGATGCCAGTTAGAGGCTTTCCAGCTCACAGCCTGCCATGCAGAGGAAGGGCACCTTAACTGATGATGCCAAGATTATTGTTTAGGTTCTGGAGAGGATGTTGTTGCAAACCCGTCTCCCAGTCTCACCACTTACCACGTATTTTCGTTCTGAGTTGCAGTAATAAGTCTCAGTCATTACCAGTGAGTAGTCTAGCAATTCTGTGGGCACTATGCAGAACCCCACCCAGCCTGCAGGATCTGACTTTGACAGCTCCACAACAAAAATATTGGCTTTGTGTCTATGTAGGCATAGGTGATACATATACATCAGGGTAGGACCTTCTCCATCTGCAGCTAAAACCAAGCTTAGCATTTTATAGCCATGAGAAAACACAAAAACTCGCATCAAGGATGGAGATTTCTCATTATTGTAGGCAATACTGTGTTTTAAGTCACTGCAAGCTTCGCTGGGGCTCTGTTGCATCCTCTAGTGAGGAGCATAAGTCACCAGCACCCTGCACAGCAAGCCCCAAGCGAGGTGGCAGTAGCTTTTTTATCCGATTCTGTCTAACCCAGGAAGCACAGGAGCATCAGAGCCCTAAGGAACCGCAAGTGAAAAATCTGGGAGCAAACCCACCAGAAGCTGAAGGAGCAGAATTAGAGCCTGTAAAAAAACGTTTCTCCAGAGCTACAGGCAGTTGTCTCTCCCAGGCTTAAAGAGCCTAACCCCAGAGAAATGCAGTTTGGAAAGGGCCTTTTTAGCCTGAGTGGCTCAAAGCATGGCCTGTGCCGGGCATCAGCAGCTCTGGTTATTGTATCAATGGATGAGGTGAAGCCTACTGGTGTGAGATCTGGCAGAGGGGAGTAGTGTAAGACATACTGAAATTGCTCCTGCTGCTTTTTTGTGAACGTGGTTAGAATCTTTTTCTTACCCATAGATGTATTCTGCACATCCTGTATGCAGAAACCCAGCTGCCTGGCTGGAACGACCACCATCCTCCCCTATGTGTGAGCATTCCCCTTGGGGCGGGGGACAGAGCTGCACAGACAAGGGCCAGTGCAATCACCCATTGCCTCAGCACTGCTTTTGTAGGTTGGTGGCACCTGGGCCAGCCAGTCATCCCTGGCCACGGTGCTTCTCATGCTGGCACAGAAACTGGAGGCATGAGGTTCACAAGCCTCTTAACAGGCCATAGCAGGAGAAATCACAGTGCTACCTGTGTCCCTCCTGAGGACAGCTTTCTGACACACGGCAGTGTTTGGTTATCATCCCACTAGTGCAAACCACAGAGAGAAAATGGGCACAGCACAGCACATTACCGACTTTTCCCAATGGTTCTTGAAGGCTATGATGATGGGCCAAAGCACATCTGGAAATATGCCACTTCTCTGTGCCTGAAAGATCCATTTAGCTCAATTAAAAGCCTATTTCAGCAGCACTGCTTGTGGTACACTATGCTGAAAAAGTTGCAGCTGATGCTCCTTGGAGATGGCAGCAGTCCTGAGCCAGCATTAGCAGCAGGACCTGCACTGGCAGGTGGGCTTCAGCCTAGTGTATAGAGTGGGGCTGATAGACTGCTGGCTGGTGGGGTGTTAGGTGCACAGACCATCTGTATGGATCAGCTTGTGTTTCCACTAGATCAGACCCAGCAGAACTAATCTACACTTCACTGATCTTTCAGGTTTCTTCTGCTTCAATGCATGAGGTAGTGCAACAGCCTTTTGTAGAGCTGTTACTGGGGGAAGGGGAAACAGCATGGGCTGCAGCTACATGCCTTGTAGCAGGGTGTCTTGGAGCAAGGGTCCTGCTAGGTTCTGCTTCCACTGTGCACCCCAGCACAGCATCACCACCCCCCTCCATGCTGCGATGCTCCTACCCAACTGTGCCGCTTGTCAAGCTGAAAGCTCCACCAAGGCCCACACATGAGGTGACACAATAAGGCAGTGCACCTCCACACATGCAAGGGGAGCATGTGAAGGTCTAGCCATCGGCAGCAGGGAGATGAGGGGGTCAGCAGGGAAGAGACCTGCAATGCTATGTGGCACATCAGACTCATTAGCCAGGTCCAGCCCTGCAGCAAGGAAGGACCCATCTCGCCCAGGGACCCCATCACCCCACAAACCATTGCTCCCCAGCCTGACCAACCCATGCATATGGGCCTCCTTTCTAAATGTGGGGCTCCAGTTCCTGGCCCTGGATTAGACACCAGCACACACAGGGCTGTTCCCTCGACTGCAAGCTCTCCCTTCCTGCTGCCCACACCCTCACTGGGTCATGCTGGGCCTTAGGAGTGGCTCACGTCCTATTTTGGAAACAATAAGTTAAGCATTTTCAATCTTTATTTTACAAAAATAAACCAGTTTTGCCCTGGTACTCTGTAGCCCCCAACCTTCCCCTCCGCCCCTGCTCCTGTTCCTCTCCCTGGAGCTCCAGCTGTTACATGCTGCAGCCAGCTGCTCGCATGGAGGCTGCCAGTGCCACACACTCCTGCAAGCATCCCTGAGCAAGCACCGGGGAAGGGGGTTAGTGCCCTTTTGCGAATGTCTCCTCTTCCCAGGATCCAAGCTGGAAACTGCCTGAAGATGCCTCCTGGTGGCTCTGCCATTTCTGCACAGGGAGCAAGTCTTAGGCAAGTCACTCAGAGTACACACTTTGAGAAGGGGTGTCCGTCTGACCATCCCTTTCCCTTAGATGGAAAAGCGAGCCCCCTGAAATTGCTTCTTGCCATCGGTGGAGCCAGCAGGCTGCCATCCTGCTGGCTGGCTCAGTGCTGAAAGCGTGGGGAGCTGATGTGGGGCTGGTGGAAGGAGTGTGTGGCATAAAGCACTTCTGGAGGTGGTGGAGGGGATGTCAGGATGGAGCAGAGCGGTTCGTGGGAGCTCAGCATCGAGGCGAAGTGCTTCATCTCCTCCGTCAGCTGCTTGATCTCCCGCCGCAGGGCAGCGTTCTGCCTTTCCAAGTCTTCACTCTCCTGAAAAGACAAAACCACAGGGGCTTCTCAGGGCAGGAGCCACAGGGATGAGCTGGGGACAAGGGGGGTCGCAGTCCCACAGAGTTTCCAGAATGACATGTTTCCAGTAAATTTGGTACAGAGCCATGCCTGGGCAAACCCCCCTCCTACAGCCAGCCAGGCCAGGCGCGGGTGTGGACGCGATGCTGGTAGCCCCAGCGTGCTCCCCGGCCCCAGCTTACGAGAAGTGACTGTGGTGTGCTCCCGCCCAGGCTTTCTCGCTCCCTGTCACACACACACACACACACACACACACACACACACACACACACACGCACACACACACACACACACGCACACGGGCCGCCCGGCCGCTTCCCGGGCCGCCCGGCCGGGGGGAGGGTGCATTGAATAACCGCCGTCTTTAACCAGAAAACCACCTGCCACAGGAAACCTGTCATTGCCCTGGAAAGAAAAGACTCACTGCTTCCTGCTAGCAGCCGGGGGAAACCAGCAGCATGGTGGGGAGGAGGGGGAGACGCTTGAGTCAGAAGAAAAGAGAAACTGAGGCCTCAGAAGAACTGAATTAATACTGTTATTAATGAGAATAACAATAAAGTGGTTAATAATGATGTTCAGCCTTGTCTCAACGTTCCTGAGAGCATTGCAGCCTTTGCTACCTCTACTGCTGCTAAAATGCAGCCAGCTTCCGGCTGGAGCATCCCGGGCACTGACCCACCATGGAGCCAGCAGCCTGGGCAGGACCAGAGGAGGGAGGGAGGATGTGGCAGTAGGCTCTGCAAACTCAGCTGAGACAGCTAAGGTGGGACCCAGCACTCTGAGGCCCTGGAAAGCCGTACCACCACCTTGGCAAAGTGAACCTGTCACCCCTCCACTCATCCCTCTGCTGCCATGCCAACTTCTGATGGTGCCCACTCTCTGCGCACAGGTTGAAATGCACCCAGCAGTTACAGCGGCTGTCACAGGAGGAGCTCACACAGCTAACGAGCATCTCAGGCATGACAAAATGCTTTGGAAATCATGACTGACGTCGAACTCAGGAGATGATAGGAATCACCCAAGGGCCAGGAGCCCCAGCTTCCCTGTGACTCATTCCCCTCAAAACACAAAGCTACAAAGTCCTGGGGTAGATGGAGCTGCTGGCTCCTTTTATATCACCATAGCTCAAGCTGAGCCTGCTCTTCTGGGCAGAACCACATCAGAGAAGCAACGTTCCTGATGCAGAGCTGGCCAAAGGCAAAAAGCACTCAGGGAATGAACCCAGGAGCAGCAGGGGGCCACTGTCCACAGGAATCGGAAAAAAAAAATCAGCAAAAATTCACCATGCATCCTCTACTTGATTGCCTGCATTTCTCCAGCTGCCTGCCGGAATCCTCTCTGTCTGAACCGAACTGGTCTTAAGTCCCCTGCTCCCATCCCCATGGGAAGGCAAGGAGTGCGTGCTAGCTAAGCAGTAGTAGTCTCATAAGCAAGTGGTTCGTCATCTGCTCTAAGAAGAGCAGCCCAGTTCTTCCTGGTGCACAGCTAGGCAGGATTTTCCTAGGGGAGGATCAGAACCCATATACACCTCTAGGATTACTTTGGAGAGAGCACCAATGCCAAGGAAAGGGTGTCTCTTCACCCCCCTCAGGTACAGTCACCCAGAGCCATCGCTGCTGACAGGTGTAATGCAATCACCCTAGATCCATGTCAGCTCTAGAAGGCTCATCAGCTACTGAGAAAAGAGTGAAATCTCTGTCTTAAACCCAGCTCCAACCAGGGACTGAGGACACTATGTAAGGAAGAAGGTTCAGGACCAGCTTCTCAATAATTCTTCCCCAAAATGGGGATCTGGGGGAATATGAAGATGACTAGCTCAAAGGATACTTTTTCTGAGCATGAGCCCAACTACCACTTTTCAAAGGGCAGCCAAGCCCAGCGCAGGGATAAAGATGGTGTCAGCCCACTGTAGGCTCTGTGTGTTCTGCATCCTGCCCGCCAGCAGCCCAAAGCACATGGGACTGCACTTACCAACGTGCAAAATGGAAAGGACCCCAGCCACTGACCAAACACTCCTGCCCAAACACACACAGACAGAAGTGACCATCCCTCCTGAAAAGCAGATGCCTAATTCTTCACACTGGGAAGAGGTGCAGGGGTGCCCATGGTGCCACAGGAGGAGAGTGGGACAGCAGGGTGAAACCAAAGGAGGGAAAATCCATGCTAAACAACAGGAAAAGTCTCCAGGTACTGTACAGTGTTCAGATGTAGAAAGGGATACAAGCACTACCATGGAGACATTTAAAAATAATAGAAAATTATTAATATTTATTTATCTACACTGTGTAGTGTCTCAGGGAACAGACCATAGGAGATGGCCAGTTTGGCTCCATGTTGCACCATCATCCATACCAATGAACACAAACACTACTGTTTCAGAAAACCATCCTTGTATGCCGTTGCACCGCTGTGTAAGTGATGGCATGAAGCACAAACCCGCGGAGAGCCAGCCCGGGTGAGCCTGTACTTTCAAAGAGCTTCTGACTGAGCCAGTCAGAAGAGGTTAGGAAAGGAAATCAGTAATGTCAGACTGAGAGATAAAGATGGATTCAAAACTAGCTGCAAAGCTAAACGCTTCAGTGGCAGTTATCCTGGCCTGTGTGATCTCACTGCAAGTGCTGACTCCTACATCCTGCCCTGGCCTCACTTTTCCTGTCCTGCCTCAGCCAAGCATCTCCGCTCTGAGTCCTGAGGAGAAAAGCACGTCGTCCCCTGTGTGAGCCCTCATCACTGGGGACGGGGAAGGATAGGAGCACTCACCAAATGCAGCGTGTCTGCTTTCTGGGTCTGCCTCAGGCGGCTCTTCTGGGCAGCAATGCGATTTTTCTCCCTCCTTTGGACTTTCCTCATGTCATCAGAAGAGTCCTAGGGAAGCAAAACATGGAAATGACTGGGACATCCTCTCCTTCACCTTGTCCCTGTAGGGCGGTAGGTGGGAAAGGGACACAGCAGATAACATCACTGAAGCACAGGGCATGGGATACACACCCTCAGCACCAGGGTAAAGCCATACCCTAGGGATCTGTGATGTTTTTGGCATCCCCATTGCCAGGAGGGGCAAGTCTGATACCCTTGGGCATCCTGGCACAGCTAGGAAATGACCACTTTACCTTCACCAAGACACAGGCCTGGGATGTGGCTTCAGGGACCAGAGTAAGGACCTCTGTCCAGAACAGAGACAATTTTAATTCCTTATACAAAAAACCTTTCCCTTCCCATTCTTTCTGTGGGGATACGGCACTACAGACATTTCAGCTCCTTGCCTAAATCAGCTCTCCAGAGATTAAGCCTGTGTTTTCCTCCTTTCATCCCTGCAGGTTCTACCCCTTCTCCATCACCTTCTCCCTCAGGCTTTATCTGTTGCAGACCCTTACAGTGCAATGTGGTCCCTGCTTTGTTCAACTAGACAGAGCTTTTGGGTTTTCCTCAGATCTCATTTGCTCCAGCTCTCTGATCTCTGCACTTGCTCTTTTCTGGAGTCCCTCAGTAGCAATGCCTGCAATGCTGACGGCAACACTCCCAAGCCCCTTGGGCAGGGGAGAGCACTGGTCTCCAGGCTCCAGGTCATGAGCTTCATGCAGCAGCCATTCTCTGCTGAGATCTAGTCCTGCTGCTGCCTTCTGACAGTTGAAACGGTCTCACAGACTCTTTCATCTTCTATTTTCATATTGCACTGCCTCTTTTGTGGACTCTTTAACATTCACACCACTACTTCTCCACAGTACTACAAAACTCAGCCACAAAAGTTATCTTCCCAGCCCATCAGTCTGTCCACATCCTCTCCCCCCTCCACCCCGCCCAAGATCTTTTCTTTTCTTTAAACTTAACCATTTTATCCTTGTCTTCAATACCCTACAAATGTCTCAGATACAGCAGCTCCCACATCCTGCACCAAGTCCAGTCCCTATCCTTTGGCAACCCCTGTGGCTCCCCATCCCTGGTTGCAAGCCCAAAATCATCTGCCCTGATCATCCCCAAGATTTCTGAGCGATGTATGAGGTACTTGCCATTGTTGCCAGCCCTAGAGAGATGGCAAATGATAGGTATAAAAAAGTTTAGCCAGAAAAGGCAGTGGAAATACCTCAGACTTGTGTCAGTATCTGCCAGCAAAAAAACCTACCATCGAAGTGCTCTGTGCAACAAAACAAAATCCCTCTGTCAAGCATCACTGAGATGAAAAACCTCTGAGGCTGAACAGAAAAGAAAGCAGACCCAAAGTGGCAGGGCTTTTCTGGGTCCCAAGTGCTGTCCACAGCAGCAGGAATCAGACAGGCTGCCCCTGAGCCGTCCCAGTCCATGGCGAGGAGGTACACGCTCAGGCTCCTTGCCAGAGCACCGACTCTCATGCCGAAGCTTCCTGCCTGCTGCCTGCCTGGTGTGCCTGCCCACCATGCCCGGGCGTCCTGGCTCCCTGGTTGCCCCTGGCATAGCCCCAGGTTACCAGGCCTCCCCTCTCCACCCGTACACAATTTGGTGGCCAGGGTTCCTGCCAGGGCTCTTGGCTCAGCCCCACATCCCTCTCCCCACAACCGTTCCTAGAAAGCCCCGCCATACTGCGCTGTGAAAACGCCAGCAGTGGGTGCCACCCTTCTTCGTTCCCTCCCATGGACCACCCCAAAGGACTTTCCAGCCAGGGAGACAGGGGAAGGGTCCCTGCTTTACCTGCTTGCTGGGAGGGGGAGACTGGCTGAAGCTGCTGGAGTCACTGCTGTCAGAGCTGTGGGGCATGGCTCCCGTCTCTGGCTCCCAGGGCCTCTTCAGCTTCCTTTGTGCTCTTGGTGTGCCTGCCTTCTGTCTTGCTTCCCTTCCCTCTCCCCTGCCCTCCTCTGTTCACCCTGAGATGGCCCTTGGCTTCCTGGCTTTTGCCTGTCCTGGAGGCACGCTGTCCTCCTGCCCCACACTCTGCTACTTTCTCTGCCTCTCCTCTTGGAGCCTCTGCACCTTCCCTTTAGGTCTCAGCCTCCTGTGGTTTCTCAGAACCTTGGGGATGTAAGCTGAAAGTCACGTGGCCGGAAATTTTAATGCGAAGAAGAAAAGTTACAGAAGAAGAAAAAAGAAAAAAAAAAAAAGAAGAAGAAAAAAAAAGCACATCTGGGAAAAATGAGCTTCAAAATAGCCTGAAAAACCCCCGAAAAACACCTTCAGGCAGTTGAAAAACAGCGAGATGGGTTTTCTCTGAGACAAACAGCAGAGACGGAAAGGAAGAAAAGCCCCAGCTCTGGCTGTGAAACCTGGACCCTCAAAGGAGGGCAAGTGCGGAGGAGGTGCTGCCAGAAATTCCAGGGGCATGGTGCACATGCCAGTCCTGGGCGGGCAGGAGGTTGGTCCAGCCCCAGGCAGCCTCCGCCACCCCAGCCCAGCTGGGGAAATTCCCAGGCAGCCACCCACCTCCCCACAACCCACCCACCCACTCCCACCGCCCCCGGCACCATTGACGTGGGTCCTGGGGAGGGGATGGATACCCTCAGCAGGTGCCACATAAATGCTGTTTGTGGTGATGGCTCGCATGTGTACAAAGCAGCACCAGTCCCATCTAATAAGAAAGGCTTAAGGCTGTAGAATGTTTGGACTGGTTTTGGTAGGACTGGTATTTTCTATAATGCAAAGCTCTTTATCACTTTAAAACATTCATTTGTACCTCATCACTGGCCATTAAGCGGAATATCAACCCTGGGATGTAACTTAAAGTTTTGTGAATATAATGGTCTATGGACCCAGAAGCTAAACCTGAGACCTCATTCTCACTCCATGCCATGGTATGAGCTTGGCTGTACCCCAGGGGATGTGAGACTGTCATGCAGGGGTCCTGACTCCCTGCCTGCTGCCCTCTAGCCCCCTCTCACCACAGCTGGCAGTAGAAGATATGGGACAGGGCTATGGGGAGTCAGGAGCATTATGGCACGTTGGAGGTTGCTTTCTTGCTGTTCTCCCTCTGCCAGCACCCAGCTTGGGCATGGCCCGTGCAGACGGCAGCAAAGAGAAGCTGCTTTGCATCCTCTTGTTTCTCCCCTGGTCTGTGTTTGAAGACACACAAGCAGCCCCTGGGACAGCAGTGTTTCAGGAGCGCCCTCAGGGTACCCCATGTCAGCAGCTCTGGACGTGACAGTGCAGGAGCAGGGAGTGCCAAAGCAGGAGCCATTTGCTTTCTGATCTGCTCATGTCGCCAGAGCCAGTGGGACAAACTGGGGCTACGTGCCAACAGGCTCTCCATCCACAGACAGGAGCACACATCTTCAGAGCAGCTAAGGTCTTGCACATGCCGTGAGGAGCAGACATAGAAATGGGCATGAAACCACCCACAGTCACCCACTCCTGTGGAAAGCAGCAATTCCCCGTTCCCACTTACGGTTTTTTGTTGCATATTGGTGTTTTGGTTGAGTTTCTCCCACCTCAAGCAGGAGCAGCAAGCAAGTCTCAGCAGCAGGGCTTCAGCAAGGGCACTTGAGATGAGGTTGCCGTTAGGGTAAAAGTGTTGGTAGCTTTAGGTTTGCAGCCTTATTGCAGCACAGAAAGCACATGCAGAGGGGAACACGTGCTTGGAGCACAGTGCAGGCTTGTGTAGGCATTGCTGACATTTCTTCCCAGCCCTACCACTTGTGGAGTCAACACAGGGGCAAATATGGCCAAAAGCAAGAACCATGTTGGGCTGGCTATGGGGTGGGCAGCTGGGGAAATTGCCTGGCCTAGCTCCAGTAGCAAAACTGCTCTGGGTTGGCCCATTTCCCTCTTTAGAAACATCTTGTGGCACTGGTGCACTACAGTACACTGGCACTTGGCCCTATTATCTGAATGTTTCACATCCTTGAGTGTATTTTTTCTCCTGGTGTGCTGTAGGGAAATGCTAGGATCCTGCACACTTTCGAACATGGCTGTGAGGGTTTGCTTGTTTGGCATGAGCCACCCTGAGGGACCCCATCTCCTGGCAGGCAGCCCCCCTGTAGCAGGCAGGGCTCCTCTGGTGCTGCCAGCTCTGGGAATGGAGCGGCCAAAGGCACCAGTGAGATGAGGGGGCTCATGGGGTGTTGAGTTCAGGCCTCCAGAGGCACTGGCTAGCGGCACAACCATTGAAGCATCCATTTGCTCGTTGCATCACTACACTTCCTCTGAACTCCGCAACCCCGTACAGCACTTCCTTTCTAGGAAGCATGCTGCTAGATTCCTGCTTTCCCAAGGAAACCCATGCTCCTCTGCCAGCAAGTGGGTCTCAGAGACCACCTGGCCCACCCTGCTTTACAGGCTGCTGTTGCTCAGTGCAGGACGGAGGGAGCTCCTTCCTCAGAGAAAAATATCCTTGTTCCATTGTTGCGCAAACAAGCTGAATTCCCTCCTTTTGTATCTAGTGAGGCCAGCAGCTGAAGGGAGGTGATTGGGAAAGCTGCAGGTGCATTGGCAGGAGGTGGTGCAGGGAACCTTGGTGTCCTGGAAGGAGCTGGATGGTCAGTGCAAAATTGGCCAGAACAGGGCTACAGCAAAGGCTATTCTTTGATCCACAGGAGAAGAGTTTTGAGCTGCACCCTAGTTTGCCCAGAGCTGGGCTTTTATTAACAGCTGATGGAGAATTCTCAGGAGAGAGCGACATTGCAGGAGAGGGTTTGGACACTTGGTCTTGCTCAGCAGAAGTAAGACAGCATCCCTCTTCCCTCCTTGCCCAAACACACTCCTCACCCACAAGCAGGCTACAATGCTAATTATGTCACTTATGAGCAATAAGTGTGCTGTAAATGAGACAGTGTCTCCTGGCGGGAAGGTGGGCAAAGCCTTCACAGCACTCCCCTGGGCTGGGCAGGACCCACGTTGCCTCCTCTCAGGCAGTGAGTGCCCTGTGCCATTCCTCTGGAGAGAGCTATGATCCCCTGACCCAGAGCAGCAGAAACCAGCAGTGTGGCTCCGCCAGCATCTGCTCCCAGTTATCTGGGTGCTGCCCTGGGCACCTGCTGCAGGCACAAAATGGGGGGCTGATATCCTACTGTGCCTCCCCACGCTCTCCCTCTCTGTCAGGGACAGCCTCAGGAGCCAGTCTCCTAATCTCTGTGCTTGATTTATGTGACTAAATTTACACCGTGAATAACGTCCCCTGACTTTCTCTCTGGGATCATGTAGGTTTCTTGATCTTAATCACAGTAGCTGTGAAATCACTGTCAATGGCACTGGATGAACTCAAAAGTGTTAGGTTGCTGCCATACCGGCAGCTTGATGGAGCAGGGTTACTTCCAGAGGTTTTTAGGAGAAGGAGGGGACCATTCAGTTCTGCCTTTGTCCCTTCTGAATAACAGCGGGCACTGCTGAGGGAGTCCTGTTCTCTCCAGTGCACAGTGACTGCAAGGACTCTGGAGGCTGGGCTTAGTGTGCTTTCGACTGCCAGAGAAATGGTTTGAAATCAGCAAGATGCAGTTCAGCAAGAACAAATGCAAATGTAAAGCAAAGTGAGATGTAGGTAGAAGAACTGGGGAATAACCGACTGGGCAGCAGAATGGCAGGGAAAAATCTGGGGGTTGCAGAGCACTCTAAACTGAAGCTTCGCCAGCAGCACGGAGGTGTCACAAAGGGGCTGGGTATTGGCCTGGGGTGCTGGGTGCAAGGCAGAGGAGATGACTGCACTGTGCTGCCTCTGTAGGGCCAGGATCCATTCAGAGTCCCAGGTCCAGAAGTGGAAAAGTCTAGAAGAAAACAGTACAAAGGATAAATACACAGAAATCTTGCACTAAGAGAAAGGAGTGAAGAAATTGGGTCCATTTAGCCTAGAAAAGAGAAGTCTTGGGGGTGGGAAGTGGGTGGGGAGGAAGGAGCAGTCTTTGATATGTTGTAATGGAAAGGGTGGTCAGCTGTTTTCAGTGCAGGGTAAGAAGCACCAGGCTCCAACTGCAGAAGGAGAGGTTTAGGTCTGAGGTTTGAAGCAAAATGAGGTTAGGAAGATCTTGGGATGGGCAGTTCAGGAAAGTTACTCAAGCCCCTTCATGTGAAGTGGCCGGAACAAACCTCCGTCAGAAAGCGTTTAGGTTGAATCCTGCCTCTGTAGGGTGGGTTAGAGTTATGTTCCCAGGGTTTAAATAAGGAAAAAAAAAAAAAAAAAAAAAAAGCTACTAAGATGGGCTCCTCAGAGCCCAGAGAGCACATGGGGCATTTCTCGGCCTTATCTGCAGCCAGTCCCTTCACCTCCAAAGCCCAGAAAGGTCTCTATGTCCCACCTGTGCAAACAGTTTCCTCAGAACCAAGGAGGAGTTTCCTTGTAAACCTGCTGCTCCAGCCCTCTCACCTTCTGCAGACTTACGGCAGCAATTTTCAAAACTGCATCTCACCCATCTTGTTTGCATGACCATTCAGTACATAGTGCTATTTAAAAATCCAATCTAAAGCAGCTACCAACTTCAGCCTCCTGTAAACCACTGAGGTTGTTTCTGCTTCACATGTAGCATTTTATGCAAATAATTTCTTACAATATTTGGATAATTGAAACAATTTGCTTATCATTCCCCACATGAGTTTGAGGACTTCTGTGTGGGATTCGGTGCTGATAGGAGATGTTAAGTGAATGGTGGTGTTGAACAAAGTCCTTGCTCTCTACCAGACAAGCTTCTGCCATGTCCTGCTCTGTCTATGACATGGGCAGCTTCCCCACTGGCAGGATGGCTTGTCTCCATCACCAGGGTTATTTCTTCTCAGCTGAGCTGCAAAGCTGTGGCAAGAGAGCTCAAGGGTAGTCCCACCAAATTCATCCCACCAGTAGAGAGCAAACACCCATCACACAAAAACTTTCAGTCCTTTCTGGGCACAACCTGCCAATGTACAGAAAACAGGTACTTTACACCCTGGATGTCTGATAAACGACAGGGGCTGTAAATCAAGCTCACAAAAGTAAGGAAATCCCAGAATTAGCTCCCTTAAGCACACTGCATTTACACCTTTGTGCCCTGTAACATGCTGTGCTCTGTAACTGCATGATCCATAGAGGTTTCTTCCCTGGGATGGCTGCATTACCTTCATTGCTGTCCGCTGGGCAGAGCCTGCTCCAACATCCCACTTTTCCATTTCTTCACAGATTCTTTCTAGTGCTCATCACTTCAGCACTGAGTGAGTGCTTCATGGCTATTAATGAAGCTGTTTTCTCAGCTACCTTTTCAGGTGTGGGGGTGGAGTTATCATTTAACAATTGCAAAACAAGAGACAGAGAGACTCAGGTCATAAGTACTCATTCATTTTGGACACAGTTTGAACCAACTAGGACCTAACTTTTTAGTGGTTTTGGCTCTATATAGAACTTTAACCAAACCCCAGCTCCTGGTGTCTGACTGCAGCTGCAAACTTCTGGCACTTTTGTAAATCAGCCCTGACAAATGAGGAACACGCGGCTGCTCCTGTGAAAGCTCTTGCTTATGGGGCTCACCGACTTACAGAGTAACTTCAAGGCAGGGGCAGACGCAGACCCAGCTCTCCAGGGAGGCACCCAGTGTCTACCCAGGACATCCTCCTTTCTTTCTGCAGTCCCTCGCTTCACTGACTGGATAGGAGTTGCCCAGCCGTGCTTAGAACAGGGGCAGCCTGGCTGATGAGCTCATCATTACCTCCAGCCAAAGTCCAGCCCTGGGGCTGAAGGGCAAAAGGGAGGAGGTGATCCTATGCACAAGACAGCTGAAGCTAGGTTGCCCAGGCAAACCCATTTCTGGAAATTTCTAGCTCTTCAGTACTTTGCTTTGCCACATTTATGTTTTTTTTTTTTTAATGTCATCAGTAATGCTTTTTGTCTATGGTTTAGAAGAAGGAAATTATAGAAAGGAAACACCAAATGTGTTACCTTTCCAGATATGGACATAGATCTCTGGGTAGCTGGGGTCCATCTGACCCTGCTGGAAGGAGAGAGCAAGCCTGGCCAGAGCCTCCCAGCTGAAGTGTTGGCAGCAGGTTGGCAGGATCTGACCTCCAACACATACGGGAGTTTCAGTCTCAAGACACAGATAATTAGAGTTCAACCCAGACTATTGGAGGCATCAGCCACAGTCTCCTTCTCCTGTCCTGTACATATGGGCTGGTTGGGTAATTAGCTGAGCAACCTCTAGTCTGTTCCTGACAAGGACTTAGCAGCTCATGAGCAAGTACTCAGATCTGCACTTTCATGACTCTCCAGGTCAGCAGATCCCAAATCCAGGTAGAGTACATCCATTTAAGGACAAACTTTCTCTCAGTGCTGTCTTCACAGGCCCTGTCTATCTTCTGGGATCTGGCCAGAAATGGACCAGACCACCGAGCGACGCTGGATACATACATGCTTGGGATACCAAAAAGGCTCGGCTGCCAGGCACCCCCCAGTCAACCAGGGCTTCTTTGCTTCCGCCGCCTGGGGCTGAGCCCACCGGTTGAACTATCCAAGCGCATGGACGGGGCGTGCGGAGGGTGCAGATGTTGTCTGACGGTTTGACTCATCTCAGTGGCAGTCTCGTTCAGTGATGATGGGGAAGGCCCAAAGAGGAAGGGCAGTGACCCGTTTAACCAGAAAGGCTGATCCACCCAGGGGTAGACTTAGTGGTGCTGGTAAGGGGCCATAGCCCCAGCTTCTTTCATGCTGCCCAGCATGCGTATTTCCAGGCTAGACAAGGGCAGGAAAGATCCGTGGCTGTCCAGCCCTGCCACCGTGGCAGCAGGACCCAGTCTTGGGCCTATGATAGCGCTGCAGTGAATCCAACCGGAACAGCCAAGCAGCAAAAATTGTGCTCCCAGGGGATGACCACAGCCTGACAGAGCACTTGATGTCCACTGGGCATTGGTTGCAGCCATGCCCCATGGCATGGGGCAGAGGGTGAATGCGTTACTTATCTCTTAAATTGATACATGACTCTCGTGTGTATTGCGTGGCTGTTCCATGGCTCCATTCAGAGGAAAATGTTTTTCAATACCATCTATCACCATAAGACATGTTCAAGCCTCCCAGGGATTGAGTACAGGTTATTTAGGGCATGTTCTTGCAGCTAGACTCTGAGACACCCATCTCAGCAGGAGCTGACTGTGAACAGCACTCATGCTAGTACTGTACTTCCACCCCAGTGGGATCTGCTTTGCTTTTGACTTAGGAGAGATGTAGTCACTGGTTTTCCCTTCCCCCACCCCATTTGGTGGGAACAAGTGCTTCCCAAACCCTTTAGCTCGTGCAGCATGGTCAGAGGAGCTATTCAGCACAAGAAGCTGTGCTAATGGGTGCATGTGCAGTGAACTTGGGCCCGGAGCATGCGTGGTGCTCGTACAAGCAGTGCTGGAGCATAGCACATCAGAGGCAGCACAAGAGAGGACAGGCAGCATGGAGTAGAGTGGCTGTGAAGGAGAGGGCAGAGGACCTGTGCAGAAGGTACACTTGGTACCTGTGCAAGTAGCGCTGATCAGCAGTACTGCGCCGGCAGAGTTATCAGAACACACATGTGTACAAGCCCCATCTGCCCAGGCACTGCATTGGCACACCCACCGGCTGGCACACACAGCTCTCGCCTGCTGCAGCTCCCCAGGAGAGAGCCTGTCCCCGAGTGGGCTGCCAGGGAAAGCAGCGGCAGAGCTGAGCCCCTGCCCCACACCTGCTCTGTCCCCAGGAGCCCTTGGCCAGCTCAGGGCTTCTCAACACCTTTTTGAGAGAAACATGAGGAGGCAGGCTCATGGTCCACCTCCTAGATATGAGGGAGGCCCCACTTAGTGCTGGCTATTTCAGAGGGCTTGATGATGCCCACAGGTTTCCCATGGGGCTCAGAGCAGCAGATGGAGGGAGGGAGAGGGGACAGTTTCAGATGACCACCAATCCTGTGCTTTCCACCCTCGCGTTTCGGTGCCCCGGCATGACAGAAGTGCTCCCTAACCAGCCTCCCAAGGGGCGGCTGCTTTTTCTGCACAATGCCCAGACACAGCTGATCTGCAGGCTCTCAGCAGCACCTCATCCCCAACTGTGCTTTGGAGGTGGGACGAGGGAGAAGTGCTGCGCCCTAAGCCATGCCAGCAGTGCTGCTGCAAGGCCCTGGCTTGAAGAGCCATTCCTCCTGCCACCACTAATAACTGACAACACTGGCTTCAAAGTGGAGACAGAAAAAAGACAGAAACTCCTTCCCGCCCCCCTTTACCTGAATCCCAAAGTAGGTGTCTGAGAACCGTTGCATCTTCTATCTTTTTTAAGCCAAACTTTTCGACTTGAGTTTTGGGTATCCTTGGTTTTTGCATTAATACCTGATCCCTTGCGAGCCCTCTGAAACTGCTGGCCAACAGGGCATCTTGTCCACCTGCACAAACCAGTTTGCTGGCTCTTTGAGAAGTGTGTCAATTTACCAGTTTGAAATGAGTTGTCTTTCCATTTCTTTGAACATCTTGTGAGGGGGTGAGCAGAGGAACAGACTTATCTCTAAGCTAGGCATTGCTCTGCACATCTCTATCTCTATCACTAGTTTCCGCTCTAAATTAGTGGGACTTTTAGTCTCTGCATAGGGAAATTTTCCTGCAGCCCTAATTTGGGTCAGCACCCATCTTTGGATGTCTCCTGTTTTTACAGCAGGACAACCAGAAGCAAACACGGCATCCCAGGAAAGCTGCCTCACAGCCATCTATGATGGCATCATGGTTATAAAGGATGGAATAAAGGATGGATATACTCTTCTTCATCCCATTCCTCATGCAGCCTTACTCCTTTCCCCACTGCTGCAGAGGAAGCGGGACCCACCAGGTAGCTTTACCCTATATTTGGAGCACAGCCTCGAACCCATTGGCACTCTGTTCTAAACCACCTAGGTGCCAGCTGGTGCTTAGGTGTGCTCCAGAGCATGGCTGGGAGAAATGCTGAGGTGCTGCTATGCCAGCATACAAACCCAGCCACAGAGCAGCCCTGGCCCTTGCAGCCACAGTGGATGCTTGCTATCAGGTGAAGAAACGTTCCCCAAAGCCCTGCCTGAACAAGCCTCCATGTCACACGCAGGGCAGCCCAGCAGGGTACACTGGCAGGTTGCATTGCTCCCAAAACTTGAGCATGTGAGCCAGCGACCTGCAGTCTGTTATGCTAGCAGCATGTGGTGCCATCATCCTGCCCCGTCACAGAGCAGTGCGATTGTCCTGCCTGGTCACACAGCAGTGCCAGCACACACCAGCACCTTGACTAGATCAGCCACTCATCCATCATTTGGTGGCTGGACCTGGTGAATTAGTCAGGTCACTTTGCTTACCAGGAAGGTCTGCACAGAAGAGGGATGCCTCAATCAGCAAACATCTACGTAATGCAGCAGTGACTCTGCCTGGCACCCACAGAGTTTGCCTCTGTCACAGAATCCGGTAGCCCACGTACTGAGAGGCATTTGCCGATACCCACACATCAGCTCTAGCGCAAACCCCCTCACGCTAACTGTCTAGTTACCGGGTGTTCAGCATCACCTTACAAAGCGCTGTCAGTTGACATTTTATCCTCAACCAGAAACTACGTGTTAACCCGCCTAAAGGCTTCACTGGATTTGGAAGCCCATGGGCCTGTGGCAAAGCCTTGCTCCTCACTTCCTCCTGACGACCCCTGGTCATTTCAGTACAAGCAGGTGTCCAGCAAATCCAACCAGCCTGGACAATGCTGCTGGAACTGGGGCCATGGCAAAGCAGAGGCAGGAACTGCAGTGTCAGGAGTCAGGACTTCCCCTGACGGCGCCACAGATGACAACTCAGCAAGTTCATTCTGCAGAAACTAGATAACATCAGCACAAGGTGGTGGTTACTGGCAAAGGATCCTGTTCCTGAAGCTTCATCTCAGACGTGACAGGCTGCAGTGAAACCTCGCTGTCACACAGACCCAAACTCTGCTTTTGCTGAGACCCACATGGGCTTCTGGAAGTAGCTTCTTCCTGATATTTCCTAGGAGCTCCAGCTCACAGTGTTAGGAGCCAGGACTGGAAAAACCCATCAGCTTGCTAACATGGGGCCGTTTCGTCGAGTCCCTCAAGCTGGACAGGGATGTGGAGCTGTCAGTTCTACCCACAGTGACCAACCTCCTGCCTCCAGTGAAGAGTTTTTCCTCCTCCCCAGGACCTTTCCCCAAATCCCACTGCACCCTGCTCATGCACTGCGCACGGACATCTGGACACAGGGCTGGTGAGAGGAAAGCCATTCCTTTACTGATGGGGAACTGAGAGCCTGTCTGCACAGGAACATTCACAACGGCTAAGCTATATTAAACTTGGAAGCAACTGAAGTGCAATAAACCCCTTGGCAGATGCTCTTATTCAGAATTAAAGCAGTCTTGGTACAACTGGGTTTCGCTCCCGCCCTGCTGGGCAGGCTTTGCTTACAAAGAGCTTATCACTATGGGCAGTCATACCTGCTACCCGCTCTGCCAAATGCATCCCATGGGCTGGAGTCTGCTTCAGTGGGTCACTCCACCTGAAATAGCCAAACCAAAGTAAACCCACTTTAACTCAGCAGCACGGCATCTGGTGGAGGGTTTTATGCCACCGCAACAGCACACTGCTTTAGCTAATTTGGATTAACTTCTTGCATGTGCAAGAAGGCAAGAAGACAAACCCAAAGGCTTAGTGACATTAAGTTCTCTCATCCCACAACCAGAGGCTGCATCTGCAGCCCAGCTCTGACCCAAACCCAGCCCCAGGCAATACCCAGGCTGCAGAGCCCATTTTAGCCTGTGTGACCTGCTCTGACCCTTCCTGCCAGCCCCAGCTCCAGCCTCAGTTCCTCCTCTGCCCTCTCCCCACATGTGCAGTGAGGAGCTGAAATGTGCCTGCATTGAGCAGGAGACCCAGCTGTATGCAGGCAGAGCCACCAAGGCTGCCACGGCGTCAAGGCTTGGGAAAGCATCACAGGCACCGGCTGCACCTTGAATTAAAACCCAGTCGCAGTGGGGGAGTTAGCCCAAGCCAGCAGCTGCTCCCAGGTCTCTGCTCCAGGGGGTTCAGTTGCAGAGAAAAGGCAAACCCCAGCCATGCTGTCACGGGTGCCAGCCCTTCCCTGGCAGTGAGAGCCAGGGAGACCTCCTGACTGCAGGGAAGTTTTTTTTTTACTCAGACAGAAAGGGTTGGTGGCAGAGTCACTGCCAGAAAGCTCTCTGCCAGCAGAGCTGGCTACATGTCTGACAACACCCACCTTGCCTGCCCCCATGTACCAGCTGGGAGACATCCCCGGCCACCCCACCAGCTGCACAGTGTGGGGATGCTCATGCCTTTAACCATGGACAAGTGACCCACCCGGCTCTGCCATCTGGGGCAGTTTCCTTTACCCAGCAGGAGCACAGTGCTTCCACAGGGGCAGGGGATGCCCACGGTCCCATTCCCATGGCTGGTGTGTGCCTCCCACTGGCTCACCCCCACACTCCAACAGCCAGCAACCAGTGATCACAATAACCAAAAAATGCACAAAGGCATGGGGAGCCAGGTGATATTTCCAGGCTCAGGAAAATGGTGGACGGATTTTCTCATTTCCCTGTGATCATCCTGGCAGCGCAGGAGTTTTCCCCAGCTCCAGTCCTGCCACCCAGCTGTGGACCGCATTGGTGCCAACGCCGCTCAGCACAGTTTGGCACCCATGGTAATCAGAGCAGTTTCCGTGTCTCTGGGTAAATATCAAGGCTGGGGATTTCTGGGGCTTGTTTTCCAGCAAGTTGAGTAGAAGAACCAATAAGGACAAAGATAAATGAATACCTGCTGCCCTTGGCTCAAAATGAAACAAGAGAGGCAGGTCACTGGCAAAGGTTAGTTAATACCACTTACCGCAGTGTCACGGAGTCGCCCTCAGCCCCTGCCGAGAAGGGCAGGGGAGGCAGTTTTTCAAACACAAAGTGAGAATGATACTGTGAAAAACTGCAGAGTAACGGCCTCCAAGCATCCTTTGCCTGTGACCAGCTGCAGGCTGGCGGGAGGTGGATGCCCTTGCTCCCAGGGCATCACACAGAGGCAGCAGGTGGGGAGGGGGTGAGAAGAGGAGGAAAGGAAGGGAGCCATGACCAAGCTTTGGGGAGCACGATGGGCTGCTCAGCTGCTCTGGGATGAGCTGGTTGCAGGAGAGAGGAGTGAGGACCCGGCAAGACCAGGGACCCTGTGGGGAAACTAGCTTCCTGCTGTCTATGGGCGCTGCCACTTGCCAGGGGTCCAGCAATAAGAAGGGAGTCAGGAACGGAGTGTGGGACGCTCATATAAATCTGCAGTAGCTGGACCCTCAGCCCATCACCCTAGCACTGCCTCAGGCCTGGTGCTTTGGGGCAAAGTGGCACCTACCTTTCCCTGGGGGATAAGAGGTGAGTGGCTCTGCATGGGGAACTGGAGGACACTGGGGAGCTGGGACAAGCATCTAAGCAATGGAAATGTGGTGGGGCTTATCTGCCTGGGATTCAGGAAAAATGTAGTACCATGCCCTGGAGAAAGCTCCTGCCTAAATTGGTGAGTGTGGGAAGGAGCACAAGGATTATGGCCTGAATGTGGATGTCACAAAACAGGAGATGGGCATGCGGTGGAGGGGGCTTCTGGCACCCTGGGAGTTACTGCTGGCGGTCCCAGTTGTTGACCCACCTCAGGTAGCTTGCAAGCAGAGAGGTCTGCAGGTGAAATGGCCAGGAAGCCATGAGCAGACTCTCATCTCTGGAAAGAACCATCTGACACTGCAGGATGGCACCAAGAACATAGAATAACAGAAAGGTTTGGGTTGGACAGGACTTTTAAAGATCATCAAGTCCAACCCTCTGCCATTGGCAGTGTCATCCGCCACTAGACGAAGTTGCTCAAAGCCCCATCCAACCTGGCTTTGAGCACCTGCAGGTATTGAGCATCCACGACTTCTCTGGGCAACCTGTTCCAGTGTTTCACCACCCTCATTTAAAAAGTTTCTTCCTTATATCCAGTCTAAACCTACCCTCTTTCAGTTTAAAACTCTTGCCCACTGTTCTGACACTACAAGCCCTGGTAAAAGTTCCCTCTCCATCTTTCTTTTAAGCCCCCTTTAAATGTTGCAAGGCTGCAACAGAGCCTTCTCTTCTCCAGGCTGAGCAGCTCGAGCTCTCCCAGCCTTTCTTCACAGAGAGGTGCTCCAGCCTGCTGCCCATTCCCGTGGGCCTCCTCCGGACCCGCTCCAACAGGTCCATGTCTTGTGCTGGGGACGCAGAGCCGCGGCGGCGCTCCGGGCGGGCTCTCGAAAGCAGCGGCTCACACAAACGCGGCGCTCCGGGAAAGGCTCCGGGGCTCCCCGGCACCGGCTGGCAATGGCTGAGGGCGGGCGGCGAGGGGCATCCAGCGGCTCCTGCCCGCCGCTGCTCCCTGCCATGGAGCCCAGCCCAGCCCGGCCCAGCCCCGGCCCGGCCCCGCCGCTCCCGCGGCCCCGCAGCTCCTCCTGCCGGCGGGCTGAGCCCCCGGCGCCCCGCCGGGCTGGGGGCCCCGCGTCCCCCCGCCGCCTCCTCCCGCCCCGGGGGAGTGCTCGGGCTCCCCTGCCTGGGCCCCGGGGGTGGGCAGCACCGACCGCGGGGTCGTTTAAGGGGATGCACGACATGGCCCCAAGAGGGACCGGCGCGGCAGAGCAGAGGGGAGAGGTCGGCCGCAGGCGGCCGGCTGCGCCGGGGCTTCTCTAGCCCCCAGTACGTGAGCCCTGCAGCAGCCCACCACTGGGCTCACGAAAATGTATTTCCAGCCACCTCATGTGCGGGTTTATGGGAGCACAAGTGAACTTCACGCTGGCCTAGCCAGCGAGTAAGGGCTGCGTGCCAGCAGCTGCAGCGGGGCTGTGGTCCTCCAGGTCTCCTGTGCCCAGTGCCAGCAACTGTGGAGACCATCTGACAACCAGCTGTGGGAGGGAACCACAGGTCTGAGCACGTGTGTGTGCATGCACACACCCATCAGTACTCAGGGTTCAGCCTGATGACTGGCTGGACTGGGGGACACGGGGCTGGCAGCAGCCTCGCATCAATCAAGCTATCAGCTCCAGCCCCACTTGCACCAAGCCCCGTCCCAGAAGTGCATAACACCATCAGCTCCGCTCTTGTAGTGGCCCACGACGCACCCAGCAGAGGCTGTGTGGGGTGGCCAGGAGGTGGCTGCCTGACCTTTGAGAAGTGTCTCTTGTGTTTTCCAAGCAACCCCACATTACTGGCTCTTGCATGAAGGGGAAGCGGGTGGGAGGACAATGCCACAGGTACAACCGTTGCTCTTGGGGTTTGGGAGCACCGTTCTGGCATGGAGCAACATGGGCCATGCCTGGCACGTGCCTGCTGCTCCTGCCCATGCCCAGGAGATGCCAGCCTGAGATGCCAGTGGGGTCGCCTGTCCCATGGCCATATTTGCACCTCTGCTGGCAGGAGGGTAGTGGAAAGGACATATGCTACCAGAGTCAGTAACATCAAATAGCCCATCTCCTACAGGGACAAGGAGGGGTTTTCAGCCCAGGGCTGCACAGATATGGAGCCTTTTCCATTCAACACTTGCAAGCTGTGGCCTACAGGGTAGAGGCCCTAAACCTCTGCTTTAACTTCATCGGGTCATAGCCTAATCAAGTCCCCTGAAAAGAAAAGCCCTAAACTGAGTGGAAAACCCCTTGGTACTGACTGAAATGCTGCAAAAGGCTGTTTGGAGGATATACAGGAGCCCAGGCAAAAAAACCTATCTGGGTACTGCCAGGGCCCAGATAACTCCTGCCTGAGCCTTGGCTGGAGTAACTGAGCATTAAACTGATGTAGATCCATGATTCTTCTGCTGCTGCCTTTGCTAGCTGCTTCTAGTGTGCTTGGTTTCAAAGGGCACCTTATATTTATCTTTCAAGCCAGCTGTTTTCATAACAGGAAGTTCTACTGCAGTGTGGCCATTTGCCAGAGAAGGGCCATCGCCTGCACCCACAGCACTGCCAGTGCTGCGGGAAGGTACGTGGCAGGTGGGCAAGAGTCCCCCTTCCTGTTGAGATATGCACACAGGCCCTCCAGGTGAGGAAAAAGCATGAGATGCCTGTGGCTGGACCATCTGATGTCCCACAGGGAGCTCCCACTGACCACCAAAGAGGAAACTGATAGTTGCAGGAGCCTGGAAATTCATTACAATATACACTCTCAAAGGGAAATAAAGCCCTGAAGAGAGAAGCAGGCCCAGCAAGTGCTCTGCATCCAGCACAGCTTGATGAGAGGCATAGTGTTCCTCAAAATACAAAGGTTGGTCCCTGACAGTAGCTGAGAAATGGGTCAGGTCTGAGCCACTACTGCAGGGTCTGGACAGAAGGAAGCACGGAAGGACAGCTACCCAGCCAAGGGCTGCACAGCAGGCAGTGGGAACAAGGCCAAATGCTGCTTTTCTCCACCAGCTTTGTTTCATGTCCTGTCCTTACACATCCCTCTAAAGCACCTCAGCCAACAAGTCCTCCCAGGGCAAAAACTTTGCCTGTAACAGGCCAATTGTGCTTCAAACTAAATAAGGCAACTGGCAGCATTTTGGGAGGTCCCAGAGACAAAAGTTATAGAAAGGGAGGGGAAATCCAGGAAGAAAGCATGAAACAAGGAAAGGACTAATGTCAGCTATTCCTGGAGGTTAGGGGTCGGAAAAGGAGGCTACAGAGAGAGAAACACGCACTAGAGTAGCAGTTGTGCTCAGGGAAGAATTCCTCCTATGCTGTTGGCACATTTAGATCAAGCTCATCTTCTCTCCAGCACCACTTCAGTGCTCATGGCTGGAGTATGCAACTCTGCCAGATGCTGAAAGCTTCCTTCACTTGCAGTTTGCATCAGAGTAGTCTCATCCACACTGGTAGCAGGTAGGACACTGACTGGGAACTGGGAGGAGACTGGGTACACCACTGCCCCCGAGACAACTCTCAGTAGTGCCCATGTGTGAGACAGGCTCTGGTCTGGGGCAGACCAAGGCACTTTCCCCTTTCTTTGTATCTAAGAGTCAGGAACACAGCAATAGTGTCAGGGCTTGGTTATTAATACGGGGGTGCCAACTCCTTCAGTCCTAGCATCCGAAACACACCTGGCTGATTATCTTAACCTCCACAGCACTGTGCTCAGCAGTGGCCAAAGCCCAGGGCAAGCTTTAAAAGCTTTCCCAGCACATCAGTTCAGGGCAAGGCTAGGACCCAGCAGAGACCCAAAGAAGCCATTCTCCATCTCCTTCCCTGAAGGCATCACCATGACAAAGGCATTATGACAGCTCCCCCCATCTTTTTCTCATCCATAAAATGAGTTCAAGCTGTTTCAGGCCTGACTAAAGCAAGAAGGACCAGGTAAGGATGAGATCGTCTCCCTATCTCACACCTCTGCCTTTCCAGCCAACATGCCATGTCCTGCCTGCCCTCTTCAGTGTAGCACTGAGCTACTTCTTGCTTGACAACAGTCAGAGCTACCTCTGAGGTTCCCAGCTTCCCCAGGGTGAATTCTTCTGGCCCACAGCTGCTAACACAGAAAACCACCAAAACTAGCTCTGGGATCAGTTGCACCATCCCACTTGGCCAGGAATGCACCCAGCATGGTCAGACCTGGCACGTGCTGCCGAACTCTGGCCAGAGCCCACCATGGCCTGACCTGGACAGAGCACAGAAGGACAGCATACGTAAGGGTAACATTTACTGAGAGATACAGAACTGAGTACTATGAAGGACATACATGGATGGAGAGGGTAGCGACACCACTGCAGAGGGCAGTTTGGGCCCCCTTCCCAGCATGCTGGGGAAGGAGCCAGACGCTACTTGACAAGGAACACAATGGAGATAACTGTGGCATATGCATTTGTAACAAACAGACCATCATAACATACATTTCTATGGGATCACATCTAGTGATTATATAAATCCATATAGAGATCGCTGTATAAAAACTTTGTAAAAAATACTTTAAAAAAAGTGTAAAAATGTGCATTCAAAAGCACGGCCGACACGGACAGCTGGGCTGTAAACATTATACTGAGAGTGTGCTTGTGGGGGGCGCCTGCGCCACTGAGCCCCGACAGGCCTGCCCACCAGACGGGGCTGCATCAAGTGTTTGTGGTTCTTGGGTTCAGGTTTCCCTCCGGAGTGTGCATCAGGAGCGGCAGCAGCCTCTGGGCAGGGCACCAGCAGGCACTGCACAGCCACCGCTCCTCCCCTGCTCCCCATGGGGCACGTGGTCCTTGCGGGACGTGCTGCGGCGTCATGGGTTCCCGGGACTGCAAGCAGGCTGAAGGGATGTGATGAGGTATCACAGGGAGGTTGCCCTCACCAGCGTTGCTAGCCCTGCTCCCGGGTTCAGCCTCAGAGTACATGGTTGACAGGTTCCTGATCTTCTGTCCCCATATTTGTTTGGCGCATAGTTCCCAAGGAAGCCCACTGGGTCCTGGCTGCACCAGGGCTGGGTGCACAGCTCTTCATACAGTACATACATTAGAGACCCTGGAAGACCCTGCACCACTGCCTCCTCCTCCTGGCCCAGTGCCACCTTCACTTCTTCTCTAGCTGCTCCAGCAGCGGGTTGGCTTCACTCTCGGGCGTCTTGATGCTGTCTGTCCGCACAATACAGGTAGGACGGTGCCGGTTCAACATCAGGATCAGCTGCTGCCTCTCCTGTTTCAGCTCTTCTATCTGGGCCTTCAGCTCGGCATTCATGAGCTCTAGACGCTCGGACTCCTAGCAGGACAGAAACAACTGCATGTGACTACTCCAACAGGACAAGGTACAAGGAGAAACAACTTGACCAAAAAGACATCTCTGCTCAGTGCTGCCCCTCAGCCCCTCCTGCAACACAGGGGCAGCCTGAAGACCTGCCAAGGCACCAGGTCCCTCCAAGGCAGTTCATCCCCAGCCCCGCTGCCTCGCATTACCTAGTGCCACTGCAAGGAAATACACAGCCACCTCCTAGGACAGGTCTCTGCTGCACCACAGCAAAAACCTGCCTGGCTGCTTTCCATGGTCTGGAAGGGTGACAGGAAACCTGCATTTAAGTTTTCACCCCTCATCTGCAAGGATCTGCCCTTGTGAAATGGCTGCTGGTCCTCTGCTGTGTCATCTGCCCACATCCCACCACCTCTTGCAGAAAAGGAGCAAGGTGCTGTGAGTTTTTCTGCCTTGGTAAGGGGGCATCTGGCCTCTGAACAGGGAAGCCTTCAGGAATTTGGGCAAGGGGCCAGCACACTGTCAGCCCCTGCCCTGTGCAACACCCCCACAGGTGCTCCTGCTCCAGCACTGAGGCAGGGACACTATCAGCCCTCTTTCCACCCCAAGCCCAGCGCTCACTCCATCCCCTGGTACCACAGGCACAGGGATGCCCCCGAGCTCTGCCTGGGCGCAAACACACCACCACTACCTGTGCAGCCTTGTGGAAAGGGGGGCAGCAGGCCTGTTTTTTCCTAGAAAAGGGCATAGGAGCAAGGGGGAGGCAGAGGGGTGGTCCAGGAGGGACTGCTGCCCACAGCTGCAGCACCTTTCTAGGAAGAGACCCCCACCAAGGTCCCCACTGCACCCTGGGGCAGGTACGGTCACCCACCCGCTGCAGGAACTCCGTCCTCTCCTTCTTCTTGTTACGACATCGTGCTGCTGCTACTTTGTTTTTCTCCCGGCGCCTTTTCCTCCTCTCTTCTTCCTCATCCAGCTGCAATGAGATGGAGAAGCCCAGGTCAGAGCCAGGAGGTGTGGGGCAGGGCAGGAGGCAGGGGTGAGCACTCAGCAGCCCCACCGGTCACAGGGCAAGGAGAAGGGTGGCGGCCATCTGTGCCAGTGGCCACCAGCAATGTGGTCTAATCATCACCAGGAACCAGGCATGCTGCTGCCACAGCATCAAACTCCACTCTGTGGGGACACAGGGAGGGAGACCAGTGAAGTACCCACAGCTGGGGACCCAGCTGGCGGAGGACAGACAACTCTTTGCAGAGAGGGCAGAGACAAGAGGATAGCGCCACATCGCACAAAGACAGGGACACTTTGTCACACAGAGTCTACAGGTGCAGCTCTGAGCACAGTCATTTGAAGCATCACACATGCAGCCAAGGTCAAGAGGCAGAGAAATCTGAAAGGTCCCCTAGCTGGGTCTGGCTATTCCCCCCTTCCAGTGCACGGGTCTGTCTCCTGCAGCTTCAGCAGTGCCCGAGTCACAGGGCCACCACAGTAAGGTAGGGAGAGGCCCCACATCCCCTGTAAAGAAGCAGGACACAGTAGTGCCTGAGCTGTCCGCCATGACTCAGTTGCTCTGAGCTATCTGACTCAAAACCACACAGGCCAGGCCAATAAGTCCTATGGGTTGGAAACCTATAATCAAAGTATTTAGGGGTATTTACTACAAAGCCTGTGTAAATGGCCTATGGCATACTTTCCGAGAACCCAAACCATCTCCTTCAAGACAAAAATCTGAGTGCTGGAAAGCCCTGCAAAGTCAGCATCCAGGTTACACTTTGTAGTGTGTCTAGAGAATAAGTCCTCAGTGCCTTCATCCACATTTGGCCTGGGACTCCAAAATTTGAGATGTCAGACCAAACTGCCTCGTTCCTACCAACTGATACCTGACAGCCCACATCTTTTCAAATGCAGCAGCAGCAACATTTGCTTTATGAGCACTTGCACAGCCTATTTGCACCTTGTCTAAGGGCAGCTCCAGTCTGAGAAGGCAACTGCATTCTCCCCTTTGTACCTTCCCAAGTCACTGTGGTTGAGAGACACATCTCCCAGATGAGCCTCTGGCAAGTTACACCTTCTGAACAGCCTTGTTGCTCTAGCACCTGGGCTTAGTCACCTCAAAAGGAAAGTCAGAGATTTCCAATGCCAAGGCCACAAAGTGGTGGTGGCAGTGAGGGGCCATCAGATTACCCCACACATAGGTACACCGGTGCTACCTGCAGGAAACGAAAGCTGCAGGTGCCACCATCCACAGCAAACTGTGCACACTGCTAACATTCACCGAGTACAAAGCCCACTAATCAAAACATCTCAATGTTATGTGCAAGGACAGGATGAAACATTGAGTTAGCAGAGTTAAAGTGAAGGAGTACCTTAAGTAAGCTGCATGTCCAATATGCAGCATGTTACATGCTTTAGAAGCCAACGTCTAAATTTTATAGCAGTAATAGCTTTTGCATCTTCTCTACCTTACTTCCCAAGCATTATACTAAAGTTGCTATTTTAGCTGGGGCTAAAATATTAAGCAAAATCAGCACAAGCTACATACAAGCTCCGTAATGCCAGGCTGCCACCATTCCTTTGCCAAGGCAGTGCTGTGGGGCATCATACACCACAATTGTGAGAACCACGATGGGAACTCTACTGATGTCCCCAAGTCCAGTTAGAAATGGCCAGCTCTCACTACACCCACCTAACTCAGATGCAGCAGGCATTAGCAGAAGTGACCAGGAAGGCTCTAACTCCACACTCTGCTGCCTTTTCTTTCTGACAGGACCAGGATACCCCACAGCAAAGGCACATGAAGCTCTTACAAAAATTTCCACGCAGAGTTTAAGAGGAGGTAGACATCAGGGTAGCCACCATTCCCCTCTGCACATTTATCAACCATTTGTCTGCCCCTTAAATAGCTTCTCAGCCTTTTAGTTCAAGGATTATTAGGACAATGCAGAGAGGGGACTTGTGCTCAGAGCTCCAAAGCTCAAGAAACACACACTAAACTTTCCTGCAAAATACATCTTGAGTTGTAAGAGGAACTGGATGAGCAAACAGCAACTGCACAAGCCTCACAGTATCTCTGAGAGCTGCCTGACACATTTCCACACCCTGTTGCTCCAGTCAGTGAGAATCAAAGAATAAGTGTCCTGTCCCTGTCCCCTTCAGTTTCCCTTCCACCCCACAGAGGGTCCAGCCCAGGGTTGTGTCCTTTAGATGGGACACATATGCTCAAGGAGGGTAGCTCAGCACAGATAGCGGCAGCTTGAACTCTTGGCTCAGCTTTTTGACCTCAGCTCCTGTAACTTCAAGAAAGTAGGTTTCCTCCTCTCTGCTTCTGCTTGATTTCAGTTCAAAAAGGTGACATGGCCCTGGTTGCTGGGGGTTAGGGCTCTACTCAGAAGCACGAGGGACAGTGATTATATATCACCCCATAGCATGTTTCAGTAGCCAATCTCCAGGGGAACCCTGTGGGTAGAAGGTCTGAGGTTGCCTCCTGAATTGCTTTAGCCAGCAGCATCAGGGACCAAGGAGGTGCACCAAGCCTGAGGAATAGACTCGGTCCACTCAGTCTCAGACTGGAGCTTCCCTTAGATACCCTTAGACAGATGGTGGGCCAAGCCTGAAGGGTAGGGTTCTGTCCCAGATGAAGCACCCCAGGCAGGTTTTGATGGTGGAGGAGGCTGGCAGCACCTGACTCCAGCTGCTCCAAGAGGAGGGCAGCCTGTCCAGTGGGGCTATCCACCACTCTGCAGGCAAGCCAGAACCCACTGGGTGGGTTTTATGCACACTCCCAGGGACAAACACCCCAGTGCCAGGAGATGCTGGTGCCCCAGCACAGCAGAGGAAGCTGCCTGTGACCCAGTGCACAGGGTCTTCACCTTCCATGCGCTGCACAGAGCTTGGCATGCCGGTACCCAGCATCCCTGGGCTCCAGCTCTGCTCAAGAGGAAAGCGGCTGCAGGCTGCATTGCAAAATTATGTGTGGGCAGCTTCTTGGCTACTCATGGGATAAGCAGCTACTGCTTCAGCTCCCCCAGACTTTAGCTGCAAATCCTGTGCCAGGGGCAGCTCCATTTGCTGTCCTCAACTCCTTGGCTTCACAGGCCACACAGGGGAGGAACCAGCTGCAGGGAAGGCAGCTGTGTGGGGGCTGCCAGTGGATCTCCCTGTATCTTTCCTCCACACAGTGTTTCGACAAGTCACTCAGAGGACACTTCCAGTACCTGCTGCAGGGCAGAGCTGCCCTGTCCCTGTTATGCAGAGGCTGGTGAGACCACATCCATATGTCTACTGAGCAAAAGCAGCTGTTGCAGGGCCAGCTCAGAGGTGCCCGAGACCCCTCAGGGAAGGGGCTGTGCCCCAGAAGATAGCACATTTACAGACTCCCTCTTTCTTCCACGACCCATGAAGCAAGACAGGCATTGCACCCTGTTTTCTGCATGATACTGAGGCCAAGAACTTGGAACAGCATTTGGCTTCATGTGCCAACACACAACTGCTTTGCCCAGAGGGACCAAAGCCACTAGCATCCCCCAGGCCATTCCGATGGCCTCCTGCCACATCATAGCCTCAGCGCCTGCCATTGCTCAGCTGCCCAGTCCTTCTCCAGGTGAGCTCCATGGGATGCTGCATGAGCTGACTGGACACCCCCCTCGGTACAGAGCTCCTGTGCAAGGCAATCAGATGGGCTCCATTGTACCAGTTCTCCCTGCACGAGTCCACCACAAGGGGCTGTGGGGAAGGAACAGGCACCCTCCCCACAGGTAGGCCTGGGTGCTGTTGAGCTTTTGCCATAAGAGTTGGGTCAAACCAAGCGTCAGCACCATTTGGAGAGTGTGCTGCTCCCTGGAACTGATATTTTACCCTCCTCAGCTCACCACGGGCAGCTTTTCACATCATCTAGCACCTCCTCACCGACGTCTCCAGAGACTGCACGTCACCCCATCCCCACACAGCATCTTCTGATGAATCCTCACATGGGAGCAAATGCACTGTTCAGCAAGGCTGCTTATAGGACCTTCTGACAGCAGCCACCACCCTAACCAACATGGAATTGATGGGTTCCCAGCTCTGTCTGCAGGCACTGGGAGGTGCAAACACTCACCACCACAGCAAGCGTCAAGGAGTCAAAGACCACACAACCAACACATGAGACAACCACACAAGGAAAACGCTGTGCAAGTGTCCCAAGTCCCTGCAGCCTGGTTCTGACTTGCCAGCCTGCAGTACCAAGCAGAAGCCACCCACCTTCCCCATCCCAGGAACCCCAAGGTGAAGCCAGGCACCACCCTGAGGGGCAGCCCCAGCCAGCAGCGCCTGTGGCACAAGCTGAGTCACCGCTGCCACTCACCCACACACCTCATCCACGTGGGCAAGGCAACACTAACGCCAGCAGCACCAAGAGCTCATTGGCACCAGAGATAGGATGAAAGCATTGTGCAAGCCCTCTGACGGGCTGCATGGTTTCCCCTTTGGGTGTGTGCCCCAACCTAGGGACACATTGGCTATGCCAGACCCTGCTCTGCAGGCAGGGTTTGAGTTCAGCCAGCTGTCACTGGCTGTGTGGGACTGGTCAGGTCTGGGACACCAAGGCCACCACACCCAGCCCATACTGCAGGGACAGAAATTCAGGCACAAGGAAGAGGCAGCCAGTGGAGCAGCTGCCAACATGCCTGCACATCACCAAACAGGCAGCATGACCTACTTATAAATACACTGCTGGCCACCCTGGTAGGAAAGCCAAGCACAGGCAGGAGAGAAACTCAGGCAAGTGAAGGCGACGGTCCTGCAGGGCCATCTGTGACCAGCAGCCCCCAAGACTCACCTCGCTTTTCACAGGCTGAGGTCTCTTCCCAAGCTTCACCTCCAGGAACTGGAGTGGTGAGATCATGGCCCCGATGTTGCGGATGTCGGCGTACTTCAGCTCCTCAGCTGTCAGGGCTGTGCCAGGCAGTCCAGTCAAGGGGCCGAGGCCAGGCAGAGCGCCGGCCGTCAGGGACGGGTCAGGGATCTGCCCTGGCATCATAGCAGAGGAAACAGCTTCGTAGGCTGGAGGAAGAGTGAGACACAGCCCGTTACAACCCAGCTACAGGGCCTCACAACAAGCCAGACTTATTCTACAGTCCCATCACCTAATAGGGTGTGAGCCAGGGAAAGCAGCTGATCTTCCCCAGGGATGGCAAAGGCAAGCAGCTAAGCAGAACCTGGGTGACAGAAACAAATACATGAATCCTGCTAGGAAGGATACACTACCAGTGTGTAGATCAGGAAGGGAAGAGACCTGAGAGGCAAAACACCAGAAGAACAGGAGCTGGCTGCAATGGCAGTGATGTGGTCCTGTGGACTACCAGTTTTGTCACACCTTTCTGTGGAGTGCAGAAGATCAAGGCTTGCTCTTAACTGGGTTTTGATTAATGTGTAGGTTATTAGGACAAGAAGAAAATGGCACAGAGAGGATCATAATATACTTTAGCCTGGATTTCTTCTGGTCAGGGCTGCAACACGCTGCATGGGGACCAGGGATAAAACTGAGAGACAAACCTGCTACTGAACAAACATCTCCCAACACAGACAGGAAGAAGCGAAGGCTGGAGAGGACAAGCCTCTCCCCATCCATCCCGACAGCACAAGGCCCAGGCGAACAAGGTGTGAAAGGCTTCTTTTCTCCGGGAAGAAAATTAAAAAATTGCAGCACAAGGGAGAATAGGATCGAAACAAGCTTTGGCAAGTCACTTATAGGCAGAAGAACAGGAGTTACCAGGAAACATGAAGAATAAGCAACTGAGATAAAGAAATAAAATTACACCTAAAATGGGAAGCCCATAGAGCTAGAGCTGTTATATCAGCCAGAAAGCAAGGGGAGCAGGTGGTTGCTGGCTGCAGTACAAGTACACCCCTGCTTGTGTAATTGGCCTGGGACACTCACAAGTGACCCAGTTACAACATGCAGAGTCAACTTCCGTCCACACAGCAACTATGCCCCCCTGTCCCCCCCATCTCAACTGAACCACACATCGCTGTGCTTGTACACTGCTCTCCTTGCTCTGCCCAGCCAGACTGGTCCCAGCACACTCTGGGAGCCTCCAGGCATCTACCCCACCCTGCCCCCCTGCCAGGAGGCACCCAAGCAGCAAGAAGGACCACTGATGTCAGGAGAGAGAAACAGGCTAATGAAGTGGACCCAAAAGTCTCACTGAGCAGCTTCCCATACCCACCAGACCTAGTCACAAGGCAGGGTTCAACAAGCAGCTGGTCAAACTCATGGAAGAGGGGCCCATGAAGGACCAGTCACATCAGTCTGCACAAACTCCTGGAAGCTCTGACAGCACCAATTGCCAAAGTGAGGAGGTGCACTAAGCAAGGGACAACATGCACTTGCCCTGCTCATTCCAAAGCATCCACTCAGCTGCTGAGAGACCAGGTAGCAGGTCATGCAGACTTTTTGTCCGGGAAGTACAGCTGTGCTAAGCAGAGGCACACACATATCATCAAGCCAGCTGCCACAGTTCAGCACTTGCCATCCTGAGGTGACAAATCTATGTCAGGACCAGACTGAAAACCTGAGTAAAGCTGCATATGAGATAGGACTGTTGGGTCATGGGAGTCACAGAACAGTTGAGGTAGGGAGAGGCCTCTGGAGATCACCTGGTCCAACCCCCCTGCTCAAGCAGGGTCAGTGGGAACAGGTTGAACAGGGTTAATCATCACAATCACAAGCAGAGAAGTTAAGGATTTCTTGGTGCTGGCACATCTCTTTACCCAGGAAATTATTTGGTATATTTGTTAATGTGAAGGAACAGGAGATGAGCAGCAGAAGGGAAGGGAAGCCAATCATACAGGTTAGTGAAGGGTAGAGAGCCTAATGCAAGCTCCACAGCTCCCAGCATGGGTGCTGTGCAAGCTGTACTGGCATGACAGACAAGGGGATTTGCATCAGAGTGCCTACAAGCTGCAATACCCTGTGAGCTGTCATATGCTCTAGTCTGCTACCAAAGAGGTCCAGGTGTCAGCATGAGATGCCCGCTGGCACAGTTTGCTCAGTAGACAGCAGCAGTGTCTAGTGGGACTTGAGAAAGAGCGTGGAAAGCAAATGCAGCAAGGCTGTGACCATAAAGAGGTGATGAGCAGGAATCAAGCCCTCTGCTCCAGTCATCCTTCAGGGAAGAACCAGAAAGGGGAGAACGGGCCAGCACCCAGCAGTGTTGGTATGCAGGGGGAGGAAGCTGGGCCCAGCAGAGGTGATCTGCACAAGAACATTAAAGCTTGAAAAGGAGAAGATGGGAAAGAGGAGAGATGAGTAACTTCTGAAGTACAGTGATACTACGTGATGAAATAGACTTCTGCACACTTGGAGACAGAATAAAAAGAGAAAATACTTTGTAATGATACTTGACCTTAGGAAAGGCTACATGTCAACTTGTTGGGATTGCAAGGACCTAAACTGATCCAAAGTTGTCATTCTTCCATAGCGACCTCTAAACCAGACAGCTGTTATTCTACATCTGCAGTGGTTGCCTTGTACTATGTCAGGAGATGCCTGCTCACAGCAGGGCTCTGAAGCTGCACGCTATGTCCTTCCCTTCCTCTCAGGACTATACATGCCTAAGATGCTTCCCTCCTCCAGAAACTGGGCACCATCCTACCCTTGGGTATACTCCAGACAGAAACATGCAAAAAGTTATTTGGGGACTGTGCCTAAATCCTTACCACCTTCCTCAGAGATACACCAGGCAAGTGAGGTGGCATGGCAAAGGGGAGATGACTCCCAGGATATACTGCTACAGGACTCTGCTGCATAGGTTTAAATTCAGTCTACCATTTTGGGGTAGCTGCATGCACTGCAGAGTTAGCCATTTCCCAGCCGCTGCCACTAAGATGACCTGCTGTGGCACTGGGGAAGACACCTGCCAACAGCAGTGCACCCCACACTGGCTGCTGCGCACACCCTCACCAGCAATGCCATAGATGTCCATCCCCAGGTTGAACAGTTTATGCTTAAGTAAAAATAAATGAAATCTGTAGCTAAAGTATATGAACACCCCCTTGAAGTCTCCCTTCTGCAAATACCACATATGAGCTACTATGGCACACACTGATTTAGGGCCCTGACCCACCCTTTCACAGGCTTCAGGCTGGGCAATACCTTGAGCCCAGCACTGGATGGCAAAATCCATCCCAGACTTCGGGAACCAGGTTTTAATTTGTTGCCTTCCACCATGACATGCATCTGACAGCACCCAGGCACTGGGCCTGACAGTCCAGCTCCTCAGCTAGACCAAATTGACGGTCACTGCAATTTATGAAATAAGGAGGGAGGAGAAATCTGTTCTCCAGACTGGGACTGCCTGTCCGAGCACCCCCTTACACACCTGAGTCTGGGGCAGCTCCCTGGGGACAACTGGCTAAGGAACTGAAAAAGCATTGTTTTCTCTGGACCATCTTTTCCCTCTACCTGTTTGATCTAGAGGCTTAATATGCCTTGAAATAGGCTCTGTACCAGCATGACTTCAGGCACAGACCTGAGTGAAGGAGCTGGCCCAATACCTAACATGCTCTCAAAACTTATCCTGGATCCAGGGACTGCACTGCCAAAGCCCACATCATGACTGCATCACTATAAACTAAATCTAAAGCTGTGGAAACCAAAGCACCAGGAGCCACCTGGAAGAACATGAACCTGTGCATTAAGATGAGCTGAGAACTAGGTGGAAAGGGGGAAGGTGACTTCTACAAGCAGGATCTTGCTCAGGAGCACATTGAGAACTGCTGAAAATCAAGCTGAGTTAGACCTTGGGAAGGAACTTAAAACCATTCCCAGCAGGGCTATATACCCATGGAAATAAGAAGGGAGTGAAGAGAGATGCCACCTCTCTCTGTAGAGCAGGGGTACAGTGACCTATCGTCCCACCCAGCCCTCAGTGCCCCTCAGCCCCAGGCACTGTCACTCCCTGCTGATCAGAGGGACTCTTGTTCCATTCCTTTTGCCTCTTCCTCCTGTAAAAGAGGTTTTCCTTTCATCCCAAGTCCCAGATACTTTCACCTTCTTTTCTGGTTAACACTAGAGGTAAGAAGTTGTACTTAGTGCCAAAAAAGCCAAGGCATGTACTTCTATTTAATACCTTGGTCTTCTTCCTGAGGCTGTTACCCTGGAAGACATTGACATGCCTGCCTATAGCTCCAGCATTTTTCTACCACACTTGTATGATAGGGCAGAAAAAACCTTCAAGTTGAAGGTTTTCGATAGCCACATCTTGCTGGTTGGGGATGAACATGGCTGGTGCCTTGCCAATTCCTAATTCCTTTCTGGATATTCCTTTGCAGTGTTTGTTATTTCTAAAGCACATGAACCAACTGAACTCTGTATTCCTTCACTTTCTAATACAGTGCTTTAACTGGGATTCTGATATTTTTTCTTTTCATAACTGATTGTTAACAGTCCTTTTTCTCAATGTCAGGCAGTCTTTCAATGTGTCCTCACATGAGCTGAGAAACATTGTGTCTTCAGTAAAACCTAGCTTTCTAGTATCATACAGCTAAACCACACAATTCCTGCATTGTATCAGCTACGCTTTTTCACATAACGAAGCCAACAGCAAAGCAAAGCAGCAAGGGGAAAGAGAACGTGCAGCCTTACATCTGACACTGGCATCTGCGTGACACCAGCTGCTCAAGTTTACATGCCTTCTGCACTGATGCTATTCATCGTTTCATGCCACAACATCAAGATGCTCCAGAGAGAATCAGGAGACAGAAGAGACTTTAAAACTTCAGTTCAGTGATGAGCAGCTTGTGTCATTCAATGCTCTCTTCAGCAACTAGCCTTACAGCAAAAATCTGGTTAACACATGATTTCATGGGTCAAAATTCAGTTTTTATTTCCTTAGCTTTGCCCCTGCACTCCCCTTGTTCTGGTTAAAGTGCTGTAACACAAGACTTGACCTCCTGCCGAAATGTCTGTAAACCCTCCTAATTATTGCAGTCACTTTTGCATCCTTGCTTTGGCACTGTTGTTGTTGTGGTCTCAGTTAATCTCAAGTTAAGCTCAGTTATTTTATCAGCAGTCTCATCCCCCAAAAGCTGACAACACTACAGCTTCCTTTGCTCACCTTGCTTTTGCTGCATCTTTCCCAGTGATGAGTTTCTGTGCTTTGTCCCCCAGTTATGTCCTTACGGTCAACAATCTGTGACACTGGTTGATTTAGTGTTTCTTAAAGGCAGTGCCCATTACTCATAGTTTTTCTCCTATTACCAGGATCTGTTATCTTCTGGAGCCCATAACCTAGTAGGAAGAAGCTTTACCAAGTTGCTACTGTCCCATACAGTTGCTCAGCTTCTTCAGCAACTCTGTCCCTGTGTACCCTCCTATCCTTTCTCCTGTAGTTCTAATCTTCATTTGTTTGGGATCTTTTCTTCTCATGCTGATTTTGCTGCTGCTTTTTCTGGGAAGCTTTTTTATTTTGAAGGAGCTGATGTTTGCACAGCAGTTACAGCATAAATCTAATGTGCATAAGCATAATCCACGTAACCCAGTGTCCCCAGGGGCTTGCACTCCAGTTGCTAGCCTGTGTTCACACCCCTCCTGCCACCTCTTCAGTGCTATTCTTACCCACAGACTAGAACTGGCAGTCATGCCTACCTGTGTTGAAATCATACCTTCATTTCCCTGTGCAGAAGCTGCCTTAGTTTGTAGCCACTATTCCTCCAGGACCATCCTACGCATCCTCACTTAACCAGAGCTGCTGTTTTCTTCTTTATAAACCAAATGCAGTTGATGCTGCCGAGAAGACCACAATATCCCAAAGCAGGCTTTTACAGTCACACTTCAGCTGAAATTGCTGTTACTGTCTTATCTCTGCTGTCAGCTTTCTTGGCAAGAGTGAGGGCTGTTTGCAACCTTATTTTCAATTTCGCTGTCTATAAATCACAGATTCTTCCAACTTAAGCTATTTTACATGCTCTGACATCTGCAATGGTTGATCCAATTACCCTTCTGATGCTCAGAGTCAGTCTAGCACCCAATATTGCCAGGCAGTAGATTCTGACACCCTGTACATACCAGCAGGTTTCTTTTTTGCCTGTGTTAAGACTGCACTAAGGCAAAGTCCGTCCTACCAGCCCATCTCCATGCTGCCTGCAAAACCAAGGCCTTGCTTGGCTGTTGTTCTCTCACTCTGGGCTTGACCTGGGTGCCTGCCATTACTTGTCAGCTGTCATGCATCAGAGCACTGCCAAAGTCTGCAAGCCACCATACAAGTGATCTTTGATCTCTTCATCAAAGTGTTAGCAATAATGGCAATAGCATGTTAAGTGCTGTTTGTATGTACTCTCTTGGAGCACCTAAGTCACACCAACTGGCCTTTCATCTGCTCCTGGCCAACAGGCAATCGTGCTGCTTTGGAGATCAGAAATAGTGTCATCATCCACAAGAAGCAACTTCTGGTTCCATAGATTTTACTATGGCTTTTTTTTTTGTAAACTGTTTTAGGCTCCTGGCTATCAAGTTTGCTCAGTCTATATGTCCTACATTGCATCTTTCTAGTTCCTTCTGTTAGCAAAAGGATGATTTATACGAAAGCCCTTTCCTCACATGCCCAAATTCTCATGCCCGCAAAACGTAACTTTCTAAACAAAGACAGGGCATTTTTCTGAAGCACATATCTGCTCGCTTTTTTCTATCCAGACTCTTCTGGCTGGGGTGCTGAGGGTCACTGGAGCCTACAGACCTTCTTCTGCTTCAAGGTTCAGCCCCCAGTGGGTGCCACGTTAAGCAAAATGAAGCTGAAGGCCAAAAGCCACTACCCTACATTCCCAGTGCCACAGATACCTAGCCATGCAACTACAGTTTTCTGTTGACCAAAATGTGCTACACTCCCATTCCTAGGCAACTGTTTTCTGCTCTAGAAGCATCTGACACATCTAGTTTCGAGTTGTACCTTACAGCAGGTCACCCCATCTCCTGTCAAGCTTCTTCTGCTCTGTACTGTTAAAAGTAGTAACTTGCAGTGCCAGTGCAAAAGGCCACACTGATCAGTATCAAAGGTATTTGCCAACCATCAGAACACAGCAGCAGCCAAGTCCTTGGTTATAACCGGTCTTTTCAGACACCCATGCAGTAGTGCTGGCAAACATGGACTTTAACAACAGCCACTGTGCATTCGTTCATCTACTGAACCTGTTGACATAGAGGAACCCACAACCTGTAGTGTACGGAAGGGCTGCAGTGATACTCACTGGGATAAAACTGTGCATGTCCCCTCTTTACCAAGGATCTAACATTACTTAGTGTTCCACAGCATTCAGGGAGACTCCCCTTTAAATAAAGGTCAGTTTAAGGCACAATCACAGCATGGCTTAGCAGCTTCACTGAGCTGCAGCATACCACCTCTGTATGCTAGACACAGTAGTACCTCACTACCTCCAGACTCCACTTTCATCCCAAGAGGGAAAGACAGCTCCTACAGCCAGGTCCTCATTTTGCAGTGCCAAAGAAGCATCTGTGCCCTTCCCACAGAGGCCTCCAGCTGTTGCCTGTGCTGTTCCCTTCCTCGCACAGGCAACCCCATGTGGTAGAAGAAGAGCTGCAGGGCTTGTGAACACCCTTACATATAATGTCCCATCACAAACTCCCGAGCTCCAGTAAGTGGACTGCAGGGCCACAATACTAAAGAGAGAAAGGAGCTGTGAAGGACAGTTCCTCAGGAGATGGAAGTGTAAACCCATTTCTTGATTGGTAATGGTCTGGCTCAGCCCTGCACATCTAGTTTCACACAGATGGCAGAAGGAATGTCCGAGTCATTCACAGACAGAAGCTGGTGAAAAGCTTTCTGAAAACAGGAATGCAGAGAGCCTCACTGCCTCCCTCCTCTGCACTCACAGGGCACCCCAGAGCAGACAGCCTCTCCTCAGCAGAAGTGTAGTTTTGCAACCCCCACCCAACTGAGTCCCCCCGTCAGACCCCACACCTGCCTGTCCAGTGCTTTGACTCTTTATCCCCATTATGAGGAAGGGAGGTAATGATCCTCCAGTCCTCAGCTTTAGAAACAAACCCCTCTTTGCCATTAGCAAAACAGTCAGCTCACAGTCCTTGTTCCCAGAGCATTTTCCTCCATATCTTCACAGGGTAGTAAAAAGCTCTAGTTTAGCATTACACTGCCCCCACCACTGCAATGCAGTGATTGACTTGTAAGCAACCTGTGCCAGCAGGGTTTTGTACAGCACCTAGCATAGCAAGGCTCCTCTATTGCCAAAATTGCAAAAAATTGCAATTCATTATCACAGTATAGTACTAGAGATTGCAATTAATTATTTGTGGCAGACATTTAATAATGCTGCACCACCCACTGGACGGCAGTGCAGAGCAGGAAGGTAAAATCTATCCTATTTCTGCCTGAAGCATTCAAAGGGATTTGTGGAGGAAGGAATATCCTGGTCTGAGCCAGCCTGCAGCTCAGTCACTGAGGTTAATGACTGACTTGTTGAAATCCCCTAGGACCTACCATGACCACATGTGGTCAGGGCTGGAATCTTCTTCAAGAAGACAACCCTCCTCCAGCACAGAGCTCTGCCCTCAGGGGCCAAGGATGGCCTCAGAGATGAGAGCCCCCCCCCCCCCCCCCCCCCCCCGCTCCTCAAAATTATGCCCTGAATGCCAGGGTCATCCACAAAGACCTCTAATCCATATAAAAACCAGCTCTGGCTAGTTTGCAACAGCCTCGTTCAGCTGAGAGGCCCATATGGACTTTCAGCTCCCTGGCTACATGTTAAAATAGCCTGCAATGCTTGAATTGATACTCTGGACAGTCCAAATAACTGAGAAATCCATGCAAGCAGCCAAAGACAGATGGCATAAAGTTTGCCATGCCCCCCCCCCCTTACTGCACTCGCACTGCAGGACACATGCAGGCTGGCAAGGGGTCCATGCCACACACCATGGCTCTGCCTCCCTTGCTCTTGGGGCCAGGTACACCAGGAACAGCCTACTGCAGTGAAAAGAGTCTCTCAACAGCTTCACACTCAAGACACTACATGCTGCCAAGTACCTGGCCCAGGCAATGCAGCTGAAGTAGCAAACACTAACACGGCAAAGGAGACCGCAGAGCAGATGCTCAGCGCTGCCTGCACTTGAGCAGCCTAGTTGGACACACTGCTCAGATGGAGAGGACAGGAGGAGGTAAGAGGTGTGAGGGAACATCTATTCTTTCTAAGCATGGACCACAGCAGAGACCTTTGCATCCTGTAAGGAGGGAAACAGCTGCAAAAAGGAGGGTGACACATCCATAAGCATCTCAGTGAGGAGACAGAGGCAGCAATCCGCACATTAATTCTCGGCAGATCTTGTTAATCCCCCAGACCCCAGGAACATGGGACAGCCAATCGCTGCTTGACACAGGGACAGTTTGGACGGCAGTTCCTGCACCCACCCACTCATCCCCAGATGGGCAGGTTTTTGCTTTTTTTAAATCACTAGGAGTCATACTAAGAATCTAAACTCCAATGACTGGCATTCCCAGATGTCCCCATGCAAGCACTCACCAGCAGATTCCCAACAGAGACTCTAGCAACAGCCTCCAGGTAGAGTTTTTCATGCAAGTTTTCTCAAAACTAGCTAAAAAATCCTGGTCTGAGCTGCAGAAGCATTTGTTTCTGCTGAGCTCTCAGAGTCCAAACACACACACACAGTTTGGCAGTGGTTGTGTTCCAGGGCTGGTAATACAAGCCATGGAGCAGGCTGCCAAGACAAGCAAGAGAATGAGCCAGGCCCCGTTTCATTGGCCACCATACGCTGCATATGGCCCTGGAACCAGCCAGCACAGTGTTCTCACCCTCCTTGAAGGCATAGGAGACCCTGTGTTTTCAAATACACCTCCACAGGGCCTTCATTAAAGGAAAATGGAAACATAACGTGGCTCTTGCTCTCTTGGTATTTCTCCCTTTCCCCCAATTTGCTCTCAAACCCTCCCATGGAAAAAGAAAAGTGCCTCCTGGAGCAGACTGTGCAAAAGAATGCAACTTCCATTCAACTCCATGCCTGACTGCTAAAGCGGACTTGGGACCCAGCAGTGGGAGAACCTCCGGGGCCCCTTTCCTTCCCAGGGCCCCGCGGGCTGGAGGCACGGCTCAAGGCAACGCCAGCCCCCCTGCGGCAGGGACGCGGCGGCCGGAGGGGGTCCGGACACCCCCTCACCTGCCCGCCCCGCCGACAGGTGAAGCGGAGGCAAGAAAAGCACCCCAAAGCGGGGGGAGGCCGCTCCCCACCGCCCCTGCAGCGGACCAGCGCGGGGGTAGCAGCCTAGTGCCAGGCACCCCGAAAAGGCAGCCCAAGCCCCCGCGCAGAGCTAGCTGCAGTGGTGGCAACCCTGCTCCAAACCTCCCGGGCGGCTCTGCCCGCGCCCCCCCCGGAGGGTCTCCCGACACTGCTGCGGTGCGCCGGACTGCTGGCAGCCGGACCCCCACCCTGCCCGCCGCCGCGGCGTGCCGGGATGCTCCTCCGGGCTCTCCCACCCGGCCCCTCCGCCGCCCCCCCCGGCGCTGCCGCTGCCCCCGCCCGCGCCCGCACCCACCGTGCAGGGGGACCGGGCTGCCAGGGTGCCCGGCCGCGGGCTGCAGGCTCAGCCCCACCGCCTCCGCCGCTGCCCCGACCCCCGGGCCCCGCCGGGTGCCGATGCCGGTGCCGATGCCGGTGCCGGCCGGGCCGCCTCGGCCCGCCGCCTCCACCGCCCCGGTGCGCGCCTCCCGCAGGCTGTGGCGGGCGGCGGGGTGGGTTGCATCAGCCCCGGTTATATAGCGGCCCCTGGGCTGCGGGGAGGGGTCGGGAATGCGGAACCGGCCGGGCTGCCAGCGCCACACGTCAGGGAGGGCGGGGGAGCGGGGCCGCGGGGCGGGGAGCGGCGCGCAGGGGTGGGACCAGCCGGGGCACCGGCACCCCGACATCTCGCACCCCAGCACCCCGCATCCTGCACCTCGGGACTCCGCACCCGCCACCCCTTGGCATCCCCGCGTGCCCGCAGCTGGCAGCCTCCGCACCCCCCGACCGGGTGCGCTCCCCGCCTCGTTCCGCTCCGCGCCCCGCCGCGCACGCCGGGACCCCGGCCCGGGCCAGCCCGCATGGACAGGCTCTGCCTGCAGCCCCAGCTCCTCGCTCCTGCGCCTGAGAACAAGGAGGCCTAGGACCAGAGTGTGGCCAGGGCTCCCCAGCACCAAACCCACCTCACTCAGGGCAGCAAAGGCATAGGGGCAGGGAGCACTGCAGGGCAACCCCGCTGCCACCTGGGAAGTGAGCTGCCTCTCATCACATCCCACCCCACCCCAGCCCGCTCATGTCCCACACGATGCTGTCACCCCCGCACACACATCAAGGGCTGTCAGCCCCAGCTCTGCCAGCCCTTTGACTAGGGTGGAGAGGAGCCAGGAGAAAGCAGAGGGGTTCAAGGCTCCTCTGCCCAGGTGCTTTGGTCTTCTTCCCTTATCATCACTGCGGCATCCCAGGATGCCTGAGGCACAGGCACACTCGTGGTGCCCCACGCTCTAGCACCATGATGTCAGGTGGAGATGGGGGAGCAGGTGGTGGACTGGGGCCTTCCTGATAACTTATTTGCATGGATTTGAATTGTCTCCTTCCTCTTTCTCTCTAACATTGGCCTATTCCCACATACACCTGCCAAACTGTTCTGGGAAGCAAAACTCTGCAAAGCAGCAGGGCCACACTGGACTGGTGCTCCTAAAGAATTTCAGGTATTGGATGCTCCAGGGCTGTTGTGCCTAAAGCACTTCAGGACAGAAACGCTCCTTTGTCTTTGGAAAGAGAGATACTAGAGTGGTTAGCAAAACCACTGGGCTGACCAGTGCTACGCAGCTCCCTCTGCCTCAGCCTATGCCCAAAGTAAACGGGGGAAGAGATGAGACTTGTCTCCCAAACAGGGTGAATCACAGTGGGGCCTCACAACCAGCAAATTCCTCTGAGACCTTGCGTGTCCCTGGGCCCTGTAGGCAGGTCATTACAGACAAGAGGAGTCTGTCACAGAGCTGAGGGACACTGCCACCTCTTTGCCCTATCCTCCCCACCCACCCAGCCGCACAGAGAGGCACTATCCATCCTGCCTTGTTTTCTTTCTCCTGGCTATCAGTCATTGTTTCTTTTCAGCATTCATCAATTTCATTTCTTTTCACCACCAACAATTCATGCTATTAATCATCCACAAGGTCTCAACGCCAGCACTTCCAGCCTTGCCCTCTTCATCTGTGTCTCAGCAAGAGCAAGAGAATTCAGTTGGGGAGTTGGGACTGAGCAGGAACAGGGGACCAGAAATGTTGTGTTCAATATAGGATATACTTTGCCCAAGTTGTCCTACAGAAATAGGTAACAGCCTGGCTTGGCAGGACACTGCACACATATCCTCATTCCTACTCTCCTTATGCTGTTGTTCTTTTATCTTTTTTGTTTTCAGAGATGCAGAATACTTTCCATACGCCTTTGCCTACAACCCCAATATTTCTTTAATCTTGGCAGCTCATCTTGGGGGGAAGGGAGAAGTGCGAGCTGAGATGTATTTTTTCCACATGCATTCCTTCACCTTCCTATATCAGATAGGACAGATCTTTCTAGTGCCTTAAGCTGGAGGGATCCCAATGTGGTTGGCAATATCTCTCTCTAGCAATTCACACAAGTTGCCTTCCGGGCATGGCAGCTCACTTGCAACTGCTGTGTCCTGAGGGAAGGGAGAGGGAAAACCAGGGGGATTTCAGAGGAGGCTGATGACCTGACTGAGTAAGGTCCAGTCCAGCACATGGTTCCTCCTGCAGCCCTGCCCTGCCCTGGGGAAGGTGGGAAAGTGCCATTTCTCCTTCTCTGCTGGGGGCTGGAAGAAAGAGAGCTCTCCCTGCTCTGTCTTCCATTGTTTTTCCCTTTTTCATTTCCCTTTCTCTAGTGGGCAGAGCTGGGAGATCTCATTGCAACACAGACATCTACAGCCCCAGCCTCAAGTACTTGCCTCTTCATGGGTGCTCTTCCGCCCCAGCCAGCCCCAACGGGACGGGAGCAGGGACCCCACACCTACCAGTCTGTATATGACCAGCACTCGCAGCATGTTTGCAGTGGACTTATTTCAAAGCTGTGTACCCAAGACTGTGCTAAAGAAGGTCGGGAAGCAGGGAGGAAAGGGTATAGCTGAATCCCGCCCTTCAGCCTATGATGCCTTTCCTTCCCTTCTTCCCCTCTGCAGGTCCTGGGGGCAGCCAAGCCTCCATTATTATGTTAATCCAAGTTAGTCCTAACTGGGACTTGTTTAACTTAACTGTTGAAGAGCTAGTTCCAGGGAAGCATCCTTGTTCGGGACAGTGCTTACGCACATGTTTAAAGGGACAAACTTGCATCATTCTTTCTCGAATTGGGAACTCTTGTCTCACAGGGGAATTTTCCTCATTCTTGCAGCCGCCTGTGCTTGAAGTGTTCTTTTCCCAAGCCGGGTTTTGCCTCATGTAAACACCAAACATGTTTACTTTTCAGATAGTTTCATTCAGGCTAGAAAAAGCATAAGAATTCATTGAGAATTTGTGGCTTCAGTGGGTAAAAGTGAACAGAAAAGTCACCAACAACAGGCTGCTCGCCGAAGGATGCAGAGTGGTCGGGTAAACATGGCTGGCCCTACCAGGGCCAGTCAGTCTTGCCACTGCTGTGGAAACATGTGCTGACAAAGACAAATTAACCAAGTGGGAATGACAGCATCTGCAATGGAGACAGGAGAGGCTGAGAAAAAAGCAAAAGTTCCACTGCACAGAATATAAAAAGCTGTCCGTACCTCGCTGCTTGGAAGATGGCTTTCTCCTCAGACGAAAGGGATGATTTGCATACTTTTGTCCAAAATAAACTGTGTGGAAGGTGAAGGCTCATGGATGTGGAAACACAGACCCTGCAACACAACACAGGGACAGAAAGTTATCAGGAACAGAGCGAACTCTAGAGCAAAATAGAGCTGCACCAGCACAGGGTTTGATTGCAGAGGAGCTGCTCTCTTTTCCTTGCTTTTCACCTGCCAGCATGCGTTTCTCTGCCTTCCCCAAGTGAATGAGTTGTGTGGGTCATTGGCCAGATTCAGGCCTAGGCCAGGATGCCACATGATGGCACCGCAGCCATCCTTGTCCTTCTCACCCCTCTTTTCTGTATTGTCTGGGGGGCATCTCACAGCAGGAATGGATGCTGCCTGGGGCAGGCCCATGTCCCCTAAAGGTGGGCAGGGGAGGCAGAGTCAGTACTGGTCCATCTTGCCAGGTTTCTCAGCATCACTCTTGATGTTACAGCCCTGTCCGCGGCACAGCAATGAGAGCCAGAGCGCCACGAGCTCCTGAGGGTCCCCAGCATTTAATGCGCCATGTCCTCCAAGCACACAGAAAGCACATTTAAGACCCCAGCAATGATAGTCCTTTGCTTGCCCTCCACACCCTCCTAAAACCACCACCAGTGGCTTTCTTGGCCAATGATACACTAGACCTAAATATCTCTGTTGCATGTCCAAGCACAGTTTTATATGCTTGATATTAATATTCTAGGTTTAGTCAGGACGTTAGCCACTCCAGTTCACCTCCTTTCTGCAACCTTTTCAGGGCTGACTAGCACAACAATGTGCACACGGGACAGGCCTCGCAGACATAAAGCCACATTGACCTCCCACATGTAAAATTCCCTCCCACATTGCCTCTCTGTGCAGGCTGACAGGGTTAATGATTCTCCTCCCACCCACTGAGGCTCAGAGAGCTGTGCTGTGGCTCTGCTTAAGGGGGATTCCTCAGACCTGCTCCTTGCACCCACACTTATCGTCTGACATTTGCTACATGAAACAGTGTTTTTTATCTGTCACCCATCCACCTAAATCACCCAAATTCTCATAAATCTGCTTCCCTTTTTCCTGATCTTTGCCTTCAATATTAGGATTATATGCAATCCTGATGGTCAATACTGAAAACCATCCACTGAGGGATGCAACATAGGACTGACTTACACGTTTAAACTCCTGTAAGTCAGAGTACAGTACCTATCTGCAGCAAGAAAGAGCTTCAGCCTGCGGGGGGAGGGGTGTGTGTGACAGTGATGCAAGTGAAGATGTAGCTGCCCTTCGGCCACCTCTGGCTGCACATCACACCATCCCCACCAGCCACGACTCAGTTCTGATTTAGCAGTTCCCTTCATGCAACCCTACCTCATTTCTAGTCTGATTTTTCTTTAAAAAAAGTTACTTCCAGTCATTTTGCAGAATTGGGCTGGGGAGTGAAGAGACAAATCACACAAGCAGTAGGAATGAGAGGATGGTAAATTGCCCCCAAGTCACGGGGGGGAAGCAGCTGGGTCTGGGCTGGCGGCAGTGCTAAGGCCAGAGCACTCACCACCACAGTGGTCAGACAGCGCCCTAATGGACACAGGCTGACGGGCTGATTGTTCCCCAGGCTGCTTGTTTATAAAAACGGGACTGATTAGATACCGGGGCTGGTAAATGCTGTGCAAGAGCTTGTCTCTGACAGTGCTGGATCCTTGAGTTAAATAATCTTTATGTTGAACAGTTGTGGAATAACCTCTCCAGAGAGGAATTTGCTTCTTATCTTTGTCAGTTGGACATTGGCTTAGACTTAGAAATATATAGTCTTTCCTAAAAAAGTTATAGTCCTATTTAATTCATATCCCTTCCCCATTTATCTTCTCTATAAACTGATATGTTGCGTTCCTTGCAATCCCTGCTCATGTGGAAGGGGCTTCATCTTTTCAGTAAATTTCTTTATCTACCTCCATCTTCCCTGTTTTCCCCAGCAAGGGTGATGAGAAGCACTCCTCAGTATTCCAGCTGAAGGTCTATCCCAGACTCACTCGGTGGCATTACAATATTCTCTGGATTAGTTTCCATCCTACCATAAAGCCGCCCCTGCATGGCTCCCAGGGATGGACTGCTATGAGCCTTCAGGGCCTTCAGCTTCTACTTCTTTGCAATATTTCAGCAGTGCCAGCATAAATCACCTTCTGGCCACTTAGAGTAATCAAGAAGTTCCTGTGAAAGGCACTGCTCCTGGCTTTTTGAAAATCCACGTGCTGTGGTTATTTCTACCAGCAGGAAACACTCCATAACATATAGCAGCTCCAGAGGCATGATTTTCCTTTGCACAGGAAAGCAAGCTGCAGATTTCCCACTGCAATGTAGCAGAACAGGTGGGTGTGTGGAGGGAACCTGCAGATCCTTAGTGAGCATCCCAGCAATTTACCTGGGATTGAAATAAGACCCGTGTACGCAATTCTTGGTGCTCTCTGCCCTCCCCTATTTCTGCACACAGCTGCTGTTTTCTTTCACTCTGCTCCTCAGGTGCTGTGCCCAGTCCTGGCAACTGCTGTTTTCTGAGACACCAGTCTTTGCTTTTAGAAGTTCTCACTGCCTGAGGGTGTCTTGTCTGTAGCAGCTGAGCTGCACTATTAGGGGGTTTTGTCTTTTTTTCTTTTTGGTATAGGAATTACTTAGCTTCTCTGCAGTGCCCTAAGCTTCCTTAGCTGCTCTACTTTCTTCCCTGTTCCCAGGAAACCTATCAGCCCTCTCCCAGGCTTCCTACTTCCAACAGACTGAAGGCAGGACCCACAATTTCTTCTGGGTCTTTGTGCTTCACATTCTCCCCTTATCCACCAAATTCCCTTCTAATATTTTCCCAGCTGCAGCCTGTGCTCCTACTGGCTGCTCTAGGTTTGGATGTTCATTTTCTGAAGGATCTCTTTGCCTTGAATAACCTCTCATGCCTTGTGTCCTAGGCAGATGGGGTGTTCCTTGCCTTCCTCTGGATATTGCTGTCTGCTGCAATATTGCTATTAATAAAGAACCAATGAAAAAGCTCTCCCTGGTGTTTATCCAAAACTCCTTCTCTCCACAATGCCCTCTATCCTCCTTCCTCATTTCATTCCTCCACCGTCTCTTCCTTACCCTGCTCCCCTGCACACTTTGCTTTCTCACTTTCCTGACTTTCTTCATCCCTCCCCTTGTACTCCCTCCTTTCTCTGCCTCCCTTCTTCCCTCCCTCTCCTTGGCTCAGTATTCAAAATCCCTGCCCATAGCGACGAAAGGAAAAACAACAACACAACACTCTAGCCTGAGGAGGCCAGAGCACGGGATTCCTTCCGAGAAAACTCAGAAACCAGGGAAAAGAGGGAAAGCAAACAGTGAGACCAGGAAGAAGTCTGAAGAGAGAAAGGATATTTCAAGGAGGGGATGATCTAGTATCTCAGGGAAACTTGGTGGGTCTGAGACAAACACAGAGACGTGATCACAGGTCCAACCCAAAAACAGCAGAGCAAGTTCTGCTTTCTGGGGGAAGGAGCTGGGTCAGGAAGCCCAGCTGCCACAGAGAGAGCCCCAGTGCACAGTTATGCAAAGGACGGAGATAACTGTACAGATAGAGAAGAAAGAGAAAGCAGTGACTTGCTCTAGGGAGTGGATGGGCCAATGCCCTGGGCCACAAACAGGAGATATCCCTGCAGCAGAGGCAGAAGGGCTCATTTCCCCAGGGATGATGGGGAATTCTCCATGCCAGAGGGACACTGTGGGCCCAGGGCTGAAGGGTTAATACCCCACAGGAGGGCCCTGGGGAATCCACTGTAAATAGGTGTGGTTTTCTCTGCAACTCCAAGAGGCATTTTCTCTCTGTACCAGTCTGGACAGGTGAGAAATCGGAAGAAGTTGGAGCCTGTGCTTCCCACTAACACAAAGCAGGGCTGTTAGTACAGGTCTCACTGTTTGTTTGCACACTCCAGCCTGGCTGCTTAACTCCGTAGTACCCGGTGCCAGGAATCTCTGGCAGTCAGCATGGTGGTCCCCCGGGTACAAGCACCTGCCTGTTAATGGAAAGCCACAGATTAATGGTGCAGCACAAGGAGCCTCAGTCAGTTACTCATTGCAGAAAGGATAAATTCAGTGATAAGCAAAAGAGCCAGATACAGTATGTACAGGAAAGGCAATTCTCTTCCTTTCTCCTCCTCCCATATTCATGGGCCTGCACCCCCTACCTCAGTTCTGCACTTGGCCCTCCCACCTTCCCCCACCATTGATGATTGCCCTCCCCAGGGCTCTGCCTTGCCCTTCCCAAGCCACATCTCCACGCCATACTACAGAAATTTTGTTTCTTTCCACAAGCCAACCTCCTCACTTGCCCTGGCTCTGCAGCCTGCCTACTGCTAGGCAAGGATAACCAAGAACCGAAGTTTTCAATCACCTCTGCTCCATTTTCCATTTTTAATTCAGAACATTTGAAGCTTGAGGATAATTTTCCCTTCTTCAAGTGAATTTTAAACATAGCTGGATCCCAGAAAGCTAGAACTGGAAGAGACACTGGATCACTAAATCCAGCCACAGGCTCTAACAGCATCACTTATATAATGTCCTTCATAAACCAACCAGGCGTAATCTTGAAGCCAGTCGGGGTTTTGCTCTCCTTGTTCCCACTAAAAAGCTGCTCAAGGATCCTACTGCTATGAAAGGAGGAAATATTCCATTAATCTCCAGCCTAACTTTGCTCATTCCCATTTGCTCTGGCAACGAAAGACAGCACACAAGCAGCAAAGTGCTGCGTAGGACATAAGCCTCAGAACAGAATTCAAACAAATCAGATTGAATCACACAGAATAATGCTGAGGAATGAAAGCAGAACTGTTTGCAAAGCAATTAATGGCAGGCTTGGAAGTGCTGATTTCCCCAGCCGTTTCAGATCCCTAAGGCTCCTCAGCCCTATAAAGTCCTCACATCTCTTTGATTTCCCAAGTGCATATTAGAGCCACGACCCCACTGTGCCCCTGTACCAACAGTTCTTCTGAAAACTGCTTCCAGGCAAAGACGTCTGCATGAAGACCTAGCCCCCACCCAGTTCCCTGAGTCCTACCTAGCACAGCTGCTGCCAAACTGCAGCTGAGCTTCAGCCCAGGAGAGCTGCAGGAAAGGAGAATACCAGTGTCTGCCGAGAGCACAAGGCATATATTGTGCAAAGTTCAACATATAAAACAGTAAAATGAGCTTGCAGAGAGCTGAAGGCTTAAGGATAGATACTACAAAGCCCCGGGAAACAGAAACTGCAGGTGTTGAACCTTCTGCCCACCACTCATGAACACCACTAAAGTCAGCAAGAAGTTATTTATTTTAGGCTTTTGGTCAAGTTCCATTTGCAAGAAGCCAAAATGGTGATGCTAGACGCAAAGGCATGTCATATCCCAGCAGAAACATGGCTCCCCAGCTTACATGGATAGATACAGCCGGGCCACAGATACTTGCACTGAATCATAGATTCCTGTCATCTAACTGTTGATGAGGATAATGGGAAATACAACAGAAGAGATGGGGGAAACCATCTGCTCCTCTCACTTGATTGCACTGTGAAACTGTAGGCTCTGTTTGGGATAAAACAGCACTTATTTCCAAGGCAACAAATTGCAGTATTATAAACAACAGAGGACCAGTAGATGCCTGCAGGTTGGAAGCTGACAGAAAGAACATCCTTCACGGAGGCACAGACGGACTGAGTGAAGATGAGGCAGGACTCTGAGCTCTTGCCCAGGGCACTGGTTTTGCCAGTGTCACAATTCAAGACCTCTTCCCTGCTCCTCCTTGCAGCTCCCTTGTGGGAGGGGCCCCACCAGTGACCCCATAGTCCAGCTGGCTGTTGTCACAGCCACAGAGGGGCTAAGTTGCATTCCAGCCTTGTGGGTGTATTTATCTACAACCTGACTGAAGGAATAACCGTAAAAACTGTAGATGCAAAGGATCCTTTTGGTGCCCAGTGCCTAGACCTACAAGTGGTTGTGGCCAAGTCACAGCAGAGAAGTTGCTGGGACAAGGCCCATGATGTATTCTGCTACATCCCCATGTGACAAGTGCTCAAACCCAAGACAGAGCTCAGCAACTATAGACTAAGGCCCAGAGAGGCATAAGGTAAGCATAAGCAGAACATGTTATATTGGCATGACTTGCTGTAGGATTGTCGCCCTCTGGTGTGGTGACCCTTCTGAAGCATAGCTCCCAGAATGGCGTAGAAGACAGAATACAGCTGGATCTGGGGGAGACCAAGGTGGATAAAAGCTGGGGGAATAAAACTGCCACAGAAAGAGAAGCCTTCTTTAGGGGAGGAATGAGGCTGAGCAGGAGGAGCAGGAGTGATAGGCAAAAGCGACACCGATTTGGGTAAGCCATTGAGTGCTGAAGAGATAACACCCTGCAGAAGAGCACAACCTGCTTATGAGAAAAAGACAAGAAGGAGGAGATCTGGGCTATTTACTGGGGATGGAGTATGTTCTCTGTGGAGCAGATGGACCAGGTAAGCACACAGAAGTTCAATTCATGGGGCTAAAATCAAGAGAGAGAAAGTCAGTAGGAAGCCAAACCAAGAAGAAGAAATAGGAGCAGCACTCCAATAACAGACAGCAGAAGCTGTAATCACAGGAGATATGAGCTGCAGGGATTTTGACAGCTTAGATGTATGTTTAAAATGCAGACTTGGGTTCCAAAAGACCTGAGTAGATTGGCCTATGTACATCCAGCTGCAGAATGGGGATGCCTTAAATGCTAGGGAGCTTCAGGACTGGTATGCATCCTTCCCACAGCACCACTGCTGCAGTTCCTGAGATGCTCACCCATGTCCTCCCAGCACTCCTGGGACTCTGATCCCTAATGTATGGCACTCCCATGGTGGGGCTAGGTGATTTCTGCTTCTACATGGCAGAGAGCAAACCACAGTGCCGAGGAAAGCTACTCTATGCAGCGGGCAGGAAGAGAAGTAACAGTGGGGTGGGGAAGCTGCCCTGGAAGGGTGCTGAAAACCTGTGGGTGAGAAGAGGGTCACATGTACAAATGGACATGGGAGGAATCCCAGGAAGTGTCAGAGTGAAATGGAGAAGGGTAAGAGACAGATGCGCCAGAGCTGACCTGCTGAGGCTGCAAAAGCAAACAGAAGAAACCCAAGAAACTGGAGGACAAGACAGGAAAGTGAGGGCTTCGACTGCCCACAGAGAAGGGAAGATAGCTGGCCAGGGAGAAGGTACAGCTGCTCGCAGGCAACTTTACTGAAGGCTCCTCTAAAAAAGTCATTAGTAGCAGAGTCGCAGAGTGAAAACAGTTAATAAGTTACAGGAGAGATGCCAAGGCAGAATCAGGATGGGGCAAGCAAAAGATCTTATTGTGTGAGTTTTCAGTGGGGCAAACTACAACTCCTTGATAAGTTTGACAGTGGAACATGGGGCAGAGAAGAGAAGCAGACAACCATCCCTTGGGACACTTCAGCGTTCTGCATGCTCTGGAGTTAATGGGCTGCCAGTAGGGCCTGTGTGAGCCAGCACTGTTGTACAAGCTGGACTGGACTTTCCAGGAACCGAGGAAAAGCATAACCTGCCTTCATGACCTGGCATGGACAAAGTGTGTGTGTAGCAGACAAATGTCTTGACTCTTTCCAATTGATTGCCATCAGTCAGTTCTCCCAAAGGCTGGGGCAGATACACCCCTTGTGAGACTGGCACTGATACATAGGAATTGTGAAACCCATTTTAGCCCATGGCAGCAGCAGGGACTCACTGGCCCCTTACGGGTTTTTCCCCTGAGAAATGTAGTACCTCCATTTTAGAGCAGGAAAGGTTTCTGCCCTCCTTTCCCTGTTCAATTCTTCTGTTCAAACATCTTCGTCTGTGCACTCTGTGACTCCATCAGGGCTTCCTATTAACAGACGCCGTGAAAAAGGAAGTCTTCCTTTTGTGCACAGTCAGCCCTGTGTCACTGATGGTTGGATTTGTGTTCCAGCAGTCCTGAGGAAATCCAGCTTGGGATGTGGCTAGATGCTGCATGGTCAGATAACATAGGACACAGAGCCAATATACAGCTTGCCCTCAGGTGTGTGAAGGGTTAAGTCCACCAAGAAAATGCTTCTGCTGCTTAAACAAAAATTACTCTTTTTCTTCTCTTTTTTCTTTTTTGGCTTTTTTGTTGTTGTTGTTGAGGAGTTCATGAAAAGGGGAAAAAAAGCTGCTATTTGTTTTGCCCCTGCTCGAGCCATGAAGGAGCTCTGCAGAGCGGACAGTACAGTCACTGTGGCATCGCAGCAGTGAAGGAGCTGAACCGGGAGCTGTGAGGTGAAGGTCCCTGTTTAACAGCTTTCCGTTTGTTTACCGAAAAAATATTGTTCCATCATAAAAATTCCCAAAATAGTTCGTGTCTTGACAGACTGACTGGCAGCTGCCCAGCTCTGCAGGATCCTGCTAAATGAGAGGAAATAAAAAGAGCTAATCTGGTACCCATGGCCCAGTGCTTGCAGCTTGGGAATCTGCAGAGTCTTAGGGCTCAGCTGCCCAGTAGGTGTGGGGTAGGGTAGAGAGTCCTCCAGTCAAGGGGCTGGGTTTACTGATGGCAACAGCTTTTCCTTGGGTGCTGGGCAAGCTGATGAGGAAGGCAGCACTCACCTTGCAATGATCGATCAACTTCCGCTTTATTTTTATATCAAGGGTTTTTTTCCCCTCCACCCACCTCTGTAAAGCTTTACCTTGACAAGACAGGCTGCCCCACACTAATGGCTGTATCTTTCTGTGGTCTTTAATTCCTAAGAGCTGTCAATGGCTCCTTTGGGGAAATTTTTCATACAGGCATCATTCTGGACCAGTGCAACTCCCAGCCAGCTAATGTACTGCTTGTTGCTGAGAAGATCTTCAGATGATAGCCTACTCTTGTGGCAGATCATTGTGATCTTATTACACATAAATGGAAAGTGTCAAAGAGCACACAGCAGCCAAGTCAAAGAGAGTCATCTTCTCTAGGAAGACCAAAAGGCCACTGTGAAGTCCTGCAGCCTGCCACAGTGACCAAAGGACTGTGCACACTGTGACTCACAGCGCAGAGAAGCAGCAAACCCAGATTAGGTCATACAGAATTAGCAGCCTCTGTGGAAAGAACCTATCCTCGCCAAATCACAGATGTCTCCCCAGCTGCAGAGTTAACTTCTCCATGGCCTTCACAGAGCCCAGGGCAGGTCTGCTTTAGGGAGGGACAGGAGGAAATTTGCACTCGAGATCATTCCCAGCATTGGCCTCATGAGACTCTCCATTCATTCCTTAGGCATTTTGGTACCTGGCCTCCAAACCAGACCAGGCTCTAGCAATGGCGCTGGGGGAGGGTGGAGGGATGACCATTCCCCCAGTGCTTGTCCCCTTTAGTGGCCTGCAAAGCCAGGCTAGCTGGTGCTGTAGGAAGGGTCAAGGTGTGCAGGGCCTTACTGGCTGTGGTGGTTCCTCTTCCTGTAGCAAGATCAGTTTGGCCTCCTGATGCAGGACACTTCTGAGCAGTGTCACACCAGCTCAGTAGACAGATGTGGCAGTCATTTCAGTACAGGTGAGCTCAGGGCTACTCATGCATGCTTGGATTAGGTACCCCTGTTGCAAAAGAGAGGTGGGGCTAGTGGGAATGGGACAGCAGGTCAGCCCTCATCCAGGCCATCCACACACCTGACAAAAGTGACAGGTGACATTGCTAATGGGTTTCATGTGACTCTGAGGTTCCTTTTGTACTGCTTGTTGTGTGCATGCTGCTGGTTGGGGCTCCCTTCATCTATCTGTAGCACCTGGCAGAAAAGCTGACCACCAGTTTTCCACTGGAAGTACATTGCCATTGCAGGCCAGCTCTGTCTCACATTGGGCCACTCTTCTTGATCCATTTCCATGTACTGACTTGGCTCTGGGTGAGCCATGCGGGTTCTTACAATGGAAAACAGACCCAAGGGCACTGGGTATTTCAGTCTCAAGGACACAGGGAGCTGAACCCTTCACAGCACAAAGAAGAGGAAGAGAGCCTTTAGATGCGGAAGGGCCGTGGAGGAAGAGGAGGTATGGTTTGCGTATCAGGGCAAATTGGAAGCATCATTGGAAGACTCTATAAGCAAAACACAGTTGGCAGCCAGCCCATACAAACCTGGGGGAGCACAGAACCTCCATGAGCTTCCAGCTGGATCTCCAAGCAACCATGCTGTGCTCCTCCTGTCCAGGCTGGCCACCCCACCCAAGCCAGCACCCACTCTTCACCCTTTCCCTTCTGCAGTCAGCTCCCCCAAGTTCTCCATGGGAGTTTAACAGGTGCCTGGCAGGAGCATGCTGGGGGTCTGGTCACTGGGTGAAGGTATCAGGACTGGAAGAGAGGAAGTGTCTCTGAAATGATGCAGCCTATTTTGGGATATACTGTGGGCAATGCTCTTACTGATCTGGCTGTTGAAGTTTATTTTCCCTTTGTGCTTGCTTTCCTATAGACTGTGAGAGGAGTCCTTGTACAGCTGTGGATGTACTCCAACAAACCTGCTCCAGGATAAAAAATGACTTCAACCATCAGCTTGTTTTCTTGTCTTTCTTCCCCACATCTGCCTGTGTCTCACATTCACATGGTCAAGTGCCTCCAGTCTGACATTTTTGTGAGGTGGGGCTGCTGTAAGGCAGGGCTCAAAGCTGCTCTTCTTTACCCTCACAAAGCTTGTTGGGGGACTGAGGCTGACCCCCACGGAGAGCATTCAGCCACTCTTAGCCAGGACCCTGTAAGGCAGCTGTCTCCTCGCCCCTGCCCCTCCTGTGCTCCCAGGCCTGAGTCACCCATTTCCTCTTCCACTGGTGGGGCAGGTGATGCACAGGACAGGCGCAGTTCTCCCAGCACCTTCTCAGTCATATTTTCCCTCTTATCTTATGACTACCATTTAGGAGATAATCATCGGCAGACCAAGTGGGCAAGGGCACAAGCAAAGGGTGTTCCCTTTTCCCATTGCAACCCTCCAGGACTGGCACTATAGCCCACGCTAAACAAAACCAAGTCTTCAAGTCTGCAGAGAAGACAAAATGAAGATGACATCTTGCTCTAGGGTTACCAAAGCAAAGCAAGGACTCATCATCCACCAAATCCAAAAGCTCCAGAACACTAAAGAGCCCTGGCCTAAACCCCTTCTTTTTGAGTGGTGTATAAATAGAAGATTGTTACTAGTCTCTTTCCAAGTAGCTGCAGAGGAGCCTGGGGGCTCGGCCTTGTAATTTGGGTGTCTGGGGCTCACTTGGGCCCATAGACCCAGCTTTCCCTCTCATCTACAGCTCTGTCTGCTCTGTAGGCAGGGCTCTCTTCGACCAGGCTATCTAGGGTCTTGGCCACATCTCAGAAGAGATGCTTCCCACATACTCCTGGATGTGATTGTCCATTTAAGACTTCACTCCAGCCCTTGGCTTATCTCACAGAACAGCCCCCAACCAAAACATACATTTGCTTTTCTGCATTCTTTGCTGGGAGACCCTTCCACTCCAAACAGCATAGGAGTGAAATAAAGTTGTGTAAGAGTCTCTGGGATCCCACTGCCAGGAAATAAAACACAAGCTGATCATTGCTGTACCAGACTCTTTCTTCTTCGAATTAAAAACCTCAAAGAAGGGGCCCAGGAATTGAACTTACCTCTGCTCCAAAGTAGTGAGTGAACAAAAGCCTAAATACAGGCTTTGTGGCTCAAGGAAGTCAGAGAACTCCCAGGCATGCCCTGCCAGGATCAGAAACCCCCCCAATTCCCACCCTGCTCATCCCCTGGCTTGTGCATTTGGTTGTTATCAGAGATCTCTAGTTCTTTATCAAGATTCATTTTACATCGTTTGTTATCATTACATGGCAAGTAATCAGACCTGTTATTACTTATTGCTATTCCCAACTTGCCAGATATGGGACTCCCACCCCCTCCCTGGGGAGACACAGTTCACTTCTAGGAAGTACTTTCCTGATGCTTAGTCTAAATTTTCTCCTTTGTTAATGTAATCCCCATCTCTTCACAGATGTTTGGAGACAACAATGCTCCCCTCACCTTAGTCATCTTTTGGCTAAACTGGTTAGCACTATGTTCAATCTATCTCCCCAGTCTGTCAACAGTTCCGATATCCCCAATTCAGATCACAATATTCGGTGAACTGTTCAGAGAAAGACTCTCACTCCCCTCCTCGGAGAGGAGAATCACACTGACCTGTGTGACTGCAGCCATAACGCAACATAGACTCCCTGCCTGATTTGCTCCCCGCCACTGTCCTTTGGGCCGCACTCCAAAAATCAGTAAAAGTTACTGGAAAGTAAATTCCATCCTTTATCCTTCTGTTTCCATAAGGGTAGGACCATGCTTGCTACCAAGCTGATGTTCACAAGCATAAACAAATTAGCACAGTCCTTTTTCAGCCAATCTGCAGACAAGTGTCCATGCTGGAATAGATGACTCCAGGACATGAGATTTTTGAAAGCCATAGGGAAGGGTTGTTATCTGCCTTGCCCCTTCCTCGAATTGCCCACGACATTGGCTCTTTTGCAAGCAGGAGGGCGGGAGTCCCATGCTGATCTCATCTATCACAGATGGTGGAAAGAAGACCAGCCCATGCTCCTGAGCGCTGGGGAACAGGGAAAGCAAGATTCTGTGCATTTGCAATAAGCAACTGGCTAAAAGAGAAAGCTCCCTCTTTCAAAGCACCTTAACAGGCCATGCTTTCACTTGTTCTCAGTACAACACACCAGCCCTGTCAGTCTTGCCGCATGAAGCTCAAGGGGGAAATATTTCACATACATTCTCCACGTTTTAGTTTGAGAAAAATCACAAATATAATTGTCTTGTTCAAGCAGTCACTAGTTGACATCATTCTTCACTCTCCTTGTGCCGTGCAGGGTATTGCTCACTTAATTCACATTAACTGGCTCCAGCTTCAGGCTTCTCCTTCCCACCCTCCCAACAGTGACAGTGGGTGGATCCCATTAAAAAAGCAAAGCTGAGAGCAACTAAGCAATCTCTGTATAGTCTTGCTCCCCACCTCCAGAAAAGAGATGCTTTCTTAAGCAGAGGGGCTGTACTGTGCTGGCCACAGCCACAATGAACAGGGAAGGTCTTGCAGTCAAGGAGGCCTCCAATGCAGGACTTAGAAGGGGCTCAGATGGGGGCTGGCAGTCATGCAGGGCAGCCAGGGTGGGTACAGTGAGCTGCAGAGGGCAAGCACCCACAAAAGAGGAGTAGCCTGGGAGAGCTCCTGCAGAACTTAATATCTTTTTTTCATGCTCTATGGCAGCACTGAAAACACCATTGCTTGTTTATCTCTTCTGGAAGCAGATTAAGCAAAACTGCATAATGGTATGCAGAGTTCAGTGTCCTCGCAGGGAGCTCATGCAGAAGACCCACTGCTCTTGCACTCTCTGCCCTCAGCGCTCTCTGCTACATGTGGCAGAGAGATGGCAGTAGCAAGGAGAAGAAAAAAGAGAAAGAACCATCCATTTTGACGCCTGGTGGTGAATGAAAGCCATTTCCAAGCAGAGCGGTGGGGTTGGTAAGAGGGAGCATTAATTCCTTTCCTTTACAGATTTGGAAAGGACTTGTGAACATTTCCTTTCCTGCACTCTGCCGTTAACAGTTCTGCAGGGTGATATCATCTGGGCCTTTTCCAATCTCAGACTGTCTCAGACATTACAACACCAGGTTTTGGCTGCCTATACGTATCACCAGCTACACCCACTCCAGCCCCCTCCCTGCAACACCCCCAGAGGGATCAGTGAACCTCCCACTGCTGGACTCACCACAGCTCTGCTCAGCATCTCAGCAGTCACAAGCCCCCAGGAACTCATCCCTGGACACTGTACCTACACCTAATCTACTGCTCTTGAAAGCAGCTCAGATAAAAATAGAACCCAATTGCTCCAAAGAGTCTAACACTCTGAGCTCCTGTGTCATGAGAGAAAGCAGCTCATGATACCAGATCTGTACCAAGGTACTGATGGGTGGGTTTGGAAGTAGAGGAAAAAAGGAGGAGAGCAGGCGCCTCTGAAGATCATCTCCAAACAGGCCATGGTCAATGAAAAGGTCTATTTCCCTTCTGCTATAGAGCATGTCTGCGGAAATCAACAGCCCCCAGTTGAAAAACTGCTCTTGGGAAAGCCACTTGCAAGCCAGAGGAAGGAGAGCTGCTCTCCCTAGTCCCCAGCAGTTATGTACTCATGTTCTACATTCCAGCAAGTTCACCTCCTGTTGCACAGATCTTGCTAGCTGCAGCAGTGGAGAGTTGCAGCTCTCTTCTATGTATGGTGGGGGGCTCACATCCAAACTAGCTCCGCGCCAGCATAAAGAGGAAATGTTTCCACTGACATTAATGAAATTACTCCAGAATGTCAAGTTAGGCCAAGTGAGAGCAGAATCCGAGTACGTCGATATGTTGGAGATCTGGAACCACAGAGTAGCCTACCAGCACAACACACAAAAACAGCGTGTCAAGGAAGAGGTTTTAGTTTCAATTTGTCCAAGAATCACATAAAAGCAGCAGTTATTTAAAAAATGCCTGAGCTGGGTTCCTCAAAATAGTGGGAGTTTCGTTTAGTGCTTACCCCAAGTGGTGTGTTAGCAACACACTCAGGCCTTCTCTGTAAAGAGCAAAAGTGCCAAAGGCAGAAGAAAAATAAACAAAGAAAATGCCTGGACTGTTCTGCTGGCCAGCCCAGATGTCAGATTTGCTGGTCATAATGCCGATGATTTGACCTGCTTCCCTGCCTGCAGTCATGTCCAGGAAGGTGTGAGGAGCCCCCGGAGATGCAGACAGCATGTGCTCAAAGTGTGAGATGGTCCCCCAGTGGGTTTGCACGACAGCCTGGCAGCTCTCCTCTACAGATGTGCTCTGTCAGTATAAAACCTCCCAGGGCTGTCAGCCTGCTCCCAGCAGCCTCATCCACTCCCCCTTATGCTTAAGGATCACAGAACTGCAAGGTTTTCTTCTGTTTACTGTAGGGAGATGTTGCCTAGATTCTTTTTGGATGGAAACTCTCTGCTACTTTGCTCTCTAGCAGCCTTGGTCAAGGTTGCCCACAGCTTTTTTCAGCCCACCAGACAGTTTAGTTGCTCCAAAACGGGACTGGTTTGGTTCAAATCCAGTATTTGATCCAATGGCTCAGCTACATTCCTGCTAGGATATTGCCCTCAGTATCACCACTCAGCCTGTTTAGCAAGCAGTTCACGGATGAGAAAGACAAGTACATGCCAGCAGTTACTGGGTTCACCAAAGCAAACTAATCACAAAGGTCCAGAGCTGGCAGCCTTTAGTCAGGAAGAGATCTGCTCCTAAGGCTCTGCTCTGCCATCACTCTGGCAGCTTTCTGCTGCTATTGTTTCCCTCCTCTCTCTTCAGAGATTTATTTTGGTACTGACATGGACACGGCAAGGACTTTCCTTTCTCCCTTCTAAAGTACTTTGTTTTCTCTCTCTCCCACCCTCTGTGTAGATGAGAAAGCCCATTTCCCTGAAGTGATTAATTATTTTTGGCCCTTTAAAGCACTTAAAACTCAGAAAAGATTTTCTGTTACTGCTGATTTTGTCCCTCCCTGATTCAGTATGCACCTTGCATCATATAAAGTGGCTCCAAGCACTTCCCTTTGGGAACACGCATTAAAACGAAGCCTGACTCCTTAGAGTAGACACTCAGAGAAGGACATGGTGGGTAGTGCTAAAGGAAGGTACTTGATGCCAGTGCACAGCACTGGGAAAAGCATTACTTCCCTGCTTTAAAAGGGATGTTGACCACTGGGGGATGGAGGAGCAAGAGAGACTCCAATGTCTGAGAGCTGCACCACTTGCCCCATAGTAAGCTCAGCCTGTTTAGCCTCTCAAACAGGAGAAAGTGCCTTTATCCCACTGTAATCCCAGGGAGAAAACACGGAGCACTCAAAAAGTCTTTAATCTCCTGAAGAAAGGAAGAATGGGAACCACAGCCGGCTGCCATACCCAGGCAATTTCTGATTAGAAAGAAAGCACTGTTTTGTAGAGTGTGGCTGATCAGCTCATGGACATGGCAGATTCCCTGTCTCCATTTGATTCTGCGCTGAGGCTGATTAACTTCCCAAAATCACTGCTGGCAAGCACATATTATTGAGTGTGGGACAGGGGTAACTACATGAAATGAAGGGGCCAGTCTTATACAAGAGGTGAGGCTGGATGGTTGCCTGTCAAACCTGGGGAGCCTGTGAATTACCAGAGCTCTCGTTTTGCCTGTGGCATTTCTGTAAACCTGCCGCAGTTTCTTGGTGCTGGTTCAGTGCTGGCACATGTCCTGGAAGCACACCTTCTCCAAGTTGTTCATTGTTCCAGGTCTGCTGGAGACTGAATTTGCTCCCCCACCACTTGCAAGAAAGTTTCAGCTTTCTTTGTATAACCTTGCAGAAGCAGGGGGCACAGCGACCAGAGGGGGCTGGCTGTACCCTCAAGCCACAGACGAGGCCATACGCTCCCGATTCAAATGGAGAGGAGGGTGGCTGGTCCAGGTGACCCCAGAGTCACAGGGCACAAGGACAACCCAGAAAATCAGCCCAGATGAGAAGCGCTCCAGTGTGGCACAGATGAAGGAGAACCCCCAGGGTGTGCAGTTAATCACAAGGATCCACTGGCATCAGTTGTACAGCAGATCACCTTGCAAAATGGTGCTACAGCCCGTCCAGAGTAATGTGGTAAGGTATTTTGTAAGGCAAAAACTACAGTTCCTGCTTGGGCATGAGGTTATTTATGCCAAAAAATCCCCATAAGGCTGTGGGCCCATGAACTTTCTGCACAGGCAGTAGCCAAGGAAAACTTCACCTGCCATGTAGCACCCCCATGAATCGGGTCCTGAATTGGGCCTGATTCTTCTGCATACCTGTAGAGCATCACAAAACCTGGAGAAATGTAACAATCTTGGAAATGTCTACTCTTCTCTCACATTTGGTTGAAACTGTCCAGCATGTTCAAAAGGTGCCAGAAGGGCCCCATGGTAAACAGCATGATTACATAGGCTTTGTCACCTTAGGAAACTGGCCAGAAACAGCTGAGAGGCCCATACACTACATTCACAGCCCTACAGGTATGTTGCTGCAACAGGACATGGCGAGGAGGTGCCCTATGTGCACAGAGCACAGGCAGCTGCTTGCCAGCAGTGCTTTGCTGCCTTCCCAGCTCACCTGCACACTGTAACTTTGATGAGAAATAAAGTGCTTATTAATCAGTGAACCCAGGTTTTCTGGTTTTCTGGATGGCTGCTGTTGACAATCACTGAGACAATTCATGACTTGACACTATTTTCTGTGCTCCCCTTCTGTCTCCAGCCAGAGCGCCTGCTATCCTTGGCTCCCAGCCAGGGTGCAGGATGAGTGTCTCTCACTTGTTTATAGCAGGGCTGGGGGATGTTTAAATGAGGGTGGTGATGGGAATCTTGGGAATTTCACAGCAGACATAAATGCAACTACAATCCTCCCTGCAGCTGACAAGCTCCACTCAGAGCAGGGTATAGAAAATTCTTTATCTAAAGACAAATCCATTGACTAGCTGCTTCTGGAAATGAAGGCACTCTCAGGGATCATACTAGTGGAAAAGCAAATTTAAAAACCATAATCACTCATGGCCTGATCTCTAAAAGGCAGGAGTCCAAAGCAACAGGAAAAATGATGCGTGCAGCTGCATGCTGTGTTGACACATGCAGCTACCATGATTGCCCGCACAAAGAAACACTGCTAGGAGAGAGAGAAAGAGTCTGGCCCAGCCTCTGTGGCAAAAGCCCTCTGGAAAAGCAGGTCCATGCCCAACCATGCAGCCTTGGTGGTGATGGTGTCAGAGCACAACCGCAGCTTTAAAATAAAAAATTGTGCAGTTATCCATTTAGTAAGGAAGCGCTACAGATTATTACAAAGGCTGAAAGAATTTGTTTAGATCCATGCGGTAAATTTTATTTTATTTCAGCGCTTCATTTGGCTTGGACAATGACACCAAGCTAATTAGTTTCACGTTTGTCCATGCTTTTAAGCCCTTCTCCTTTGCAGGATTTCATGGCTGGAATACGAAGGTTGTAAGCATGACGAGCAAAGGCATATTTGGTTTTTTGGAGAAAGTCTTCACTTGATCTTTATTTTTGATCATCAAGGATTCCGATAAGTTTGCTACTAGCTAAAGCCTACACTGGAGAGCCAAAGCTGACCTGATCATGTTTCCTTCCAAAAAAAAATTACAACTGATGCCTAGCTTAGGAGACTTAAAAGCTTGCAAGCAGAGAAGCTCTTGCAATCAGAGGACAAGGCGTCAACTCTGACATGTTGCAAAATTATTTTTTAATGCCTTACTACTCAAAGGCCAGTGGTATACTTGATGCTTGGAAGGGCACCAAACGCCAAGACACAGCAACATCACTCTTATCTACATTTCCAGTTCAAGATAGAAAACACATTCAGAGTTTCTGAAGGACTGTCTGTTAATGATCCTTTTCAAAAAAAAAAAAAGCATTTGGACTCCTTACAGGACATTCAAACACAGGTTTTCCCAGGTTGGGGAAAACCTGGACAAACAATGCACTGGAGTGCCTGAAGCTTGTTTTTGCATAGGCAGTTCTGTCTGAAAGCGCAACTAAGCACCAGCTCAGTACTGGACTGCTTATTTTCTGGGGATGCAGCACAAAGCACAGGAGGCCCAGAGCCATCACTGGCCATGAGTGCCTCGCATAGTATCACTTAAGAAAAGGCAGAACCTGAAAGGCAGAAGGAGATGGGCAGCTGTGTGCTCTAACTCTGTCACATGTGTTCCCTGCACTGGCATCACCACCACCACCGGTAGGAGCAGTGGCACAGCAGCCTGGGTGCTGAACCCTGGGTCACTTTCCAGGGTCTCATGTTCACCGTATGAGGGACCTAGCATTGCTGGGGAACTCCTGGAGCAGAGCTGGGCTCCAGCTACCACATGGCACCCTCAAAGTGCCAACATGGATCAGGCTTAGCCCAAGTAATTCCACAGGACAATAATGTTCTCAGCTGCCTGCTCCTCCTTGGACCCACACCAAGGGAATGTACTCCCCATAAAAGCCAATGTCACACCTCCCCTTCCCTCCTGCAATTACCCTGTACCAATTTTATTTTCTCTTCCTTCTGCTCCCTTCCCACATTCTGCCCCATCTTCCATGTCTCATCTTCCATCATTTCTACTGATGGACAGTCCTGTTACCCATCAGTGCCAACCTTTTGATGAGTAAAAGCCCCATACAGCTGTATCAAAGCCAACCAGAGATCCTACATTGCATACATGCAAAATCTAGGGACCCAGCAATTGCTGCTCTCATTACACGCAGCAAGAGCTGATCCATGCACTGGCAACAGCCACCTGTCCACTATCAGTATGCTGGGGGCTCCCATTGCTATTGCTTCACCGCATGGCCTGGTGCCACAGCTCTGGTCAAATCACTCGGCTCAACAGATTACTCACAGCCAGTAGGGTTGGCAGGTCTTACCAACGGATGGCGCAGGTGATGGGCTGATTGGGGAGACAAGTCTGCGTAAATTTGTAACAGCTGAAGCTGGCGATAGGTTAGAAACAAAGACTAACCTGAACATCACAGTGGTGAGAATCTGCTGAAGCTCTAGAAAAATGGATCCTGCTGACTTGCCTGAAAACCCCTAAATGTTCCTCCTCTGCTGAAGGCTAAAATTAAGAACACAAAAGTGGGTTCCCTATAGCAGAGAGCAAAAGACAAAATTCCCCCAATAAAAAGTGCACTATTTTCCGCACTGGTGGCTGTCTCATCATGGAAAGACATCTGAGACACTTCATTAGTCACTGCCGGCAGCTTGCCTCCTCAAACATGTCCCCAAAGCAGTAGAGACCAAAAATACAATGAGAAAAGAGGAATCTCTGTATCTCCTCAAAAATGTGGAAATAACTGGAGTGGCAGTTTAGATGCCAGGCAAAGGATTTTCTTCATATATTTTACAGGCCAAACTCTGACATTTTCTCCAGTGCTATTTTCATCCATAAATAACTCCTCCAGAACAGGGGTCAGGTCCAGAACTGCGCTACTAAAAACAACCAGAAATAATTTTTTCAAACAGGTGTCTTTAGTAGTAAGTCTAAATCCTGCTAATAATTTAAAGCTGCCAGTTCTCACTGGAGCTTCTCTCAAAAATTTGAAGATCCACAGGTAAAGAAGTCCACATGCTGAAAGCTAGGCTGGATGTGAATGCTCAAAGCCCTGCCAACTGTGCCCCTAAAGGGGGCTGCAAGTCTTCACTGGCAGGGTCAGCAGAGACCACTGGGAGGAGCCAGAAGAATGGAGAAAGCAGGAGGGATGGAAGAAGGTACTGCGGTGCCTAAAATATTTCTTTACAACTCTGACTTGTATTTTATTAAAATGTTAAAAACCAGTAAGGTACAGTAGATATCCCCCTTCCAAATTTGCCTTAGACCCTAGTTTGCACATATAGCATCAATTCATACATGAGATAAAGATGCCAAGTGAAATATGGAAAATGGCTCAGTATCTTCTCTGAACTCCGACAAAGGGCAAAGACATGATGCGAGAGTCTCCCAAGCTCCCTGGCATTCTGTGGTTCTTACCTGTGATGCACTCATCACTTCAAAATCAAGCAATAAAATTGGACTTGTCATTCCAGCTCTGGCAAAGACTACAAGTGACACTGCTGTCCTGGGAATCATAGAATTGTTTAGATTGGAAAAGATCTTTAAGATCATCGAGCCCAACCATTAATCTAACACTGCCAAGTCCACCACTAAACCATGTCCCTAAGTGCCACATCTACATGTCTTCTAAATACCTCCAGGGATGGTGACTCCAGTGCTTGACAACCCTTTTGGTGAATAAAATCCAATCTAAATCTCCCCTGGCACAACTTCAGGCCATTGCTTCTTGTCCTATCTCATGTTACCTGGGAGAAGAGACTGACACCCAACTCACTACAGCCTCCTTTCATGTAGCTGCAGAGATCAAGGTCTCCCCTCAGCCTCCTTTTCTCCTGGCTAAACAACCCCAGTTCCCTCAGCCGCTCCTTATAAGACTTGTTCTCCAGACCCTTCACCAGCTTTGTTGCCCTTCTCTGGACACGCTCCAGCAACTCAAAATGTCCTTCTTGTACTGAGGGGCCCAAAAATGAACACAGTATTCAAGGTGTGGCCTCACCAGTGCAGGGGCACAGTCACATCCCTACTCCTGCTGGCCACACTATTGCTGATACAAGCCAAGATGCCGTTGGCCTTCTTGGCCACCAGGGCACACTGCTGGCTTATGTTCAGCCGGCTGTCAGCCAGCACCCCCTGGTCCTTCTCCACCGGGCAGCTCTCCAGCCACTCCTCCCCAAGCCTGTAGGGTTGCATGGGGTTGTTGTGACCATAGTGCAGGAACTGGCACTGAGCCTTTGTGAACCTCATACAATTGATCTCGGCCCATCAATCCAGCCTGTCCAGATTCGTCTGCTGAGCCTTCCTACCCTTGAGCAGATCAACACTCCCGCCCAATTTGGTGTCATCCACAAACTTACTGAGGGAAGGAAGGTATCTCCAGAGCCAGCCAGGCCTATCAGAGTAGCCAGGTGACTTGGCAAGGGTGAAGCAAGACTTCTACAGCAGGTTAACGCATCTATCCTGGAAGTCAACCCATGCTCAGCTCTTGCTTGGACATCCCTCCCTGTGACCGATATAAGGAGAATTTCTGTGGAGTGAAGCTGTCAGGCTGCAGAGCACACTGACGGAGCTGACAGGAGGCAGCTGCCAGCCCCATGTGTTTCCCCTGGTAGGGTGGGTGCAGTGGCCGGGGGGTGGCTGGCTTTGCCCACCCAGGGAGCCACCAGCCCATGCCTCGGTAACGGTGAGGAGCTCCAGCTCCAGGAGCACTGACACGATCCCAGGCCACGCCGCCACCCCGACTCTCCGGGAGCTGTTGGCCAAGGCCGGGCTGGCCCTATCGGCAGCAGGAGCGCGCCGCGGCGGGGCAGTCCGGGGGGAGCGGGGCCTACAGGCCGCCCCCGCCGCCGGCACCAGGCCCGAGCGGCTGCACCCTCTGCCGGCCGCGGCTCGCAGACGCCGCCGGGGACCCCGCCACCGCGGCCCGGGACGCCACTTCTAACACTCAGATGGGCTAGAACAGGATGAGGGGTGGCGCATTTCAGACACCACGAGTGTAACCACGTCCTGGACGCGGCGCACTAGAGAGCTGCTAACACTGACTCCCCCAGTCAAACCTCTCCACCTCCTCTGGCTTCCCACCGGAGCCAGGAGCCCTCCTGCAGGCAGGCGATTTCACTTCTGCCTGGTTTCCCCTTCTAGAAGAGCAACTCTCCGCAGCCCCAGCTGTATCAGACCAAAGGCACTGCTTTTGTTCTTACAACCGCTGCAGGCTTTTAGCTTTTGTCACCAAATCTTCTTTGCAGAGTACTCATCGAGCACAAAACCAGCATGACTTGCTAAACCACAAGTGCTGGAGCTCACTGAAAGAGCAAACATCCTGCCATCGGATCAAGCCTGTTCATTGTGCTAAACAGCCTTCACCAGCACAAAGTCTAAACCTCTGTTTAGGTACCTACAACGCCCTCGGTGCTCTGCAGCCTCAAAACCAAGGAACCTCCAGAAATAAAACAGGGCAACAAATATTTCAGAGAGGGCAAAGGAAATGGCAATGAATCTTTTTCCTGGTGAGCTAACACCCATTACTTGATCAGCTCCTACTTTCTGGGGTGGCAGGGCCCCATACAGGTGCACAGCGCTCCCTGCAGCTGGCAAGCCACAGTCACTGCAGCACAACAGGCTGTGATACACACTTTATCAGCCTCAACACAAAAACAAGATTTGCCTTTTCCCTCACTCCCTTTCTGCCACAGGGCAGCTTGTAATTCCCAGATGCAGCAGAGAGTCAGTTATCTGCAAGTGACTGGTTGGGGTTTCAGGCTATGATAGATGGCACTCCCTGGTAATCCTTCCCTCCCTCTCTCCATTAATACTCCTCCTCCCTCTAGTTACCAGAAAATGCAGCAGTGCTCCCTTCTGCCCGCCCCCCTCTGCTCCCTCCAGGCTACTCCTTTGGAGAATTGGCTCCACAGCTGGATTGTAAAATAATCCAGCTGTTCCTATGACAACGTGCTGGCAGTGGGCAGAGATGACGCCAGCACACAGTGTTGGCCCATTCACTACCAACACCCAACTCTGTTTGTTTTGGTTTGGGATGCATTTGTTTTTCTATGCGGGCAGCTCTGCCGAGTACATTTCTGAAGGCTGGAGGGGCAGGAGGAGCCACAATCCCAGAGACGCCAAGAAAGTTGCTGGCTCTGTGATTTACCCTTTTTTTTTCACCCCGGCTCCATCTGATGTGAGGATAAAAAGCCCTCCAGCAGTCTTGCAGCTGTACCCAATCTTTGCAAGACTTGATCCAGAGCCTGAGCTGAAAGGTACAGTGCAAGACACTGCATGTAAATCTTCCACAGAAAAAAAAAAAAAAAAACCAACCTTGGGTAGAATCAATGGAGGCCACGCAGCCTTTATTTTATCTTGCCTGTCAGCAGAAGGATTGCAGTGTAGAGGGAAGCAAAGGAAAAACTTGTTCCTTGTGAAGCATTAGCCAAACACCTGGCTGGACTCATCCAGCCTCTCCAGCTTTTACAGGAGCTAGCTCATGTAGTGAGGGATTTGGGCAGAGGCCATTAGTAGGAGCAGAAAGACCTTACTGTCAGGCTCAGCAAAAGGGGGAGGCTCCTCAGGTACTGCAGCTGTTAGACCTCCTCAGCAAAGCCTACTCCTGCGTTAAGATCATTCTGCATACACCATCTACAGCTCTGCAACTCCAGTGACAGGGCTCCCAAATGAAAGGGCAGGAATGTGCTTGACAGTCCTTTGGAGAGGAAGACAATTTCCCCGAGACTAACATCCCTCACTCACAAGACAACTCAGCACAGCAAAATGCCCCTGCTCCCAGCATCAACAAAACGAGAGACAGCTTTTGTTACTGCCTGCACATTTCACTATGACTCCATGTTTATTCTAAAGGTCTTGAGAACAGAGCAGGGCAAGTAAGAGGCAGGAGCCTATAGCTGCATAAATGCTTACAAACTGTTTCCTTTCAAACCCAGGTAATTATCCATCATTACAAGCACAACAGGGGCCATTTCTATCGCACAGCTGACTGCAATGACCAGGGCTCCCACTGCTCTGCTTTCAACATGCTGAATGTCACCAGAAAGGGGTGAAGAAAGATGGTCCTCAGCAAGAAAAGAAAATCATAACATTAGTTATGTTGTTCTTGAAGAAAGATATCCATGGGCCACTTCAGAGACAGGATGTGAATGGCCGATTAACCCAAACAAGTGCAATGAAGGGAATGTATCTCAAACTACACAGAGTTGATTCTCTGATCTGACATGGTGAGCAGCTGGACATAGTGGACTGTCAGGTACAAAGGAAGGCAAGAGATAAGATTAGCTTAAATCTAAGGATGCTTCTTTGATGAGAGCAAGGAAAGAAAAACATCTAGAAGCATGACTGTTTCTGGAAATGCCCTACAAATTGCAGACCCAACAAAGCACTGTAGCACCTATCACACACTGGTCAATTGGGTTTGGACAGACCTGTGCAGGCTCAGGAGGCTACCCTTCTAATGCATCATGGTTTAGCCCCAGCCAGCAACTAAGCCCCACACAGCCACTCACTCAGTGGGATGGGGGAGAGAATCAGAAGGGTAAAAGTGAGAAAACTCGTGGGTTGAGATAAATACAGTTTAACAGGTAAAGCAAAAGCTGTGCAAGGAAGCAAGGCAAAACGAGGAATTCATTCACTCCTTCCCATGGGCAGCCAGGTGTTCAGCCATCTCCAGGAAAGCAGGGCTCCATCACGCGTAATGGTTACTGGAGAAGACAAACACCATCACTCCGCACATCCCCCCTTCCTTCTTCTTCCCCCAGCTTTATACACTGAGCATGACGTCATATGGCGTGGGATATCCCTTGGGTCAGTTGGGGTCAGCTGTCCCCGCTGCGTCCCCTCCCATCTTCTTGTGCACCTGGCAAAGCACGGACAGCTGAAAAAGTCCTTGACTAGTATAAGCACTATTGAGAAACAACTAAAACATCTCTGCATTATCAACACTCTTTTTAGCACAAATCCAAAACATAGCCCCATACCAGCTACTATGAAGAAAATCAACTCTATCCCAGCTAAAACCATGACATAATGCTGCACCTGGCATGTCTGGCAGCACCTGGCACCACTGCTTCAAGGTGCCTCACCTCCTCAGCTCTCCACAGCCATTTCCAAGTTGCCCTCAGCATCTGTCCCCTGCCCACTCTTCAACCATGTAAAAGTCCTGGGCATCAGCATCAGCAGCAACAGGTCAGTGCTGGGTTCAGAAGTCTTCTAACTGGCCTTCCCTCCTCCACTGTGCAAGGAGTGAAGGCAAGCTAATTTTTGAGAACCAGCTGCAGTGCTGCTGCTCACAGAGCAAGAAGCTCTATTGTACACACATTGTACACTGCACACAAACTCTTATCCAAGTTTTACTCCTAACTTCCCTTCTTGCCACACAGAGATTTCTGTTCTGGGTTCAAAAGATCAAAAATAAATGTCACAAGCCATATGTGGACAGGGCTTCTTTCTTGCTATCCATTTTGCAGCAAGGACATAAGTAATTTAACAGCAGTACAGAAAGCTTTGAGGTACCTTCCACCCAGGGCTGTATTTTCCTACATTTTTACTTACTCTAGAAATCACCCCCAACTAATACACATAGCACAACACTTGAATCCAACAAGCTCTACAGACACCCAAAGAGCCCTTCAGCCTCAGTGCCACCTGAACATCCTCTGCCAGCACCGTAATTACAGCAAGACACTCCTTCAAGGATCTGGCCTCTATTAGCTGTTGAGTATTGGCTCTCTCACCGGCCCAAGACAGACTCAGCCTAAGATCTCCCTAAGTCCTTCCTGCAGAACACAGTTCAAAGAGTCAAAAAACAGACTTCGCAAAATAAACAAAAGCAAAGCTGCTCTTCCCCTGACTAGCATAGCCTGTGGGAGTCCAAGCCCTTATGTGCTGTGCTGTAGTCTTCAGCACTTTTCACAAGTGCCAGATCCCAACCCCTCCCTCAGGCTTTTCACTATTTCCTAGGGCAAAATCTGATAAGAGGTTGCCAGGCCCCTGATCTGCATGGTGTTTACAGGAACAGACCACTCTATCCAAAGCTTCATTAGGTAAACTAGACTCAATATCAGCACATGCACATATTTGAGAGGATTAAGAATGAGATTTCATCAAAAGGCATTTCAATTATCATACTGCACAGCAGATACACAGCAAGGCAAAGCACTCTGAGAGCAAGTCTGGCCATGTATCAACCACCTGTCCGTTCCATGAAAAGTCTACCTAGTCCTCCACAAGAAGCACCCTTGTGAGGCTCAGCAATCATTGGAAAGCAGATGGACGAGAGTGAGGAGGGCAGCCTGAGAGCAGAGTTGGTGCAGATAGGAGATGGATTAGGTGAGCGACTGGGGCAGAGGTTTTGTGGAGAGGACCAGGGGGTCTGTCTCAGGCAGCTGGCAAAGCAGGCTGTTGCACTGCAGGTGGAGCATCAGCCCTTTGGTTCTCATTGAGCCAGTAATTTAGACTAACTTTAGTGAGGCTCTCAATGACCCTAGTAGCCTTATAACCAAATTAGTGAGATAGTCACTGGGTACATGAATAACGAGGTCGGCTGAAAACTGGCTTGACCATCAAGCTGAAAGCTGATCAGAAGTTACAAAGCCCAAGTGACAACCAGTGGAGTTGAGCAGCATCTCTCAAGGCTCAATACTGGGGCCAATACACTGTGATGCCTTAACACCCTGAATGATCTGACAAAGCATATGGCCAGCAAATTCACACACAATGCCAAATTAGGGTTGTGGCTGATACACTTAGAGAGCAGGGCTACTACTTAGAGAGATCACAATAGGCTGGATAAATGGTTGATAGGAACCTCATGAAGTTGAAAAAAAATCAAATGCAAAGTCCCCCACCTGGGAGGGAATAAAACCCCTGCAACAGTACAGAGTGCTGCCTGGCTGAGCAGCCACTTTGCTGGAAAAGTTTGGAATTTGTTAAAAGTTTGGGAACACAGTGGGGGAACTCTTCAAAGCATGTCCCCAAGATTCTGATTTTTTACTGTGAGGGTGGTCAAACACTGGACCAGGACGCCCAGAAATGCTGTGGAACCTCTATTCCCAGCAACATTCAAAGCCCAACTGGCCAACGCGGTGAGCAACACGCTCTTGTTCAACCCGCTTTGAGCCGGGGGCCAGAGTAACGACCTCCAGGGTCAGAGCATCCCGACTCAATGCTCCTCAACTAGAACTACTCGCTTCTGCTTCTCTCCCCCAGTGCTCAGCTTCCTGGAGGCCAGCAGGGAGCAGTGAAAGGCGAGGAATGAAGATTTACCCACCCGACCAGCAGCATTCCTGCAAGGCTGCAAAAACACGCCGGGACCGCCCCGGGGCTGCGGTGAGGAGCGCCCAGCCCGGGGAAGCGGGGCGGGGACCCGGGCAGCCGCCGGCCAACAGAGGGCGCTGCGGGACGCGCCGGGACCGGCACCGGGACGGGACGCGGAGCGCCGGGCTCGGGGGGGGGCTCGCGCGGGGCCCCGGCCGAGGCACGGATGGGAGGCGGGGGGGGGGAAGTGGGATTTGGGGGCGGTGTGCGTTTTCTCCAGCCGGGGAGTCAGGGGGAGGGGTCTGCCCACGTGTGCGAGCCCACGGGCCTGATCCCCGGTAACTCCCGAGGTCGCCTCGATACCGCTGTTGCAAGTGTTGGACGTTGCTTGTCGCTTCAAGCCTCTGGGGCTACAGGGTTCATATTACCCAACTCTCCTTGATCTCGAGATCTAAACACATGCTTAACAAAAAAAGAAATTTAAATCCTTACATAACCACATGACTGCAGGCACTGGGATGATGAAATCCTAAGTAGCACCAAGACTCTTCCGCTGACATAGGACCTGGAGGGGACTGCCAAAACCCAGGAGAAACAAGCACCTCTGCGCAGTTTTACTGGGCAGCTTTGCTACAACTCAGGATCATGCTCACATCAATCATGCAACTGAACACCAAGGCCACAGACATTTGCACGCTTCAGTCAGTTCCAGTAAAAAGTATAGCGTATTGGTTTAAGCTATGGCACTTTTTCCATAGATGACACATATGGAAAATCAGGCATGGCAGAAAGAAACCCAGGGAATGGAAGTCTGGGGATCCCAAAGACCTGTGTTTAAGAGGCGGCTGAACCTAAAAGCGCTGCCTCAGGGGTCCGACTCGTGCATTGATGCAACCGGCTGGAGTGGTTTCAGGAATTCCCATGCCAGTCTCTCCGCCCTGCTCTCCTGGGCTGGGTTAACACACCCGTTCCAGGGGAGGCAGGAAGGAATGGGAACTTGAGCCTTTGTCACCGGGCACTGGGGAGCGCTGCACAAGCCCCCTTTCTCAGTAACTTGGTTAACTAACAGCACTGGGGGTGCAGGAGGGTATACACACAGGCTTCTTGCTATCACCTGGGAGAGCTAGCAACCCACTACAGACACCGAAGATGGTATTTTAAACTGCTAGTTATATCTGTCAGAGCATGTCATCCAGATCTTAGAGATGCTCATACATATACATAGAAACGTTTCATACATCTGGAGTAGTTCTTTGCCACACACCCTGTGCATTACCACTCGGCAGCTTTCACACACACCACCAGTGCAACACTCCTCTACTCTCCCTGACCCAACTGATCATGCCAATGCATCGCGTCGGTTGGAAGGGGTCTCTGGAGACCACCCAGCCCAACTCTGCTCAAAGCAGGGCCAGTTAGAGCAGGCTGCTCAGGACCTCAGCCAGTCAAGTTCTGACAGCCTCCAAGGCTGGAGGTTCCACAGCCTCTCTGGGCAACCTGCTCCAGCATTTGACCACTGTCATGGTAAAACATTAGGATTTTAGCACATGCTCTGAAAAGTCAGCACTCCAAACTGAATTTAGGCAAATCACTTATGCCCACAATATGCTGTTCCATAGGGGTTTACACAGCTCTGTCAGTTAAAAATCTGTCTCTCCCATTGATCTGGTATTAGTATTTGACTGATCCTGCAGTAACTTTGGCCAGGGACTCAGACCAGCTGGAACTCAACCCTCTCATATAAATATGTTTGTTGTGTCAGTGTAACTTCCTGAACCATTTCATTGAGAGGTCAGACAAGTAACCATGTAGAAGCCGGGAAGGAAACAGAATCACATGGAGTGGATCAGATAAGATAGCAGGACAACATATATAGATTGGTTTAAGCTATCCTGAAACTGTAGCTTCAGCGCCTTGATTTACCCAGCTATTAAGATGGGATCACACTCTTCACCTGCTTCATATGGTTCTGGGGGACAGCTAACTGAGTCAGTGAGAAGCCAAGGTCGTCACCTTCAAGGCCCTAAGTGGCCTGGTACCAGCACATCAAAAAAAGGTTTCCTGAAACACCAAGATAAACTGTAGGAAACAACTCTGACCCTCTGGCACAAAAAGACTGTGCAACAATTAATGCTTGCCTGTGCAAGAGACCCCATTTCCCATGGACTTGTCCAGATTGGGAGAATGAGCTCTCTGGAGACTAGGGACCCTTCAGTACCTGCCCCTCCAGACTGCAAGCTATGCTGCTTTCACCTGTAATGTAAACACACTGTAACACAGAATCTACTGGGGAGAGGAGAGGGGAACAAACCACACATTTGTGTATTAGTCACATTTGAGGTTAATGGGAAAGTACTCAGATGCTGCTCTGAACAGCTCATGGAAGCTGCAGAATAGAACAGAACACTTCAATCATTAGTGCCCATAAGGAGCTCTGAGATCCCCAGGTGGAAATCATTATGTAATAAATACTTTGTCCTCATAAACACAGATGATTATTTCAGTGCATGGTGATCTTAAAAGGAAATACAAACCTTTGGTTAAGAGTCAGAGCTGGTCCTTACCACATTATGTGCCTGATCACCTGCAGGGCACAATCTGTCATGCAATATCCAGTAATTAAGCTATATTTATGACAAGATTGGAAGCTGTGAGATCATTCCCTGTGCAACTACACATGCCTTAAATTAGCTGTGATAATCATTCTCACATGCACGCAACAGTTCAGGCCTTCAGCAGCAGTCTGGTGTTACAACAGCCAGAGACAATATAACATGGAGAGGAAAAACAATGCAGACTTTGGTCATAAAACAGTTTGGGAAAAGCAGATTTTGCTGAGGTCTGACTGCTTGGCATTACACTCAATTCCACATATCCAGCAAATGGAATTACTGGCACTTTGATCACAAACACACAGATACCTCCAAATGTCGTCTTGGTATCTGCTCTCTATAAGGAATCACCAAATAAGCTGCATATATTTTTTAGTATGAAAACACTTGCACAGTAAAATGTTTTTCAAATTACAGGTTCTAAAAATTATGAAAAAATTGAAACATTTCAAATCTGGAGAGCTGAAGCCCTCTTGGCAAAGATGACTTATGTTTACATTATATGACAAGTTTATCAAGAAGCCATGTTAATCCTGCTCTGGTGTAACAAGTGAGAACCTTGCAGTCCTGTAGTACCTTTCCACAAGGACTAAAGCTACAACAGAAGGCGTTTCATAGGAAGGTGATGACAAGTTCAGGTCTTGACTAAGTGTGTTGGGACTAAGAGCCAGAAGCTTTACCCAGTGAAGCATTTGCTCTCAGTAGGGTCCCTAGGAATGTAGAGGTAAGAAAAGTATATATATAAACTTTTCTCAAGTACATGTTCCTAACTGGGAACACCCCTTCTGGGAGAGATAGCTTGTATCATTCTGCAGTTCTAAAAGCTGTGGAAACCATCCTGTAAGTCTGCTGTGCCCCTCAGCTTGCAGACTGAGACAAAGATCTTGAAGAGAAACAAGCAGAGTAACATGTTTCCTCTTGTGCTATGCCACTGTATGTCTCCAATTACAGCTACAGATCTACCTTTCAGTGGAAAACAACAGTTCATGTTTCCCTTAAATCCCACCCAATATTTAGGGTGATTTGGGGATAGTTTACCAAACATTGCAGTCATCAGAATTCTTTTGGAGCACTGAATGCCTTACAGACCCCTTACAGCGAGGTAAATCCTCTAAGCTGCCAGAGGTCATTTACAGAGTGGTGGCACAGGCAACATCTCCAATACCAAACGAAGCAGGACCAGGAACTGCTCTGTGGTGGAAGGGCCAGGCAGTGCACTCACTACATCCACACTACACAGCACTTGGCCCATGGTCACCTTCGGACTATGTGTGGTGTCCTTGTAGCCCTACTGCATAAGTATTATTTGAGGGGTGTTACTTCGAACACCCAGAATTGCAGAAACAAGAGCTGTGCTGTAGTCCAGAGGGGTGATTTGCAGAGGGGTGTGTTTGATAGGATGAAGACTGCTAGGATATTGCTGGATGACCCCACAGAGTGAGGGGAGCCCTGTTTCACAGAGTCTAGCCCACTGCTCACCAGACACATGCTACCCTCTGAACCATGCTCAAGCACCACCTTGGAGATTGCTAGCTGACACGGGCCAACACTGTTTCAGGAACAGGGCAGGGTGGGAAGTCAACAGTCCAATGCCCAAGCTTGATACCTACCCAGTTTGATTTAACAGCACAGGCATAGCCAAGGAACACAGGCTTGTGGGCACCTGGAACCTGCTGGCAAAAAGCACGCAGGGGGTCGCGGGATGGGATAGTAGATTCCCATGAATAGTTGAAGCAGTGAAGAACTGAATTCAACAGTCTCAGAGTGAAATCCTTACCTTTGCTGAAACTCCATTATTGGCTTTGCACTCAACTTTTATGTAATGACAGCAAATTACTTTGGCTTGTCTTCCTTGGTGTCCTCAAGGTTAGTGACACATCATCATTAGGTTATGTTACTATTTTAATTCAATTACTATACCACATGCTTAAATGCTGTAACAGAGCTTGTCCTTCTTTCTACCATGTGTTACCGGCAGCTGTCATTTCTCCTGCAATTAGAGTTCAAATGCTTCATAGCAGCAATTGCATCTTTCTCATGCTGAAGCACCCATCACACTTCAGAGTAGTGTCAAAATAATGTTTTACTTAAAAGCCCCAGTAACCCAGTAATATCTGAATCCTGTACATTTCAGATTACATTCGTTAAGACTGACACTGCTACTGTATTTTATGGCTTTTGCAATACTGTTACATATTCAAAACAAATACTTAGTTTTCTAAATGTGAACAGATAAATACTGTATTATGAGTTGGTTTCAAATCCCTTACTCCCTAGCATAAGAAGATTCAAGATGGGCTATTTAAAAGGAGCTAAATCCTTACCAAATGGAAGATGAGATGCAATCAGAATTAAAAGGACTCCTTTAATGTTGCAGCTGGTTGCCTTTAGCCAACAGGATCAAGTTACAAAACAATTGTATAAAAACAAAGCTCAAATATAATCAGTGAAGAGGAGCTGAAAATCTGTTGTTCTGCAGACCAAAGATATGGGGGGGGAAGAGAACAAGAGCTCCATAATTGGAAATAATAAAGAAACTTTGTCCACATGCTAGCTATGACCTTCTTTTGTTTCCCCATGATATCCTGTTGATATAATATCCAGGTCCCTTGTGGACATCCGCTGTTTCCAAATGAGAAGAATGAGTGCTGTTAGTTTCACTTCAGCACCTCACCGGGTCACCAGCCCTACCTACTATGTCTGGAAAGCCTGCCGGAAGCAGCATCAAAGAACAACCTTATCAGCAAGAGATCTAAACAGATGAGGAGCACGGACATATGAGATCACATCTTGTGGTAATTTAAACAAATTTCAAATAGCATTACAATAAGGAAGCACAGAACATGAGCAAAACTTCAGCTAAATACTTACAAACCCACATTAGGAATAGTCATAGCTGATGAGATCAAGCACAGCTTTTCCCCCACTCTGCTATCAGCAACTAAGCCCCACACAGCCACTCACTCACTCCCCTCTGTGGGATGGGGGAGAGAATCAGAAGGGTAAAAGTGAGAAAACTCGTGGGTTGAGATAAATACAGTTTAACAGGTAAAGCAAAAGCTGTGCAAGGAAGCAAGGCAAAACGAGGAATTCATTCACTCCTTCCCATGGGCAGCCAGGTGTTCAGCCATCTCCAGGAAAGCAGGGCTCCATCACGCGTAATGGTTACTGGAGAAGACAAACACCATCACTCTGCACATCCCCCCTTCCTTCTTCTTCCCCCAGCTTTATACACTGAGCATGACGTCATATGGCATGGGATATCCCTTGGGTCAGTTGGGGTCAGCTGTCCCCGCTGTGGCCCCTCCCAGCTCCTTGTGCACCCCCATCCTCCTCACTGGTGGGGTGGGGTGAGAGGCAGAAAAAGCCTTGACTCTGCATAAGCACTGCTCAGCAGTGACTAAAACATCCCTGTGTTATCAACAGTTTCCAGCACCAATTCAAAACATGGCCCCATACTAGCTACTAAGAAGAAAATTATCCCAGCCAACACCAGCACAAGGTTGTAAGCACAAAGTCAGGGTGTAGTGCTGCCCCCTGCAGTATTCTTCAAGGCCCCAGAAATTTACAAAAATCAGGACTTCCACAGCCAAAGGGGATATTTTTGTGTTTAACAGTCCCCGTTAGCTGTCTCTTCTGTTCATTTTCTGGACTTCTTTTCACCTCAAAAAAAAAACCCTGTAGTATCCACAAAATCACGCAACCAAGTTTTCCACAAGTAACCACAGTATGGAATGAGCACCTCATCAAGTTTGGGTTTATCCCACGTTTTCCCCAAGTTTCATTTAATGCACATCGTTCTTATGTTGAAAGAAACCTCCTCTCACTTGTGTCTCTAAGGCTTAACAATCCTCACTAATTTATCTGTCTCTCACCCAGAAGCTGCTCCACACCTCAGAACACCTGTTTTACTTCTCTGCACCTCTTACAGTGCTCTACGTCCTTCTGAAGATCAGATCAGAACTGTACACAGCGTTCAGAGCACTGGCACGCCAGATCAAGCCCGTGCCATAATGATGCTCTCTGCTTTTTCCTCTAGCTCTTCTTTCTTACCTCCTAACATTTGATTTGCTCACTTACCAAGCCTTGAGCTGAGATTTTCACAGCACTATTATTATGTCAAGATCTTGCTCCCAAGTGATAAATGTGTTTCTAGGCTGTTCCTGGATCTTTAAAGTTACGATTGCTTACCTCCCATTTGAAACACTTTACATTTACGTACATCACATTGCATCACCTGCTCATTTTGCCTTGTGACATCTTACTAAAGTTCCTCTCACACCACAGGCTCCAGTTCAGATCCTTGTGGAACTTCACGTGTTGACTCATTTCACCAAGAAAATGTTTTTGCTCTGTCTTACAGCAACCTGTCTTTAACCCAGTGCCATCTACCCACATGAAAACTTCTCTTCTTACTCCACAGTTTCTTCAGAAGCTTTTGCTGAAAGCTTTTTTTTTAAATGCTTTTTAGAAACCCAAGTAGACAACGTCAGCTGAATCGCTCCTGTCCGCACGCTTTGCCAACTCCTCACAAGACTCCAAACAACACGTGAGGCCAGCTCTCCTGGCACACCATTTCCTCCCCACACCCACTAGCTCACCTTTTTAAACAGTTTTCATTAACTTGCCTGGTGCAGATAACAGGCTTATTGCTCAGCAGCTCTCTAGAACTTTTCTAGACACTTTTTTTTTTTTAATTGGCATATTAACTATCTTCCCATTCTCTGTTATTAAAGCACTTCTAAATGCGACGCTACACAAAACCATTAGTAAGCAGCTCGGCTATTTAAATCTTGACTTCCCTTGGAACTCTTGGATGAATATCATGCAGTCCAACTGTTCATCGCTTTTTATTTTAGCTATTTGTTTCATAACTTTTTCTACAGACTCTTCAGCTTGAGACACACCCTCTGATAAATCTTTCACAAAATTGAGTATAAGCACAGGAATCTTCTTAAGTTCCTGTACAGTGAGCACAGAACTAAATACTAATTTAATTCTTTTCTAGAACCTTATCTTCTCTGAACAATCCATTTATTTTTGACTGTCCACTGGCTCCGACAACTTCTTTGGCAGGCCGCCTGTTCTATTTTGACTGAAAGCAGAAGAGTCAGATTTATTGGCAAAGTAACAACAAAATAAACGCGAAGAGAACCGGCAAAACAAGCATTCAAGGATTCAGGTGCCTGGTCACCTGCTACACTGCGGTCAGGTTTAGCGGGGTAGCTCTTGTACTGCCAGCATGGTAAGAAAACGGTAATTATTTTCTTCCACTTAATTCCATACAGAGACAAAAGGTAATTGCTATTATGCATTTTTTTTACGTTAAACTATATCACCTTTGATTTTCCACTGTCATAGGTCAATTCTTCCAGCTAAAAGCTGATTGTGAAGATCGAGGAGCTCTGCACAGAACTCAGCCACAGGCTTCACACCTTCTCTGGGATGGGGCAAGACGCTGAGCAGTACTCCCGGCTGTGAGGAGGCTGCCGGGGCGGGGCAGGGTGTGGCCGGGAGGGGCGGGGCGGGGCAACGCAACACGGCTCCCCCACCCCTTCTGGAACTTTCCCGCCGCAGAGCCGCACGCGCGAGCCGACGTCCAGCGCCCGCCACGGCAAGAAGGTCGCTGCCGTTTTGCCATATATGGGCACGGCCGGAAGTATTTGCGTCATGGCGTTGGCTCGTAGCGTCTCCGCGGGGAGCGGGACGTCACGTCCTTGACGCGCCCGCCGCGCGGCGCCCTGGCAACCAAACAGTAAACACGGCGGCGGGGAGGGGCGCGCAGGCGCGGACCGGGGCGGGGAGGGCAGGGCTGGGCTCGGCTGCGGCGGGCGCCGTCAGGCTGCGCCTCGGGACCCCGGGCAGCGCGGAGGTTCCCGGGGAAGGCCCGCCTCCGCCCCCGGGGCCGCGCTGGGGCCGTCCCGGCGCGGGGAACCTCCGCGGCGATGTCAGATAGCGGCGGCGGTGCCGGCTCGGGACCGCGCGCCCGGCCCTGCGGGGGAGAGGGGCCGCCGGGGTGAGGGGCTGCGCGGGAGCCCGCCGGGACCGCAGCCGCCGTCCCGTCAGCGTCGCGGCGGCCCCGGAGGCGCAGCGCCCGCCAGGAGCCTCTTCGTGGTGTTCTACAGCTCCACGTTTTGTAATTCGTAACAACAGTTCCACTACTCTCTGTGTTGCGTGGCAGTTTCATTTCTAAGAATTAATTACAGCGCTGCCCTCGGTGGGACCAGGAGCGCGGGAGGCGTCAGCGTTACCCGCTTGCCTTATCTCGTTCCATTGTTTTGTTTCACAAAGCTTTGTACTGGTATCTGTGTGATGCATCAGATACAGCGTATGATTGAAGCACATGGATGCAATCCGTTCCAAGCAGAGATTGCTGCATTACTCCCTCTCACGGCTCTGTTGAAGTTAGTGGCAAGATTCCCACTGATTTAAGTGAGATTTCACTCCACAGTTCTCAAACGCTAGGAATCAGATAAATTGTAGCTATGACACGCCATAAATTTTATCTAGCACATCCTGAATCCTGGATCACACCAAGCTGAAGGCAAAGAGTAGGGCTGGAGCCTGGGGTTAAACGTACCATGTCTTGTGCCATCCCTGAGTTTGACATCATTGCGTAACAAATGCAAAAACTGACACACTTGGCACTTGCTGTCGCTGCTGTTAGAAAGAAAAGCCTCAGTTAGGCTGCAGGACTGCTGTCTCTCAGAATTCGTTAGTAGATTTGGCTTTAACCTGTCCTGTGATTATGAGAGATAATGGGGACAGGATCACTCCACCTATTTTGATGGGACTGTATGGTATTTTGGGACTCTAGAGCCCCCTGCTCCTTTCTGCCTCTCTGCTGAACCTCTGGCAAGTTCAACAGCATGCATGGGCTCTCTGGGACGTCTGAGTTCTCCTGCTCTGAACCTGAAGGTCTTTCAGCAGAAGGCACATGGTGATTCCAGATTTACTGACTTCATGGCGTTACTTGTCATGTAAGCTGCCCTCCTGCAGCTACACCTACATGACTGCTTTGGGGGTCAGCACTACTGTGCGTTTGCTGTGCCTGGGTGTTACCCTTGTAAACTCGAATGGCAATGTGAACATAGCTGCTTCTCAGTGGGTGGCATCTCAGTAGCAACTGGGGTCATTCTTCATCAGTTGTCAGTGCTGCTTCTATCTTAATGTTGAAAGACAGGATGCCACGCACATAATTTTTGCTTTTGCAGAGGGCAGGCCTTGTTGAGCAAGCTGTGAAGCTGCAATACACACTGCTGAGATGAGATACATCCTGTGCGTGTTCTGATTAGGGAAGGGGTGAAGAAAGCAGGGCCTGCTGCAGCAACCAGGAAACGCAGTTACACAAACCCAGCCCTTGAATGCCAGAGAAACCTCCAGCCTGCAGAGATTGCCAGAGAGCGCAATGTCAAGGTGGCCTTTGGCTGGGCACACATGGCAGCACAGGTGGCGTCTTTGCCTCCACCTTCAGAAGGGAGTTCTCAAGAGCAGGAGTGGCAGGGCTGGAGGCCATCAGGGAGGCCTTGCTGCTCTCGTGGAACTCTGTGTGTGTGTGAGCATTTGGGAGGGAGCAGGGTAGTGCTCTGCATGCAAGGGCAACCCGCCCCAACTGCTGTCCTGCCAGAGGGCCCCATGTTTCACTGCACAAACAGCAGGAATGACAGGGTGGCAGCCCCTCTAAGCTAACTGGGGAAGGAGAGGCCACATTGCAGATGGAGCGTGTACATGCAGAGGGAACACATTCCCAGAGTATATGGGCTGTTTGCTATAACTTGAATTCATTCAAGCACTGGGCTAGCTTTAATAGAAAACAAGCAGCAAGGGGCAGTGCCTGAGTATTTCTCCTCCCCTCATGACCAGGAGGCAATAGTCTGTAGCTGTTCCTAGAAGTGCCAGACCAAGTCCCAGGGCACTCAAAGTGAGCCTGTGCCTCCTCCTCCCCAGGCAGGAGGAAGTTGAACTGTTAGGCACATGCAAAAAATTAGGTGGACCCCAGCCTGGAGGAGGCCCCTTTTATGCCTGCTTTCCATGGAGGCCTCCAGCTTGTCCCTGAATGGCCAAAGCAGGCAACACACAGAGGCCTGAGCAGCAGGAGGGGACCACACCCAGACAGATTAGGTGGGGAAGGTCATAAGGAGCCACCCCACCCTGCACCAGGTTGGGTGGGAAAGGTGTCACCACAGCCAGCCCTGACTAACACCAGGGCAAGGACAGGTCTGGCCTTAATGGTACACCTGCCCCAACAAGCCCTTTGCCTCAGGCCACCTGCACCAGTCTGCCATTGATAAAGCCCAACCTAAATGAGAGGCTAGGGAACCCCTTTGGGGTCATGGGGAAGCAATGCAAAAGGTAACACAAGGACAGCTCCAGCAATCAACTTAAATGCTTTTATTGACAATGTATCTGAACAATAATAAGCAAACAATGCTTAAGTTTCATCCAAATTCACTTTCCACATGTCAAAAAAGACCTCAAGGTAGAAAAAAATAAAATAAAAATATAAATATTTGAGAATCCATCTTAATAAATAAATTAAAAACACAATAAAAACGTTTTCATGGAAAACTTATGTAAGAACATTCAGACCACCTCAACAATGCATGATCAGTAAAGTTACAATGAACATCAATGTAGAACTACAGTACATGGATATAGCTATTTATCTACCTACTAGAAAATAAAATAAAGTCTCTTTCCCCCCCACGCAAGATGGGTCATTGCTAAGTCATCAGAACACGATATTGCCAGGAACACAGTAGTTATTGTTAATCAGCTGCACTAGATACGAGTTGGAGATACCCAGCACCAGGTTAAATTCCAATCATTTAAAACCAAGAGATTAATTAGTTAATGCTAGTGATACTAAGGAGGGGAGGGAGTCACCTACCCAGCCATGTGGGACATGCTACAGACTACCAGCTCTCATGGATGGGCCATTGGGGACGAGACAAACTCCATGCGATTTGCTACATCTCTGGAAGAGGTACGAGGCCTCAGTGCAGGGCGCTTTGCCAGGCCCCAGGGCACCAGGCCAGACAGGGCAGGGTGGCGGTGGCAGGGCCCTCCCCAGGCCCGGGGAGCCCCATGGGGCGCAGCGGCAAGTCCGTGGGGGTGCACGGGCAGGGGAGGGGGCCCGGCAGGTCAGTCAATGCTGGAGCCCCTCACAAGGCCAGGAGGGTGGGGGAGCTGAGGGAGTCGGACGAGGGCTCATTGCTGCTGCTGCCCTTCCGGTGCGCGGCAGCGCAGCTGGGGAAGGCGTCCGCCTCAGGGTAGGTGAAGACAAAGGTGGAAGTGTAGGTGCTGGGGCATGGGGTGCAGGTCACCACAGGAGTGCAGAGGGGCTCCAGCTCACTGCTGGTCCCGGCGCCCAGCGACTCCCAGTCCGACGCATAGAAGGAGGAGGCCCCAGGCAGGTCCATGTCGGGCACAGAGCGGGAGGCCTCCCGCGGCCCCGTGGAGAAAAGCAGCTCGTCAAAGGGCTCAGCCTTGAGCTCCAGCCCACCGCCGGTGGTCTCCTTGGGGGGCACGGCTGGCGGTGCCTCAGCCATCAGCGGCAGCGTGAAGGCAGCCTCCTCAGCCACGGCAGGGCTGGGGGTGCCCAGGTCCAGCGCGGAGGCAGCCGCCAGCTCCTCAGAGAAGCGCAGCTCCTCGGGCATCTTGCAGGCCGGCCGATGGGCCGCCAGGATGAACTCCAGCTTCTCCTTCTCCTTCAGCAGGTTAGCGATCTCTGCCTGCAGCGCAGACTTCTCCTCCTCCAGCTGGTCAGTCTCCTGCAGAGAGATCAGGGCTATCAGCCAGGGCCGGCATCACCCCCGGATGGAGTCCCCTCCTTCTGCCGCCCCCGGTACCACCCCCACCCCCCCCCACCCCGCTTCCCGGTCGGCACTTACCGCCTGCAGCGTGTCGGTGAGTTCCCGCCGCCGGTTGCGGCACTTGGCCGCTGCCATCTTGTTCCTTTCCCGGCGGATCCTTCTCTTCTCCTCCTCCTCCGGGGACAGCTGCGGGCAGAGTGAGAGTGGCCGCTCAGTCCCGCCGCCAGCCCGGTGCCCCCCGACCGGAGTAGCCCGCCGGCCGCGCCCCCCCATTTTCCCTCCTCATTCCCCCCAATAACCCCTGTCCCCGCTCACCTGCTCGACTTTGCCCCTGCGGCCAATGCTCTGCCCGCGGCCCCCCGGCGCCTTCAGCACGGCGGGGCGGGAGTAGGCGGCGGAGGCGGGCGCCGCGACGCCGCCGTAGGGGTGCCCGCGGCTCTGGGAGGGGGCCACCGAGGAGATGAGGGTGGGTTGCACCAGCCACTGCAGGTCGGGGCTGGTGGAGATGGCTGTCACCGTGGGCACGAAGCTGGCGCTGGAGACAGCCAGGTCGGTGCAAAAGTCCTGCGGGACAGAGGAAGGGGGGGTGCTGCCGTCAGCGGGGCGCCCGGACCGCTCCCCGTCGCCCCCGGGGCCGCGTCGGCCGCGGCGCCGCGCTGCCAGCGCCGGCTCCACACGAGAGCGGCCTGTTATAAATATCTCTGACGTCCGCGCTGACGCAGACGCTGCTCCGGAGTCTCCTCAATGAACTCGCGTTTTATCAATGAAGCTGCTTTACACACCCGCCGCAGAGCGCGGCCCTGGCCACGGCTCCCCCCGCCCGCCCCGCCGCGGCACCGGGGCCGCTCTCCCCGCCCAGCCCCCGGCCCGGGGGCAGCCCCGCCGCAGCCCGCCTGCCCTCGCTCCGCGGGCACCGCCGGGCCCCGCACCACCCGCTCCCGTCCCGCAGCCCCGTCCCGCTCCCGCCCCGCGGCAGCGAGGGCGCAACTGGCGTGCCCGGCGCCTCACCTGCGGGTTGACGGGCGAGCCCATGCTGGAGAAGGAGTCCGCCGGGGAGGGGTAGTAGGTGAGGCTGTCCCCGGCCGGGGAAGCGCTGCTGCAGCGGGAGGAGGGCGCCTCGTACTCTCCTGCGAAGCCCTGGTACATCATGTCGGCTCGGGGTGCGTAAGCCGGTGGTGCGTGCGGGGCGATGCTGCGGTGGTAGCGGAGCACCCGTGGGGAGGAGGCGAGGAGGGGGGGGCCGGCTGCGTGCGTCCCTCTGTCCGGTCCGCGCCGCGTCTCTCCACTCCGCCGCCGGGGCTGCCTCTGCTGCCGCGTCTCTCCACTCCGCCGCCGGGGCTGCCTCTGCTGCTAAGTCCCGCGCGGCGCCTACCTTTTATACCCTCCCGACGACGTCACTGGGGACGCGTCACTAGCGCCCGCGGGGGGGACCGCCCGCACCGCGCCCGCACCGCACCGCCCCCGGCGCCACCCTGCGGGCCGCCCGCCGCCTCCCGTCGTGGGAGAGAGCCAGGACCGGGACCGGGGGGTGGCCGGCTGGACGAAGGAAGCCCCGCGGGCGGGGCGGGGGGGGCCGCGGCGGGGTTTCCCCCCCCCGCGCGGAGTGGTACGGCCGGGCTCGGGAACCCACTGACGCAGATATCCTTATATGGGATACATCCTGTGCGAGGGGGCGTGACTGACGGGAAGCGCTCCAGGCTGCAGCCAAGTGCGGCGGGCGGGACGGGACGGGGCGGGACACGGCGGCCCCTTCCCCCCACCACCACCCCCCCACGCGTGGCGAGACCCCACCGAGGGCCCTGGCGCACCTACGTTGCCCCGCGGGCGCCGTCCCGCCGCAGGTGACACCCTCTCCGGGACGGGAGCGGGGGACAGGCGACACCGCGGCTCGGCGGGGCCCCCGCGCAGCCCCACCGCGGAACAAAGTGCTCCAAGGGAGGAGGCGAAGAAGGGCCGGGCCCTGGGCCCCGCAGAGGGCCGGGCGGGTGGGTGCTTTGCACTGCAAGCAAAACTCCGTCCCCCGGCACCGAGCGGCGTCTGCCCACCTCTGGGCAAGGGGATGTGGTGGGTCCTGCGTGTGGGGAGCCTGACCTAACACCCTCCCTGCAGCGAGGAACGCGTTACACTCATGTGGCACCATTTACTTGTCTTGCACATACAGAGTAATAGTTGAGAGCAAGGGTAATGGCACAGGGTGCTGGGAAGCCCTGCCAGGGAAGCCTGGGGGGCCACAGCCCCCTGGGAAGGTTAGCAGAGCTTGGGAGCCGCACTCAGGGGTGCCAGGACACCCGCCAAGGGCATGGGCACAGGGCCACTGGGAAACCACCAGCAAGGAGCAAGGGGTGAGGCTCGTCCTTTCCTCCAGTTTGGGTTTTGTTTTGATCCTTGTTGCAGTGAAGCCCGGAGACACCCACCCACGATGGGGATGTCAGGCAGCCCTGGCTCAGGTCAGGCTAAGCTGGGAGCCAGACCGCAGACTCGCCTTGCACGGGAGCCAAGAGATCACAGCTATAGATAGTAACAGGGAAGCTGCAGCAGTGAGCATGTTTACAGCAATAAACAGAGCCTGCAGCGCAGTCTCCAAGCAGGAGCGTCACCCAGCCAGGCTGGGATTCTGCTGGCAGCCTCTCCTGCTGTTTGAGCTCATGGGCTAAATGCAGCGCCTGATGCTGCTGCTGTTGCTGTCACTGTGCGAGCAACCTCCGTTCTTAGAGATCTGGGCCACGGGGGCGGGAGAACTGGGCCAGCTGCTATTTCTGAGCTGCCCGTCAGAGCAGAGGGGATAGCCAAGGACTGCCGCAGCTCACGGCCTGCACCGCTCCCTGGGAGAGGGCCCGCAGGGGCCAGCACTGCCTCTTGCCAGCTCAGCACCAGCCCATAGGCTACCCCTCTCAAGGCAGGTATCGGCCACCCCAGCTCCCTGTGCTCCCTGTGCTGCCAGGGGGTCCTCACCCTGGCCAGCATTCCCCCCATGCCGGCTCCTGAAGCAGTGGGGCAAGCATGGTCTCTTCAGCAGCCCCAGGCTGCAGGCAAGAAGGTCCCCTCTCAGCATTGCCCCAAGGAGGGACATGCCAGCAAATTAGCAAAGCCACAGCCCTGCCAGTAGCCAAGCAGTGGGCCAAACCTCTGTGGCCACGTCCCCATGGTGCCCAGCATGGGCAAGAGACTCCAACACAGTTTCAAGTCCCAGACATTTGCCAGGCACACAGAAAATCCCTGCTTAGCACTGCTGCTGTCTACAAAGTGCCCCAGGGTTGCTCTACCCAAACTGCCCCCCTCCCCCCTCCCAAGAAGCATCTGGAAATCAGGGAGGGGGACCTGCTTCACCAAAGCCCAAAATATTTTTGTGGCACCTAAGCAAACCGCCTGTTGCCATCTCCTCTGGTAACCGAGTGTGCTCCGTTTGTACCAAATGGAAAGTGCACAGATGCTGCAGATTTCTAACACGTGGAGGCAAGGAAACAGAGAAAGCGAAAACACATGACGTGGGTTTGTTGTTTGCTCCAAACGCAGGGTGCACAAGTTTTACCACAGCATGTGTGAGAAAAAAAAAAGGAAGCAAGCAGTACCGCAGGGACAAAACAGAGTCAGAGTGCAAACCCTCCTGCCTGGGCGACGGGGTTGCCCTTGCCAACATGCCGCCAGAGCCTGATGAAGGTTCCTCACCCCCCTCACCAGCTGGGAGTGGGCAGAGGCATTTGGCCCTTCCAAAATAGTGTGATGTGAGGAACAGACCACAGGTCCATTGAGCACTACAACATTATTAAACCTGTACAGCCAGGGTCAGCAGGGCTTTGCGGGGCTCCGGCGGTGCTCAGCTGGGCCTCAGCTGTAGCAGTGGACCACTGTAGGGACTGGTACTCTCCCCAGCCCAAGGGTAGAGATCCCCCATCCCAGCATGATCCTTTTTCCCTGCTCCAGACAAGCCCATGAAATGTCTGGGCCCTGTGCTGGTGAGAAGGAGGTGGCTGCTGACCACCACCAGCAGAGAGATGGCTCTTCCCAGATGCCTGCCCAGACAGAAGAGGCCATGGCCACTGCACTGCTCAGGCTTCTCAACTCTGCTGGCAGGGCAGAAGGAGAGCACCCATCCAACAAGCATCTTGTCCTGGGTACCAGTGGGACCCCTCCACCTGCCTGGCCCCCACTTTGCTTCCTGCTAAGCAAGGAGGTTGAAAGCTTGCAGCTCTCCAGGCTTACAAGGGAGCAGTGAGCTCCCTGGCCCCACAGTGCAGCATGGGAACTTGGCCTTGCTTTCACACCCCTCCTTCAGCTGAGCTTGCGACTGAGCCTAGGCTTGGAAAACCACAGCAGAGAAGCACCCAAGGTGTGTGGGCCGGTGCAACCCACATAGCCAAAACCTGCTTCGGGGCAGGAGATGGCTGTGCCTAAATTTGGCTGCTCACCAGGGGAAAGTTCATGCCGGCAGCATGGCCCTTTGGCAGCCATGTGACAGCCCCAACCCACCCTCTGTCAGCAGTACCAACCACAGTGTGGTTCCACGTTCCTTCTCTGGGCACACACTCTGACAGATGTCTGCCTTCAGCTAACCAGGGGCTGTTGCGGTGGGTAGGAAGGAGAGCTGGGGGCCAGAGTCCAGCAGCAGGGCTGGCACGCAGGGGACACTGCTGTGGGCACCAAAAAATATAGTCCCTCACTGTAAAATACCTCTCTGCACTGAGAAGCCATCACTGCCAGGCCAAGTGCCCTGCCCATACCATCAGAGGATCCATGCAACAGCCTGAACACCTGTTGCAGTACAGACTTCATGTGCAGGCTCCAGGGGCATTAGTGCAATTCCCCCTGCACACCCACTGTTCCTGTGTCCCTTGCCACATGCACTCCCAGCACGGCACAAGGGACACCTTCTATCTGCCTGGCCACAGGGATGCTTACGGAGCTGGGCAGGGGCTGCAAGGCTCAGGAGCAAACAGGATGGAAAAGCAGAGAAGGGGGCTGATAAACCAGTAGAGGGGGCCTGCCCTGTCTTGTGATGTGGCTGGGGAGTAGAGGGTGGAGGATGGGCCCTTAGCGCATTATCTAGGGGGCCTGAGCTCCCCCCAAGACAGTGCAGTTACTGCCCTCCCGCCTAGCCTGGGAGCCTCCAGGAGGGCAGGGTTCCCACCTCTACTGGTCTTTACAATGCAGCGCATACCTAAAGCAAAGTATAAATAGTAATTAATAATCACAGCAGCTGGGTGTGTGACAGGGACATCCTAAAGTATAAACACTGTGAGCAGAGACATCCCGGCACCTCGTGGTCATGTAGCCGCATGCCATGGGCCACCAATTACTGCAGATGACGTCGTTGAGCCCTCCCACCCATTCTCACTATTCACCTTCCTGCTTTCACCTGCACAGTCATGGACACTAGCTCGCCAAGCACAGCTGGACTTTGCTCCACACATGGACAAAAGCATGTGCTGCTCACAGCCTGCAGGTCCGAAAGGCAGCTTCACCCATTGCAGTGCTTCCTCCGCACCCCATTGCCCTGGGGCCGGGCTGGCAGCTGTCGCCCCATGAGTGATGGTTCATAACCCAGAGCAATCCAAGTGCAAAGTTCTCCAGCCACAGCTCCTGCTGCTGCCACCAGCGCCATCCCTTCATGTGCTGTGGCAGCACAACAGAGCCACAACACCGCAGCCAAGCTCCAGCACCATAGGCCCATCCCAGGGCGTTGTGTGTGCTCACAGTTATAATCCCAGGGAACCGACCAGCTGGGAGGAGAGGAGAGGAAAACACCTGAAACAAAATGACCCACACATATGTGGAACAGCTTGATATTTAGAAGTGAAATCCCAGAAATGAAAGGCAATAAGCTCATGCTCAGTGAGAGGCAGCACATTCAAACCCAGTGACAGACAGGCTGATGCAGGTCTTTTCTGCTAATCATACAAGATCCAAACAAGGCAAGCACAGCTGTGCTTTCCTCGCTAGAACTCCACAAGGAGCCTGCAATAAACCCCACACAGTCGAGAGAAAGCTGGGCTTCTCACTGCATCCAAGAGCTTTCAGGAGGTAGTGGCTGGATGGTCCCATCACATAAGCTGCCTCTTCCCCCGTGGGGCTGGGCAGCCACAGCAATGCTTATGCCATGGGCTGAGGTCTAGGTAAAGGGTCTGGGGTCTGGGTAAAGGGGTCCTGCTCCCTCATCAGTGTGGTGGCTCTTGAAGAAAATGGGCCAAGGGTAGCAAAAGAGGAAGTGCTGAGATGAAGGAGAAAAAAGCCACTGTGCTTAACTAAGGAGATTTTGTTGCGGGGTGGAGAACAAAGCAGCTGAAGTGAAGGGAAGGGACAGGATGTTGAAGATTGTTTGGCTCCTGACAGAAAGAAACCCTCTAATTGTTGTGACTGGGGAGTGTTCTGGGGAAAGGCTCAAGGGGACTCAAGACAAACAAAGGATTACAAAGCTGAAGATAGCTTGGGAGGAGACAGCCCAAGGCTTTGCCACTGTCTGGAGAAACAGCCTTGCTTCCCTGGAGGTAGTCCCCAGATCACCTTCCTCCTGTACAGTCGGTGTCAGCGACCAGCACACCAGGCAGGCTGCCCCAGAGGACAGCCATTAAGACAAGCAAGGCCTCTTTTTTTGAGTCCTCAGCTGTCATAGTGATGGTGCTGTTGCAGGGACTCAGATACTCAGCTGGCCTTGGCCCAGGAGAGTCACATTCAGTTGCTGCTGCTGAAACGAAACTCTGAGATTTGAAAGCACGGTGTTTGCTCCAAGCTCTGGCCAAGCTGTACTTCAGGGCTGGACAGTCAGGCTGCACACAAGGCAGAGCCAAAGGAAGTCATCGGCTCTGTGGAAAGACGCTGCCACTGCAGGAATAGAGACCCCAGTAACGCACTGAGAGAATAAATGATGAGGCATGCCTACTTGGAGAGTTGACCTTTTCAGCCCTAGGAACAAACATTGGGAATACCCCAGGAAACTGAGGTTCCTTAGATGGTATTTAAGAAATGTAATAAATATGAAATTCAATATTATTAAATGGTCTGGGGTTGACAGTGCCATGAATATACATACATGTAAACAGCATGGAGTGCTGCCAGCCTGGCCCTGAGGCTTTGATCCTCCGCAAGGATCCAGATCTGCCAAGCAGTTTGGTTTGGCTGGGGGGAACTGCCGGGAGGTGGAAACATCTTTTGTGTTAACTCATCCCTAACTATCTGCGCAACTGCAACAAGAGCTAAGCACATGCTTGCACAGAGAGACCTGGGAGGAATATGAGATTTGCCGATCATCTGGGGTGCTCTGCTCTATCTCTGCATGGTGAACAGGCTCTGGAGGAGAGTCTCAGTCACTCACTGCTACCAGCCCGCAGCTAGGTCTGTCGAGGAAAGCACTTGCCATTATTCAGGCCCATACCACCTTCTACCTGAAGAGGTTGGCCATTTCCTTCCCCATCAAGGTCAGACAGAAAACATGTAGACAGTAAACAGCCCTGGAAACTCAAGTGCCTGCCCGGACAGAAGAGGTACAGTGATCCACTTTGGGACCGAGTCTGACTGGCAATTGCACATGGGTGTCTGTCATTTTCCACATTCTCCTCCTAGGAGCCCAGCTGCCAGGGGCTCAAACACAAAGCCAGCGGGGACAGGTTAACTTGTTTTCTCCCTGCTGGCTTTAGGATGTCAAGGGAGCTCAGCGAGCTGTGAAACTGGCACCTCTCTCCTGTTTGAGACACCGCTTGGCTGTGCCAGCCTTGCCGGGCACGGAGTGTGCCAGCGCGGGTGTGGGCAGGCACCGGCACGGAGAGAAGGCTGGCACCAAGCCCCAGCCAGCCGGCCCTGTGACCAGGGGTTCCCTCCGCCCTTCCCCTGCCCCTCCCGGGGCTGGGGGCAGCCCGCACAGCGCGGCCCGGGCCTGTGAGGCAGTGGAGGTTGGATGCTCGGCCCGCCGCAGCGCTGCCCACGCTCTCCGGCTTTACCAGCCCCCTCCCGCCCGGCGCAGGGCCCGGGCCCCCCGGCCCACCCGCACTGCCCACTGGTGTGCCGGGGTGCTGGCCAAAGCCCACACCCCGTCCGGGCCTCCGCCACCCCCAGCCTCGGCCGCCTGCCCCGCTCCCCTCAGCCCCGGGGCGGCGGGGAGCGGGAGGGGCCTGCGCCACCCGGGGCCCCACCCCCGCCCCTCGCAGCCAATCCCGGCGCTGTTGCTGGGGCCGGGCCGACCGCCTGACGTTGCCAGGGAGACGGCGGAACGTTGAAAACACACAAACCTGTTGACGTCGGTGCGTGGTTTCCGTAGAAACGGACCGGCAACGTCATCGCCCTCCCCCTCCCTCCTCTCCCCGCCGGAGCTCGCGGGCGACGCAGGCGGCGGCGTCAGCCGCGGCGAGAGGGGTGGAGCCCCGTCGCCATGGCAGCGGCGGAGGGTGGGGCTCGGTCGCCATGGCAGCGGGAGCGGCTGTTGTTTGTTTGGGAGGCGGCGGCGGCGGACGGGAGCCGGCCCGGGCTCTGGCCGCGGTCCCCTCGGGCGTCCTGCCCACGCAGCCGCCGGCGCCCGGCCCGGCCCGGCCCGTCCCGGCCCTCCGCCGCTGCCCCTGCTGCCCGCCCGGCCCGGGGGGAGCCCCTCAGCCCCGGGAGGTGCCCGGCCGCGTGGGAGACTCCACGGGCAGCCTGGGGCGTGGGCTATCAGGCGTCCCTTCCGCCAGCAGTCCCAGCTGAAGCAGCGCCCCTTGGACGGCGGGTGGCTGCTGGGCACCCCTGCCCGGTGCTCCAGGAGGGCGGGGGTTTAGGAACCTGGGGAGGGAAATGGGTCCAGGGTTAAAATTAATCCTGCTAAAAAGGAGCATTTATTTTTAACCGGGATTGGCTGTGCAGCCTGCTGCACGGAGGAGCCTGAGCAGCAGTGGTAGGCGCCCGGCTGAAGGAAGAGCCCAGGGCTGGGAGGGGTGGATGGGACAAACAGATGGAGGGATGGACAAACAGATGGCTGGCTGCAGAAGGCCACGCTGCCAGTACTGGTCTGAGAGGAGCAGGTATGAGCTCTTTCCCCAATACAGGCACAGGCTGAGCACCCACAGCATGCATGTTGGGGGTGTACTGTGCTTATCACCCAGGGTGCCGAGTGGGATGCGTGCGTGAAGTGGACAGCCAGGAAAAGCTCAGAAATGTGGCCTTGAAACAAAAAGAAAGAATCCAAAAAGTGAACCACAGATGTTCCGGTGTTTTCTGGTCCATGTCTTGAAGAGTGGTCGGGTCCGTCCCCTCCCAGTGGCATCCTCTGCAAAGCCTGCGCTGCCAAAACCGCCTGGCAGACTTTGCCCAGTGCCGGTGCATGGTGTTGCTCCCATGACTGGTAGCGGCGGCGCCTGGCAGAGGCAGGACAGACCAAACACTCCTCCCTGCACGGGGGCTGCATGGGCTGTTCCAGAGAGCCCTAATCCTGGCACCCTGCCTCCTCCCCTGCTGCCAGCCATTGGGTGTGCTTCGGGTGTCTTACCCTCTGACATCAGCTTCCTCCCCTACAACATGCGGCAGCCAAGGCCCTCCTAGGTGAAACACCCGGCGAGGAGAGCCAGCTGGCAGGGGCACCCACCCACCAGCATTTCTCACACACACACACACCAGGGCCAGGTGGGTGGGTCACACCAGCTGGGGGGCTTCCCTGAAACCCCAAACACTGTCTTTGCATTAGGGGTTGCACAAGCACTGCTGGCAGACAGAAGAGGAGGGAACCTCGGGGCCGCCCCGGCCTCTGCCGCTGTGTTGGGTGCCTGCGGGGTGGGAACTCCCGGTGTCTCTTCCCACCGCAGCCATCTGCTGAGGCCAGCAAACTGGAAACCAGCTGCTTGCCCAACCCTCGCCAGCAGCCAGGCTGTTGTCATTGCAGTTTGCTTTACATCAGCTCTGTTTGGTTTGGCAGGCCAAGGGCAGCAGGTTCAATCCGGGTGATTTTATGAGGGCTGGTTCCTGTCCCACACCCCTCGTCAGTGAACAGAGTGTACGTTGAGGATACCCTTGCCCTGCAGCCCTGCGGCAGGAAAGGTGTGGCTGAAATTAGTGTTTGCTTCTCAAGGGCAAGCCTGAAGTGCCAGTGTTTGGGAAGGTAATCACTGGGCATGAGAAAATGGCTTCTGCATGGTCACGGCAGCTCCCTGCATGCTGTGGGTGCCCGGTCACCTGCATGTGGGGACCGCTGGCTGCGTGGGAAAGTGTGGGTAGGTGGCCAAAGGCAGGGATCATGCTTGGGGTCTGACCGGCTGCAATGCAGAGCTTGTCCAAAGTCACCTGCCAGGGTGACAGTGGCCAGCAGGAGGGATGACCCACCAGGACAGGTACGGTCCCACAGCCCTTGCCCCAGGCAGTGCCTGCTACTGATGCCTGGCACATGGGGCGCATCCCATTTCCATCTGAGCTGCATTTCACCCAGGCAACTGGTACCTGTGGTAAGGGAGGGTGGTTTCTCTTCCATGTTTCACACTGAAGTGAGAATGGAAAAATGCCACTAGTTACTCCCGCTGCTCCCCTTTTCCCAGGACAGGCTGTCTCTGGCCCCATCCCATCCCAGGGCACAGGCAATGTGCCTGCTGGCATGGGTGCTCACAGGTCCAGAGCTGCAGGCAGCCACAGCATCTGGAGGACAGTTAGGCCAGCGTTGTCCTCCTCATTAGCTCCTGCCTCAGCTCAGTCAACCAGGCAGTGCTGGTACCCCATCCTGTTGGTCAGTGACCCCACCAGGGCTAGGGTGCCCCCACTGTTTGCCGCAGGACCTCACCCGTGGGGAAGGAGCAGCAGGGCAGAGGACAGAGTTCAACACACAGCAGCAGTTCAATTCATCTCCAACCAGCCCTGCCCCCGCTGCTCCTTTCCAAACCCGCCCTGCCCCAGGGCATGCCAGCCCAGCTGAGTGCTGACATGGGGTGAGAGCAAGTGGCTGGAGATTTGGGGGGGGGGGGGGTTGGGGAGCAGGCAGCCACGCAGCCCTGTGTCACACCTGGTCCCTTCCTGCCTGAGCCACAAGCCATGTGTTTCTTTCCCTTGCGCTGGCCACAGGGGCATGTAGAGCATGGCAAGACAGTTCAGAGACCTGAGCTGGCTGGAAACAGAGCACTCTATTTTGTCAGGTTGGAGGTCAGCTCAGGCCTCTTGCCGCTCAGGCTTGCAATGGGCTGAGCTGCTGCCAGGGTCTCCTCCCCACTGGGGGACCCCATTCCTGCCCCTTGCTGGGTCGAGCTCTCGGCCATGGGGTGAGGAGCCACCTTCTTGTGCTAGCCCAGCAGAAAACCCTTTGCTGTCTTTTGTCAATCAGTCCTTCACCAGTTTAGCAAAGTGAAAGGGAGCAAACTCAGGAGTCAGCAACTGGTGCAAGGAAAGGGCTGGGTCCCAAGCCAGGAGGAGTGGGAAAAGACAGCCTACGGCAGCTTGGCTCGGACTGCTGCGGAGCTGCAACCTGGGCGGCCAGGTACTTGGCTGTGTGGGCATGACGCAGGGTGCGGTGCCGGCAGCTGCCCAACTCCCTCTAAATCAGCTGATCTAAATCTGGGAGGAAGAGCCGGCACCTCCCGAGCCGAGCTGTGGTGCATGGCGCTGCTCTGGAGCCTTGAGGTGAATTGTGCTGGCAGGCAGCTAACCCCTGGAAAACGGAATATGATGGTTTTTCTGCCAGATCAACTCCTGGATCAGGTTTGCGAAGCAGCTGTATATAGCGTGGCTCTGGCACAACAGAGAGGATGCAAGTTAGTGCTGAGGAGTTGCGATTGCCTAGATGGGTTTGAACATCCCTGGCATCAAGAAAGTGTAGTCATGGCCACACAGATGACCCCAAGCTAGTAAGACTCCAGTTATCTGCAGATCCTTTGTGAGTCCAAGTCTCTACGGAATCGCCTCTTTAGGACAAACTTCAATGAGCGCTACATCTGAGCTCTAGCAGGAGGGCTTGTGGGGGGTTCATCGGCCCTTTTGCAAAATATTTGAATGCCTTCACACACCCCATGTGGAACTGAGGTGCAGTTGGTTGGCTGTTCTCCCATTCTAGTCTATCCGGGGTCCATAATATTTTCACTCCCTGAAGCATTTTAGTTTCTTTGTGCATTTCTTTGTTGCACTGGTGCCAGTTCTGTCAGTTTTACTGGCCTTTGCCCCCTGGGCAGCATTCACAGTCAGGCGCATCCACAGCAGCATTGCAGGGGTCTGCATAGTAGCACCACTCCTCTTGCTTCGCCCTGAGGGTGCACTGCCTGGCCAGCGCTACAGGGGCTTACAGAGCTGCTGTGCATGCCTCCACGCAAATCCTCTCTCTCCACACAAGCCAAATCTGTCCACATAATTTTCAGGATGCTTCCCTGTATCCCAGGCTGGGCTGCACTCACTCTCTCGGTGCTGAGACTGTTCTCTCCCTCCCCAGCAACCAGGATCACTCTGGAGTGAGCTGCTCGCTGTGATCGTGATTGTTGTGAAACAGCTTAACTTCCTATGGGAGTGGCAGCCCTTGCCTGGCAGCCTGTGGCTGGCGCTCACAACGCCTCCAGCACTCACAGCTTCCTTCTCCCTGACGTGCGCACATGCACGCTCCTGCATGCACACCCGTCCCTCCTCTGGCATGCCTTCTGTGCCCGCTGGTTTCCCAGGGGCCAGGACCTGCCCTGGGGAGCATGCCAGCCAAGGGGCCACAGTGGCGTGTCAGGGTGCCTCAGCTCCCAGCACCAATGGGTGATGCATGAGGATGATGGATACAGGTCCTGCTGGGAGGTCCCCAAGGAAGCAGCTCTATCACCCCAGCCAGCAGGTCCTTGGGTGGGTGGGTGGTGGTTATATGTGGACCACAGCCTCATTGCCCTGCAGGTTATCCTGCACCCAGCAGTGCCTTCTCAGGAGCAGCCGGGTGGCAGGCATGGGCTTTTGGGCAGGCACACGGCCGGGGGGGGACATCGGATGCCGTGGCTGCCTCTGGAGGCTCGGCAGAGTTCCCAGGAGGTGACTCTTTTAGGAAGTGGGTGCATCCTGCCAGTGCCGCTGTGGGAGGTGGCCCAGCAGGAACTGCGCGGGAGTGAGGAGAGACACAGAACAGGCTGGGCCCTGGCCTGACCCCCCGGTCACTAGGGAGAAGGCGGCTTTGACATGAGTCAGCAACAGAGCTGGGTGCAGAGGAAGCAGGGCCTGGAGAGCAGAGGAGCAGGGAGGTGCCAGTCGGCATTGAGACACGTCCAAATTACTTTAGCTTCCAAATCCATGTTGCACTGTTAAATTTGCCTGCTTGTATGAGAAACAAAACCAAGAGGCATTCCCCAAAACTCCCTCCAGGCAGTGGGCTCCAGCACCTAACCCAGTTTTTGACAGAACTTGCCTGTGCCAGACAGAGGAGGAGGGAGTCCTGGTCACACCACCTCCTGCCAGAAATTCCTAAACCGGTAAGCCCAAGGCTTGCTGCCCTGCCTCGCCAGCCTGGGATCAGGCACTGGAGCATTGCTGATGAAGCCACCACCCAGGAGGGCCAGGCACGGAGGAGCCGCAGCCTGCACAGGCAAGGAGCCCTGCGTAATGTCTCCATTCCCCACAGTTGGGAAATAGCTATTGCGTGGAGGCCAGGCGCTGCGGTCGGTTAGCACGGGACAGGATCACCACCAGCCACTTATCACGTCGTGCCTTACGTGCAGGAGGTCAGCCCAGGGAGCAGCCCCTGGGATGTCACAGGAGCTCGGCCACAGTGTCAGACCACAGTACGCCAAGGTGCCAGGAAGGGCAGGAACCCCTCACATCCCCTCCGCCCCATGGGATCCTCCGGCACACTGCCTGGCTCCCAGCAATGGGTGCTGGGCTGGCTCTGCAGGCTCCTCCATAGTCCCTCTGGCCTCCTGTGCACCCGCAGAGTTCCCGTGGGTAGAGCAGCCTCCTGCTGCTCCTGCTGCTGCTGCTCCTGCTGTGGCTGCTGCTGCTGCCACCTAACGGAGCTGCTCCTCCGGCCCAGGTGAGATGAAAGCAGCAGTGCTCTGCACCAGCAGACCAAAGCTTGCACACCCTGAGCAGCCTGCTGCCTGGCTGTGCCTGTGCCCATGCTCGCAGGGGACATGTGTGACATGCAGGTGCTGGAACAGGTGAAACCCTCAAGGGCTTCTCATACCACACGGCAGGGAGGAGAGCCAGTCTGCCGCTATAGATGGTTGCCCTTGAATCTTGCTGACCTGCTCTCTCTCTCCATATGCATGGACATACGGCACACCTGGCCCACGCAGCCGCTGCATGTGTGGAGGTCTAAGCTGCTAGGAGCAAGCATCCAAGCCACTGGTTTGTGCAGGGAAAGCAAAGCAGCTCCCAAGTGATGCAGGTCATGGCAGGATGCTTTATATAACCCACAGCCACAGATAACACCAAAATAGCTGCCTCCCTGCTGCTCAGTTCGTCTCTTCCATCAAACACGGATAAAATTAGAGCAGGCGGTGACGTGCACCTACGTCTGCGCAGGGACTCCAGGGAGACAGAGTGAGCCGGCTCAGGGCTCTGCCATTAGCGGCACAGCCCGCCAGAGCTTTCAAGTAAAATCCGTCAGCGAGGCTGGGGTGCGGCCGCAGGGATAGATGTGTGGAAGAGGAGGAGGTGGCGGGGTGGGCACAGCTATGAAGGTGCTTGGGGACTGCTCCACGCCTCGTTGCTGCCTTTTGGGAATACGGGCTGACTGCTCACACGCAAGCTGGGCTTCGCTGCCGTGCTGACTGTCACCTTCCCGGTGCAGACACCACAGGGGTAAGAGCAGGGCTGCTGCAAAGGGTGAGCTCTGGACTCACGTGTCTGAGAGGTCTGAGCCCCTGAGCAGGGGAGTGCAGGAGCAGGAATACTTCTGCCAGAGCTTCCGAGCAAACATGCCTCTGTGGGCTGGGACCCAGAGCTGCGGCTCTCCCGTGGGAGGTGGCCGAGAGCTGGCCAGCCCCACTCCATCTTTGCTGATTTCGCAACCTGGTGGAGCCCCAGGCTATGTAGTACGGCAGGGTGGTGAAAAGCTGATTCAGAAAACACTGCGTGGAGAATCAAACCCTTTTAAGGAAAAAATGAACAGGAAAAAAAGCCAGGACAAAAGCCTAGGCTAGAAGCTGGAAAACAGTCACCTACATCCCTGTATAGACACCCCGATACCGTCTGAGCCTTTCACTGATGACATGAGAAGCTGCAATTGCTCAAAGCCTCTGAAAACCAGGTAAAAAAAATATAATGTCTTTGTCCAAAGCACACGCAGATGGAAGTATCTAACTTCAGCTCTTTCTTTTGGACACATTGGTTTTGATTTTTATTGTCTTGTTTACTGGTCTGAACAGAGGAGAGTGAGCCAGGAATGCAGTTTTCTGCTATGCTTGACATTGCTCCAGTCTGTGACCTTGGGCACACCTTTCCCCGATGTCTGTGTGTCTGCGTGGGTGCTTTGGTGTCCCATTCTCTTCTCTGGGGCTAACGTTCTCCATCCTCATTCAGCTGACAGGATAAGGATTTGGGAAGGTGAGCAAGTTAATATTTGTCAAGCACTGAAGATGACAAGAGCCCTGGAGAAAATCTCTATGTTAATCTTTATTTATGGAAAAGCAACCAAAAAAAAAGGAAAAAAAAAAAAAGGACAAAAGATTTTAAATTGCTTTCCTGGTCTGAGAGACATGTGCCCACTTATGAACGTAATTTACATCCCATTCCCTGGAGCTCTGCCACACAACAGTGCTGGATACCTCTGCTCTTGGAGAGGCGGCTCAGATCCCAGCCAGCTCCTGGAGGGAGGAATCGCAGATGTATGTAGCAGCATGGCAAGAGGCGAGCTAGGCAGCCACAGCAGTAGCCCCTCACACTGGGCTTGAAAAAACCCCAAAACCACACAGAGCAAATGAAATCTGTTCATCTTCCCCACAAGATCCTGGAGTTGAATGGCTCAACAGGGGGGAAGTGGCCAGATGAGAGGAGGGATACCTGTGTCATGCCACGGGGTCTCTCCTGCCTCAGTCCTGCCCTTAGCCTGCAGAGGCACCCTGGAAGTTGCTCGCATTTCCTTGGGGACATTGTTTGCTGAGTATCTGTAGATGTCTGTTATCTTATCTCACAGATTTCTGCCCTGCAATCCAAATATCAACCACGCGGTGCAGAACAACCGGCGTGTCCCTGCGTCCTTTGTTATCTTCTTCTCCTTTGGCCCACAACAAGGCCAAGAGACATGTGCGCACGCACAGCACACTGGAGCACCTGAAATGGCACAGGCTGGTTTTGCATATTCAGTGAGGCAGTTCAGAAAGGGTGGGAATCAAAGGGCTTCATGTGACTGTACAGCAAAATCCAGCTTCTATGGGTTACTACCAAAGACTGTGTGACTCCTCCTGGCTACAAACAGCTGGATCTGCATCCCCACAATCCGTAGCAGCTTCATGTCCTGCGATGCTGCTCTGAGCAGGCTCCTGCCCAGTGCTACCCACACCACTGACTCCACGTGCAGGCAGAGCTCTCTGTGCTGCCTGCCAGCTGAGCAGGGGACATTCATCCCATGGTTCCCCGGGTTACCAGCTTCCTTCATTTCACTGAAATTGCTAGTTTATTAGTAGCAGCAAAACCCCGAGAAAGCAGAGAGGACAGAGGTGGAAGGGACCAGCAGGGATTGGACAGGCCAGAAGGGCCCAAAAAACATGTCCTTTCCCCACAAGCCACAAATCACCCCTGCTCAGACCATGCCAGCTGTTGCTGAAGATTTATGACACCAAAAGTAGGTGAGGCAGCCATGGGCCAGCTGCAGGAGAAGCACAGAGAGGGTCACACAGCTCAACAGCACAGAATATGGGAAGCCTTTGGTGCTGCCACTGCACTCACACCTCACTCGTGCCCTCTCCTGCACACCGACCCTTGAGGGGTAGAGAAGTAACACATGAACAGTGAATATCAGGTGTATTTGTTGCAGGCAAAGGCAGGAGAGCAATATGAAACAGTCTGGGATTCCCCTAGGGCTGTTGGAGGACCGGTTTTTACTAGCGGGATCTCTGCTGGGATGAGATGAATGGGGAGCAGGACTAATTTGCAACCCCTCCTACGTCACTTGACAGAAGATTTAATGACTGGGATTTCCCTCCGGTTATCCTGAGGGAATTGGAGCTCACTTTTCAAGCTCTTGCCTGGTGTCAGGCAAGGAGCCATTCTCAGGCTGTTTGTGTCTCTTTAGAAGATGTCGGGAATACAAAATATTTCCCATGAGCAGTAGCAAGAAGCAGCCTGGCACAACTGTGGTCTGAAAGGGATACTTACAACAGGAGCATCTTTTTCCTCAAACCCTCAGCACATTGCTCTTTCATAACTGTTCTGTAGCCCAAAATAACCTGTCCTGGCAGCTGGTGCTACTTGCATAAAGAGGAAGCTGAGGCCCTCAATGAGGTCAAAGGGAAGATCACCCTGTCTAGACTAACATCCCTGGGGATTTCAGCCCCAGTCTCCTGGAAACCCCCCTGGTCCAGAATTGCCCTGATGAGTCAGAGCCACTTGCACAAAGCCAGCACCGAGACAAAGTCCAGAGCTATCCCATAACTGCGGCACCTCTCCTATGACCTGCTCTTCTTGGGAAGGCTTCTGCAGGGCAAAGGAAATTTCTACACTGCTCTTACCACTTGATCCTTGTCAGCTCTTTCTAGCCACGCTGCAGGATGGATGGGAACCTGAGATTACACATCCTATCCATCTTAGTTGCCTGGTTTTCCCTTCCCTCCAGCTAGAAGGCCTTTCTTGTGCTGCTCACTAAAAGGCCTCCCTGCTAACATTCTGCATACCACCAGATGTTGCATGCAATGGTCAGCCATATCTTTGATACTCGCTAATCCTGGAGCACTGATGGGGCTCACAAGAGCCACCGGTCTTTGGTACAATGCTTAGGAGTGACTTCTTGCCTGTGGCCAGCAGTGAGAAAACCCGTATCCCTGTAATACCTCTTCCCTGGGTTTTGGGGTGCCTCCAGCATCCCCACTCAGCTTGGCAGCTCAGCTTGCCCTTGCAGAAGGAACTCTGCAATGCAGAAGTGGCCACAGAGGCTGTGGTTTGGGTGAGCCATCCTGCCCCACAGAAGTCTTGCTGTAGAGCAGTTATTAATATTCCTGTTGCCCACGTGCAACGCTGACTAGCTTCCAGGGATAAGTGCTCTCCTCATGTGCCTGTGGAGAGAGGGGACTTCCCAGGCCTAGTTCAATGCTTCCTATTCCTGCTTTCTTACACACCAATCCCTGCCGAGGCTATGAATATGTCCTGCTGAATCAGTGTTCATCCAGCCAACTTCCCCCTTTCACAAGGGGAAATATTTATAATCTAACACTCAAGCCACCACACAGTGCAGCTGGTGGAAGACATCCAATAAACATCCCATCTCACTGCTGCCTTTGCTGCCAAACCTCCTCCCAAGAGTTGGTGATGTGAGTAGCATTCAACTGCGCTGCTGTTGATATATATGAGGCAATATTCATTAAGCTGTTCATTAGATGCTGACTACTCTGATGAGTAGCATGAAGGGATGTTCTCCATGTAAATCTTCAAATAATCAGCAAGGAATGTTCTCAGCTGAAAAAAATCATATCAGTCTGGAAGAATGCATTAAGGGTTGTCTTCAGTGGAGAACCTGGCTTGGTACTCTCCACTGCAGCTATCATGAAGATATCTTTGAAATATATAGTGTCCCTGTACATAAATGTCCTCTGTTTATTATTACCAGGTGATATGAGGATAATATAATTCAGAAATAGTGGCTCCATAGCTACAGCTGAGATTAATTTTGTGTTTAAAATAGGGGTTTGAGCTCTCTCCTGTCTTGGTGTTCCCTCCCCAGCATTCTTGCACTTACTTGCTACATATAAGAAGGAAAGATCTGAGAACAGACAGATACAAATGTTAAATAGCTGAGAAGTTAAAAATAATTAAAATTAGTCCTTGAAGAAACACAGCCTCTAGTTACAAACTTTTTGATGTTTAATCATCACCATAGTAGAATAATAAAAAGACTCAGACTTCCTACACAGTAAAAGGTTACTGCTATCATGTGCAAAGCCTACACAGGAATATTTATTTTTTAATACCTGGGTATTTTTCACATTACTTTTGACACGTGGAAGTTTCTCTAGATGGTTACATTAAGAATTCAGTTCAGAATTTTTCTTTTAAAAATGCAGGTGAAGTCACTACTCATCATAACTGGGGATCATTTGGAATAGTGGCTTTTAAACACACTAATACATAAGCCCTTCCTCGTACCTACTCACGTATTTCTTTCAGTCTCTGTCTCTCCTCCACCTTGCTTGAGAGCCGACTTGGCTACGTTCCCATCAGGTACAACTGGAGGACAAGTTTTGTGAAAGATAAGCTTTCAGTTACGAAAAACTGAAACTGATTTAAGGAAATACTTTCACAGATGTTGGACAATAAAACTGGAAGGCATTTAAGTCAAGAGTTCAACGATATTAAAAAGCATAGAAATGTATACAGCTGATAAGAACATCCAGATTTTTAGAAGTCAATGTGTGTTTAAAAAGGGTGGTGAGTCTTCTTCTGAGGTCCTCTGGCTAGCTCTGACTAGTAAAGATTTGATGCTGGAGTATGTCTTGCCTATCACAAGCCATTATCAGAGAAAGGACAGTGGAGGAGCTGGGCTGGGCTGGGGGTCCCCAGCAGTTAATAGGGGTGAGGAGAGGGAAGACCTCACCTGACCTGCAGGATGATGGACCTAGCATGGTCAACCACCTCTTATTTAAGGTATCCTTCATCATAAATTTGCTTTATCTCTTCTCTTCACTCATTTGTTCCATGGGTGTGGAGACTACGTGGCCAGTCTTGTGCAGAGCAGCAATACACAATATAATCGCTGATTAGACCTCGTTTTTAGCATCAATTCAGTCTGAAGAAACCTGGGATGGGATTTACCTCACCAGATGTAAATGTCTAGTTCAGGATGAGTTGACCTTTTCTCTAAAATAAGCTCTTTCTCCCCATCACTTGGATAGAGGATGCAGCCCCCATGCCCCATCAGATGCAGAGATGGGTGTTTGATCAGATGGATCTCAGCTCTAATATTTAAAGAAAAAGTAACCGTAAAGTTATGCCCCAAACCTTGACTCTCTTCTCAGGATGTGGAAGATGAAAACCAGTGAGACACAAAGGTTAACAAGAGAATCCATCTCTGACCACCCTTCTCCTTCCCTACAAAAACCATCAATGTCACTCTGAGAACCACCAAAGCTGACTTTTACATTGGGTCTCAGAATTTAGGTTCCTGCCTTGTTGGGGTTCCTTATTTTTAATTTTTTTACACAGTTTAAAATTGAGTTGACTCAAAAGAGTACTCTCTTTTGTGTTGTCCTAAGCCTGGACTGAGTTTCATAACTGAAAGAAAAATAATGGTATGACTTAACATTGGAGTTTGCCTGTTAAGGCATGACGGCACCCCAAGCCTCTAATTTTTTTAGAGCTGCAGCTTAGGTAACAAAATTGCATGCAATGTTTTGTAGAGCTTCTTGAAAGTCTATGTAAACAGCAATTTCTTACCCTCCCTCAGCAGACGCATGTTTATCACAAAGATCAGAGGAGGACAGGGCAGGGGCTGGGGGGCTGGGAGGAGGTAACAAGCCAGCTGCTTCTTGCAAAGGGTGGAGGTTTCTAGGTGGACTCTTTATTGGTGTTTGCTGGGAAAGTTAATCCCGACCAGCTGCTGGCGAGCAGGAGAGGCCAGCAGGCCTCTGCCGGCTGGGGAGCTCACATGGTGCACACTGCTGGGGCTGTGGGAGAAGCAGGGCTTCAGCTGGAGCCACCTGTTGGGAACAGAAAGGGGAACCAGCTCCCCTTGAGCTCCAGAAGGGCAGTAGGTGAAAGTTGCTGGGAAACAATATGGGAAATTTCCTCAAAAAGCTAGGAGGGAGCCTCACAAGCCTGTCAGGCTATTGCTTGAAAGCCAAAAACCTGCCTGGCAGCAGGCAAAGCTCTGGGGAGAGATGAGAGAAGAATCGCAAATGCTCTCTTCCTCAAAGTGGTTTGTGTGTGATTGAACATGAGCTATCTTTGATGAAGGATGTTTTGTTTCCATAAACAATCTCATGTTTTAGACCAAGGGCCATACACTCGATTTCAAGCAAAACCAATTGACATTTATGCAGGATTTTTAATTCCTTTAGGCAGAAATAACTTCAGTCACCAGGTGAAATGGAAACAGATATCTATAACTATATTGTAACAGCAGTTTGTCTCCTCAAAGGAATTACCTTATATGCTTCTTGACATCTAAAGGTTATTTTGTTCCATGTCTCTTATCCAAACACAATATATTTTAGCTATATGGCCAGCACACAACACCTGGGGTCTCTGGGACAGACTAGAGAGGGGGCAGAGAAGCGCGATGCTGTTTTACGGCTGTTTAGCCACTGATTTATTTTGAGTTGATTGAATAACGTTCCTATCTGGATTGTGATCACGATGGTGACAGTGATGGTTATATTCCAGCAATGAGTTCAAATATAGCCCCTTAAAAGAAGAGGCCTTGCACTTTCCAGAAGTGGATGAATAATCCACAAAATTTTGCCTCGTTAGTAAAAACAGCGATTAGCATCGTAAAGCGTATGTAGTTTTTATAGAAGTTTCTCAGTAGCTTGTAGTGGATTGCCAGGTGCAAGGCAGAATGCAAAAGGATTAGAGCATAAAAGTAGGTCTAGAACAGTTTTTAAGAAGAAAATTGTTTCAACTTTTTATTGTCTAAAAGAAGAAAATGCAGAAATGCCACAGCAGCTGACGCAGAAACAGTAAAAAAAAAAAAAAAGTCTAATTACATCGTTCACACACATTCATACACATTGTTTCATAGAGACAGCAAATTAGTCCTGTTTTCTGCCATTTACCATAGATAAAAGATACATTTTGGTATGGCAAAAATTGACTACTGCCAACGCTCTGTGAACATTCTTGTCAGCTGGGAAAAAATTAGAAATTTGATGGGAAAGGGCATATTTTCCTCAATGGCCACTGCTGCCTCAAACTACAGAGATACCCAGAGGTGTCCAGTGCTCCTTTGCTGACACAAGGGCTGAAAGCTGAATAATTCATTGCTCCCTTCATTAATTTCCAGACAGCAATGAAGCTGCATTAGGGATACTTGGAAATATAAAAAGTAGAGATGACCAAAATGGTTTAAATTTTGGCAATGTATCATGGCTGGCAGATGCCAAGATAACATTTGCTTTGGGGATACACCCATCTGTCCACGGATTAGTGACAGTGAGAATGAATACCTGCTTCCAGCTAATTGCCAGGCTCCCAGAATGCATAATGCAGCAGATTAGGCTGAAATAGGTCATCACTTCATCTCGACAGTTGTGTAACAAGCTATCAATCTCTTCTTCAGAGGAGTTAAGTGTTTCAGAATTACAGGAAGCATTTCATTTTGCCAGCCTGCACTATGTGGAAACGTGAAGGCATGTCCCTGCAAGACTGTTATTTCTAAACCTGCAGCTGAAAGGATCTTAAAACGCTTTCCCTCTGCTAGAAGTTACTTTGCACACTCAAGGAAGGCTGCTGCATTGCATGTTTAAGTGCTCTAAAGAGTGAAAAGCTGGGGATTGTGAAGAGACCGGCAGCAGCTCAGTACTGCTTTCTTTCACAACACACTAAAGCACTAAAGCATCTCTGATGGGGTTTTATAATTAGAGCTGAACTTGCCTGTGCACTACTTTGTATCAAAAAGCATGGACATGAGAGAAGGCTCCAACAGAAACTGGGGAGTAAATTTATTGGTCATAAATGTAACTCATCTAAAAATGTACCGTGACAAAACGGCCACAATAGGAGGGGACTGTAGTCAGTTTCATATTTGCTCTTTGATGGTTGACTTCACACTTTGATTTTAGAAAATGAGGCTATCTTAACATGAATGAGCCCCTTTCTCTGACATTTGCCCCAGAAAATAAGGCATTATTGAATGTTTCAAACGTGCTAGAAGGCTGGGTACGTATCATTGGTATGAGGAATGTTCTGCATGGAAAGATTTGTCGTGCTGCGCATGTTTCATCAGGAATTTTGTGGTACAACATTGCAACATTTCATATCTTCAGATTTTAGGAATCTACGTTTCTTAAAGCTTGTGAAATAATAGCTATTTCTGCCTTAAGTGCTGCAATGGAAAGAATGGTTTTGTTGTGCAAATATACTTTGACATACTGCAGAAAGAGCTAAATATTTATTTTGTTAAGGTTAAGCTTCCAAATAATTTAATTGTCCAAGTAAGAAAAGGTTCGTGAACCAATTAGGAAAATAAAGATGTACTGAAATGTGCAACAAGAGACCATAAATCCAGTTTCAAACAATAAGCTGGAGCTTAAAGTAAAGCAGTGGACTGAATATTTGAGCAGTCGATCTTCACTTAAAAGATACATGCTCTGCTAAGGAAAATGGTGGTTCCCCAAAATACCATTTAAATGAACGGCAGAGGTCTAGTGCTGGGAGGGTCTTTTTGTGAGGGTTCTCTTTATTTCCTTCCAAGCAAGGAGGTCACTCCACCACTGTACAGCTGGGCTTAGTTTCTGTTCTTTCATATGGCGGGTTTCATTGTGTTGTCCCTGTAAGCACAAGCACAAGGATGTGAAGGCACAAAGCTGTTCTCTGAAATGGTCTGGCCATGGCGTGGCCTGGCTCCAACTCCACATGAACATCCAGGCATTACGTTTGCTGGTTTAAGCCTCTTAAGATTGATGTTTGTACCGATTCCTGATTACTGCTGTAATTGAAGGCACGTTTTGCCCAACGAGAGGGGACTGATGAAGTGAAGTGAAACAATGGTGTCATTTTTTTTTTAAACACAAGATAATAGAAATAAAAGGGTTTTTATACTTTCCAGCAATGTTACTGTGCATTTCTTTCTCCCCACCCTTCCTTAGGTCTCAGCACAAGCAAGCAAGTTGCCTCTCCCACTCATGCACGCTCCCCCCGGCAGTGCCTCTCCCCGGGGTCCCTGCGGCAGCCGCAGGCCAGGGTAGGCAGGCTGAGAAGTGGGGGAAGCCGCTGGTGTGCTGCCGGGGAAGCAGCCGTCCAACACTGTTTTTTCCTAAAGGATAAAATAAAGCAAGGGAAAAAAAAAAATGTAGATCTGAGCATATGCTGGAAAGGGAGAGAAAAAAATAGTCCTCTGAGTATCTTTAAAAATCATCATCATTTCATTTGCTGTCAAAACCACTCGCATACCTCTGCTGCTGTTGTATCTGCAGGATGCTGATCCGAGGAAGTGAGACATCTGATAAAACTAAATTTTCTTGGCTGAAGAAGACAAGAGGGAGATTACTCAGAAATTTAAAAAAAATAATAATTAGACAGCAAGCGCATCACCTGGCAAAGGACCTGGAGGGGCCCCACTGCATGGGAGGCTCCGGGAAACTCAGGCGGCTCGCCCACCCTCAGCGCAACCCTCTGCATCGGAGCACGGTCGACTTTTTTTTTTGTTTGTTTTTAATTGTTCACTTCTTGACCAGGTGGAATTATTACGAATCATTACCACGCGGTGTTAATGAGTTAATGCATTAATCCTGACCGTAACAACGAAACAGCCCACGCGAGGGGGCAAGCCTCAGGCCCTAGGACCAGCAGCTCTGTCCCCGACGAGGGGGCGGTCGGGGGGACACTGAGCCCCCGTCCACGCGCGACCGGTGTGACACCGCCCCCGCCCCGCCCCCGCCGTGACGCGGCGGCGGCGCTGGTCACGTGCGCAGGGGGAGGGAGGCGGAGGCCCGGCCCGCCGCACCCGGAGCCGCCGCCATGCCGCTGCCGCCGCCGCCGCCCGGCCGCCCCCGCCTCGGGCAGGCCCCGCTCCTGGCGCTGCTGCTGCTGGTGGCGGTGGTGGGCCCGGCGCGGCCCATCTCCTTCCAGCTACCGGGCAAGGCGCGGAAGTGCCTGCGGGAGGAGATCCACCGCGACACGCTGGTCACGGGCGAGTACGAGATCGGCGCCCCGCCGGGATCCTCCACTGGACCCTCCGCCAACCTCAAGGTGCGTCCGCGGCGGCGGCCCAGCGGGAAGCGGCGGTGGGGGGGGGGGAGAGGAACGGAGTGGTGGTAGGCCGGGGCGGGCGACGTAGCCCCGCCTCCCCCGCCGTGCCGGGGGGGGGGGGCGTGGGAGTGGGTGACGTTTTCCACGCGTGACGCCAGCCTACGCGTGGGTTTACAGCAGGCCTGGCCTCCCCCCAGGCCAGGGGCGGGACTCGCCGTCTGCTCAGGGCCACCGGTTGTCCGGGGGCTTTGCCGTCTGGGTGAGCGAGGCAGCAGGGCAGGGTTTTGGCTTGAGCCAAATAGAATCTTGTTTTCCCCAAAGACCTCGTCGCAGCGGCCCGTCACGCGGGGCGCCGTATAATCCGTATGCCAAACGGCGTGCGGTGCGGTGCGGTTTATACGGCGCCCCGCGTGACGGGCCGCTGCGATGAAGCTATCCTAAGGCTGCTGACGCCGTGTAAGGAGGGAAGAGTTAGGGTGACGTGGCTTTCCAAGGGCTCCCTCCCCGTGTACGGCCTGGCACGGCAGGATGAAGCCGCAGGCCCAGGGAAAGGGCAAGGCGGGGGCTTAGAAACGAGGTTTTCGTGCACAAAATGGCTATTCCCATCTTACTGTTTCACGGCTCACGTGGACTTTAAGGAGGCAGGTGTTTGCTACGGGGAAGAAAGGGATCCTGAAGGATCTTTAGAGGGTGTTGGGGAAGGCTCAGCAGAATCTATGTAAGAAGCAGCTATTAAAACTACAACAGCTTCACTTCAATTCTCTCCACAATTTCCCTTCCCCAGCCTTTCTTCAGGTTTCCCAAATAGCTGAGTAAGGTCTGTTGCTTCATAGTCAGTTAGTAACTGCTTTCTGTCTGTCTTTTATTTCTGTCTAAGCTACCAAAGGCTTCAAAAGTAAGCATGCAAGTAAACACAGACAGGATGGTCTGCTCAGGAGTTTCTGAACTCAGTGTTAATTGAGTGAGTTTTTGAGATCTCCTGAAATCAAGTTGCCCTTCCAGCATCTGCCAACAGGTGCCCAAAGGCCTTGGGTAATTGGCAGTTTTGCTTGGTTATGGCTAGAAAAGGCTGTTTCTGGAGTCTTGCTTTTTAAAAAATCTTATTCCGTTCTTACATCATTCACAAGGGGAAACTTGTCTGTGTATAGGTAGAGTCATGCAGCTTTAATGCTTTAAAATGTTGCTGTAGTATTTGGCTGGTAAGGAGCATGTATTTCAGATCCAGTGCTATGTTCCCACCTGTCTCTTATTGCTTGGTGATCAATCCTCCTGGTTCTCTGGTTGCCTGCTCTTAGGTCAACTGACCCCCCAGGCTCTTCCAAAACCCACTTCAATGACAGAGGACTTAGCTAGGGAGGTCGTGAAGCAATGAATCCCACGGTTGGGTCTTAGTCTGGCTTTGTTGCTGAAGCTGGTATCAAGGTAGGACTGGTCACGGAAGTCCTATTTTATTCTAACTGCAAAATAATAATAATTTTTAAAAAAGTCCTGTGCCAGTTTGAAAAGCTACAGAGGAGAAATAATAATTTATGCAGCTCTTGCTTTCCTTCTTACTTTGTTCAGGTATGCTGTGGCCTATTGTAAGTGCTGTAACCCTAGGTACATACTTTATCTTTGTGTCTCTATGGGAGAGGTTGGTTCAAGTCATCATGTCTGCAGGTGGTCTCTCTCCTGCGCTGGATGTTCTGCTTTGGCCCCCTGCATCAGGACACCAAACTGAGGAGACTGGTAGTTAATTCTTGCTGGGCTCAGTTCGGTTCCTGCCGGTGAGCTAAGTTTTGTGTGTGTGATACCCCAGCGCTAACAGTGGCACCCTCTGTTTTGGAGGAATCCGTGGGCTCTGCCAGCTGGCTGCTGAGGGGTGGCAGCGGGGTGGCTGAGGTCTTGCTTGGACCCAGCCACGTGCCTCTGCCCCATTGTCGAGGCCGGTGGTTTGGGGGACTGTCGGGCTGCTTGTCAAGGGTGAACAATGCCCTGTCTGTAGGGGATTGCATTACCGTAAATATCGTTAGAATAGCATGAAAAATCCCTTTCAGGTCAACTCCCCCACAAGCGTTCTGGCTGGGCTATTAGCAGCTTCTCCCACCCCCACATGCCCGGCTGAATGGGCAGTGTATTTGGCTGATTTGGGTAATGCTATTCAGTTTTGATGAAAGCAGATAGTAGAGCTTTTACTGTCCAGAATCCTGTTCATGAGCTGGCTATTGCTAGAGCTGCAAAGGGCAAAAAGGGATCAAGCTGCTTAATATTCTCTAGCTAAAGATTAGCTCTGGTATCTACAAAGCTAAGCACTTATTTTGAGCACTAAGGGAATAGTGCTCAAAATAATAGGGACATTTGAGAGCTTTCTTTGCTGTGTTCTTGTCACCACCACTTGGGATGGAGAACCCAGTGTGCAGGCCATATGATATCACCCTGATGAGGCCAGCATATTGGTTAATCGGGACTGTTCCATTGAAGAGTGTGCACCATATAGTGGCCAAAACACACGCTTTTAGACTGTGCCTGTGTGGTCAGATGCAGACAGTCCAGTGCTCCAATGGGGCCTGCTGGCTTGAGCTGGGTGCTTCCAGTAGTCCAGCAGCTTCCAGACAGGAGGTGGCTTGTGGCAGGGGATGGCAGGGCAGCTGCCTGTGCCTGACTGCGCAGGCGTGCTTTCATCTGCTTGCCCCTTGAATGGAGGTAGAGCTCTGAGCAGGAATGGCAGCACGGGAGGAGAGCGGTGCTCTTTGTTGTTCTCAGATGCTGACAAATACCATATGGTGCAGGGGAAGCTACAACAAATCCCCTAACAGACAATTATGGGATATTCTGTATGTAGAGGAAGTTTGCTCCTAAGGACTTGCCTGCTACTTTTTATAACCTGAGGCATGAGAATCTATATATACTTTATTATTTTTCCTGCCTAATGCAGCAACTCTCATTATCTGTGTGAAGGTCCACACCTGTTCCGAGTCCAGCAGGTTGCTGGCATCTGTGGTGTCCTGTGGCAGGGAGTTAATTAGGTGTTCTAATAAAAAGAAAGAAGAGCGTTTCCTTAGAGTAATTTTGGGTACATAGCCCTCTTTTATGGCCTTTATACAGGGAAACGAGGCTGGTTTTCTGTTATAAGATGGAGTGAAGGAGACTGTCTGCCTTACCTTCTCCATGCAACAAATTATTTTGTGTATTTGACTTATACACCTTTAAAATTATTCCCAAGCTTTTTACTCTCTTCACCTCTAAGACTTTCAAAGACCCATAGTAACTTTAGCAGACATGTTTTTCAGGCATACCTGTTGAAGGATAGAGTAGAGGGAAACTGGGAAGCATTCCAGTGGAACACGCGCTGTTGATTTTCACACAGTGTTGTAACACCTTCTGCTTTTTTTACCCCTTTCCACGGTCAGAGTATTTCAACTGGACAGAGCCTTTAATTGAGCACAGTGATTCTCAAGTCTGTGTCATGAAATTTGTGGGTTTTTTTCACTCTTTGTTGAAGCATTTTTGTAGAACTTCTACAGTTTTTGCCTATTCTTAGTAATTTCATAGACTTAGCACAAAACAGTCATTATTCTGTCTGCTTAGTCTGAATTGTCCTCTGAAGTGGCCACTTTTATGGATCTTGGCACCCAGACCTTGCATAACTCAGGGCCACGCTGACGGTTCGTTTCTAGAGGAATAGATGTGCCATTTTCCATTTCATCTTCTGGGGAATGAGTCTTTTTTTGTCCTCTAAGGCTTCTCCGTAACTCTGTTGCTATGGGAATTTATGAATTTTGCTTGAAAAAAGAAGGCAATGGATAACAGTTTCATTCAGCTAGAGTTCCTAAATGTAGTCTCTGTTCAGCGGTTATAGGAGGAATAGGAATTGGTGTGGTTTTGGGGGGTGGTTGGTTGGCTGTTTTTTGGTGGGGTTCTTTTTTGTTTAATCTAAGAGTCAATAATTAACTTAAAGGCATTCTGACTTTGTCAGCACCTGGAATTGGGGATGAGGAAGAGAGGAATTAATATAGTTGTGAGGAAGGAAGGAAACTGTTGAAAGGAGAATGCAGCAGCTCCAAAGGAGACACTACAAGGATTCTTCCTGCATAACACAGGCAGCGTGAGCCCGTGGCAGCAAAGCACTGTGTTCCTCACCTTCGTTTTATCTTTTACAGATAACTGACTCAGCTGGGCACATCCTGTATGCCAAGGAGGATGCCACTAAGGGCAAGTTTGCCTTCACCACTGAGGACTATGATATGTTTGAGGCCTGTTTTGAGAGCAAGCTTCCTGTGGGTAAGTGAAGTGAAAGATCTGTTGGCTGCTTCTAGCTTCCGAACAAGTTTACACAGATGTGTGGATTAGGGGTACGGGTAAAGTGATCCTGAGTGTGGTCTCCAGAACACTTTGACTTTTAAAGCTAATCTTCAGGAGCTTGTAGACAGTCTCACTGCAGAATATCTGCTGTTGGTGTTGCATTTGAAGTTAAGTAATCCTCTGTGGCTGTTGCGTTGAGCACTTGGGTTTCTTTTGAAAGGGGAATTGTGGTGACATCTGTGGGAGGAACACAGTTGCAGTGAGTGGCAGCACCAAGGAGCAAACCACGTCTCTTTTGCCCTTTTCATGCTTCTCCCCATCTTGCAGTCCAGCCAGGACAGAGCAGGATGCCATCATCTCCAGGAGCGTGTCTTTCTCCCTAGCTGATGATCTGTCCCCATTTGGTGGAATGTGATACCTCCAAAATGTGTATTTGGCAGCTATTCTGCATTAGGTTAGCAAGCATTTTTCTGGGGTTGGGGGGTGTGTGTATAGAACATGGCCTTGGTTTGCACCTGCAACTGCTCTCTAAGTGGTCAATAAAGGGAAGGGGAAATGAGCAGGACGTCAACCTTGCATTTGTGCTGCAGGGATGGTTGCCTAACGAGTGCTGAGGCTCATTTCCTGTGAGTGTGACGCATGTGCTGCTCTGAGTGGCTGGGCTCAACTTCAGGACAAACGTGCTGAAAACAGCCAACACATGGGCTCCAATCTCATCTGCGGTGGTGTGAGCACATGCAAGCTCGTAGGTACTCACATCTTTTTGTAGTCGCTGTCAGAGTTCTGCTTCCTGGATCTCATTGTTCTTAGGTCTTAACCTAAAAGTTCCCAGAGCACTTCACAGAGCAGTCACTAGCAGCATTCCTCATATCTGTTGAAAGGCAGCCTCTGTTTTGCTGTTCTGCTCCATGTGTAAGATGTGGATAGTTTGCAAGTTGAAGAGAACTTTCCAGAAAGAGAAGGCCATCTTCTTTGCTGGGATTGGGAGGGATCTGGCTTGTAACACCTCTTCTATAGTATTTTACAGGTAAGGCAGTGACCCCAAATGCTCAGGATTTTGCTTATATTTTACTCCAAAGGTTGGGCTTCCAAATGCTCCTTAACACATCGAGACATGCAAGCACTAGTGACTCATCTACGAGTCACTCATGCTATTTACTGTCCAACACCTGGGTATTTGGGAAGCCTTCAGACAGTCCCACAAATCGTTTTGTAGCTTCCATGTGATCACACACACTGAAGAGGGAAAGGCTTCTTTCTTTAGTTGTGTCTGGACTCTTACTTCAGTTCTTGTGACCAGAGATTTCTTGCCTAGACTGATCCCCTTATAGCTCTCCTGATTGTAGCAAATGTTTGTTTGTTGTTGAGTGTTCGTTCCCTGGCTCCTTTGTATTGTTGTAAGTTTGTTTTAAAGCTTTCAGTACTGATAAAACATTTCTAAATGAAGCTTCTACCTGATGACCAGTGGGGCGTTGAGGTGCCAAAATCTAGAGCTGTTCAGCTGAGCAGCTGGACCCTCTTCTGGAGGCTTTCTCTTCAGGGCTCTTCATGCTGTACGTTTCTTTTTGGACCCAGGTGCCCAAATTCCTTACTAAAGAGAGATGCTGCATGGTGAGCATCTCCAGATTTCCCATAACTGTGCTAGAAATCAAGGATGTATTAAAGTAAGGGAGATGGCACTGTGAGGCTTGATCACGAGGTTGTGGAGGACAGGAGAAGTGCCTGAGGACTGGAGGAAAGTAAATGTCACTCTGATCTTCAAAAAAGGCAAGAAGGAGGACCCAGGAAATGATAGGAAAGCAAATGTGACTCCAGTCTTCAAAAAGGGCAAGGAGGAGCTGGGACACTATAGGCCAGCCAGCCTTACCTCCATCCCCAGAAAGGTGATGGAGCAGTTCATCCTGGAGGTCATCTCCAGGCATGTAGAGGAAAAGAAGGTTATCAGAAGTAGTCAACATGGATTCACCAAGGGGAGATCATGCTTGACCAACCTGATACCCTTCTATGATGGTGTGACTGGCTGTGTTGACAAAGGGAGAGCAGTGGGTGTTGTCTATCATGACTTCACTAAGGCATTTGACACTGTCTCCTATAGCATCCTCTTAGACGAGCTAAGGAAGTGTGGGTTGGATGAGTGGACAGTGAGGTGGATTGAGAAGTGGCTCAGCAACAGAACTCAGAGTCGTGATCAATGGGGCAGAGTCTGGTTGGAGGCCTGTAACTAGTGGTGTTCCCCAGGGGTCTGTGCTGGGTCCAGTCCTGTTAAAATATATCCATCCATGACCTGGATGAAGGGATAGAGTGTAACCTCAGCAAGCCTGATGATGATACCAAGCTGGGAGGAGTGGCTGATGCACCAGAAGGCTGTGGTGCCCTCCAGCGAGACCTGGAGAGGCTGGAGAGCTGGGTCGAGGGGAACCTGATGAAATTCAACAAAAGCAAGTGCAAGGTCCTGCACCTGGAGAGGAACAACCCCATGCACCAGTACAGGTTGGGGCTTGACCAATTCAGCAGCTCTGCTGAGAAGGACCTGGGAGTGCTGGTGGACAAGCTGACCCTGAGCCAGCAATGTGCCCTTGTGGCCAAGAAGGCCAACAGTATCCTGGGCTGCATTAAAAGGATTGTGGCCAGCAGATTGAGAGAGGTTATCCTCCCCCTCTACTCTGCCCTAGTGAGACTGCATTTGGAGTCCAGTTTTGGGTCCCCCAATTTAAGAAGGACAGGGAACTACTGGAGAGAGTCCAGCGGAGAGCTACCAAGATGATCATGGGGCTGGAGCATCTCCCATATGAGGAAAAGCTGAGACACTTGGGTTTGTTCAGCCTGGAGAAGAGAAGACTGAGGGGGGATCTCATCAATACTTATAAATATCTGAAGGGTGGATGTCAAGAGGATGGGACTGGACTCTTTTCAGTGGTGCCCAATGACAGGACAAGGGGCAATGGGTACAAGTTGGAACACAGGAAGTTCCACTTAAATATGGGAAAAAACTTCTTCACTGTGAGGGTGCCAGAGCAGTGGAACAGGCTGCCCAGAAAGGTTGTGGAGTCTCCTTCCCTGGAGACATTAAAAACCTGCCTGGACGCGTTCCTGTTTCCCCTGCTCTAGGTGTCCCTGCTCAAGCAGGGGGGGTGGACAAGATGATCTCCAGAGGTCCCTTCCAACCCCTACCATTCTGTGATCTGCAGGACTTAGTTGAGGTACTGTGGAAGAAGTAACCATGTCACAAGGAAGTGTCTTGTTTCCTCTGTAAGGTCAGCATGGGAATGGGGGAACTGACCAAGTGCTATTTTATCCCTGTTTCTTTTTAAAGGTGGGGTTTTTTTCAGTCTCATCAAGTAAGCAGTCAGGACTTCTAGTGCAGCAGCCAAGGAGGATGTTGGTGGAGTACTGGAAGAGGAAAAACTGTTGGTAGAGGAAGCCCAGAGCCGTTGGGACCTGAGGGTTCTAAGCAACTGGGATTTCTCAATCCTTAACCACAGAAATGAGGAAGAGGAATTGAAGAGATCCTCTTTAGAAGGTCCACCTTATCAGAGTGGAGGAGTTCTTAGGGTGCTTCTTGGAATGTTTGCATGACACGTTTTTTTCCCCCCCTTCCAGAGTCGAAGTCCTGTATTCCTGAACAGTGCTCTGTTCTCAGGCACACTTACTCTTGCACCATTTGCTAATCTCTGAGATGAACAGCCTAGCCTGCACTACATGCTTCCCTGTAGGGCCCCTACTGCGTGCTAACCTTTACCTCTTTGCTCCTTCTGTAATCTTTCTCGTCCCAAACTTTCTTAAGAGTGTTAAGGCTCACTGTTTCTGAAATTCCTGCGGGAAAATTTTTTGACATCCAGTACAACAATCTTGGTTTTCCACTGACTTTGCAAATTAGGAGCTCCCCTAATCTCCCAGGAAACAGTTCTGTGCTCATGTGAGATGACCTCTTGAAGACCTCATGCGGGATGTAGATATCAGTTTAGTTCAAGATTTCTGGGACTTAACTGTTTTTCTCTTTGCTGCTGAGCCAGTCTGTTCTGGCAAGCCCTGGCTGTGGGAGAAAGAGTGAGTTACTAAGGATCTGATGAGCATGAAAGGAGCTGCCTAGGGCCTTGGGCTCAGCAAACTTGTAGAAGAGCAGTTTGATTTCTTCCAGGCCAGTCCCTGACAACATTAACCTCTTGCAGAATATCTGCTTTCTGTCCCTTTGCACCCAGCAGCTCTAAGGTTTCTGCTTTCTTACTGCCTCTTGGCAGCTCTCCCTTCCAGCCTGACAAATTAATCCTTCCAGTTCTGTTCTGTTCACTGGCCTTTTCATCTTTCTCATCTCTTCCTGGAAGCTCGAGCTCTCCACCCAAGTTGCTGTAATTTAAACAACATTCAAAAAACCTCTCACTGAAATGTGTGCTTTGAATTTTCTTCTGCAGCTACTGTTGGCTGTCCTACCTGCCAGTCTCCAGACATGCTAATAGATGTATGGCATAAGTCATCATTTCTCCAACCATTGTGGTTGGAGAAAGGAGCACTGGGTGGTTGTATACAGCCCATCTGTTAAAGAGCAGTGCTGGGATTTTAGTTTGTTTTTACAGTAACCAGTCTTTTATAAGAAAACAAAAAAATTCCATCCTAATCCTGAATTATTCATTGGGCGCTTACATAGCTGGGTTTGCAATTTTTTTTTCTCCTGTATCCCTCAGGAAATTTAAGAAGCAATTTGTAGTTGATATGGACCATCTTGTCAGTAGGTTATGCCATGCTCTGCTAACAGTAGAAGGTGGTGGTGATTATACTCTGGTGTTGAAGCGCTGTTCAGTGGGTAGAGAGAAAATTTGGGCATGTTCTGTTGAAGATCTGAAGTATCTTCCTAGCTCTGACTGGAGTGACCCAGTGTAACCTGTACATTGAATTTGTTTGCGGACTGAGGGAATGTCTACCTGGCAGCCTCCTAAGGCAAAGTATGAGTATTGGACATGGTCCTGGATAAAGACTCTGAAATTCATAGTATAAGTGAATTCAGACCTTGTATTTTGCTGGCAGCCAGCTGAGGACAACTGTATGCCCCACCATGCTGGGATTTGGGAATGTGTTATGTACAGACATTTCATTGGTGGGTGGTATAGTGGAATATGATACTTGGGTCAGCTGATGTGCTGCATTCTTTAGGGTATCTTATATGCCTATTCTATGTTTTTTTTTTTTCTCCTCTTGTGAATGTTCTCAGATGTGACAGTCTGTAGCAGTTAAAAGAGGCTATTAGTCATAGGTGGCCCTAGCTTGGGGGTTAGAACCTTAAAAGATACCTACTGTGCTGTTGGCTGCAGCCTTATCCTACTTGTTCTTTGTGTGGCTCCAGCTGGCAGTTCTCTGAAGTGGTGTTTTCCTGGCTTCAGAAACTTCTTGCTACCTTGGGGTTTGCATTATCAGCGTGGGTCTTGGACATCTGAGCTGTTCTTTCCCTGAAAAGATATGTTGATAACGGGGTCGCCTTCATTTCTGTAGATACTGCAACATGCAAGGGTCAGTAGTCCCCATATGCTGTATTCCTCAATTACAGCAGTTTACCTCCTGCTCCTTTGAAGGTAGTCATTTACAACCCCAGTAACCTTGACAAGTTACTGTTGCACTTCCTGCTAGAAGGAACCTGGGCTTCCCAGTTGGGTATTTGTCCCTCTGGTCACTTGTCTTTCCCCAGGCTGTCTCAGAGCAGCTGGTATTCATCATCTAATACTCTGCAGTTTTTGCAGTGATTTGCATCCTGCACACAGTTAGCACTTTTAGTTACAGCTTGTTCTCATTATCTTTGGGAGGTTTTCCTCCAGCCAGTATTTATTGTGAAGTCTCTGTATTTTTAGGCTGGACTGTGCTGCCTCCGCAGTTAGCTGCAGACATGGAGGAAGGGGAGGGATGTTGTGAGTTCTTCCTCGGTGAGGAGAACTGGTGATTTCCTGGCAGGCTGAATGTTTCGCACAATGAATCCTTTCATTACGCTTCCAGGAACAGGGAGGATGCCGGACCAGCTCGTGATTCTCGATATGAAGCACGGAGTTGAAGCAAAGAACTACGAGGAGGTATGTCCCCTGGCTGCCTGCACTGCAGGCTCCCCTTTCCCAGCACTCACGTGATGCCATTTGTAGATCTGGGGCTCATGATGGGAAGCTGTTGTCCCAGCAGTCATGAAAGCCTCTCTGCAACCTACAATTCCCATGAATTTGTGTGTTAGGGGAGGAAAAAAAAAAAGGGACAAACATCAGCTAAAATTAATTCTGTACTCTGGGAACTGGAGCCTAATGTGTGAATGTCTTTGCTAGGACAATGTGACACAGCTTCTGGGCATAGATATTAGAGGCAACAAGAGACTGGGATGTGAAGTTACCCCAGCCCCAGTAGTGGAGGGCATTTTAGGTTAATATCAGATCCTCCTAAAGGTCAAGTTGCATTGTTACTATTCTTACCTTCCTGACTATAAGATGTACTGGCTCAACAGCCCTGAAATGGTGCTTGTGCATTTCTAAGAACTAGCAGTGTGTCAGTGTACAGGTGTTTGGCAGAGTAGTAGTAGGTGGTATGAAACGGGTATTTGAGTTGAAGGCATGACATTGCAAGCAGGCATAAAGCCTAAACTTTTCCATCTTAGGAGGACATAGCTTTCTTAGACCCAAGAGTCAGCTGTGCAGAATAGCTGTTGTTTTGTGTCTGGGACAGTCCTGGCTGGTTTGGATGCTGAACTTTGATGGCTGCTACTATGCTTTTGGCTCCTGAGAATTTGGGGTCAGTCAGCCCCCAGCACAGCACCTGTGCCTGAGAAAATGAAAGTTGTAGGTGCAGAAAGGTTCCTGCAAATGCTTGCTGTGTCCACTATGCCCAACAGTGTGGAAGAAGCCTTAGGGAGGAGAGTAGGTAGCAGGGGAGGCTATTTATGGTGCCAGTTAGAAAATGAACAAATTTCTGAGATGAGCACGCTGGAGTTTTTATAAATTTTTGAGCTTTGGGCTAGCTGGTCCTGAATGGCTTAAGCCAGTCTAGAGCACATCCTACATGGAGAATGAAAAAGTGCTAGGGGTCAGAGAAGAGCAGAGCAGTCATCGGGCCAGCTGTCTGGCAACCAGCTACTGAAGGATTACAAGATGTTGAAATCTTATGGGATGACCCCTGAGAGTGTAACTGGGAGGATTATGGTGACTACATTTACAGAACCTCTTTAAATACAATCCCGTGGCATACTCTGAGTTATATTACTCTAGTGCTACTTAGAAGCATTTTCCCCATGCAGAAAGATTCTCATATGCCCATATATCTACATACTCAATGGTTGTACTGATAAAACTGTCTTGGAATAAAAGTAAGTATCTGTTATGCATGTCAATGTAGTTAGATCGATGGAAAAGGTCCATGGACAAACATGGGAAAAGAAGAATTTAGACTTGCAGTCCCACGTGATACCAAATGCAGATCTTGGCAGTGCTGGTGAGCATCCTTGACTTGTGAGGACCTCTCAGAGTAGCAGCCTGTGTTGAGCAGCGTGTCTGCAAAAGACACAAACTAATTACTGTTTGTACAGCTCCTATGGATTTTTAGCAATGCTGATTTGCAGTGTGTTTTTTCTCTTTCATCCTCTCTTTCCCCAGGTTGGTGTAGTACTTGTGGGTTTGACAGATTGCTGTAAGGCCTCAGAGGGGAGGACTGTTGCTCAGGTTTCCCTCCTGGAATTGCTGCCTTTTTGAGCCTTTTGCTTGTGATGTTCATCTGCTGTAAAGTACCAGTGACCTGTCTTTCTCCCCAGTTCTTGTTGAACTGCTGCAAGGAGACTTGATGCAGGGAGTTGATTGAGGGTCACTGATACTGTCCTGCTTGTGCAGGGATATATGCAGTGAGAGGAAGGATGATGTCCAAGTCTGGCTTCATAAGCTTTCATAGATGCAGGGCATTCTTGGAGCAAAGCAACTAGGAGAGTGGGCTGGTTTAGAAAACCTGACTGCATGGCAGTGTTACAGCTTAGTTCTCTGGGGTAGGGAGGAATAACATTCTCCATTCAGTAAACAGAAACTAAGGTAGGGAAAAGTGAAAAGACATTTCAGAGAGCACCAAGAAGGCCTGGCGATCTAGATTCTTTTCCAGATCAGCTACTCCTTGCCAATTCTTGGCAATAGCGTGTCTCTCTCTATGCTGGGAAGAGAGTTAGGCTTTGATGTATCTTTGAGAGGCCCCCAAGAAGATCAGTGGAGTTGTCTCAGTTGTTCTGATGGTCCACATGCTCCTTCTAGGATGATGGTGTTCTACCATCACAGATGCTTGGTGGGATTTTTACAAAATCCCTTGGAGCATCTGTGTGTATTTGGTTCACTAAGGATGAAAGAGGTTCCAGAATGTGTGTCTCAGAGTACATGCAGGACTGAAAGTAGCTATCAGATGTTTCTAGCCACACCTATTAAGAGCAGCTGAAGGGATGCAGGGATGAAGGGAGCAGACAAGCCATGATTTTTTCGAGTAGAACCTTTGTAGTCCTCTGTGATGGGGAAAAGTGCCCTCCAGGAAGATAATGGAGCCGGTCAATGCAGGGTTAGCTTGTCAGTCAAGCTGCCTGAGACCTTGTGTGTGTTACAGACCTGCTGCTCTAGCTGTGCCAATAGAGTCTGGGCTATAGGCACGCTTAACACTGGTGCCAGTTTTTCAGCACAGCTTTGCTGGCAGATATATGTCCAGGCCACAGGGTTTTGCCAGTACAGCCTATTGCCTAGAAAGCAGGAGAGGTTTAACCTCCCTTTTCCTACCCCTCCTCACAAACGCACTCCAAATTGACACTGCTATGCTGGCAGAGCAGTAATATGCAGCCTGCTTCAGCATAAAAATCCTCCGACGACTGCTTGAGGGCCTGCTGCTTGCCAGGATATGCGCGTCATGGAAGACCCTTCAGTGAAATGGCTGATTAGATAGCACTGGCCTGGTTACGAGCATCTCTTCAGATGGGCTCTGATGCCCAGGCAGCTGCCTCTGGAAGCAGCGTTTTGGGAATGCCTGCACTCTGCGTGCCCTGTTGCCTGCCTGTTGGCATCTGGACCACAGAGGGATGCAATCCTGTGGCTTATGTCTGAAATCCCGTGTGGCAGTGAGACCAGTGGTGAGCTGCAGGTGCTCCTTGTGGTTTTTTTTGTAGTTTCTGAAGCACATCTATTTTCTGCTGTGTTACTTGGGGACACGGCATCTGGCTTTCATGGCAGGGGCCTGTCGCTCATTGGTAATAGTGACAAATTCTACGTGAGAATCAGAGTTACCCAAACCCTACACTGTAGTAGTGGCAGGAATTGCAGTTAGTTTCCTTTGAGTAATGTTCTTGTCTCACAGATTTTACACAATATATAACCAGGTTACAGCCAGGACTGGGGAAGGACACAGGTATACATATTTAACTTTAAATAGTTGCTGTTGTGGAATGTGCTTTCTAATCGAATTTCCTGTGCATTTTTCTTTTTGGATACAAGTCTGTGACTTCCAGGACTGTGGGTTGCATGTTTTGTACAAAAATGATGTCGTATAAAAACAGCTTTTATGAGGGAAGTGCATTTTTCTTTAAACTGACCCAATGGCATCCTGTCCCATAAGTATTTCAGCAGCGTCATCTGGTGGCTTGAGGCAGATGGAGCACTTTGTAGCTGTGTGGTCTCTACCAAGAGCATATGCTGCCCTTGAGGTCATCAGTCTAAGTGATAAAAGCCCTGAGCTCTTGTGGGTGTAATCAAACCACTACTGGGAATCAGGCTGCCCGGGCTTTCTGGGGCATGTGGCAACAGCTAGGAAAGTGAGCCTTGGTGCTAATATCCTGCATGCCTATCGAACAATATCGTATACGTATGTAAGTTAGTTGCCTGTATGTCAGGCTGTAACTTCCGTTCAGTGGAGGTTTAGTCATGTGCCAAGCTCTTCTACCCACTCCTCGGAAGCCAACTGTGAATAAGCTAACATTAGGCCGAATAAGGAAGAAATGTGCTTGTATGCATACTGTGCTCCTCCGTTGTGTAGGAGGGGTAGTAGGAAAGTGTGCTTCAGTGAACAGGTGGGAGAAGTGATAGTGTTTTATGCAACGGTAGTTTCTGGCTTGTCGAGGTGTTTCCCTAGGGGAGGATGCCCCAGATCTGTAGTACGTGAGGAGGAGTGGTTCAAACTGGCAGTAAAAGCCCATGTGGGAGCTTTTGGTTTTGGCTCAGTGATTGCCTGACTCTTCTGTTTTCTAGATTGCTAAAGTGGAGAAGTTGAAGCCTCTGGAAGTAGAACTGAGGCGCCTGGAAGATCTTTCAGAGTCCATTGTTAACGACTTTGCCTATATGAAGAAACGGGAAGAGGAGATGAGGGACACGAACGGTAAGAGACTGTGTGCTCCTTCAGTGGGATGGAGCTCTAAGACCCCTTACTTCTGCTGAATGTGTTATTAGGACAGCATTTGGAGATCAAGCAATTATAGTGGTCTCTGCCTGTTCTTTTCCTAGTGGGGAAACCTGCTGCTATTTCTCTCCTCCCAATGCAATCACTGAGTCTTCTGTGTCCCACCTCTAGAAATCATTTCTTTCTGTCTCTGTTCCTAATGTGAATTACTCTGTACCATTTGACGACATTTTCACCTTGTTCCCTCTCATCCTTCTCTCTTTTTTTTCTCTGCTTTTGTTCTCAACTACTGCTGGTGCTTAGGTACCCTTGCCTTCATGCTGTATGATATCTTGCCTTTGAAGTTTCACACAGGTGGGGAGAGAAAATCCTGGGAACTTTGCCCTGTTGAGGCACATCCTGTGATGTCAGACTCCCGTGCAATGGTTTGTTGTCTGTTTCAGAGTCGACAAACACCCGGGTTCTGTACTTCAGCATTTTCTCCATGTGCTGTCTCATCGGACTGGCCACCTGGCAGGTTTTCTACCTGCGTCGCTTCTTCAAGGCCAAGAAACTGATTGAGTAAAGGAGCAAGGCCTCCTCCCCCTCCTCTCAGACCCAGCTGGACACCACTGGGACCCAGCCATGGCCCTCTGGAGCCATCTCACAGATGATACCCACTGACTGGAGCTTTTCTGCAGATACTCGGACCCTAAGGGGGGGGGGGAGCCTAAACACTGGAGGCAATGGGGGACTTATGAAATCCTGTTGGATGTTGAGGGTGGGGGAGGTTGTGAAGGGTTTGGGGATTCCTGGGGCAGCGATTAAATAAAAAAAGATGTTTCTATGACAGCTGCAGCAAGTTTTTGCGCTGTCTGTTCTCTTTTTATAATCTTGGCTTGATGATGTCTCCCATCTGAATGTGACTGTAGTGTTACTCTGAGCCACTTGACCCTGCTAAGCTCTTTGGGTGCCATGCAGCTAGCACTGGGACAGGGTGGGGGATTCCCTGTTCTGACCAGCTGGGATCTAAGCCTTGTGCAAACAGAGGTGAATGCAAAGCAATAGGATTCATCATTCCAGCAGGGCCTGAGGATAGAGGGAGGTCCAAGGTTTGGTCCCTGTCGTGGACCTCTGTGTTTCTCCCTGTGGGAGCTGGTGTCTTTGTGTTGACAGGTCAGGGCACTTGAGCATACGGTGCTTCAGCCTGGAGGAAGGGGATCCTTGGAAGGAGGGCTTGGGGACGTGTTTGAGCTTGGAAAGGAGGAGCCTGCTTTGCTCAGATAAGCTGTCTGGCCTTGGTCCCGCCCTTGCTCCATGTGTTTGTCTTGGATTTGCCTCTTGTTCTGAAATGATGCAGCAGCTTTCCTGAAAGCCTTGGTCAGGGACAGCCTTTTGTGCAGACGGGAGGCCTCAGTCATATACAGTCACAGAGCAGATAGGAGCAGGTTATGCTAGGAAACTTGGTCTTATATTGAGCAGGAGACTTTTCTCATGTAACAGTGTAGGGTTTATCCAGCAGGCAGCTGGCTGAATCTCATTTTCTGAGACCTCAAAGCAAGGTGGGCTGCTGCTCATGTGAAGCATAGGGGCCTGTAAGGGTCTGAGGGTGCAATGGTGCCTTGCCTGTTGGCAGAGGAGTTGGAAGAATACGGATGAACTCTAAAAAGCAGTACAGGGCAGGAATAGTCTAATTGTACATCTGGGGGAGGCTGAACTGTGCCCTCAACAGAATTGTTATTCTCCTATGCGGTACTACAGAGAGAGCAAGCAGCTTCTTGTCATTTCTCAGCCGTCCAGATGGCAAGATGTTAAATAAGCCAGGCTGGGAAAAAACAGGTAGGTTAACTTCCTGGATGGTACCTGCTGCAGTTTTTAGGCAGTGACTAAAATTCTTTCACCTTCTCTGCATTCCTTCAGAGCCAATGGTTTGGCAGCACAGCATTCTGGTGTTGTGTGCCTAGACACTTCTGGCTAGGGAAGGGGTTGTCATGGCTCTGGGCCTGGGCTACCATTTTGAAAAAAGCATGGTTTTATAATTTCTGACCAGAATCTGATCTATTGCTGGGAAGGAGACTGTTGTCCAGGGAGACGCAATGGGAAAGAGGATGAAAAGATGACCACCTGTCATAACTACATTGCCTCCCCTTTGCCATTGCCAAGTTCCTGCAGTTGTTAGTTCCACTGGCAAGTGCTTAGATTGCTTTTGTTTCCTTTTTGATAAAGCCATATTAAGAATCCAAGTCCACTCCTCTGCCCTTGCATCCATTTTATCCTTGTACGTTTTTGAAAGCTGTTACAGTGCAGAACAGCAGTGATTCCACAGGTCTGAATTGCAGAAGTCATTTGAAGGTAGTTTTAGGTCCTACAGTTTGAAGTCTGTAGATCTGTTAAGATATTGCTTTTGTTTTTATATAACTTGAAAAGACAGCACAAGAAAGGGACTTTTCCAGTCTTGTCTGTTTTGATATCCCCTCCCCATCCTTATCTGAGTACAAAGATACCTTTGTCTTAAAAATGGTGGCGAGGCCTTAAGTTCCCCAGGTGACTGTTACACTATCATTGTTCTGGTGTTGCATTTTGACCTTCACTGTACTGGTATGGTTACTGGGGAGCAAGCGTGGGGTACTGGTGTGGATTTACCTGTAATGACTGGTTGGGGGATTTTTGTCAACTTTCTCAAATAAAATTTCTTTGGGGAAAACAACCCACCTCAGTGTCCATGCGAGTCTTGTCCTCTTTGTGCACATTCCTACCGACTGCTGTTTCCTGCAAGCTGACCTGTCACAGGAAGCAGCAAGTACACAGACCCCCTGCAAGCCTTTGGGTTTCTCTTGCAACTGTGAATTTCTAAAGAATTTGAGAATTCCAGACTCGGGAAAGGTGCCGGCTTGATGGGCTTCTCTGTGGAATGGGACCAGCACAGCAAGCAAAGTGTCTCTAATACAGGATACCATTTGTTGCTTTTCTTACCCCTCTTCCTGATTATATCCCTCCACATGGAGGAATTTTGAGGCTGATAGTGAAACAGGGCAGGTGCTCTAGAGGACAAGATGCAGTTTTTCACTGTCAGCTCCCATGTAAAATTTAGTTCATTAAGACAAATGAAGTTACTTCCAGTTTTGTGCTTTAGAGGAAATTTCAAATTGTTGCAAAGATGAGTTGGTCCTATGTGTGTGGCAGATGCTTACTGAAGAGAATGGTTAAGTACTTACAGAACTGCTGTCCAATCTCTCTTGAGCCTGCAAACCTTTTGTCATGCAGCAGCCAGGTGATACATGCCACATAACAGGACTGGGGCATATAAGCACTACATAACTAGTTAGTATTATCGGGGCAAATTTCAAGAAAGGAAATTCCCAGATCTTTGGATAAGGATTAGTCTCGGCAAGTTCTTGCCCGGATGAATATTTGAGTATGTGAAATCGTACAGCTGTTCTTATGCGGTAGGTTGGCGCTGGGTCTGGGCTGTTTTACAGCACTGCAGGTGCAGAGCTGGTGTCTTCGTTCCATTTTACTTCTGGGAAATGGGCTAAAGTTGAGTTGTTGCAGATACTTGGGTCAGAGCCCATCTTTGTGTGTGACAGATGCATCACTGGTAAATCTGTAATTGCCTGTAGCAAACTGCATCAGACATTTCCAGCCTCTTCCACCCACTTGTCAATGTGACTAACGATTTAATTATCACACTACTTAACACAGTGCATGAGCATTCCTAAGTAAGGTATATCTTTGCGTGTTCCCCCTCCTGCTCTGCCAACGTAGGCTGCACTCTGTACAAAGTGCCTCCTGCAGCTGCTGTGTGTGTGCACGCATGAAAGGATGAGCATTTTTACACGCTGTTGCTCATTTCTTACAAGCTGCTCCAGTATGTGAGAAATAACCCAAGTGTACAACACCTGTGTTGTCTCCTAACTGGCAGATCAGGGACTTGGGACTCAAACTAGTTTGGCAACTGGTTGGCGAGATCATTAGCGGATTCCTGCCTGCGCATTTCATGGGGTCCTGCAGCAGAGGTTTTGGAAAGTAGTGTGGCCTCTCTTCAGCCCTGCCAGTTCATGTGATGTATTTCTGTCTCATATCTTCAGTTGTGTCCCTGTACTGTACTGTCCACTGTACTTGTCTTTCAGGTGCCTGAGATGGCCTTGCCCTTAGTGAACAAAGTCTCTGGGAAACGAACTTCCCATATGTTGAAGGTGGCTTGTTGGGAAGGTGAGAGCACAAACCTGAAATGCATACATCTTTCACAGGAGGAAAAAAAAAAGTCAGATCTGGTGAAGACTGCAGGAGTTCAGGGTTGGTAGTTGTGTCTGCTGTCCATTCTCCACCCAAAAAAATTTTCAGGCTTGTGCTTGTTCTGTTTTTCCTCCCCCAAACCACCACTGGTGGTGGTGTGGCAGCCTGCCTTTCTCTGAAGAGGTGGAAGGAGCAGAGGATTTAGAAAAACTGCCTGTTTGGACCTTTTTGTGAACTGAAACAGGTGAGCCCAAGCTTTTGCTGCATCACTAAAATACTTGATTTGCTGAGTAGCGTTTGTAGGAAGCCTGTTTTGCTTTGCACTGGAAGTGTGTTGCACTGGCAAGAGTTGGGAGTTGCGCTGTTTGAGCTGCAGCTGAAGTGACTTAAACTTTCTGCAAAATGGCAGTAATTTATCCCCGATTACTTCTTCTGTTGCCAGACGTCCATGAGGTCTATCACATTAAACTCTGCATTAGCTCCTGCACTTCCAGCTTGCTGACACAGCCTGCTGTGGTCTCCAGGTGTTTGTCCCAGTGATCATAGCTATGAGGATAATTTTTTTAGCTCAAGTTTGGAGAAAGCTGCTGTGTCCTGTAGGATCAACCTGACTTGTTCTATTTCAGTTTTTGCAATAAAATGTACATGTTGACTAACTTCCTTTGGGGGCATGTTACTCAAAAAAGGCAACGACAGAACCGTGCTCACATTGCTTAGTCTCACTTATGTGGTTGCCTCTGTCACTTAATTTCCTTTCATAGCCGATATTCCTGAGGTATCTTTTCCCTGGGCTTTTAAATTGGTTGCATTAAGTGATCTCTGCATAAGCTGCACCAAGAGGTTCTGTTGGAATTGTAATGAGATGAACTTGGTTTTTGTTCGTTATACAGGGGATGCTGTTCCTACAGCTACCACACAGATGAGGCAGGCAGAAGGGAGGGTGTGCTTGTGTTTTCCAGCTATACCCCATTACAGCTCTGGTCTGATCTGCTGCAGAGCTTTACCCTCTAGGGTTTTCTCACCCATAGCAGCTGCTCGGTCTTTTATTCCCCCCTGAATATACTTTGTTCGGATAGTCTTCCCCCAGGTGTAAGTTATTTGCTATACATATGTAACTGGAATCTCATGGTGGTGTCTTTTTAATTATAACTAATCATATAGATGCTTTGTCATTTCTTCCTTCTCAGCGTGGACTGCTCTTTCCTTGTGTTAGTAACATAATCAATGTACTGTCTTGACTCTGAAAACTATGAATGAGATCTTTGAACTGAGGCTGATACTTGCTATGATTTGGTTTAAATGTCAGGGTTCCTACTCTTACCCAAATTCGTCCTTTAGTAATGATTTTGCAAGAGGCAGAATGGCACACTGCCTCTAGGTGGTGTGATTTCTTTAACTGCTTGAGCAAAAAATTCAGTGTAAAGTTGGGTGTGTATTCTTCGGTCATATTCCAATAAACTGGAGTGGGCAGCAGCTGTTACTTCCCTTAAGGGCATCTTGCTGAGAGTTACTGCCCTGCTTCTTAAAGTGTAGTAAAGGCAACGCTGTTGGGTAGCTAAACCTGATTGTAGCTACTACTGTGATTGTTTTGTGGAAGTATGTGTATGATACTGTAGATAATAATGGGCAGAATAACTCTACTTTTCAAATTGGAAAAATGAAGATTGACTTTTTCAGTTAGTCTTCTGTTTTCTACAACTGTTCCATCTTCCTTAATCCCATCTCTGTGAGATTTTGCCATCTAGATTTTTAAAAAATTATTATTTGCCAGATGACGTTTTGCCAGGTACTCCCCTTGCAGTGGAGGGAGTGAATGATCCTTAGCAGAACATGTCTGAGCTTTTTCATGCATTCCTGCAAGCTCCTTTATTCTAAAACTGACGTGCTATCTTTGCTGCTTGGAAGGACGTCTTGGTATGGAATCAGTTATGAAGCACAGCAAATAAACTTTGATGGATAAGTTACTTTTAAAATAGGTGCATATAATGCTGAACAGCTCTTTAACCCTCACCACATTGCAAGGAACCCCGCTCGTTGCTTCATGCCCTGAGCAGTAAAGCATCTTCCCAACGTAGTGGGATAAGAGCCAACCAGGCTTTGTTGTACCTGGTTTTAGGGATTTGTGCTTCAGCTCCTGATGTCTTCTGTAAGTGTAGGATCACCTGTCCTGAAGTGAACATTTCCCATCGTTCAACTCTGCTTTCGTATCTGTGGCTGTGACTGCTGAACTTTGAAAACAAAATACTGAAATGGCGATGGTGTGCATTATCTGTGAAGAAAATAAATTACATACCTAAGATTAAGGTTGCTAATACTTCCTTATGACAGAGAAGTTATGCAGCTCCAGATCTAAAGTGTTATTTGTGAAGCTTTCAGTTTATTTCATCTTGGTTAGAGAGATGTGTCATGGAGTGGCACGGTAAGGGATGCCACTATGTTCTATTAATGGTGTGAAGTGTGTATCCACCAGAGATGCCCTTGTCTTTCCAGCAGACCTTTGAGCTTGGGATACAGCTGTGTTGTTTAATGGTGTCTTCTCCCTTGTAGCAGTTTTCAATGTGTATTTTGTGTAGAAAAGTTAACATCTGTGCAGTAAGAAATACTAATGACTTTTTTTCTGGATATAAATCAGTTAGTTTACACAGGTTTTTTATCACCAAAATATAATTTGAAGGCTTTTGGGGAAAATAACCTTGAACTCTTGACTTCTTGGGAAGCAAAGTGACATCTCTGTCAAGCGCTGAGGCAACCTCTGCTTTGTGCAGGTTTTGTTAGGCCAAGGCGTGGCAGGAGGAGGAGGTGGGAGATGGCTTCGGCAGCCTGCGCTGAATTCCAGGCGTTGCATGGCTCAAAGCGCTGGTTTTAACACCGTTTGAGACCCCGGCTTTGGGAGGTGGCCGGGCCGAGGCTGCGGCCGGGCCCCGGCGGGAGGCGGGAGCGCGGAGGTCGCGGCGACGGCAGGAAGCGGTTCCGGGTCGGCGGCGGGAGCCAACATGGAGCCCGTCGGGCTGGCGGGGCCTCGCTGAGGGAGAGCCGGGCCGCCGCGGGGCCGCGCCGCCGCCATGTCGCTGGGCGAGTACGAGCGGCACTGCGACTCCATCAGCTCCGACTTCGGCAGCGAGTCCTCGGGCAGGGGCGGCTCCCGCGGCGGCGGCAGCCTGCCCGGCGAGCAGGAGGAGCTGCACTACATCCCCATCCGCACCCTGGGCCGCGGCGCCTTCGGCGAGGCCACCCTCTACCGCCGCACCGAGGTAGGCTATCCCGGCGGCGGGGCGGGCCGCGTCGGGCCCCGCCAGGCGGCGGGAGAGGGGGCCCTCTCCTCCTCCTCTTCCTCCTCCCCCTCCCCCGAGGAAGGGCCCTCGAGGGCCGCCCTCAGGGCGAGCCGGGCGGTTTCCAGAGGCTGGGTGCTTGGAGGGCCCGGGACTTGTCCCCTGGCGTGTCTGACAGAAAGCCCCCCGGGTGACAGCCGCCCCCGGGTGACAGCCCCCGGCGGGAATAGCCCGGGTGCGAAGCGATGACTTTGGCACCTCGGCATCAAGGGGCACAGGGTTTGGGTTTCGGCATGTTTGAGTGCCGCCAACCTCTCGGTCCCCAGAAGTTTTGTAGGAGATGCAGAGACTCTTCTGATGCTGATAGATTCCTCGTTTTTCTATGTTTTATTCTGGTCTCGGAGGACATGAGGACATCTCATACAGGTGACTCTCTCACGTGATCAGCATTTCAGTGTAACCAGGGGATGCTGGCTGAAAAGCCAGTCCTCCCAATACACCCAAGTCATTTAATCCCATCCAGTTCAATCATAGTTGTGCTTTTTAGCGGCTGTCACAGAAAAGCACTTCACTTGGTTCCCGTGGTTCAGTTTTCTTCTGGGGAAAGGCCATCCTGAGGCGTCACAGCTCGAACAGTTGTAAGTGAACACTGTTCACTTAATGGATTGTGCATCACATGTCTGACAAAATGGGTGAGCCTAACAAAGGCAAACCAAATTTGTTCTCATTTCCTTGATTCTTTTTTTTTAACGGAATACCTGGGTATTTGTAATGGCTTATGGTCTTGTACAATATCCTACAGTTATGGGATTGGAAATGCACTCTTCTCCCTTTATTGAACTGGAGTATGTTTAGTCTTTATTGAAACAAACTCTGTGTCTTTCCCTGGAAACCTTGTAGTATGTTTTTTGGGTTTTGGGTCTGGGTTTGGTTTGGTTTGGTTTTTTTCCCCCCAAACAAATGCTGGCCAGCTAGAAAGATGGCTTCAGGCCATCGCTATTCCTGGCAACAAGCACCACCTCAAAACTTATTGTTGTGAAGAATCTTTGTCTGAAATCTGTAAGAGGCAGGAAAGTCTTTTTACCTTTCCTGAAATTTTAATTTCCTGCTCTAAAGGCACGTACTGTTCTCTTCACAGTAGCATGTTTTTAATTAAGATGTTTTTGTGTTTCAGGATGACTCACTTGTAGTGTGGAAGGAGGTGGACCTGACCCGGTTGTCAGAAAAGGAACGTCGTGATGCTTTGAATGAAATCGTTATTCTTGCCCTGTTGCAGCATGAGAACATCATTGCGTACTACAATCACTTCATGGATAACACCACGCTGCTGATTGAGCTGGAGTACTGTAATGGTGAGGTCCCCACTCCCACTTGCAAACAGGCAGCTGCCATGTTGCTGAGTCACCCTCCTGTAGAACCTGAAGGGAGTATTCCTGGGTTGTCCTCTGGGGAGCAGAGGAGTGGAGGTGAATTCTGCTGCATAGCGCCTGAAGAAGAGATCGTGAACCCTTCTGATTGATTTGTGTCTCAGGTGCCAAAGAAAGAAGCCCAGTAGTTAGTGTGGGCAGTAGGTGATTTCTCGAGTGTTCTGAGTGGCTGGTGCAGTGGAAGAAATGGGTTATTGGTAACATACACTTCTGATGCACCTTGCTGTGCTCTTTTAGGAGGACGGTGGGAAAAGACCATGAGAATATTCAGGCCTCTCTGCCAGTACAGAGTGGGGCTGTTTTTCAGTAGCATCGCTTAGAGCCCTCCATTTGGCAACTATAAATCAAAGCTTAAAAGTCTACTGGGACACTGCAATCAGGACTTTTTCCTGCCTTGTGCTATCAGCTTCTACGTTTACTATTTAATAAAAAAATCTAGTCCTTCTGGTGGTGGAGAAAACTTTAAAATTCCGTCCAAGAGTAGATCACATGGTATTGTTTGGAATTTGCAGGGGAAGCAGTCCTAGCTGGGATGGAGAGGTAGAAGGATTTGATATGAGGGTCTGAGTTGCAGCTGCTCTTAGACTGTGGGAAGAGAAGGTCATGTACAGCTAATACTGCTGGAACAGTGTACCTACCTAGGACTGCAGTATGGTTCCTATTCTGATGAGTGGGACAGCTCCCCTGGCTAGGTATCCTCTGTGTGTTCAGGGGTTACGTTAAGCCTTGACCCATCAGCAGAAACATTTTTTGGTGGGAAAAGCTGTCATCATGTTGTTATCATCTTGGATTGCTTTCACTGGAACAGGTTGGGGAGGACAACAGAGTTGTGCAAAGTATTTTTGAGGGTCAAACACCCTCAGGTTGGCCAAAGCTGGTTTTGCTTCTCTGCTTTTTGTTCTTATGCAGGGTGGAGTCCAGCACAAGAGTAGGGGAATGTGAGCTTTTTGCACCATTTATTTTAGTGGTACTCTGTGTGAATTATTTAGCTGCCCTGAAAAGACTGCATGCTTGGGGTTATGATAAATTCATTGGGCAGCATAGAGAGAGGCTGTGTAGTACTGATGTCTGTACATGTTTGTTAATGTTTCTAAACTGTTTGTTTTACTCTGGGACAATAACCAAGAGATGAGTATAGCCTGCGTTGCCTGCATATGTCTGAGTGGTACAGAACTAGGGACATGAGAAAGAAGGAATCTCATTTAGGCTTACGGATATTGGTTTTACACATGTGTTAATAGTTGTTGCTGTGGCTTTTTTTTTTTTACAGTGTACAAGTCCAAGATATTTTGTGAGTAATTTTAAAAATGAGCTTGGACTAGTTGCTATCAGATGCTCCTCAGAATCCAAAGTTTTTACTGTTTAATTGGCCTGTCTCTTCTGGACATCTAGGAAACACTTTCAAAACTGCGTAAATTTCATCCCCATGGTACAGTAGAGGAAGCCAAGTTTTCGATTTATTTGCCTGTAGTTCTGTATGTATATCATGGTACCATAAGACTTGGATTTATCATGGGGCAACATCAGTGAATACATCTGAGATAGATTTGAGAAGAAAGAGCCAAAATACATTTGTTGAAGCAAGAATAGAGTGTCAGAAGGATAGGTGTGATTAGATGAAGCAAAAAAGAAAGTAATCTGTTCTTCTTTTTGGTACCTGTGCACAGAGGTATTGGTTATCTGAATTAAGAGCTAATTTGTTTACCTGTGTAGGATTTTGGTGATGTACTACCTCTCGTGCTGCTCTTTGGTTCAGAAAAGCTGCAAAAAAGATGGCAAAAAATCAGAGATGGGGAATAGAATTCACTAAAAGCCTGCATAGTCTGGATTGTTAGGAAAGAGGCTCATAAGATGAGGCAGGACTGAATACTTCGGTTAAATTTGCAGTGTGAAGAGTGATTTGTAGATAATTTGTAAATGTGAACGTAAGGCAGAAAAAAAGAAATGTTGAGAGGTTATAGCCAGGCTGAATGAGAAGAAATTAAGTGAAGGGCATCTCAATTAGAATTTTAGAAAAATCTTCCTAACGTGGAAGTCTGAAGTAAGTCCCTCAAGGAGGCAAAGGAACTATTGCGACCTGATTTGGACATCTGCAACTTGACAGGCCCATGGAATTCATACAGCAGAAAGCTGTCTTGCACCATACCTGTGGGAATGGGAAAGGGTCTGGTGTTCCATTACTATTAGGACATAATATAGGAAAATTGGGAAATGGAGTAGCAACAGGATGTGATGAACAATTTAGGATTTACTGATAATTCACCACCTGCAGCCCTCAGCATCATCTCTTTTAGCTCTCCTTGATTTTCAGTCTGACGTCTTGAAATTGTGAGGTGTAGAGGTTATAAATGTTTACATATCCCAAGAAGTGCTTACAGGTAAAAAAGTAGGGACTGCTAGCCTATATCTTATGGATTCACTTTTTAGAGAGTATTAAATGGTGGTGTTAAAAAAGAATCATCTCTGCTTGAGCTTAGATATGCCAGTGAAGTTCTTAGATGGAAGAACTTAATTTTGTGAGTGTCTGACCAGTTTACGTGAAGAGTGCTGAGAGCGAGCTGTAGTGATTCATCAGATTTGAGTATTCCCAGCAGAACCTGTGCAGAGTAACTGCTGCCATTGACTAAGATGAACCTCTCTCTCTTACTCACTTACAAATACAGGAGGAAACCTCTATGATAAGATTCTGCGGCAGAAGGACAAGTTATTTGAAGAAGAGGTAATTTGGATGGGTTTGAGGGAGCAGTGGGGCCGGCCTAACATTCTGGGGATCTGTATCATTATCTGTGTATTTATACAGGAATTTTTCCATAGTGCTGGTGGGGAATTTCTGTGCGTATCTGGGGCCTGACATCCTTCCTCTCCTGTCAAATATTGTGAGCATTTACGGACTATCAGAAACTTCTTATTTTAATTTTTGGCCATCTATAAGCCATATAAACTTCCAAGGGAGGAATAACGAAAGAGCGCACTAAACTGACTTTGGTCACCTTATCTTGGCTAACATTTAACTTTAAAACGTCTTTCTGTGTTTCTTCCTGGTTAGTACTCAGTTTCTCCTCTTAACCATTTTGTAGGTTTTCTGAGGAACATTGGATCTGTCTCACCATAGATTTTCTTTTTCTTTATTCTTTTTAAACTTATTTTCTGCTGTCTGCTTCTACCTCATGCTGAGGTGGTTAATGTTTACACTTATTGACCTTATATAATGATTTTTAAGGCGTTCTGGCTCATGGTGAACATTAAATGGTCACAGTGCATATTCCAGAGAGCCCAACTGTAGATCTTTCCCAGGTGGTCATTAGCTGTCATTCTTAAGTCTTTTCTCTCATTGAATTCTGTGACACTTGTTAGGACAGACACTATGAACAGCAGTAGAACAATCTACCTTTGGAATATCTTTTTAGAGACTTCCAAAACAGGAAATTCTAAATTTTTGTACTCCTGGAAGAGCATCCAAATGATATGGTCAGACCCTCTTGCTGTGCCTCTGTGTGACAGGGACATATGGGGTTTTGGGGGTGTTTTTTGAGCCTCACATAAGGCTTTTATTCCTACCTTTGCAGGTGGTGGTTTGGTATCTTTTTCAAATTGCATCAGCTGTGAGCTGCATTCATCGAGCAGGAATTCTTCACAGGTAGGTGTGGCATGCGATAAAGCTAAGGTAACCAGTGTGGTTCATGGATGTGAGCACAGGACTCCTCAGGGTAGCCTTTGGTTCTGTGTTCAAAGCAAGTGCTGAGCTTCTCTCCAAAGCATAGCTGGACTACCTAGATGTCAAGTATTGCTTTGTAAAGAATTTTTTTTTTTGCTAGAAACTGTCCTGTGATAAATGTGCAAAAAACCTCATATACAAAATGGAATTGCTGCCTTTGATGCTGCAGCTTTGTGAACAAAAGAGTTAATCCATGTAGGAAGGAAGGAGATTGACCCTTTATTGCCATAGCACATAATTGATGTTTGCTAAAGTGGGTAGGAAGACCAGTTACCACACGCCAAAGGTACTTCCTGCCCATTCCACATTAATAGCTGTAAACCAACATGTACATCCTTCTGTAATTCCTGGAGGCTAACGGTGATGAAAGCTTTGCATAACCTGTGCGAAGATTTGTACTGCATTGGCTTTCTTCAGCCAGTTATTTAAGGAAGTAATAGCTTGTTAGCTGTCAGTGGTAATTTTGACATTGACTCTGAGATTTTAATGAGTAGCTAATTACCTTTTTCTGTTGCCCTTTTCTGTTTGGAAGGGGTAAATTTCATGGCTTTGTGTGCTTCAAGGAGGCTGTGATGTTCTGGGGAGTACTGCACATGTAGACAGCTGTTTCAGCGTGGTTGGATTGTGTGCTGCACAACATCTGTCCCTAACTAAGAGCATAGCAGTGTGAGGGTGTTTTCTATGGGCTAGCATCCTGGTTGCTGCTCTTCTAAATCTCTGGTAATTGGCAAGCCTTGCTAATTAAGGGTTGGTACCCTACACTCAACAAAGTAGTGCCTAAGTTTTCAACATACAGCAGATGTCATGTCTGTCCTACTTTGCAGTGATTTCCTGCTTACCACCTCTGCCCACCTTTATAGCAGGGTTTCAGTCTAGTAACATGTGTGGCCCCAGATCCTTCCATAATAACGAATTGAACAGTTACTTAAATGTTTGCAGTGATCTCCTCCTGCTGCAGACATTGTCAGAGTGACCCAGGACTTTGCATTCATCCACTTGGGGCATTGCAAAGTGCTGCTTTACTTGATGTTGTCCCGATCTACACTGGGAAGTTGTTGATGGTACATTAGGAAAAGGGGGTGTTATGAAGTGTTGGCCATGGGAAGCATATCATACTCTGGGGGCTTCCTCTCTGTATTTACAGACTCTTATATTGATCTGTGAAACTACATATAAATTGTTCTGTCTGGGAGAAAGTGTTTTCAATGAGGTTCAGAATTCAGCATTTTGTGGCCGTCAGCCTTTTGATCTTCTGAGCATAGTACATCTGGTTATAAAGAGTTTTCTTGAGGCATAAGGTAGAGGGATGTTACGCTTAAGTTTTAGAGTGGCATCTGTTTCACACCCTCTCTGTGCGTGTTTATATTTGCCTACATTTATGTTTTCAGTGAGCTCAGTGACTCCTGGCTTGGGACTACTTATAAAACCAGGAAAAATAAGACCTGCTCAATGACCTTCATAGGAGAGGAGTCCGAGAGGGGGAGAAGAACTATCTTTGATCTGTGGCGTTTAGATAGGTGTCTGGAACCTGAGCTTTTGAGACTGTGTTGTGTTTGTGTGGGAATGTGATGAAACATGGATAATTGCATTGACTGCCCCAGTACTTGGGGTCGAATTGCGTTTGAAGAGCTATGTGTGTGAGAGAGAGCGCTGGCAGAGTAGCAAGTACCTAATTTTGGGGGGGCAGTGTGGAAAACTGAAATCGGAAATATATTTGAGTGTCTGCATTTCTTTTTCTCCTTTCAGAGATATAAAGACATTAAATATCTTTCTAACCAAGGCAAACCTGATTAAATTGGGAGACTATGGGTTGGCAAAGAAGCTGAACTCTGAGTACTCCATGGCTGAGACTGTGAGTATCTGTCGTCTTTGTGTGCAAACTGAGGTGTGTTTTTCTTTCATCTCTGCATGCCTTGCAGAAGACCAGGGATTCTGTATGTTCTTGGTGCTTGTTTTCTGTGGTTTTCCTTTCCCTCTCCTATCAACTTCCCTCAATGTTGTATCATGAACATTGCAGTCTGAAGTTATCCTTGCTCCCAGGTTACCTTTTGGAGGTCTGCCTCTCTGTAAAGCAGCAGTAGACTAAAGATAAGTGCCACTGTGAGCATGGAGTTGTGCCAGAGCCAGTATAGCTGTGCTAGAGAGCACTGCTTTTCTTTCCGTGGTACCTAGGTATGGAGCTTCCAAAGGTGAATCTATGTAACATGAAGGCAGTGTAGTCCAAAGGTACAGAGGCAGCACTATAGTCACACTAGTACAGCGTTCTCCCTCTGGGCTAGTTAAGCCCAGCTTAGCAAGTTAAATTAGTTTGGTCATGATGTTGTGCTAACAGGGGCATTTTGCCTCAGCTGCATCTGAGATAGCCAAGCACATCCAAGCTGACACTGCACCTGGCCATAGATATGTCTCCTCTCTCTAATATTCAGGCTCTGAACTGAATTGCAAAGCAGCAAGAAAGACACCCGTGCTTCTTATGGTAACCAGGTGTGTGGTTTATTGGTAATGCTCTTGGAGAGGGGCAAAGCTTTGTAGGAGAGATTAATTCTACCAGAAGACTATCAAGCTTGGCTTTGTTCCAGACCCTTGCAGGAAGCAGTTTTGCAGCCGGAGTTACGACACAGGGTAAGCTGTACTGCAGGCACCTGAAAAGCTCAGCTTGGATTTCCCAGCTCCATTAATTTCTGTGGTGAGCACTAGGCTTGGAAAGGGAAATGTCGTCTGGAGCTCCTATCTGCTAAAGGCCTTTATTATAGTTTGGGACGCAAGCCAGCTTGCACTTCCCCTTACCAGGCCGTATTATTAGATTTAACACAAGCTGTTGGTGTTCTGTTAGGATGTGTAGTTAAATACTTGCCAACCTCTTTCCAGAACATGAGCGCTATTGTGCAGTTGCACAGTAAGTGGGAACTCAAGGCTACTGCATAAAGCCCTCGCTAAGCTAGGCTGCAGCAAAACTACTTCTCTCACATTTTACATGGCCTTCTGGCTTTCAGAGAAAGTGCAGTCTGTGCTATGAAATTCCAGGCTGGTTTTCACCTGTTATGTGTGTTCACCTACACCTGCGACTTTTTTGTTTTTCTTTTTCACTTATGAAAATTTTTAAACTAAATGCCTTCAACTGTATTTCATTCTGTATATACTGGCTGTGCTCTGGGCTAGTTGCTCAATTTGTGTTCTAATGACCAGTGGTGGTCTGGAAGTAATCTTTTGTGAAATGAATGCAGAACATGGTATTGTCAGTATTTGTAATCATAACAGTCTAATTATGATTTTGTAAAATGTTTGTCTTGCTTACTAAATGCTGATTTCTTAATTTATCATTATTTCTCCCATTGACCAAGGAAGATATAGAAAATATGTCTGTGTCTTTCTTACAGAAAGTTTACATTATCCTTTGCTTAAAAAGGGTTTGGGTGCAGTGTCCAAGTTCTCCATATCATACTCCAACTAGGTGGGCTTCTGAAACTTTCCGTGGCTGGGACTCATGTAGCTCTGTAGCTGTTATGCTCTGTAATGGGAAACAGAAGGGAGATGGCAGATTCTGAATGCATGTTAGGTATCTAGTGTACTAGCAGAGCCTAATGAAAAGCAAGCTTTGTAGTCCTTGGAGCATTGCTGAGAGAGTTGATAAGAGGGCAACTATAAATATTTCCCCTCCTTCCAAACTCTGTCTTTTTAATTTTATTTCGCTGTCTAGTTCCTTGCTAGGGAATGAGCTTCATTAATCCGGAAGCTTCACGCTTACACCTTTTACCGTGTTTGTTCCATGTCTCCTCTTTCTGACTTTGAGCTATGCCACTATTTCTGTTGTAGCTGTGAGGGCTTCTCTGTTTAAATGCTGGGGTTTGGGATTTTGTGTGTGATGGGGGTGTTTGCTTTAAACCAGTTGTTCAGAAAGCCCACTTCTGAAGTGAAAGCCTTTCAGGTGGGACTCATGCCAGCTTTCTACTTACTGACCCAAAAGTAACCACTCTTTTGTTGGAGGCGGTAGCCATTGTCCTGGCAGTACCTTGTGATCAGACAGAGTGGCTCCATAGCCATGGGCTGGCACCTGTGTTCGGAAGCTTTGCTAGATCCCTTTTCCCTCAACCTCTTATGAGGGTTTCCATATGTCTGGTCAGCACATAAGCCCCTGGCTACCTCTAAATGTAGTACATTTAAGGGAGGGGCAAGTCCTTGCTGCATTCTCATGACTAATACTCTATTGAGATGTACCACATCAGGATCTGAGCAGAGAGGTGTCTAGGATCTTCCAAGAAACCCAGGCCCATGCTTGTGGACGAGAAGGAAAGAAATGTACATGTTGTTCCCATCCCTCCAGCACGTTGGTGGGGTGCGTCATCTGTGTCGATTCAGTGCTGTGTCAGAGCCATATCTAGCTCTGATGCTCATGGACCTGTGTGAATATGAGGGATGTGAAGCTCCTGAATTGAAGGCTGCTGGATCACTTCTGATTTTTAAATGTTATTTTTCCTAGCTGGTGGGAACTCCATATTACATGTCCCCGGAACTCTGTCAGGGTGTGAAATACAACTTCAAATCAGATATTTGGGCTGTGGGCTGTGTCATCTTTGAGCTGCTTACTCTGAAGAGGACCTTTGATGCTACTGTAAGTCTGGAAACCAGAATGGACTTAGTAACTTTTATTTTTATCACCCTAAGATTCACACTTGGCTCGTAGCTTTCTTAATTCGTATTTTTCTTTCATCGTTGTTTAAGTCTGCTGATTAAGAAATCAGTGGCCTGGGAGTGCCAGCTATAGCCAGAGAAAATGTCTGCATGATTTCCCCTACCCTGCAGGTGCCTCTCTGGCTTCTGCCAAACCCACCCTCATCTGCAGCCCTGGGTTTACCAGATGCAGAATACAGGCTGTACTAATTAGTATCATGGTTGTGAACAAAACATCCTTTTCTCTACAAGGAAGAAGTTTGTGATTGTGTAGTCTTTTTGGTTTTTTTTTTTTCCACTATTACTAGCTGTGAATTTTCTGTGCAGCATTCTGTAGCAAAAACTTCTATACTTTGGATTTCATAGGATTTAATCCTGTTACCCTTTCTCAAAGTTTGGGTGCAAGAGAAGTGTCATCAAGCTGGCATGGAGGGGGTGAAAGGGAGCATTGCTGGCTGGCGTATATGATTTTCCAGCTTGTGCCATGAGGTGAAAAAGCTGCTAGCTGCCATGGTGCAAGATTTTATAACCCTTAAGGAGCTAATATGAAAATACCATCCTTTCCTGACTTCCTCTCCTCATGGCTACCACGTCCCCAGTAACTTAGGTGCTGTGCAGTGTTCCAATGGCATTATGCTGTGTAAGAGATTCCATGCCAAGAGAAACCTATCCTCCCTCCACTGTTAGGGAATTTGGTGAAAAGCTGGATGTTGCCACCAAGTCCTAGCTATCAGAGGTACCATTTCTGTAGGAATTATTATTAGGTTTCTGGAGAACCTACTAGGCAGGGAAGAAGGATGTGTCCTGATCAGAGAAGGAGGAAAGAAATAATGGTGGCCTGTAGCATCTCTCCCCACTGGACACATTGTACAGTTCAGTTCCCTTACAGCTGGTTTCTGGTTTCTGCCTAGAATCCCCTGAACCTTTGTGTGAAGATTGTACAGGGAAATCGTGCCATGGAGGTTGATTCCACTGTCTACTCCCGGGAGCTGATCCAGATGGTGAATTCCTGCCTTGATCAGGTTGGCAAAATACTTTCGTAATTTCCAGACACCCCTTCCCAGCTGCCTAAGCCGTAGAATTCAGGGGTGAAGGGGAATGACGTGCCTGTTTCAGCATGAGAGCTGTATATTGATACCTTCAGAGTGTGGAAGTCCCTCCTGCACATTTATCCCTATTCATTCCAAATATTTGAATTAATTTCTTTCCCTTCTGAACGGAATCAGGGAAGGAGGTCCATGCAGTCTTGAATGAGGTCTTCTGGCCCAAGGTTTCATTGTAGGCGATGAGCATTTCCCAGGGAATGACTTGTTGCTCACTTCTTTCAGGATCCAGAGAAGAGGCCCACTGCAGATGAATTGCTTGAACATCCCCTTCTGAGCAAACGCAGGAGGTAATCAGATGGTCTTGCCTGAAACCAGGACAGCTGTGAGGGAGAACAGGAGGGTTTGTGCAGACTAGTAGTGTTTATGCTTTTGATCAAAGTCCTTAGGTTAATTTGGCCTGACACAAGGCAGCTGTTGAAGTACACTTCATCTTTCTTAGGAAAGAAGTGCATTCTTGCTGTCTTGTCTTCTGATCAATCCCTATATTCTGCTGGTGCATGGGTATGCTGAGAAAGGTCTGTGTTCTTTGTCTTAGAAGCTGTTGTGTTGAGAACCTTCAGTCATCCCTTTTTGAGGCTTCTTTGAGGAATGCTGGTTCCCACCCTTCAACTCTCTGTGAACAAAGGGTCACCGAGATCCTCCTCTGGTCATTTGAAAAGGCCTTTCAAAACATACATATGACACAATATAAAGACCCTCACTTTCTCCCTTTGTTGCCTCCCTCTTCTGGAAAGAGTTGCATTGAAAGTGGCCCTTTTTAGCTCAGTTTCACCATCAGCCTCCACACACTGTCTGTTTATGAAAGGTGGACCATAATTTTGGATTGTCTGGATCCCACATAGGTTGCTCTGGGGACAGCAGACTTAGTCCTTTATACCAAGATTCTTTTACTTGGTGGTCAGCCAAGTTTGAGTTTTATCTTGCTGGGTGCACTAGTAAAAGCCCAAATCCTGATAATATTTAGCTGTTTAAGGTTGTTCTTGTGCAATATGGGTATTGGTTGGCCACATTCTGCTATATACATAGTTTGTTCTCCTCAGCTGTCCTGGAAGTTTGTTAGCTATGTGGTACATTACTTCTGCCCTGCTACTGTGTGTTGCTGTGAGCTGGTAAACAGCTGCTGCATTTCCTCCAAGAGGGAGCAGCATTTTATTGGAAAGGAAAGCAGTCTGTGTGTGCTGCTTGGCAGTAAATTGCTTTGGGTGATGTTCCTGTTTCCTAATATGCTTTTTCTCCTTTGGCAGGGAGATGGAAGAGAAAGTCATACTGCTTAATGGGCCAAATAAGCGACCAAGGTAATTATCTGGGCATGTGTTTGAAAGGTGGTCTGGAGACAACAGCTCCCCAGAGAGGAACTTTGCTGAGGCTGTTAGTCTGTGACATCCTTAACAGAATAGTGTAGTTTAGAAGATCCCTAAATGCTGGGAATTTGACATAGTTGCCACATGGTTATTGTCCCATGCTTATATGTATGGCCGAAGCCGTACCTCGGCAGGTCCCATAAAGCTCTAATCTGTTCTGAAGATGTAGTCTTTACAGCCTACATATATGAGGATGTAATGTAGGTCCCTCCTTTCACACAGATTCCCTTAAGCAAGAAGAATATGACTGTCTGAATGTTGAATATTAAATGAATATAAATATCTTTCATAAAATTTTCATAAAACTTTTATATGCAGAGGTTCTCCGCAGTCCTCAGCAAGCCTGTAAGCTGGGTTGCTCTGTGAAGCAGATAACTTCCATGACGTGTATGGCTGGTTTTCTGTTGATTTGTCATATAGAATTTGACCTTTTTTCCCCTCAAACTTGGACGTACTATCTGAGCACTTCATGTGAAGTTGTTCCAGTTTGTGGGTTGCTTGCAAACAATTTGCTTTGATTACAACTTCCATTTTGCAATCTGCTTGTGAATTGATTCTTACCTGCATTGAAGAGTTATATTTTTGCCCTCAGATGGAAGCCTGTAATTTAAATAAAGAGGAGAGAGGGAAGATAGGAGCTTTTGGAGGTTTCTGTATTTTGAGCCATATTTCACGACTGTTTGTAAGGCTTTCATTTTTCACAAATGGGAAGAGCTCCATGGCCATTCAGTGAAAGCCCAGTCTTTTTAAATGACATAGAATTGGACTGTAGGCTTTCAAAAATGCTTCCTGGAGGCTGCTTTCTCTGCTGCTCTGAGACAGGTTTGATCCTGGATCTCTCTATAGCAGTCAAACCCTCACAACCGCTCAACAAAGAGAACAGTTTGTGAAAATAAAAATGAGTGATGACAGTGAATGCAGACTCATTATTAAAGTCATGTGTGTTTTGGGGGGGGTCTTGTGCAGGTCGAGTACCATGAATGAGGCTCCCATTGCAGTGGTGACTTCACGCACTAGTGAGGTGTACGTCTGGGGGGGAGGGAAGTCCACCCCCCAGAAGCTGGATGCAATCAAAAGTGGCTGCAGTGCACGCCAGGTGTGTGCTGGTAACACCCACTTTGCTGTGGTGACAGTGGAGAAGGAGCTCTACACCTGGGTGGTAAGTGAGAGAAACTGCAGGAAGAGGGTGAGGGTGGGAGAGGAAGGTCCAGGTCCACTGCTGGGTGTTCATGAGCCTGGTAGAATCAGATGGACAAGCAGCCTGGAAAAGGAGAAATCTGATTGCAGGGGACACTGTGAGGCCATCTGCTTCAGGGTTGACACAAGTCTCCCAAGGCAAGTGTGTTATTGGGAGAAGTTTTCCATCATGACAGGAAGAGACTTGCTGTGCACTTGAGGATTGTAGGTGGTGGACTTGTAGGCCTAGACACTGAGTCAAACATCTCTTCCTCTCCTTCCTGACTACTAGAAATGCACTGGAGGCTTTGTGATGTTCTGTTGGCTTGGGTATTTTTGAGGAAAGTTTTCTGAGATCTGAATGGGTGGGACCTTGTTTTAATACAGATGTCATCTGTGAGGCAACCTGTGCATGAAACCAGAGGTGTCTTATACTAAACAGCTCTGCTTTTTATGATGAGTGGAGATTCTGTAATAGTTTAAAGTGAATAAAAAATGTTGGCATATAATGCATTTAAAACAATTGAATCCAGTCTTCTAGGGCTTAGATGGTCAGTGACATGGAGGTATTCTGCATCTCCAGGCTTTTGTATTGATGATACAGAATCTGTTAAGACAGATTAGAAAATTCTGGTAGGTAGTTGAGAGAATAGAGGTCCAAATGGGAGGAGAGTAACCTGAAGTCATTTGGACTGAATCTGTTGAACTGGATGTTCCTGCAAGAATGGCTACTGAAAACTTTAAGCTGGCTATTAATATTTTAGTTTTAGCTTCAATCCTGTAGAATTGGTAGGTCTGGCCACTTCAGTGACCATGTTTCATGTTATGGGTTTCTTTACAGCCATTAGGATTTAGAAAAGTAGGTCAAAAAGCTGAAGGATGCATTTCAGTCCTGCAGCAGGGAGGGGGTTCTGTAGCCTGGCAGATGAGAAAGGAGCAGGGGTTTCTCACTAGCTGGTTGCCTGAGACTAGATCACTCCTTGTTAGTGTGTAACTGTCTGAAAGCCTGGGCTGCCTTTTAGAATGTTGCCTGCTGTTATGCCACGTAGCAGACAGCAGTCTCTTCCCTAAGGTAGCCAACACGCTTTCTCTTGCTCTTTGCTCTCTTCTGTTGCTCACTTGAGGTGCTGTAATTATTGGCACCGTCTCTGGAGTTGTGGATACATAACCTTACCAGATGTTTGTCTTGCAGAATATGCAGGGGGGCACCAAGTTGCATGGGCAGCTGGGGCATGGAGACAGAGCCTCCTACCGGCAGCCAAAGCATGTTGAGAAGCTTCAGGGAAAAGCTATTCGCCAGGTATCCTGTGGAGATGATTTCACAGTGTGCATCACAGGTGAGAGCTGGAAGGGAACCACCGTCCCCTCACTTCGCCTTCACCATAAGATTAGCAGAGCAGCTTTCTGCACAAAGGAGAAAGTCCCATATGTTACTCACCTCTCAGTTTTGAGGATAGTAGGTGTGGTAGTGGAGATAGATCAACACTGTTATGCAGAGGGAGGTATCAGCTCCCAAGAAGGCTGGGTGTTTTGCGAAAGATGTACTCCTTTTTGGTGGTGAACCTGCGTGTTGAGCACAGTTCCTTATGGCTATGCAGGGTCTCTGCTCTTACCAGTGCATGTGTTGCCTCCATACATGCCTGTATTAAAGACAGAGGAGCCTGAAGTCAAGAATGTAAATGCATTTGAAACTCTCTTTGGACTGTGTGTGGAAAGAGTCACCCAGTGATAAAAGATGGCACGTATCTGAGATTTGCTGTTTAATTCAGAAAGCTTTAGACCTGGTAGCTGTCTCTAGATATAACCCTGCTCATACTTTTAGAGATGTGTTAACTGTGGTGGTGTCTGTTATGGAAGAATTTGAGTCTTGCTCTACCCATGAAAACATAATTCTCAGCAAAGTAGTTTCCAGCTTATTTTGCTGGTGGTAGAAAAGCAGGGATTTGACAGAGAGAAGCTCAGATGCTCACTGTTATTGTAGGAGTGAGTTAGGAAGCCACAGGATCAATTTGTGGGTTTCTGTTAAAGAAAGCGTCAGGTTCAACCCAAGATTTTTTGACACTGGTGGCCTGAAATAGCTGCAGGTTGTGGTGTAGTCATTCATCTTAATGTGAACAAGAAAGGACTCCATATTCTCCTGATTACATTCTTCTGCACTAAAGAAGAGGATGATTACAGAAAAGCAGTTGCTCTGGCCGTGTCTTTAGTGGTTAATATGCAGCCTAATACAAGCTCTGTGTGCTGACCAAGCTTCCCTTGTGTCCTTCAGATGAGGGCCAGGTGTATGCCTTTGGCTCGGACTATTATGGATGCATTGGCATTGACAAGGCTTATGGCTCTGAAGTGCTTGAGCCCCTGCAGCTGGATTTCTTTCTTACCAACCCTGTGGAGCAGGTGTCGTGTGGAGATAACCACGTGGCAGTGCTGACCAGGAACAGAGAAGTTTACACATGGGGCTGTGGAGAGTATGGTAGGTAGAACCTCCCTGGAACCTAAAGGCACTGGGTCATGACATTCCAGAAAGTAGCTTGGTGTAGGTGTGTAATGTGGGGCCTGGGCGAGGGCTGTCTGGTATATCCTGGGGGCAAAGAACATTGTTTCTTTGTGACTTTCTTTCCATGTAAAGATGGGGAATTGGGGACTGAGCTCTTGGGACTTTACTCTGGGAAGCTCTAGGGTACTGCTTGGCTTCCTCATAGGTAGGGCAGTTCTGTGAGTGGGGTTGGATTAACTTGATGATTGGCAGGCAATGATGCATGTAGGGGAGCAGGTTTCTGGTTCTGTAGGGAGATTCCTTTGGAACTATGGAGAGACAATACCATTTCTTAGAGCCGGGCACCTTGTGAGGCTATTTCTAACTGCAGCGCTTTCACTGATGCAGGGCGCTTGGGCTTGGATTCAGAAGAAGATCACTACACCCCTCAGAAGGTAGGGCTGTGATGACTACGTCTCAAAATCTGTATGGGCATAAATCCAAATTAGTTGCTGTTCGGAAATATTAACTGCCTGAGGCATCAGGTGTTTTTTCTGAGGTATCATAGAGTTTGCAAGGGTTTTAACTTTACTTCCTCACTTTATTTTGCTTCATTTGTCCATAGAGATCATGGCAGAGAGACATGCCACTCCCAAATCAGGCAGGATCATGACTTAGAGCTTCATTGCTCTGCTCTGCAAGCTGGAACGGGAAATGCCAAACTTAATGTTGTAGAAATCATAGTAGGAAATACTGAATTGCATACCTCAGGTCTGTAGAGGAAACTCACATCAGTGCAAACAACTGGGAGTCTTTGAATTTGACATAATAAGTTAAAGATTAATTGAAAGTAAAACCCTCTTGAAATACAGTGCTGGGGTGATTGAGGTAATGTAGCCCATTATGGGTTAGAAACCAGCAAGGATGTGCCTGGAAGCCAAATATCTGTGATCACACGGTATCACGCCCACACAGCACAGACCCAGCCCTGCTCAGCTAACTGGGCCTGGTGCTTGTAGAACTCAGCTGGCCAGGATGCCTGTGCACCACATTTCTGGTTCCTATGCTGGCTCACCGGTGCCTGCACACAGGTTGTCTAGAATGCTTTGAATTTCTGCGTTGTGACCAGAGTTTCAGTATGCTATAGGCTTTATGATATTCTTGCACCTTCATTCAAAAGAACTGCATCGGGTACCATCAGTGCCCAGGTGAGCTGAACCACTGCTCTAACTCCATATGTTTTCCATGTGCCAGCTTCTGTGTAGTAGGTGTTGGGTTTTTTATTTTCTTGGGATATATTTCTTCCACATAGGTAGATGTTCCGAAGACCTTAAACATTGTGTCCGTTCACTGTGGCTGTGATGGGACTTTCCTGCTCACCCAGACGGGCAAAGTGTTGGCATGTGGACTCAATGAGTTCAACAAGCTGGGCCTGAATCAGTGCACATCAGGGATAATCAACCATGACGTAAGTGCATTTGGGTCCCTGGCTCCCACTCCCAGCAGTCAGTAGTATATGAGGAAATGGAGGTCCTGCGGCAGTGACAAAGCATTCATTAGCTCTGTGCCAGTTTGTTAGTTCCAGTCAAGACAACGGATACTGGGATCGTGGGAAGAGGGAACTTGTTGCTCAGTTTCTTGTCTGCCCTGTGGGCTTATGTGAGATCTAAGGTAGTGAAACAGACAGTGAGCTGCACCAGGGTGACTTAGCCAGTGACACAGATTCTGGCAGTTCTTTATCATACCTGTGTTGGGACTGTCTAGGTTAATGCTGTGGTTTGCCAAGACCTGCTTGAGTAGGTCTTAGTGGTTTTTAATTACATGCTTACCTACATGTCTTTTCTCAGACGTACTGTGAGGTGCCATATGCCACTTCCCTTACTTTGGCCAAGCAACTGTCCTTCTACAAGATCCGTACTATTTCTCCAGGGAAGACACACACAGCTTCCATTGATGGTGAGCCTTATGTATTAAGAAGCAAATACTGGTTGCTGGATTACATTACATCAGCTTTCCCCTTTCAGCCTAGCCCTTGACACTGAGGGTTGTGCCTTGGTAGCAGGGCTCATGGCTGTTCCAGGAAGCTGGGATTCCTGTTCCTCAGCAGTGTTGCCTCCTGGCCAGCTGAAGCAGCAACATCATCTTCTGGGTCAGCCTTACTTTTTTTTTTTAAAGAGGAAAAAAAAAAAATGTTTGGGGAAGTATCATGCTTTGGGATAGCAAAGAAATCACTTATGACCAAGTTAGGCTTTGCCCAAGTGTCACCAGTCAGAGGGCTGTGAGGACTCCCAGTCCCCAGTATCAGAAAAGGGGAGCAATGGGAGAGAGAAGGACCTGGGGAGGTGTTTCCAGGCTGAAGCCTTTCCTCTTGGCTGGCACTGTCCCTTTCCAGCCCAGCTGACTTCTCAGCAGAGTCCTTCCTGGTCATGGGCTGTTGCTGCTAGTTCTCTGCATGCATGGCTGCTTCTAGAGTCAGGCCCTCACTGTGACTGTCTCCTTGTTCCTCCTCTCAGAGCGAGGCCGCCTGCTGACCTTCGGCTCCAACAAGTGTGGACAGCTTGGTGTGGGGGACTATAAGAAGCACCTGGGAATTAACCTGCTGGGAGGCCCCTTGGGGGGTAAGCAGGTGATCAGGGTTTCGTGTGGAGATGAATTCACCATAGCTGCTACTGATGGTGAGTGGATCTTTGCAAAGTTGTGGTGGGTGCCTTTGAACCAGATTTGCAGGGTGGTTAACTGGCTCCCACTGATGGTTTCCTAGGCCACCCCTGCAGCACTGCACTGAAGTAAAGAAATCCTCCTAGACTGGGGCTGTCTGGCCCTGTTAGTTGTCCCAGTACAGCGCCAAGCATTTGCAGTCCCTGGGGCTGTAGACTGCCAGCTTGGTGGCTGCCTGTTAGATTTGTTATCAGTTTGTTCTCCCACTAGCAAAATGGAGTGGGTGGATTAGATACTTTGGGATAGCAGTTATGGCAGGGAGGCTGCAATGCTTGTAGCAATTAAAAGATGAGAGGGGGGGAAGGATTTGAGACTCCTGTATCTCTTTTTCCTCAGACAACCATATCTTTGCCTGGGGTAATGGTGGGAATGGGCGACTGGCAATGACATCGACCGAGAGAGCTCATGGCTCGGATATTTGTACCTCCTGGCCTCGGCCAATATTTGGATCATTGCATCATGTTCCAGACCTGTCATGCCGTGGCTGGCACACCATCATCATTGTTGGTAAGTGTAAGTTTAGGATGAAATTTTGGGATCTTGGTTAGGATGATGTATTGCTTGCCCGGATCTAGACTATAAATCCTGCCGTGGAATAAGCTGGGTTGCTGTGGGAATATGGCAAGCTGCTCTGAGCTCTAGGCCTGCACCATTGGCTTTGTAGTGTGCTTTTGTAGGAGTTGTCTTGCTTTCCATGTGGCACTGTAACTGAAAGCGTGCTTCTCTCCTTGCAGAAAAGGTGTTGAACTCTAAAACAATCCGATCCAACAGCAGTGGCCTGTCCATTGGTACTGGTGAGTACTGTCCTGGGAAGTTGTGGTTTAAGTCCGTTCAGTGGTTAGAGTGGGTGCAGTCTGGTCCTACAGCAGGGCGTTTCTGTGTTTGAAATGCCTCACAGAAGAGCTCAAAGGGAGAAAATCTGGTTGGTCCCATGCATGGGAAGGGATGGCCCAAAGCTGGGAAAGAGAACTGAAACAAAGGAGGAAGAATATGATGCAGTGAGGTCTTTGTAGTTGAGGAACTTCAGTTTGACGAGGAAAAGCTGAAAGGAATTCACTGAAGGGAGTTGATAAGGGAAGGGGGGCTATGGGGCAGCTGCTGGAGAGATGGAGTCCAATTTCTTGGACCTGTGGGAGGGCTAAGGCCAAGAAGCTGCAAAAGACTGCGGCACACAAGCCCTTTTGGGGACGCCTGCAGGGAATGTTAGGAGATAAGCTGTTGAGGGAGATGTGGCCAGCATGTGCTCTCACTGTGGCCATACAGCCCAAATTTTTGCATCTTCTCCACTCCAGCTGGGGCTTGGCAGCAGGAGTGGCAGAGGTGGGGAAAGCATAAAGTTTTCACTCTTGTTTGCTAGTGGCTCAGAGCTGCACGACTGGTGGAGGAGAGGAAGAGGATAATGAACGGGAAGCAGAGACTCCCAATCCCAGTGGAGGCTTTCGAGGAACCATGGAAGCAGATCGTGAGTTGGGGGGCTGGATCAGCACCACAGAAGCTATGGGAGGCAACAGTGCTGACAGCAGCTCCTGCCCGGGCTGGCTACGTAAGGTAATGTGGTGTCTCAGAAATGCCTTAAAATGGGGATCTAGGTTGGGGAAAAGTGAGTGGCCTTTTCCACCTTTAAGGGGTGCTTTGAAAGGTTCTCAGAGCTGTGCTGCACAGGGAGCCCTTTTGGCCTCGCTGCCTTTTTACCACAAGAGGGTGTTGGTGCATTGGTTGGGGAGATGAAGTCACATGCAGGAAGGCAGGCAAGCCTGACAGTGCTGCTTTTGTGATCCAGGAGCTAGAGAATGCTGAATTCATCCCCATGCCTGACAGCCCCTTTCCTCTGAGCATGGCATCTTCAGAGCCTGAGAAGGAGACTTTCCCTTACCAGAAACTTCAAGGACTCAAAGTGGCCTCTGACGAACCTGTTGGATTAAACAAGCCCAAAATGGAGCCCTGGGTAATGTTATCCAAGTGAATACTTGGCCAAAACCACTTGGGGACCATAAATGGCAATGTTTGAATTATGGGGAGAGCTGAAAAGAGGATGTTGGATTGGCCTATTTCATCTGGATGTGGAAAAGAGGGCTGTTGATAATCAGAGACGATCCTGCAAAGAGAACAATTCACAGGAACCTAGAACATAGAGATGAGGCTTGGTGAAATTGAAAATACTGAGGTCAGTTCTGTGGAGAAATGTGGTTAATGCAATTGGGCAAAAAAAAAAAGAGAAGCCCAGGGCCCAGAAGCCTAGCAGAAGATAGAAATTTAGAAAGCAGAAATTGCTGTGAGATAGGAAGAACTGATACCGGAAATCACTGAGAAATTACAACCTGTGGGACTACCTTATTCCAGGAATTTTCTGTCCCAAGAGGAGGCACAGATCCCAGACTTAGGGAAAGGGGGGATTTTGGTGATATGAGGACAGAAGCAGCTTTCCCAGAAAAAGGAGGAAGTTAGTGGCTTTGCCCTGAAGACATAATGACTAGTGGCTTGTTGACCTTGACTGCCAGAAGTTTGGGAAGTCAGGAAATAAGCTGGGTGACACTTTCTGTGCATAGTTTCTTCTTGTGGCTTACACAACTTCTGGCCTTGCACTCAAACGTGGCCTGATTTCCTTCCGTGTCTCTGCAGCCTACTTGCCTGAGTCCAACCTTGCCATGTGGTGAAGGAAAGGCTGCATCTCCTGTTGCAGGCTGCATGTGCAGTGCTCTGCAAGTGGAGGTGACGCACCTCCGAGGCCTGGTTTTACAGTGTCTGGATGATCAGAAGAAGCTGCAGCAGGAAACCATTCGTCTGAGTGCCCAACTCCAGCGGTTCTGCAGGGGGACGGAGGGAATGCAGCAGGTGAGGATCCATCGCCTGGGTGCACATCCATGCTCAGGGCTCACTATGCTGATCCTGGCTCCTGCATGGATTGTGGAGGCTGTGCAGAAGGAAGCAGCTCTTAACAGACATCTCTCTTAGAGCAGACTGGGGGGGACTGAGCATGGTGCCTGTCTCTTGTTTGAGCTGCTGATGCAGGCTCTGGAAGTAGCAACAGGAATGAAACCAAGACGACAGTTTCCTGTGAGGACAGCCTGGTCCTTGAGGGACCTGGGATTCCCCTTTATTCCTCCTGGTGAGAAGGGATGGGCAGTCAGATGTCGTGGGGAATCCCAAACGGCTGTGGAGAATAGGAACTGTGCCTTGGATGGCTCCTAGGTTCTTTGCACCTAGTCCTAGAGCTGTTTGGATAACTGCTGTGTGTTTTGGCAGGTGGAGGTTCATTCCAAAGGAACACAGACCGCCAAAGAGGAGATGGAAGTGGATCCGAAACCTGACTTGGATTCAGATTCCTGGTGTCTCCTGGGAACGGACTCGTGCCGCTCCAGTCTCTAGTCTCCTGAGCCCACTGGGATCCATCTAACTTCACAGCACACTAACTGAATGCAGAGAGCGGCTTTCCTGGCTTCAGGTCACTCGCAGACAAGGGGCGAGGCCGGAGGCTCCAGAGCAGCACCCATGTACGTTTGATATGAACTAGGAGTGAGTTTGAGAGGGGAAGGGCCCCTGAGCTCTAGGCCAGCTCAGTGATTGAAGCAGCAGAAGCTCCTCTTTGTACCTTATCTGTCATTTCTGCACGTGAGGCAGAATGGCCCCATTACGGCAATGGCTCCAGTAGCAGCTTGTGGCCCTTTCATTGTTTCACTGCTTCATGGGAGCTGCCTTTGGGACCCCAATATTCATCACTGCATCTCTAGATGAGAGGAGGAGACATGTTTTGTACTGAAGCTGGCTGAACCCTAATACTTGCCACCTTCACTTCAGAGGGGTGAAGGACTAGGATCCTCTCCCTACCACATGGTAAGGCTCAGCTGGTGAGGCTGCTCCCCTCTGCTCAGGGGCAGAGGGAGCAGAGAATGTCTCATTCTGGAGGCAGAAGAGATCTTCCTGTTAGGGAGATAATGGTAGACAGCATGTCCCTGGCCTTAAGGCGCAGCTTCTGGCCATATAGCTGTGTCCAGTGGCCTGTATAGACAGAGTTTAAAGGCTTTATTCTGGGTGCCTAGAGCTTTCCAACTTCCAGGCAGTGCAGCGAGATGAGTGAATCAGGTGTTGCTTCCAATAGTAGTAGCAGGGACTGGCTGAGATGGGATCTCTGGTTCTCAGTTTCAGACCACCTGCTTTCCAACCAGATGACAAGTGTCTGGGCCTCAGACTAAGTCACCCATTTCTTGCTCCAGCTGTTCAGCTTGGTTTGGGTGCCAGAGCTTCTGGTTTCTTGGCATAAGCCTGTAGCTGCTCCCTGCTTGGCTTTTGTTCTGCTCAGCCCCTGGTGCCCACACTCTGTGTGGGTGTGGGAAGAACAGTGTTTTTCCACTCAGTGTTTTGATGAAGCTGGAATGCAGTTTCCTACCCAGAATAGGTCATTAATGCCGTGGTCACAGGATGCAGCCTTACCCAATGACCATGAATGATCAAGTCTCTGTCTGGAATTCACCTTCTTTCTAGAAGCAAGAGGCTTTCCCAAGAAAATGGGAGATGGGAAGAGGCACGGTCTGATGCTCAGGATTTCCTAATTTCCTGTTAATGACATTAATTTTATTCCCCTCAAATTTATTAGCAAACTGACTTTGAACTAAGCTTTTGGGATTGGTAGGATCCCTGGGAGCAGCTAGCCTACCTTGCCTTACATGAAGCCTCTAAGGAGTCCTGAGTCCCTCTCACCTATGCTGTGAGAGTGGGGTTGTGATTTCATTAGGCTTAAACCATCCCCATCAATGGCATGTCACTAGAATTGCCTTAGGTCTGTTGGAGTTGGATATCCTATCACCTCTCCTAGACTTCTTTTTTTGAGACACCGTTCCAGGGGAGCCAGCAATCCCCATTTGTCTCTAGAGGTGGATGCCAAACCATTCTGCTTGTAACGCTCCTTAAATACTTCTTTGGCGCCTATTGCTAGTATCTTGGAGCTGAATCAAGTGCAGTGTCTAGGGCAAGGATCATACCGGTGTGCCCGTCCATCGTTACCAAAGGCAGGCTGGGAGGTCAGCCCTTCTGGAAGGTGGCGAGCGTCAGGCACCCTGGCATGGCCACGTCACTTGGTCACCCTTGTGACTCTGCTCTCCTTTCCCCCGTGTGTGTTGAGGCCAGTTCTCAGGTTAGGGTCCCAGCTTGAAGGGTGGTGTTGCTGTTGGAAACAATTCAGTTGGTCATACTGCGGCAGTGCCTTTGAGGAGTGAAGAGCTGAGGCTGAGCCATGTCCAATAAGCAAGCACCAAGCTGATGGGAGTCGCTCTCATGCAGTGCACTGCTATCCTCATTTCTCAATGCTCTGCAGTTGGGAAGCTAGGTGCACAGACTGGATTCCCCTTGGATCTAGTGGAGGATTAGGGTCCCTTACAGAGGATGCCCTGTCCTCCGCAACCTCATATGTGCCTTAGAGGATTCACACTATCCAGGTTGTGCCTGTTACAGACCACAGATTTCACACCAGCCAGCTATGCAACCAAAAAAAAGCAGTTTCGAGCCAGCACCTTCGTCTTGGGCTGAAAATGGAAGGGCAAGTGGGCAGAAGTGCCTTTTGAGCAGTTTTAAACCCTTTTTACTTCTCCCCTTCTTCCAGTGCTAGCTCCGTATGTGTTGGTCTCCTGCTAATATTGCTACTGAGTTGTTATAGTGGAACACAACTTATGCCTGCTCTGACACTCTGGCTGAAAACTAGTTTGTCGTTGTCTTTTTTTGAAAGGTTAAAGGGTGTAGTGGTTTGGAGTTTCTGTTCAAATAAATGTTTAAATGCATTCTCCTGTGTCCAGAGTCTTTTCTTGTTTTTGTTTTTCCCAAGAGATGAAGGGGAAATATGCATATAGTCAGCTGGCTTCATGCCATTCTGTTGTTCGATTATTTCTTTTGCTTACAGAATGAGGGCCAAGGTGCTTGCAGGTTCTTTGCTATGGGAGAAAAAAATGTCGGGTTCTGTGTCCCTTCATTTAAAAAAAAACAAAACAAAACAAAAACAAACAAACAACAACCAAACAAGAAAACAACTCTTTTCTCTTGCTGCTGCATCTTCTCCTAGTGATGTCAGGAGGCTTTTGTGTGTGCACGTGTGTGTGTGTTTATTTCAACAGTTTGGGCGCTAAGTGGGAAATGAGTAACAGGAGAGAGGCTCAAAGGGAAGAAGTACCTGCTTCTCTTGGAACGGCTTCTACTGTGCATTAAGGCCTGCAGAAGCAAGAACCTGTCTGACACCTGCTTGACCAACTGTTCCTGCACGCTGTACTTAATGCCTGTCACTTATAACTTTTTATCAGGGTTTCTAGTGAATTATGAAATGTCTTGAGAGGCAGAACTGAGTTAAAGTCTTAAAATTCACCAGAGATTTGGATACTGAAAACGCAGTATGTCTCACAGAGGGGGATGGTACTGTAGCAGCAGCAGCAGAAACTGAGCTGGTGTGAATAACAAGCCTGAGCAGTGGCAGGGCAACGCTAACCATGACAGTAAAGCAGCAGGGTAAATCTCTGTACTGAGCTTGATGCTTTGGCTAAACTGTTACTAACTTTTAAACCAGTTATCAGAGACATTCTGGATATTGCTGTCTGTCTTGACCTGAAACAATAGCTCAGCAAAGGGGGGTGAACTGCCCATGGTTAGCTGTGAAACGAAGATAACAAATAAAGCCTGGTAATTTAATTTCATTAACTTTTAATCTCAGCATTAGCTGTTTGCCTGTCACTTAAGAGAAGTCCCCAACAGATGGATTTGTTTTACGATATCAAATGCTTTTTGATGTGTATCTACCCCAGTCACCATTTGCACTCTGCTGACTTCTAGGGTCCGCTAAACACAGTCAACAAAACAGAGTGTAAGGGAAACAGAGAATATTACAAGGCAGGCAGTGGTATTTAATTTTTGAACTACTGTCTACTTCAGTTTAATGCTTTTCATTAAGGAGGCTGGCATAAAGCTTCCGGTTTACCCCTTTCCTACCTCTTGTCATCTCTTGCTATCCTGTATTTCAAAGCTCTGAACTTAACATTGGTCTTGCTTCTCTGATCAATTTGGATACAGCAAATCGTTTTCCCTCATTTCAAGTCTGTTTCTTCTCTCCTCTCTAGGTTTGCACACTCTTGTACCTTGCTGGCCTAGTGCGCTACTGACCCTTTCTGGGACCTTCATGCATGCCAAGAGATTGAGATTTCTGCCCATGCGTATCTATAGAGCAGAAGCTCTCTAACTTCTTCCAGGAGGCTGGTCCGCCCATTGAAGGCTACAGTGTTTCTCCATATTCAGCTTCTGACTAGTCCAGTTTAATCTAGTTGCTTTCTGTTTCTTTCTAGGTTCCCATGAGCTGCTGCTGTGTTACTGAAGGACTTGCAAAAGGAGCTGCTGGAATTTTTTTTGCTTCCTGTTTGCCTCCTGTTGCAACTTTCTCATATGAAGTAGTCATTCTTACTTGGAGAACACAAACCACTTTTACACAACAGAACTAGTCTAATATATTAAAAATCAGAATCTGGAAAAATAACTTAGAAATGTGCAGGAACTGTTACCAATTATAAGGAGATGCTTCTCTAAAAGGGTCTGTAAGATGCTTATTTCTCCTAAAAGACCCTTTAACAGCATGTGACAAAGACCTTTAGCATGAGCCTAAATTCACCAACAACTACCAACACCTCGAGAAGAAAACAAAAGAAGGGGTATACATTTGTCATAATTCACTACCGTTGCAGAAACTAAGATGAAAATAAGCAGGTGCCTCAAGGAAGAGTACAAGCCCTGTGTTTAAGAGGTCCCTAGCAACTTGGCCTGCAGGAAAACTCATTTAATATTAAAAAAAAACCCAAATTGTTGATTTAATCCTGAAAAACGTAGTGAAACAGCTAACAGCTTTTCTGATGTGAAGTTCCTAGTGTACCATCTGGGGGCAGGGGCTATTTGGCTTCTTTTAGCTGTAGCAGTTCTTAAACATACTGGATGGAAATTAAAAATAAATCAGAAGCCAAGCTAGGAATCAAGGGAAGGTTGCTGTGGGAAGGAAATTCCTTCTCAGCTTCTGGAAGTGATACACTGAGGCACAGACCTGTCACTGATCTGTTCTTCACACTTTATACCAGAAGCCTGGAGATAGGAACAAATGCTCTGCATCACGATTCTTAATTTCTAACTCCTGCCGTATGATCGCTTCCATGATCTCCTCAAAGTCCATCTTGAAACAATGCAGGTTCCTTGCCTGTGCTAATCTATTTGGAAGGTTCTTCCATGACATCACTCCCCTTCTAGTTAGAAACCCAATTTCTAGTCTGAGCTTATTCATGACCTATTTTTGATCTGTGTGACATTATTCTTAATTAACTGTTTTTTCTTCCGCCCCTTCCTGACTGTGAGCCCCAGCTATTGTGCGTGGTCAGTAACAGGTTGGGATGATTGTTCTGTGGCCTCAAGGGCCAGTTTGGAGTGTCTCTGCTCTTCTGGGCACATGAATTTACATACAGACTCAAACAGAAAGCGCCTGCTACTGCTCGCTTTTCTGACCTGCTGGATTTCTGATCCTGAGCTTCTTATGTTGAGGAAGCATTTAATACTCCTCCTCCCAGATCTGCTTTCATAATTCAAACAATGTCACACTGGGTTTCTAAATGGTAACATTACAGATCTTCAGCTGTTAAGATGTAGCCCCAGGATTGTCACCTGTGTTCTAGAAAAGCACCTAAATAAACTCTTGGGCTGCTGCAGAACAAGTGCGGATTAAACCTACCTACACAGCTTTCATAAGCAGTGCTACAACTGATAGGACAGAGCGTGAGGGATGACGCAGCAGCAGCTCTGGATCCTGTCATGTAGTACAAGTACCATGGATGGAAGAACACAGTAGTGCTTGCTGCAAAAAAAGTTAACTGCTTACATAGCTTTCTCCCTTCCCTCTGACTTTTCCAAATGCCTTGTCTAAATGCTAAATAGTTTTGAAGAATGTAGAGTCCTTTCTAAAGCAAAAGACAAGGAACCCCTCACATCCCAATCTTTTGTAGGCAGCTACAGTCAGATGCTATGCCAGCCAGAACGACTGTTGCTGTTAGCACATTCAGGGTGAACATCTGCATCTATAGAGCAGCAGAGCAAACAAAAGGCAGGTGTTCCATTTGGCCCACCTCTTCTTCACGTGAACGGTACTGCTCTATGCTTTTGGAGAAGGGAAAAATCTCAAGTCTGCAGCCGTTGATGAGCTAAAGCAGAGCAGCTCTCTTCACATCAGACGCCACTAGGAAAAAAAAAAAAAAAGGAAAGCCCAAGCCTCCCTAACCAACAGGCAAAATATGATTCTGAAGAACAGCCCCTTTTTGATGGTTTGCTCCTCACTGCTACCCCACTGACAGCCTGTAGCAACAACCTTTCTCCCCTGCTCAGCTGCCTGAACAGTGACAGCCTTAGACCCAAGCTGAGACTCCACGTTGAGCTCACGGGACAGGAGAAGCGGCCCCCAGAGGGGCATCCCACATGGGGCAGACCAGGGCACAGGTCAAAGCACACAGGTTCCAGTATTCTGTTTGTATGTCCTGCGCTATTCACTTGCTGTACATACAGGCTCAACCCTTGCAGCCAGTGGGAACCTGGAGACCTGGCAGAGAACAGGCAGGGAGTCACAGCAGCAGGTACAGTTGGACGCCACCTCAGCAGCGCCTCCTCTGCGGTGGGGGTGGAGGCCTGTTCTTGATGGTTTTGCATTTGGGAATATGTCTTTCAGCTGCTTGGGGAGCAAATCGGCGTCTGCAGTAGGGGCAGGCAACATAGTCTGGATTTTCGATGGGAGGCAACGGGGGCAAATCAGACACCTTCCCTCCCTTGGATAGGACTTGCTGCACCTGGCGAGCCTGGCGCAGGGTCTGGATGAAAGCCTCATGCTTCTGCCTCCAGTTGTTCCTTCTGGGTGGCTTATTCTGCAGAAGAGAAAGGCAGTCAGTGCAACTGGCACCACCGTCAGCCTCCATTCTCAATCTTATGCTCAGGGTCCAATCCAGGTGACCCATCAACAAGGAATGCCCAGAGATGTAAAACCCTCCCTGAAAAACTAAGTCCCACAAAGGGGAACAAAACAACCAGCACCAAGGAGGATTTGAAGGAAATACTGATGGAGACATCAATATTTGGAAACATCTTGAGAACCAGAAAAGCAAGCAGTAGGGCCAAGGAAGTGGAGATAGTTGCTATAGCTGCTTTGCAGGAACAAAGCTGTGTGTTTCCACTGCCTTCATTTTAAAGCCTGTGTTATTACATGAATTTTCAGTCAGTTCCCTGCAGTCCCTAATGTCACAGAGCTTTGCTGCAGCAGAGCCAGCCTGCACCCTGAGCACCCTGACTACAGCAAGGAGCGAGCTTTCTCCAGGAGTGCACCCTTGACACGTTACAAAGACAGGTCAGGTAGGAACCCCCCCTAACCCCCATCTATGAGATTTTAAAATGATCTATTTATCCATTTGGGAAGAACTGTTCAGAGGCAATGGCCGGACTGTATCCTTTAGCCCCGTGTACATGTGAAGGTGCTTGCACCTCAGTCAGAATTAGATGCCGAGGTGGAAGGAATGTGAGCAGTGGATGTGGATCGAGGGAGGCAAAGGGACTGCACGTTACCTGAAGCCTCTCTGAGCTCTTCCACTGCTGATACTGTTCCAGTTCTGTGCCCCTAGCTCTGGCCCTGCTGGAGTCAAACACTTTCCTCTTGGAGCCTTGGCTCTTGCTGCAAATATTCATGTGCTTCTCAAGCCTGGTGCAGAGAAACTTACGTCTGCAGAAGCTGCACTGTCCAAGCCCTCCCTCTTCCACAGCGCTGGCAGCCTGCAGGTACAGCACCTCTGCGGATGGGTGGTCACCAGAGTCTTGGTCTGAGAGAGCAGATGGAGAAGGGCTACACCTTAGGGCCAGCTCTGAACAAGAGGTTAAATGCTCCATGGGTATGCGGTCTCTAATTTTGCTGTTGCTGGCCACCAGCCGCTCCTTCTTGAGTCTCCCCATAGCCAGGTCTTGGGGGTGGAGGGTGGTGCCGGGCTTTGGGGTAGCAGCCTCTGCAGACTGCACCCCACCAAGGACCCCCCCACCCTCACCTGGCCTGACTGCACCTCCAAAAGCTTTCTCTTCAGCGTGCCTTGTGGCCTTTTGCTCATGGGTCCTTTCTGCTTCTCTGTCTCTTCTCTCCTCTGCCTTGGCAAGCTCCTTCTCTCTTTGAATCCTCCTAAGATCTTCCTTTGTTCTCCCCAGCTTCTCTCTGAGGATGGCCTCTTTCTTTCGAATGTGCTCTTCCAGGTTCCGTCCATCTGCCTCCAACTTTAGGATGTAGGCCAGCTCTCTCCTGTAGAGATGGGAGGCTGACTGTTTAGGCCCTGCTGTCCAAGGAGAGAGCACTGCAGGTAGCTGAGACCTGCCTGCTGGAGGCTTCCCTTTGCTCATTGAGCTAGGCCTACTCTTTGGAGCTTCCTCCAGGTATGGGGAATTTCCGAGCTGTGCTCTGTTGACTGTTGGGACACTCACACCCTTGTGGTGAAAAATTGGTTTCAGGGGATACGCACGGTCCACTCCTTCCTTCTGCCTGGCTACTGATTTAGCAGGCAGAGTCTTGGTCTGGCTGGTGAGACACTTGCTCTGCAGTCCAGCTGAACAGAAGCCCCCATGCCTGCAGCTGTGTTGACTGCTTTCTGCAGAAAGAGAATATGAGTAACTTTGGCTCTTTCGGGCACAGAAATCCTTTAAACTTTCTTCTTTGTGAGGTATGAGTTCATGCTGAAAGCTGTTGTTCTGGGGTTCCAGCTGGGAACTGGGAACAAGCTTAGTAGCTGCCACCACAGAATCCACTGGTGGAAACAAAGCCATTCAGTGCCTGAGAAAGAGCCCGAGGTTAGAAGCAAAGTCATTACACACACAGAATACACAGAATCACATAGGTTGGAAAAGATCTTTAAGATCCTTGAGTACAGACTATCTTATCCAAAACGGGACAAATTTTCCCTAGCAGTCTACACATGGAGGCTACAGTGAGAGGTCATAATAAATATTAGCAAAGGTTTTGTAACTTTTCTGGCTTCTGTAAAACTTTACATTCCTTCCATCTAGGGAGCTCCCATGCTGCCTCTTCCAGTCCCAACTGTTTGTGCAGCCAGAAATAAAATATGCTTTTATTTCGCTCTCTGTCTGAGCTCTGTCTTATGGTAGCAGCAGAAATATGCTGTACTGCCAGAGAAATGGTAATACTCCCCCAGGGTGTTTCCCGTAACGTGTGCCTTCAGTTCTGGCACCGTAGATCCACCGGCGTGGCACACAGGCCCTACACGTCCGGTAAAGCTCAGCGCAATCCTCCCCTGGCTCGTTCCACCGCACCCCCGCGGCGCGCCTGCCTCCGAGGCCGCGGGCCCGCCCGGCGGCGCGGGGTTACCTGCGAGGCCGCGGCCGGCGCTCCGCCCGGCCTCCTCGGCCAGCTGCGTAGCCTCCCGTTCCGCTCATCGGCCTCCCACGGCCCGGGAGGCCCGCCGCCGCCCCGGGTGCCGTGTTGACGGTCGTTGCTAAGAGACGGGCACGCGAACAGCCCGTTCCTGCGCCGCTCTCGCCGGTGAGCGGCCTCTCGGTGGTTCCTCCGCAACGCTCCCCTTCCCTCCGCTGTCCGGAGGACCTCACCTCTATAGCCAGGTAAGGGGGATTAACCAGCGGGTGAGTCAGTATGGATTATTCATGAGGCAGTTAATGAAAGACCAACCCCTCCCCACCCAGCTCGCGGGTCCTGGCTCTTCATTGGCTACAGGGGCGGGTGAAGCCACGCCCCCCGGAGCGCGGCGTGGGGCACCGCGCAGGCGTAGAGCGGTGTGCGGTGGCGGCGGCGGCAGCGGCAGGAAGAGGTAGGAGGACGGGGTGACGGTCAGTGCCGCCATGGCGGAGGACGAGGGCCTGGTCTCTGTGGACTACGAGGTGTCCGGCAAGGTGCAGGGCGTTTTCTTCCGCAAGTACACGCAGGTGCGAGGTGGGGAGGGGACAGGACGGGACGGGCGGCCTGTCCGCTGGGGTGCGCGGGGCCCTCTGTCAGCGCTGCTGGGGCAGCCCCTGGGGGCACCTCGGTGGGGCTGGGCTACGGCATCGGCCTGGGCTCTGGCTACTTCGGAAGCGGGGCTGTCGTTCCTCAGTGCTGCCTTATGTAAGCACGGCTGAAAAGCCCCAGTTTTGAATGTAAAAGAATATAACGAGTGTTCGGATGAATTGTGTGCTGCTTTCCTGCTGCCTGAGCCATAGGAGCCTCCGTGGTACTCTGCGTCTTATCTATAGAAATGACTCCTATACGTGAACGCCATTCTGAGGTTCTCTTACCGTTCAGCTTAATCTCATTTTGCTCACGTTGTCTCCTCAGGGGGAGGCTAAGAGGCTGGGGCTCGTTGGTTGGGTCCAAAACACCAGCCATGGCACCGTACAAGGGCAAATTCAGGGTCCGGTGGCCAGGGTGCAGGAGCTGCAGGAATGGCTCAGGAAGGTTGGGAGCCCCCAGTCCCGCATCAGCCGAGCCGAGTTCAGCAATGAGAAGAAAATTGCAGCGCTGGAGCACAAGGACTTCCAGATCTTGAAATGACTTTGTCCAGGAAGAAGCAAAAGCTGGAGTGTGAGCTGCCCTCATGAAACATTTCCCCCTTTCCCTGTTTGTTCAGTCAGCCAATGTTCAGCTCTAGAGAACTTTATTTTATTATATTTCTAATTTATTGGTTTGTTGGACTGTTAGCCTAACGCTCAGTCTTTCACAAAGCTTTGGCAGGTAGGGGTGTGGTGTGTATTAAAGGGGCTGTTTCAGGACACGGCCTCTTTATTCCTGAACGCGTGTACAGAATGGGGCTTGAGTAGTTGTATGTGAGTAAAATTTGTAATTTGTGTGGCGTTGTGCTCACCTGAAGGAAGTCACAGACTCAATGCTGATACTAAATATTGCTAAAAATGTTATTTCTGCGCTCTAAATGCGTCATAAACAATTAATTTTGTTCCAGAACTTTATTTTTTCTGTATTCAGCGCTCTAAATGTCTCAGACACAATTAATTTTGTTGGAGAACTTTTTTCTTTTTCTGTAGAATAAAACTGCTTGGAGCTTCTTGCATGGAACAGAGGTTGTTGTAGGGGGTTAGAGCGGCCTGGGCCCCCGAGCGTGGTCCTGTCGCCGGTCCCCGCTCCCGCGGGGCGGCCTGTCGCCGGGAGCAGCCCTGGTGCCGCCCTGAGGGCCAAGCGCCGAGGCAGGCGCCCGTCCCGCAGCCGCCTCTCGCCCTGCTTCACCCCTCCGCGCTGGGCCCGGCCCGGGGCGAGAACTACGGCTCCCGGCATGCGCCGGGGGGACGTCCCAGGCTCCCTCCCGCCGCTGCGCATGCGCCCTATGCTCTTGCCGTCCGCCGTTATCCTCCCCCCGGACCCGCGTGCGGGGGGATCGGCAGCCCGCGACGGTTAGTCTCGCGCCGCGGCCGGTGTGTGGCCGGTGGGGTGAGGGCGGTGAGGGGCGCCGGGCGCCTGTCGCCTGTCCTGTCAGCATCCCTCCCCGTCCCGGCGGGGGCCTGCCCGCCCCCGGGCCCTGCTTCTCTCGTGAGCCGGCTGGGGCTGGGAGAGGGGAGCCCGTGGTGGGGAGCCGGGGCGCCGATCCGGGCTGCCCCCCTCCGCCCCCGAGCCCTGTCAGGCAGCGGGGCACGGCGCCCCCAGGGAGGGCGGTTAGTGCTAGCTCACGGGGAGCTCGGCCGAACCCCCTCGAATGCTGGTGAGAAACCGGTGATCATTGGGGACAGGACAGTGGGTTCTCCTTCACACAAACAGCTGAGTGTCCCGCGCCCGTTCCCAAGGCCGCTCTGTTCCTTTCTCGGACGAATTACAGCAGATGCTCTTCGGCCAGAAGGAGGCATTGTGAATTTATGTGAGGAAACTGAGCTAAACCCGAGAGGAAAGCAGCTCTGTGCGTCCTTCTCGGTGATACTTTCGATATAATTTCGAAACAAATGGAAGAAGCAGCCTTTTGCTTGCAGGTCATTTGAGTTTAGGCTTTTCACGGTTGGAGTTTTGTTTAGGTATATTAAGTGTGAGAATCGCGTATGTTGTTAGTAAGGAGCGTAGACTCAGATTCTGGCCATTTACCCTGAAGGCACCAACAACATGTAGTCAAAGCCTGAGCAGGAAAGTAATCACAGAAAAAGCCTCTTAATGCCAGGAAAACTAACAAAAGTATGTTTATGAGGGTGAATGCAATAAATGAAAGGGTTTTTTCAGGCCTTTAATTTGTTTTTTTTTTTTTTTTTTTTTTTTTATTTTCCTCTCTCTCCACCCAGGGAGTTTCTTTAAGGAACATGGAGGAGCGAGCTCCCTGCAGTTTCTTGAGTTTCTCATCTATCTGATTTTGACATGATCAAATGTTTGGTGGAAGATGTGCGAGCCAGGCTGCGTTCTGGAATGACTATCAACTCACTGGGCCAGTGTGTTGAGGAGCTTGTCCTCAACAGCATTGATGCCAAAGCAACATGCGTAGCTGTCAGGGTGGATTTGGAAGCTTTTAAGATCCAGGTGGTGGACAATGGCCCTGGGATGGGGAGGGAGGACTTAAATGCAATGGGAACGCGGTACTTTACTAGCAAGTGCAGCTCAGTGGCAGACCTGGAGAACCTGACATTCTATGGCTTTAGAGGGGAGGCTGTAGCAAGTATAGCCAACCTGGCCAGCATAGTGGAAGTTTCATCTAAGACCAGCAGGACAGCAAAAACGTTTGTGAAACTGTTTCACAATGGGCAGGCACTGGAAGTCTTTGAAGCTGAATTGAGCAGACCAAGTGGTGGAACTACAGTGACTGTGTGTAATCTGTTCCACCAGTTACCGGTGAGGAGAAAGTGTATGGATCCTGTGCTGGAATTTGAGAGAGTGAGACAGAAAGTAGAGGCCATTTCGCTGATGCATCCCTCTGTTTCACTTTCTTTAAGGAATGACGCTTCTTGTTCTCTGGTGCTTCAGCTCCCTAAGACAAGAGATGTGAATTCTCGGTTTTGTCAAATTTATGGACTGGGCAGATCGCAGAAGTTACGAGAAATAAATCATAAGTTTGGGGGGTTTGAGCTAAGCGGTTATATCAGTATTGAAGGACATTACAACAAGAACATGCAGTTCTTGTATGTGAATAGAAGGCTTGTTTTAAAGACAAGATTACATAAACTAATTGATTTTTTATTAAGAAGAGAAAGTGTAATTTGCAAGGCAAAAAGCGGCCCTACAAGCAGACAGGCTAGTACAAGTCCTGGTCACCACCGTTGTGGCCCAGAGTTGCACGGGATCTTTGTTCTCAATGTGACCTGTGCATACAGTGACTATGATGTGTGTCTGGAACCTGCAAAAACTCTAATTGAGTTCCAGAACTGGGACATTCTTCTAACTTGCATAGAGGAAGGAGTGAAAACATTTTTGAAACGAGAACATTTATTTATTGAACCATGTAGTGAGGACATCAGAGAATTTAATGAAGATAATGACTTTTGGTTATATAACGCTCCAGTTCTGAAGCCCTCACTCTCTGACAAGAAGAGCATCCAAGACAGTTTTCAGAAAGCATGTGATGAAATTGTGGAATCCTATGAAATGTGTAACTTGCAATCAAAAGATGTCAAAAGGAAATCTGTGACTAGGAAAAAATCTTCAAATCTTATAGAGTCAAACAAAAATCTACAGGAAGCTGAAGTCGCCCCAAATCAGAAGACTGCTGAACCATCTGATCTGTGTAGAAACAACAAAGTGGAGATTCCACTGCCCAGCAAAGATGGTACAGCTTCTGATTTCATTATATCGAATATCTCGGAGCAGGAGCTGAAGGACATCAGCAGTTCCCAAAAAGCATCTGATGCTCATCTGAAACCTTCAGAAAATCTTCATTCCTCTTTTAGTGGAGGGGCCAGATTGGAAACAAGAAAAACAGATATTTGTGGTGACCTGCAGCATTGTGCAGAGAATTGCATAAAATATGTGGGAAGCCAGCAAGGCAAAGGCGTGCAAAAACCCAGTATGGTCCATATCTTAAATAATGGTGGTGTTCAGTTGCCGCCTGAGAGAAAAGACCCTACTGAAATAGCAATGGAACCGGAAACTGTCTCTGGAAGTTCATTGATGAGACTGTGTGATGCAAGAAGAGGAGACAGGGAAACAGCTGAAGTGGTAGATGACGCTGGAAGAGGGACTGTTAGTTCAATACCTTTAAAACGGTGCTCTGCAGGCCTCATAACATGTGTTAGGCAAAATGAGCCCCCCCATGCATATGAAGAAACAGAAACAAACCTTGCATTAAATGTGCAGTGTAGACCTGGCCCTGTCAGTGCCAAGGATATTTTTGGCCACAAAGTGAATTTTCCGATTCAGTCTTTAAATGCTAAGGATATTTCCTGTAATACAAATAAAGAATATACACCTCCTTACACCAGAGAAGTATGCATGGCTGATGGTAATGAGTGGTTAGAGAGCAAAACTTTGTCAAATCAGGTGAGTGAGGGGATAGCTATGCCTACTGTCACCAGTAAAAGACTTTATGAGACATCAAATGTTACAGAATTGCCTCTGGCAACTTCTTCAGGTATTCCTCACAATGAAGTTATAAAAAGCACTAAAAGACAAATCACTGTGCCAAGATCTGAGCCCTCTAAGAAGCTGAGCTTGTCCACACAGCTGGGTTCGTTAGAAAAGTTCAGGAGATATTATGGGAGAATCAAGTGTACGCAACCAACGCCGTTGTCAGAGCAGAGTGAGTTTGGTCTCCCGGTTTTTAATGCACAAGCTAAATGTGACTTTTCAAAGAATGAGAATGACAACCATGGTAGTGTGAGCACTTGTGAAACTCCAACTTTGGAAGATCCCAATGCTAATAACAGTAGCCAAGATTTTGGTTCTTTGGAAGAGACTTCATTCTGCAGTGGAGAAACTTCACAGGACAAACAAGCCCTTTGTCAGAGTCCTTTGACATTGTCTGATTACTCCCAGATTAGTAAAGAAAATGCAAGTTGTAAAAGATTTCCAGGATCATTATCATCCAAACTGTCCAGAATGAAGCGTGACCACAAAGAAGTAGAACTTGGTGTACAATTCCAAACAGATTCAAGTAGAAAAGAGGACTACTGTATAGATCCTGAATCTTCAGATAATGATTTTTTTTTCAATTCTCGTCAAACATATAAATCCTCAGTGGAAGAAATGAGGGAATGCAATTACAGCATTTCTAAGGGGGATGCATGCTCACAATCAGACAGTATGAGACCAGGGTCCATGAAAAGCACTGTCAGCCCATCACCATTCAGCAGCATAGAAGGGGAGTACATAGTCTCTTCAAGCAGTGTTTTCTGTGCTAAAAAGGATTGTACTAACATAATCTGTAAAGATAAAAGTACATTAGCTAAATCCTCAGAACAAGATTTGAAAGATACTGAGGTTCCCCTTATGACTTTCCCAAGTAAGTTAGAGTTCTCTGCAGATACCACCAGCACAGGCGATCCCAGGAATTATTTGTGTTGTTCTGACTGGCTGCAAGATTTTGATGTTTCTTCGGGTAAGACAATATACATCAATAAAGCGACTGGACTGAGCACCTACCGCACTCCTCCTACCGAAGGATTTCAAGCTGCATGCGTTCAAGATATAACAACCATGGCTGTGAATGTTGTCTCAGAGAATGGTAAGAGGGGTGGTGGTGGTTGTTGTACAAATGGGATGAGGAAAACTGTTTGTGTTCTGCTAGGTGCATAAAATATCCTGCTGACAGCACCCAGCAGTTTATACTGAAATATCCACTGCCTTATTGTGATAGCTGTATGAACAGGAAAGTGTTGGAGACTATGGAGACAGTAACACACTGACATGCAAGATATTAAGATGGTTTCTAATAAGACAGTCAAAAGAAATGTCAATACCTTGTCAATTAACAGGCAGCTGCCTGCACATCATGACATTTACCGAGATCACAGTTATATATAATTGCTGTCATATGTAAAGAGAGGGACACACTTTAAAGTAAGTGTACTGGAAAAATTTTGTGGTATTTAACATTTTGTCCTAACTGCACACAAAATTTAAGTCAACCCTTGAAAAATTAACCAAAATCTGACTTTTTCAATGAGAATGTGTGGCCTCCTGCCTGCAGATTTTGGAAGGCTGTTCCTTCATACATAGCTTTGTAGATGTTGTACAGCATTGTTGCTGTTTTGATGATGGAGCTTTTCCAGGGGTGACAGGACACTACATCATTGTGTTGGTTTTTCAGCAATATGGTGTTCATGAGCCTTCATTGATCTGTCAGATTTGGCTTTCTGTGTCTCCCTGGTCTGGCTTGGCAGAATAGTGTCTTCAATAATTTTCCCTTCCATGTGTGTATCTTTGTTCAAAGTTGTTAGTCAGTCTGTCTATAGGCAGGTTTTATGAGCAAAGATGCAGCCTTTCGTCACATAGACCATATTTTCTTCTGTATAATTTGTTTCAAAAAAGTAGTTTGTACTTCTTTCTAGATAGTTCTCTTGTGAAATATTTGTCTAATCAATCATGATAGCCTCTGGTTTGTTCCATTTCTGTCTGTTACTTCCTCCTTTATCACCAGTTGTAGAAACACTGGTGCAATAGGTGGTTTGGTTGTTAAGCTGTTCCCTTTAAGTACAATAATTGGTGCCAATAATTCTTAATATCTGTTGTGTTCCACTGAAGTAGATTTGTGACAAGGAGAAGAACATCTGTTTTTATTAGGTAAAATTACCTGCAAGCACAAATGTATGCTCCTTGACTAACACTTTTAATTTCTGTGGTTTTCAAATTTCGGTTGCCCACAGTGCTGTTTCATAGCCAGCCAAAGCACTGAGATGTGGAGCTTGACCTTCTATCCAAAATGTTGGTTAGGCCATTCATGTTTATGAAGAGAATACCTCACATACCCTTATGCTTTCAGATTATGTGTAGTCCATAGTTTTTGGAGACGTATATTGTGTTGCATCTTTTTCCCTCCAATGACTTTGTTCTTTACTACCCTTATTGTTGGTGTTACTCTCTGTCATATCAGTGGTGCCACTCTTAACTCCATCAGTGGTGTTATTCTTTGGTGAGATGTCTGCTGTAGCTTTTTTGCTTTTCTTAGGTTGCAGGTCAGACCTCCCAAACCTTCACAAGGTGTTTGGACTCTTAGACCCTTAGGTTTTCAAAGCTCAACAATCATGTTCTTTCACACGTTTTTCAAGCAAAGGATATTAATTCTTTTTAGTCAGAGGAATAAACATCACTGTGTCCTAACACAGCATTCATATCTCTTGATGTTAAGCACTGTTTTGGACTGCTGTTAAGACCCAGGGATGGAATAATTTCTTCACTTGCTATGTACGCTTTCATTTTGCTTTTTAGAGTAGTGTTGGTAACCCCGTGGTGTTGACTTAGAATTTCATAACCCCATGATTTATTAAGAACAGCATCTCATAGAAAAATTTAGGGAAATTACATGGGTTGGTGGCCGGTGAGGAGGCAAGAGTAATCCATATCCTCTTTTCCATGACAGCAGTGGCCATCTGTTCCTTTTTCCAGTCACATGCCATGCGCACAACAGAAATGCTAGATTTTGTAGGTTAGACTCAGGCGTCTTTGTACCAATTAAGCCGATTGCTGCAGGAAATTTTATCAAGCTTCATTTCACCACTGGATGCCTTTTTGAATAAGCTTGTGCTATGCATTTGTAGAAGGTTAATATCCCAGTTCAACTCTGTCTTTGTTGTTATACCAGCTACATTTGCATTTTTTGTTACTTTTATTACATTATTGACTGATATGTCATTACACCACTATATTTTAATGATCTAATTGAGGCAGCTGAAAATGAATACACAAGTATGGTAATTGTATGTGGTTTGCACATATAAAGTAGAGACATTATTAGCCTCAGCACCTTTTCTGATCACTTGTCAGAATCTCTGTCACCTCTGAATTCTCACTGGCCTTTGGGCAGGAAAATCCTAGCTTTATGAAAAATGTATGTCCGGAACAAAGATTTTCCCTGCAGCAAGAAGCAGGAAAATGAATCTTTATTTATGATTCTATGTAGAAAATACTGGACTTCTGTTCACGTAGATGATAGATGCTTCTGTGAACTTGAGGGGTAATATCTTTCAATAATACTAGCTATAAAAGTTCTCTCAAAGCCTGAATTAGGTAGAGTTCTTCAGGTTGTTACAGTTTACCAGGAACCATGTCAGTCCATCTTGACTTCTATTCTGTGTTTTGTGACAGTGGGGTGCTGAGTTACTCTCCCATGATGGGCAGCCAGTTTGGATTCTTGAAAGGATTCTCAGTCCCCAGGGTAGGACCATCACTGGTCCTTACTGGAATGGAGCCAACTGTCAGGAGTCTACAGACTGGCCTAGGATCTCCTAGAACCTTTTCATATGGAGCTTATCAGCATGCAGCTGGTTTTCTTTGGCGTCATCACTCTGTCGCTTTTCCTGAATGCACACCCTTAATTTCTTAGCAGAAAGGAACTTTATTAATTTATTATTATTTCACAAAGAATAGAAGTCTGAATTGTACCAAAGGAAGGGTGAAATGTTTACCACTGTGCTGGAAATCTGAGCCACTTTTCTTAATAATCTCGATAACAGTGCTAGTTTGTAATATCATTAAATCATTTTTGGGTGGGTAGAAACATGTTGTTAGGCTTACTCCGATATCTCACGTGGTCTCACTGACTTGTAGTTTTCAGTTTTACAAGTTCCTGATAACTATCAAGTATCGATAGGAGTGGTGATAGATTGGCAGTTTTGCCACACCTTAGCAGAGGGAGGTCAAAAGTTGATATCTGGCAGGCTTTACTATATGCCTTCTCTTTCCTATGGGGATAATGCTTCTGATTGCGCTAATTCTGGAAATAATTCTTATGTGATTAAAACAGTAGCCAATTTTTAAGAAGGATGGTCTTGCAGAAGCCATGATAATATTTTAAAATACATCTCCTGATGCAAGTGTGTCTGATAATTGTCCGTTTTTTACATATATACTGTTATTTCTCAATGTTAGATTGCAAGATCTGTGGGATACTCTGATTTGTACAGGGCTAAGCACATGCTTGTTTATAAGAATATAATACTCCTATAGCTTTTTGTAGTTTTGCATGCTGTTGAATCTGCAGCAGTAAATTTATATTGTGTTTAGGGATTCAGATGAGGTGCCATCCCTTTAGAAGTGAGATTGTGCTACCCTTCCTCCCTAGACCTCGAAAGGAGAAGACTCTAGCAAGCCAGGATCTGAGAGGTAGGGCCAGCTTTCCAGGACACAGTGTTCTGTGGTAAACAAAAAAAGTCAAAATTGTCCCAGATGTCCCAACAGGAACCCAGAATTACTCAAGGTCTGTTAACAATGGGAGCATGTGAGTCATCTCAAATCTAGAACTGGGAAAAAAAAATCTCTTAGGGTTGAAGGCAGGTTAGGGGATACTTATTTACAGGATGAAATACCCAGTTCTTTGTTGAATTATGTCAGTAGTTTAAAGAATAATTACCTACTCCCTTCTTTGTACTTGTTCCAACCTTGGAATATGAGAAATAGCTTCAATCCTCACAATTTTTTTTGCGGTGGAAAGGATTGAATCATCTTTTTGGTATGTGGCTTTGTCCAGAGGGAGTGGGTAGCTAAACAGGTCGTTCTTACACACACACACACCCCGCCACCCCTCCATTTCCAGGCCCTGTTGAACTGTGCATGTTTAGGAGTCAAAGCTGCAGTGTCCTTCCTAGTTAAAGCAGACAACAGAGAAGTCCAGTTTCATGTTCCATCTTTTATTTGTATATTCTCCCCTTTCTATGATGGGAAAAATAATAATACTTATGTGAGGTACAGGTACCCAGTGCCCCTTCTGTTGGCAGATGGTGGTAGTCCCTGTATTATCTATGTGTTCCTTCCTAGATGCTGAAGGGGAGTCTCTCCAGTCACTGCTTTCAGAATGGGATAATCCTGTTTTTGTTCCCTGCCCAGAGGTAATTATTATCTCACATCTTATGCTAAAGTAGGAGTCAGTTTAACCTTATGTTATTTTCTGACATGGGGACCAAAATTGCAAATACTGTAACTATTGCATGTAAGTTATTCAGCGATATGTTAGACTACAGACCTGGAAGTTATGTGTGTTTATAGACTGTTGATATGTATATCATTGTTGTGGATTTATTCAAAGTCAGAGAAGCAGGTGTCAGGCTAAACTTCTGCCTTACATAATTTCAAAAGCAAAACATTATTGTAAGCTGTCTTTTCCTCTACAAAGATAGTAATCTTAAAAGTTAAAGGATGGCAAAATTGTAATACAGTGTCTGTCCTCTTTGTGGACAGAGTTAAAATAACCCAGCTTTCTTCTCTGGATGCGATGGGTCTTAAGAGTGTATTTTACTATACTTGTTTTTATAGCCTAGCAGTATTATAGGATGTGAGAGGGAAACAATGTTGGAGCTTTTAGAAAAACTTCCTGTATTGTCATGTGGTAGCATTATCTCTAATCATCATGTTGTGTGTGTGTAAGCATATGTACGTAACCATTTCCACCTGCGAACAATAGAGATGGAATAGCAAACCACCTGTTGGTGAGTTTCTGAAAAGGAACAGTAGTTCTGTTCAGTTGTTGCGGTGTCGTGTACTCTGACTCATTTCAGGGTAATACAACTTTTGTAATGCAATGCACTGAGAGCTCATGCAGGCTGATAAATAACTTCAAGTTTTCTGATACGTACTTGAAATAAGCTGAATGCATTGAAGTTAGCAGGTAATATCCAGATGGGAAAGTATATGAGGCTTTCTGGATTGCTGGATGGTATCTTTAGCTAGTGCTATTCTTGTGTAGAAAGCTTGGTTTGTAAAGCTTAACAGTTTGTCAAACTGTTACTTCCAGTTTTTCATAAAGGTGGTTTGTTGGGGTTATTTTTTGTGTGTTTGCATTTTTTGCCATATCCTTTGTATCCTGCTTGATCTGTATTTCTGTTTTTACAGATTGCTGTTGATGTGACCAGCAGTCAGGCTGACAATCTGGCTGTGAAAATTCATAATATCTTGTATCCTTATCGTTTCACCAAAGATATGGTTCATTCAATGCAGGTACAATATGATCTGTTACTCATTTTATCCCCAAATTCCCACTCAGCTGATGGGATTTGCTGATGTTTCTGCCTGGTGGGAAAGAGGTATCCAGGGAAATAGTTTATATCCCTAGTTTTCACAAGCACAAACAGAATTCTTGGTTGTTGTGTGACAGCAGCAGACATGTATGTCCTGGCACACATATGTTCTGGCAGATCTTAGTATCATCTCATGGTTAATCAGCTATCTGCAAGTGACTCAAATTCCTTGACTATATGGTTAAAATGAGAGGCAGGCCTGTTACTGCTGCCTAGAAACACTGTTAACTAAACGATATTTCAATGGGAAGTTTTTTATATTTATTGTAGGTATTTTCTTAGTTTGTATTCCTCTGAAATATGTGTCCTGTATCTTCCATTTTTATTTACCTTAGAAACTTAATTCTTCAGCAGAGTGGTTTCAAAGGCAAATCTCAGATTTCATGGAAAGACTTGAAATTTCAGTTTAAGATTTATGTTTGTTCTGGAAAGTGATTCTTAAAAAATGGCATTACAGATTCAAGTTTAACTGTTTTAGTGCTTCTTGATCAAATGTTTTGAATATTAGCTTAAAAGCTAATGTAAATGTATGGCTTCAGCTTACATTCTTTGATGGTTTGCCTGGATAGAAATGCCAAAGTGAATTCTCTCCCTCTTTTGCTTCCCAAGGACAAAAGGCTTACAGGCCCAGTTAGCATTATTCCCATGCAATCAGGTTGCTGGCTTTGAGACTGCAGATTCTGACTGTGTTGGGCATGGTAGTGTTGATCTCCAGGGTGGACAAGGATCCAAGTGATTCCCTGATGTTGTGTGTGCAAGAATAACAGGAGTAAATAAAGTTATTACAGTAAACAGATCATGTTTCAAAAAGACAGGAGAGTAAAGCTGGAAAACGGAAGGTAGCATTTTTCTGTTAATACCTCATAATAAGAACTGTTCTTTAAAACTTAATGAGTGGTTCTGTGATTCAAACTTAACCTGTGTAATGTTTTCCTTTCTATGTTTTGAAGAACGTAAAGCTAGAAGTTACTACTTCCCATCTCTGAAGAAGCTAAATACTGCCTTCTGTACCCTATAGCTTTTGAGAATCACTGTAGAAAAGACAGAAGTACAAAATGTTGCATCGTGCCACAGGAAAAGAATAAAAAGTATCATTAATGTCTTGCATCCCTGCAAAGAAATAGGATCATACATTCCTTTTTACCTAGCAGATCAACAATGCACATGTGAGACAGAGAATGCTGAGTGAGCTCTATCTGACTTGGGGAGAAATTTCTCCCTAACAACATATCTGTTAATTTGAATCTAGCAATGAGATACTGAAAGCATTGTGCATCCCTGCTCAGTATTCCCTGTAGCTCTGGATGATGTCTGGTGCTTGACAGGAAGGTGGAATCAAGTCACAGAGGCAAATTCTACATCAGAAAATGAGGGGAAAAAATGCTTCTGGCCCCTTCAGATGATCAGCACAAGTTGTTAAACACAGGGCAGGTTAAAAAAGGTTGTTTACGTTCTCTTGTGGTGATAGCAGCGAATCAAATACCCAGAGTCACTGTGCACAGGTTTAATTTCCAAGTCAAGGAGGCTTCTACGTGAGCATTTAATCCATTCTGTAAATTTTCAGCTCCACCTTAGAACAATTAGAGTTCTTTCCCTGATGAGTCTCTCTGAAAAAATTGATCTAGAATTATTTTCTTGGATATTTTGAAACTTTCTGTTAGTTGCAGGCTAAACTGTTTCATGACTTATTTATGGTCATTTGACCTTCTGCCAATATTGTCTTTTAGCTTAAACAATTGCTGCCTTTTCCATGTTTAGTCCCCCACTGTATTTATAAAGAATAATTATATACCTTCTCAGTCTCTATTTTGCTAGGCCAAATTCTTTAAGCCTTTGGGACTGTAAAAGATGTGGTTTCCACTCCCCTAATCATCCTACTGGCTATTTGTTGTGCTTGATCCATTTTGAATGTTGTCGTCTTTCGTTTACCTTCATTTTTAAAAAATAATTTTACCACCAGGCAATGATTTTTCTGAGTATCTTACAGGTTCTTCAACAAGTCGACAATAAATTTATCGCTTGTTTAATCAACACTAGGAATGAAATGGACAAAAAGGCAGGTAAGAGTGGTTATTAACATGAAGTTGAGGTGGCTGTCAAGTGTGGTTAGACTGCAGAGGAAACACTGTCTATTTGCATTCTCTTCTTGCCTTGGGATGATATTGTGAGTAGAGGAAAATGTTAGTCTTCACTTGAAATTTCCTGGATCTTCTTTATCTTTATTTTGGACGTTGTTGAATGTTCCTATTGCCTTCAGATTAGTGTTATAAAAATAGATTGTACTCAAATTACTAACATCTTTCAGTCTCTGTTCGCAGTGTGTGGACATATTCATTGTCGAAGCTTGCTGAAGCTGTACAAAAAAGGCATTCAAAACCAGTAGTTTTCATAACATTTTTAAAGACTCTATTAAACAGAACAGTTTGTGGGTAACCTCAGCTCTCATTCTGAAGTCAGATAAAGATGTCAAGAGACGAGAGTTTCTGACTCAATCTAATTACCTTAATTTAAATGCCAATTTGGATCACTAAATTTCTGTTCCGTAGTGACTTTATGTTCTGCCAACATGGCCTCCTCCTCACTTTATTTCTGTAAAACTGGCTGATAGTCTAAATGTGGCCTCTAGAGAGTGGTCGTTCTTCCCAACCTGTGCAGTTGTCTGGTACAAAGTTGCCTATTTCTAGCCTCTTGTTGGTTACATTTTTAGATGGAAACCTCTTGATTTTGGTGGACCAACATGCAGCTCATGAACGGATCCGCTTGGAGCAGCTTATTGCAGGTGAGGATTCAGATGGTCTTAGGAAGAAAGATAAAAGCTGCACAGAAAAGTACAAATGAGCTGTCTGAAAGGGAGAGCTTGCTAACTAACTTACCATAAGGATAAATCTGGGATGTATGGAACCAATCAGATATTCGTTTGTCATATTTATCCTGATCCCTAGGAGAGTGCAGACATTCAGTGTCTGTAGCAGTCATAGTATTGGCAGCTGAAAATTGTTACAGTGTTTCCAAAAATAGAAGATATACTCCCTACCCACAGAACTATCAAACTAAAATAGTCCTGACATAATGAAAGAGCAGGAAGACTGAGGAAAAACAATGAAGAGGAAATAGAACAACATCAATAAGATTATGTGGTTATGCTGTGAAGAATAAGACACGGGATGCAGAGTAAAGAGCATAGTTCATTTGGTTCCTTTTTAGCTGAATACTGTGCTTTAAGCCTAAAATTTCTACAATCTGAAACTGTTTGCAAAGGGATAATGGTCTTCTCTGTAAGCTCATTAGCCATTGATTTCAGTGTTAAAAAGCACAATAGCCATTCATCAAGTACTTAAAAATCATTGACCTTCTCTTTTATCAATAAATATTGTGCAATTCCTGCAGAGAGGGTTCCAGGAACTCTCTGCTCCTTTTGGTCAGGTACTGAAAAAAGTTAAAGACTGAAGGGAGAAATGCTTAATGAATAGTACTGTAATGCCATTTATATCAGACTTTTCTGTGGAAAAATTGCTGTCTGTGAGTTGGACTAAATATATCAGTAGGTTTTTTTGCTATTTAGGGTGACTCTTTTTTGGAACTGGTGGGAAAAACCAAAGTGGCATTAACCAACCCTTCCCCAGAGGCTAGATGTCTGGTTTGTGACATTCCCAGTCCTCCACAAGTTTCAGGAGAAGGCATTCTGTGGTCACTTTTTAATCCAAACAGAGGATTACATGCCAAACCGTAGGGTCATTAAGGGTAATGCCTGCGTAAATATTCTAAGAAAGGATACTTCTCAACAATTCATTCACAGATTCCTATGAGAAGGAAGCTGCAGCCTGTGGTAAGAAGAAATTACTGTCCTCCTCCATCTCTCCTCCTTTGGAGATTGAAGTTACAGAAGAACAAAGAAGATTTCTACGGTTAGTAATGATGAATAGCTCTAAACTTCTGGGGACAGCTCTGTTGACCAGGAAGATCTCTACATATTGCTAGGTTACCATGAAGCTCAGGAAAGCAGCTGTTGATTCTTTCCTGGGCCGAGACCAATTGGCTCTATCTGTGCTGAGGAAAATAGGTGTGTTTCTCAGGCACGTTGTTACATCATCTCAGGACAAAACCCTGTGGTATGCCATCTCTGTGCCTCTGCAATGTACTGTGGTTTCCCTGGGGAAGTAAACCTTCATGTGTGGGCCAGGAGAATGCCAAAGCAGTCTCCAACAGATCCTGCTGTCTGCATCTCAGGACTTGAGTGTGCACACTAGAGTGCAGTGCCCATAGCATCAATCTAGTCGCTGATTTAACAGGCACTGTTTGAGAAGAGCAGGATGGGGTATGGAAAGTTTGTATTGTGAATCCTTCAGAAATGCATTCTTTAATCCTAGATGCCTGCCAAGAGTAACTAATGAACACTGTTTCCCAAATGTTTCAGAATGGTGGCCCAGCTACTATTAGGGTATTTAACTTTTGTACTGCAAGAGTTTAGACACAGATCTGTTGTTGGACTATTGCAGACCTATTGGACTCTAGTCAAACTTTCTTCCCCCAAATCTCAGTCTGTCACCTGTCACATGCATTAGTGGATTTTTTTTTTCCCCCTGCATTGTTGTTCATTTTCAGGTGAAGTTCTAGCTTAACATTCACAGGACTACCTCATTAGTCTCAAACTGCTCTTTTTGTGATGCCAGTGGCAAACTTGACAGCTTTTAAATCACTCCTTGTTAAGATTGTTGCCTATTACAGGGCTACACTTGTTTGGTGTGAAGACCGTTTTGGGTGTGTTCCAATTGTGACAGTACCACTGCTGTATCCACTTGGTAACTCTTTTGTGTAACAATGGCCAATACCAGAAATTCCGAAGTGTAAAGCACTATTATGTTCCACCTGCCTTAGGGAAAAATGTGAGAACATAACCCTTGCTGTTCATAGTTCAGTAATATTTCATGCCTTTGTTGTTCCCAGCTCTTAATAATGTTCTTGCTAACATCACGATATTTGTAATGCCTCATGTTAAATTTTGGATTATTTTTGCACTCATCTTTGTATGTCTTTTATTTCTGATATATCTACTTTTGAGACTGGATGGCCAAAATTTTTGCTATTTATGTAGAAGCCAAAAAAACGTGCAAATAGATCAAATTATTCCTGCTAATTTACATTTATTTGTCTTTGGGAGTGGTGGATTCAATTTCTCTGTCCATTTTTCATTATATACCTTCTTCATTCATCCTACTGATTTCATTCATCATTTTTCTACTTGTTTTAAGTTCTGATTGAGTTCAGTGTCATCTTTAGTCTCAGCTAACCTTAATAATTTTGTGTTTTCTACAAATTTGCCCTCTTGACCATGTCCCTTCTTTTCCACATCATTAATAAACAATTACAGAATTACAGATCAAGTCATGTTGAACACTGACCAGCTGTTGCCAACATACCTTGTTTCTGTAGTCTCTAAATCACAACAAATGTTATTTCTTTATCCATGACAACATTTTGCATTTGCCTTTCTAGCCACTTTTAAGAGATGGCATCCAAGGCTTTTTGAAAGGTAAAATAAATTCTGTGAGCTACTTTTCTTCATCAGGTATATCACAAACATACTACAAAAATCAGTAAGATAAAGTCAGAGAGGCATGGTTTTCTTTTAAGGACACTGGTTAAATTATTCAGCACAGTGGGATGCCAGCTGTGATTTTCAGTTATTACTTAATCCAGGAAGCTTACTGGTGCTTTTATTGTGTTGCTCTTTAATTTATCAGTATTTATCGGCAGTTCATCTCTTTACAATTACTCTGTGAGACTACCGTACTAAAAAGTTACGAATTAAAAGTACTATGTAAAAATCTAAATTCTGTTGTTATTGTTGCTGGCAAAGTATGACTGTATTCTGTAGTAAAGTTTGATGTGATAAATTGACTTCCCTAGAAGACCTTTCTCTTCACCTATGCTTGCTAATTAATAGTTCAGCTGGACCTCTGGTTCACCTGCAGCTTCGATTCTGTTATTTGTCTACTTAGCTTTGTAGTAATGCATTGTTCTGTTGACTCTCTTGGACTTCCTTTTTTTTTCCCCCTAAAAAAAAAAGCAAGCCTGATTGTCTTCAATAGCTGCTTGGATTCTGTCATTTCACCACAATGGGCTTTTTCTGTCTTTCTCTGCTTTTGCTGAAGGCTATACATGTTGTCTTTTTTTGGATAGAATTACACAAGTCATCTCCATATGGAGGCTAACAATTGCATTATTCTCATGACTGATTTTAGTAAGTTTAGATTAACGTCTTTTTTGTTCAAAGAATCTCTTTTCTAAAATTGACCTTCATCATCTTTAAGTGAGTATTCCCTGAGTTAATAAAATCAACTATATGTTAAGTTCTTTTCATTTTGAAGAGAGGTTCTTATCTGACTGTGAAGTCCCATTTTTGTGTGTATTTTTCCATCCACAGGGTGACATATGTCAGATTAACTAGAGGTTGTTCTTTCCTTGGTTTTCTTTCCTTAATGGGGTATAAAGTTCATTAAATCAGCATAAATTTCTTACAATATTTTTTCCATCATAAGTGTTCGCTATTATGTGCCAATTGAAATAATGATTTTTCAGGTTAGGCTTAAAGGGAGTCTTTAGGCTGTGTAATTTCAATATTTGGAGTGTTTCTGTGTTGAACCAGACACCTCATGCATCTTCAGAAAAGATAGATTTATAAATTTAGACATAAAGCTTTTCTCCACATAATACAGGAAGTCTTAGATCTTGTGGAACATGAAATATGCACAGTTGATTGGAGTGAAAAAACATGGCTGAATGTAGGCTGAAAGGGCAAAATTACTTGGTATCTCATGATGCATGGATTTTGAAATTGGAAGCTTTTCCAGGAAGAAACATATATGGGGACTTCAGAAATATTTACATATGCTGTGGAGACATAGCTACTGTAGTTGATGTCTTATTTCTGGTGGCTTTTTCCTCAGATGCTGCTACAAAAATTTGGAGGACTTGGGTCTTGAATTATCATTTCCTGAGACCAACAGCTCTTTGATTCTAGTGAGGAAAGTGCCACTGTGTTTTATAGAAAGAGAAGCCAACGAATTACGACGGAAAAGACAACCTGTCACTAAAAGCATTGTGGAGGTCAGTGGTGGTTATGGGTGAAATTGTGATCCTGAGTCTTGTTCTGTGTTGATAGCCTGGGGTATTAGAGTATCTGTGTTATGAGGGAGACAGTGAAGTCCCTTGGTGAATGTGGGTGCCATCCCTTTTAGTAGCTAAATAGTCCCACAACTGAAATCCCTGGACTATAACAGAAACGACAGGAGACTGTTCCAGGTTTGGACTAGTGGAGAGGCTAAGAAAAATAGTATATAGTGCAGGTGTTTCAACAGTTTACTTCTCATAAATGCTTGCATGAACAGTAAATGCTTGAGTCAACAGTAAAATGATTAATATTGCTGATACAGAAGAATTTTTGTAAGGATTTAAAGCTGTTTTCATGAAATGTCTACATTGGCAGTGCAGCTTTCTAAGAGCTGCAGTTCCAGATGTTCTGCAGTTTGAGGAAGAAATTGTCTGAACTGATTACTTGCAGTTTCCATTGCAAACAATTCTCCACAATCATAACTGCTGCAAGGACTGTAAAAATTGTTTCTGGAGTACCATATTCAGCCACTAGGCTGAGCCATTGTGAATCAGCCCAGTCTTGATATGAAAAGAAGAAACAAGAGAGGATGATTCATCTGATTAAATTTTCTTTTCCAACCTCACTGTAATCAGGAAAAACTCAAAATGCACTCTCCTGGTCTGATTTAGGAGCCAAGAGCACTAAAAGTGGTGGAGGAGGGGCTCATGACTGTGCCTCACGAGCACTCATTCATAGCTGACGCCTCAAGATCTCATGAGCGTTTTGGCAAATCTGTTTTGCAGTCCTTTTTATTTTAGTTAGGACTGGTAGCACCCATTCATGATTGATGACAAATTCATTGCATTTTAGGCTTCAGAAATGAAATCCACATGGACTATTTTGCAAAGAAGAAAGGGCAGCTGTTCAAAGATACATGCATTCATTGCACTCTGAGGTATAGGAGTTCCATTATACCCATTCTACAGATAGGAAACTGATGCACAGAGAAACCAAGTGACTTCTAAAGTCTGAATAGATACTTGCGAGAGGTCAGGACTTGCACCTAGATCTTTCAGACTGCGGTCAGTGTAGTAGCAACAGCATAATTTTTCCTTGTTCTGGCAGTTAAACAGTAAATTGTACATAAATGTGGACAAAGCAGGATATGGGCAATGAACTGATGATATTTCCTTTTCCTTCCAGGAGCTTATGCAAGAACAAGTTGAGGTGAGTTGCCGTCTGCTTCTGAAGTTGACTATAATAATGCAAAGCTTACTGCATGAACCAAAGGGAGTGTATTAAGCCTCAAATGAGAGAGGTGGGCTAGATAATCCACTGGCTTTTCCTCATTTTTAATTTCCTTTGTGTTACAGTTCTTCCTTTTTCTCATATTAAACAGAAAGTAAGATGATGTTCCCTTACTGTTTTTAGCTAGTGCAGACTACAGGAGGAGGAGCACGAGGGACACTGCCTCTGACAATGCTGAAGGTGTTAGCTTCCCAGGCCTGTCATGGTAGGGAAACTGTACTTTTCTTTCATTCTTTTTTTTTTTTAAACCTTTCTGTTTCTACACAACATCCTCACTGGGAAGTGGTTTCAGAATATGTTTGCAGGAATTCCAGGATTAAACTGTGTGTTTCACAGGGATGAGAAGATAATGGTCTTCTCACAGACAGCTCTGTGAGGGACAAGCAATACTGCTCTGATTTATTTATGTATGGGCCTAATATACCTTCCAACCCTCACATAAAACAGAGTACAGTTCTGAGATGCACTTACCCCTGTGGGCTCTAAACCATTCAAGTAGCAGCTCTGTGAAGGGGCAAGGGGAGGTGCTGGAATCTGCTTGAGAGCAAGCAGGGAAGAATACTTAGACACTCATCCCAAAAAGCGTTTTTCATTTCAGATAAGTGTCGAAAGTGCTAATTTAAGTGCACCTGTGACCTTTCAAGTGTTTTTGGAAGGAGGGCAGCAAGGATTTACATTTTTGAAGGGACTATGGCTTTCCAGCGTCTGAAAACGAGCAGACGTTACAAGTGTAGACTGCAGTAGCTCTAGCCTCTTTGGCAGTTCCTGTGCTGTATAGAGTATTAACAAGATTATGCTGAAGGGGTAAATGTGAACCAAAAGCATCTATTTTCATGGAGGGTCACTGTGTTCTACAAATGGCAGACAATATATGATTTTTCTTTAATATCTAAAAAAGTCCCATGACTGAAAGGCAGATTCCAGGTTGTCTTGTGTGTCTGTGAAGGTGAACGATAGCAAACACCTCTGAAATAACTCCCTGATGTTCTGCTTGGATTTCCTCTGGATGCCATTAAGTGCTCATTTGTGAGAAAGGACTTAGCGGCAGGGCTAGCATCTAGTCTTAGAACTGGTGCCTGTCAGTGGCAGAACTGATATTAGCTGTCATCTTGGTTTAATACTTTTTGATTTGTGAACTGGTTCCGTCTTTAGCTGTAACACACACAAAAAAGAAAAGCAAAAACCAAAGCCCATTTGCCTCTTTCAATGGCACCTAATAATGTTACCATCCATCAGACTTGGGTTAGGTGAACGTTTAGGCCATGGAAAGCTGATCCTTAAGCAGCAGGCTGGTTAATTGAGCTGAGCTCTAGGTCTGCCATACTGCAGCCTTTGGGCTGCCTTTGCAGCCTCCCAGCTAATCTTTGGGAGCTGCCTTGTTCTCTGTGAAAACCACAGCTGTGGAGGGAAGCCTGCTGTGTGGTTTGAATTCTCTTTAGCAGCGCGTACAAGAATTTGTATCTTTTTTTCAGGAGCTATTAAGTTTAATGAGCGTTTGACTTCGGAGGAGAGCTGCAGGCTTATTGAAGCTTTGTCATCTTGCCAACTGCCCTTCCAGTGTGCTCATGGAAGACCCTCCATGATGCCTCTTGCAGATATAGACCATCTACAGCAGGAAAAGCAGGTACTGTGTGAGACACTGATATGCGTTTGATAATTCACACTCTGGGTTATCAGAGGCATGTCATATATGTGCGTGCAAGAACTAGAATGGGCCAGTTTGAAACCATCACCACTGGCTGTATCTTACTTGAATTTTTACTTAGCTGTTACCAATAAAATAAAACTTCAGAACATTAAACCTCTGTCCTGCAAACACTTTAGCCAGGATCTTACCATATTTCATTTGAATGGTCATACTGACTTGAATGGGGTCCACTAGTCCTTAAAGGTAAGCATATATTTAAAGTGCTCACAGTTTTTAAGTGTAAAAATTGGAAAACATGTAAATTCTGATATTCTACTAGTGGTAAAGATGCTAATTAAACAAAGACCTACTTCCTCAAATTTTAAGATGCTATAAAACGGGGAAATAAGCAAAGAAATAGCAGCATGTAGATTAATAAAATCATTACTCCTTCCCTTTTGCTATATACTATATTAAGTTACTATATTATATATAGTATATTGTATTAAGTTACAAAATTGGATTCTGTTGAAAGTCAGGTGGGACTTTGAATTAGATATTAAAAAACTTGGGAATGACTGTACTAGGGCAAAGAGTATGGAGGCATTGAAGCTCGCTCACTTAGTTATGATTTAGTGCTTCTTAATTTTTCTCCCTCCAGCCCAAACCTAATTTGTCTAGACTGCGGAAGATGGCACGAGCATGGCACCTGTTTGGAAAAAAACGACCCTAATTTTAAAAAGTTAAGACTGTAAGCTGCAACCACTAGAAGTATTGGTATGATCCAGGTCCTCTGTTGTTAGACAACACTGCCCTGTGTGGAGCCAAGTTTCTGAGCCAGTGGGGTCACTGAAGGTCTGCTCCGAGTACTGACCTAAGAAGCAGAGGCCAACCAGGAGAACATGGCAGGAGGAGCCCACCCTCATACCCTGGAGAAGTGTCTTCAACGTTAAGGAACTACATTGTAAGCCTGGGCCTTATGTCAGTGCTTGACACTGAAGTTGCAGCCACTCACAGCTACTAAAGTGCTTTTTCTCTACAAGCACAGTATGATTCTGCATAATAGAGAGGAGACTTTTAATTAAATATATTTTATAGTGCTTTGAAAATGGGGAGGTATTTATTAATAAAATTAACACTAAACTCTTTCCTTGGGCTCATGGCAGCGGCTGGAATGAGGACCAACCAGATTCATAGTACACATAGACCAACTTAGGATCAAAAAACATTCTTTTTCTTTAACTAGGCAATGAATGACACACCCAGCTGTCTTCTCCAGCTCCCTGCAGTTTGTATTCTTGAGTCAGAGATTTCTAAATCCTAGCATGGCCCCATGTTCTCAGGGTACAGAAACTTAGCCCCACAGATATACCTGAATAGCCCACAGCATTTTTTACAATAGGTAGACTTAGAGGTTCCAGTTATTCTGTGTCTCAGTCTAAGGCAGAGGAGTAGAGGTTATTTCAGAATGGTAAAAGATGACATCTTTATTTAATCAGAGGCATCCAACTTAAAATCAGAGAGGTATTGACACCTGCTGAATCAAAAGCAAAACAAGGAGTGGAAACTACTTTCATTTGATGCCTTAACTGTGGTATAATGTATTGCCATACATTGGTAAACAGGACTAAGGAAATGTGATCTGACTGACCTGCAAGAGCCTGAGATTTCTAAGATGTTCCACGCTGCCCCTCACAAAAATCCAGAATTTCCTGAATGAGACAAGATACCCGCCCAAGAAGAATAATTGCACTCAATTAGTGCAGGAAAGGAGAGACCCTCAGACTACAATAAGCAAAGCAAGAGCTTGAGTTCTGCCATGGAGGTGAACAAGCTAGCTGATGGGACTTCTGAAGGTCTGCCTTTCATCCAGAATGGAATTTCCATTCCAGCATTGTACAAAAAGCTGGTTTGTACTTCAGCAACTCACCAAAAATTGTCAGAAAATTCTACCAAAAAAATCCATTTTGAAGACAATCGCCAATGGATTTCTATCACATTCAGATGTGAAAGCACACCTTAAAGCCTGCTATGGCATCGTAGGTGCAGGCAACTCACTACACTGTTAAAACTCTTGCTAGTTAAAGAAACAAAATAACATGCTTAACAGTGAAATCACTGTAAACAGCCTTTATTGCAGCATACTTTGAAGTAACAGCTTAGCTGCCCCAGAAAGTTACACATATGCCTTGCTGTTTCAAAATCAAAGTGGGTTAGCAGGTGCACAGGGCTTCTAACACAGCACAGAGATCAACACTTGTACAAGACCAATTCGGTCTGTTGCTTTTAGGTAGGAAAGACATTGCTGAGCAAATTCCTCGCCGATTGCTCACAGCAACCTGTCTTTGCAACATCCACTTGCTAATTAGCTGTTGTACCTTTCTGAAGAGAAAGATAGTAAGAGTCTGGAGAGTGACATGCTTCACAGCATTAGAGTTCATAGTCATCTGGATGGTAGAGCTCACTCATGAGGCGGTAGATGTAGGAAGGAGCGTTACCCCCAATGTTAGAAATGAAGAGAGTAATGAGCTCTGGAGGGACGTAGTCAAACACTGGGCAGTGAACGTTGATCTTTGCCAGGATCTCCCCTGTAAAGTGAATAGCAGCAATATTAGACAAAGCAACTCAAAGTACATTTAGCCTTCTGCACATCTTCCTGAGCCCCTGAAGAAACTGACTACGCTCATGTCACCCTGAGGTCAGTACTGGAACATCCTGAATACCCTCCCAACTTCCTCACTGATGTCACTGAATTACAGGTATACAGCAATCTTGGATGAATGGCAGCACTCTCTTTTACTGATAAAAATCCCAGAGTCCATCTGATCTAGATCTACTAATTGCCAAAAAACCTGCCAGTATGGAACCAGAGTACATGAATCCTGTTGCTGCCGTAATTATTTAAAGAAAACCTCAGAAGACCAAAAACTGACCAAACCTGCTATCTTAATTTCAAAGGTCTTTGTCACACAGAAACAGGGCTTTGAAAGAGACTTTGCTATCTGAAAATAGGCTTGGGAGCTGATGCCTTTCTGAAGATGGTACTTGTGTGTGAAACCCAGTATCTCCGCAATGGGCTTCCACAAGTGAATCGCATAATGAAGTTTGAAGAAGTTAACATGAGTTGTAGAAAGCTGCCCTGAGTGTTGGGCATCTGCTCTGTCCCTCAGGGAACTGCCACCTACCCAGCACCATTATCACAATCCTTTAAGAAAACACTGACTATTTCAGAGTAGAAGCAAAAAGTGAAGAGATAGTGTTTAAAGGAAATCCTTTTTCTGTACTTTCTGTAATAGAAATAATAGAAAGGAATAGAAAGTTATGTATAAAATAGGATGGTTCCTGGCATTTTTTCTGCTTAAGACAACAGGAAAGGATTTTTTGTCCTGGGTTACAGGACAGTCTTATGTTTGAATTTTATGTGAGCTATTAAGAAAAAATTTTAAATTGTAGCCTGAACCAGTACCTTCTGTGAATGGCAGCACTTCCTGTGGTGACACAAACTTGTGGAATGAATCTTCTTCGTTAGGGAACTGAATGAGAAAGAGTACAGGAAGGTCAGGAAAGAAGTGACTGCCTCATTATCCCAGTGAAAACAGATCCTGGGTGCTGGAAGGAACTAAAGCAAAGGAAGATGACTTGTCAGGTGGTACTACATCTGTTTACAATAATTACATAGTGCCTGTGCCTAGAGCCTGTATCTGTAGACACGGGTGAAAGGGTTTTCCTCACAGCTTTTAGAGCTTTCTATGACCTGGCTGCCCTTCTGCAAAGCCTAGGGAACTAAAGCATAGAAGTGACTTCCTCAGTCTGCAACTTCATCTGACCTGACAATACTGAAAAAGTAAGAAATAACTTAGAGCATCTCCCATCTACATCCTCTGTCAGTACAGAGGGTCTGTCAACACTAAAGATATAAATTAATCCGCTGTAGTTGAAGAAAGATTAAGTATGGTGACGTCAGTCTCTAGCAGGCAGTGGTCTACATCCTTATACCCAGTGCACTGCCTGTGCAGCACGTGTGGCAGAGGAGGGTGCTTCAAGGAGATCCTGAGGTGGGCCAGATTTGGGTGAGGATCTCCTGTCCGAAGTGACAGCCATAGGTGGGGGGAGATGGCTCATTTACCAACCTCACCTTGGGACAGGTGCTGCTCTCCACCCTAAGTTTTCACAAGCATAAAATCACCCCCACCTCTATGCAGAGCAGGTGCAGTCCTGAGGAGCTGCTGTACTTACCTGTGGTGAAAGCTTGAACATGGGGGCACACACAATGAGCGGAGTGGAGTGGTGTTTAGCTGCCAGTGCCAGCGTGTGAGTCCCACTCACAGCAATCAGGGCGCCATTGGCCAGGATTGTCTTTGTACCAATGATGACCTTAAAAGGCAAATCAGCATTAGATAGCATGTTCCACAGCAGACTGGGGAAGGAACGCTTCCTGGCTTGGACCCTGCCGGATGACCTGGAGGAAGAGTTTGCCAGAACAGCCAGCCAGCCACAGGCTGGAGTCACAGGGCAGCTGGACGCCTGATCTGTTTCATCTGGCACTCGCTCTGCACTGAGACGTTCCTCTCTAACAGGAGCATGACTCCAGCATGGTGAGGCCAGCACAGAGAACTTGAGAGGACAAATATATGTTCTACTGCAGGGAATGTTGAGCAGAAATTGGGCTGTGTTCCCTGTTGTTCTACAAGCCTGCAAAGTAAGCTTTGTACAAGTAACTTGACTGCTGGCTGTAATAATTCCATTGCTGTAAAATGGGAATAATGTAAAGCAGCTTAAAATACATCAATAAGAAGTGGTGTGGCTGGATTTTATTATGTTACAAGTACTTTTTTTTCTTAAGTTTGGGGTGCCAAGTCTTCATCTCTATTTTTATACAGAACAGGTCTGTTCAAAATAACATACCTTGGCGGCTGCCCTTACCACCCATCTTGTATTCCAGGCAAGGGGAGTTTCTCCCCTTTGGAAATGCTCCTTTTTGTTCCATCATCTTTAAAAACTGAGGTTAATCCTGGCTTGGTTTCTTTTAACTGTTCTGCCTGTTAGCCATTAAGGCAGAAAAACCTACCACCATGCAGTCAGTCATTGTAATGACTTGGTGTTCCATGCTGAATCTCCACCAGCTGCAAATAGGGACTGTTACAGTTTTGAGTCTTCAGTGAAGAAACACATCCATCACTGCTGGGACCTGCAGGTGGTTTGGGAGGCCTAAGCACCCAGCCTACCGTGAAGTCCCTCCTCCAGTACAGCCCTCCTTACCTTGTTGACTCGAGACATGACAGCAAAAATAGCTGCATCACTCATGACAGTAGTTTCAATGTTCTCTTTAGATAGTCGGACAGCCATTTCATGACCCTAAAAAGAGGGAGAATCCAATTGGTCTCCTGGGACATAGTTCCTGCAGTGCAGCTGTAGAGATATAAGCACTCAATTCTTGTCTGAACTGCAAAAATACCAAGCAATGGTGCACAAATACAGCCCTCTGACTGAAGGACACAGGGTAGGATAACAAGCTGTCTTCGATCTCTCAGCTGCAGAGGAGCTTCTGTAATGTTGAGCTTGCCTCTGGAGACAAGAGCTCAGTAGAATGGGCAGGACAAGGCAGCGCCTGGAGAAGACGGCCAGCCCGGGCCTCACCTGGCAGAATGGCGCACACTCCGCCACGATGACCTGGAACTTCCGCTTGCGGGCAGCTTCCTTCAGGAAGGCCTCAACGGTGCGCGAGTAGCCAATGGTCATGATCACCTCGTTGGAGTGGATGTGCTCCAGTGCCTGCATAGCTATGTTATCAGTGGTGCCCTCTGTAACAGAAGGAAGCTGTGGGTGGGAAAGCAGCCAGGAAAAGCAACACTTGTGCTGCTAGGGCTGTCCTCCAACAAGATAATTTTTTACTAAAGCGATGCTATGAGCACTGGTAGAGCAGGAGCAGCTTTTGTCCTCGCTCTCTTCACCAGTAGAGAGGGACCAAGAAGCTGGCCCTTGAATGCCCTGTGCTCCCTAGCTACTCATAGAAATAGCTGTATTGAAAACTCCATCATGAGGGAAGTGGATTGTGTGAGCACTACCCCAGTTAACCACCATGCCCGCACAACTAGTGGCAGAAATTCAATGGTTTTACAGTTCAATAGCACTAGAACCAGGTGGAAAGTAGAGGCAGGCCAGCCTGGGCCTCAGGAGGAGAGTCGCGTGCTTAATCTGTCACAAGGTCTCAGAAAAAGGAAAAATATCTATCACAGTGCTTTGTGTATGAGGGTCAGGTTAATCACGCATAGGGATTGAGTCCAACCTTTGGCATATTTCTGATACTCTTCTTTAGAGGACTCAGCTGAAGACTTCCCAGAAGACCAAGAGCACAGGCCAACGGCCCCCATATTGTTCCCTCCACAATGTTGCACTCATCTCCCTGTAGGCCAGAGAGTCCTGGGAGCAACAGGACTTCTGCTCCTTACTTCCTTCAGATTAAGCCTCCCAGACCCTTGCTGTTTTGTTTCTACCTAAGAGGAAAGGGTAGCACCAGTCCCATCCCATAAGAAGCTGCACTCATGGGGCAGTTCAGACCCATCCGTACCTAGCTCTATTAGCAGCTCATTAATAGCTTCAATAACGTTAGCTCTGAGGGGAGGATAAGGGGTGCTGAAATCCTCGCTTCGTCCTCCAGAAGTCAGGAGTTTGTGCAGAGATTCTTGCTGATCGCTTTCCTCACTGCGCCCATGAAGCCTGCAGAGAGAAGCAGCCCTTCAGCCTCGGGCGAGAGCGCAGGGGCACAGCCAGGCTGAGTAGTGTCCCCACAGCACAGCACACCTGGATCTGAACAGAGAGGAAGGAAAACCACACACAGGAGGCACACCGTGCCATGCTGTGCCACAGGGTTTCCCTGGATGTCTCTGGTAGGAATCATCTTCCTAAGTTGTGTGCAAACGCTGCAGCCCACAGGTGATGAGCAGGCTCGAGGCTACTGCTCCAGTGGGATGGACCCTCCTGGGGACACAAAGAGGGAACAGCCCGAGGTCAGGGCACAAACTGTTCTCATGCACCCACAACATGTATGCCAAGCAGAGTTTCACTAGAGGAAATATCATCAGCTACGCTGAAAACGACAGGTTTCCTCTGATGGTAAACTTGCTGAATCCCTCTATAGGAGAAGTGGGAAAGGGGGTTATGGAAGCTAAAGGGGTCTCACAGACGCAGCAGAGCACGCTGCGCAGGAGGGCTGTCCTGAGCTCCTAAAAGGGGTGCAGGCAGCGAGACAGGGGTGCTTCACCTGCCGTACTCTTCCCGAATGACCTTCAGCACTCGCCGCACCATGTTGCCCACGGTTGTCTCAGATGGCTGGGCTGCCGTCATCCTCTGGCCCTCTGTCCGGATCAGATCCATGAGCTCCCCTGGAAGAAGGGAGGGCCTTGGTTATCATCACCCAGACTGAACGCATGCGAGCACCAAACAAGCGCATCCTCCCCACAGCAGCCCCATGGCCACCTCTGGCGCTGGTGACACAGCGCTGGGAAAAGGTACGGAGGTGGAAGCAGAAAGCTACTCGCAGAGCAGTTGGTTCCACAGGGGTTCCTGCAGTGTGAATCGCTGGACTCGAAACTTCGGGAAGACCATAAGTGCAGAGTTTAGCGATGGAGGAAACCGCCGGCTGCCAGAGTAGTCAGCGCTCGGACAGATGCGGCTGAAGCAGGGCGACTCCTGCCACCCCTCACGCAACTACACCGGTCAGCACGGCAGCCTGCAAAGGGCCAAGGCGCGGCGGGACGCGCACCGGGCGCCCCGCCCCACCGGCAGCTATTACCGAGGCCCCCTGCACCTCGGCACCAGCCGCAACGCAACGACCCCGCACCGGCCTCGCCGCTCCCCCGGCACCCGCCACCGGAGCGCCGGGCCCGAGCGGCTCCCCACCACCGCCCTCCCGCAGCTCCCCCCGCCGCCGTCCAGCCCTCACCCGCCCGGTTCCATCGCCCGTGCGCGATGATCTTTCGCAGCAGCGACAGCGTTTGCCGCGCCGTGTCCTCGGAGCGCGGCCGCTCCCCACCGCCCCGCAGCCGCGTCACGAAGGCCTCGATCTGCTCCGACAGCTCCGAGCCGCGCTCAGCGGCACCCGGCATGGCGGCACTGGCGGCAGCGGGGCTGCGGGACGGCTGCGCGCTCCGCTTCCGCTTCCGTCCTCCCACTTCCGCCCTCCCGCTTCCCCATTGGCGGGAGCTTGTGGGGCGGTGGCGGGCCGGCACCGGCGGGGGCAGGAGGGTGCTGGAGTCGGGCGAGCGAGGGATGTGGGCGGCCTCTCCGGGCAGGTGCCCCCGGAGGTGGGCGCCGGTCCTGGCGTCGCCCCCCCCGGCGCAGCTTGGGCCCGTCGGGGTGGCAGGGCCGGAACAGCAGCGCTGCCCCGCACGGGGAAGCGCCTGGCCCGCGCCCCGCCGCTGGCGCCTCCGTGGAGGGGAGCGGTGCGGGCCGGCGTCGGGAGGGGCCCGGCGGGGAAAGGCAGCGCCTGCACCGCGGGGCGGGAGGGAGCCGTGCCGTGCCGTGCCGGGGAGAGCCCCTGTGCTGGGATTTACTTTGGACCCTACAGCGTTCTAGACGCGAAGAGCCAAAGCAAACGGGGTGGGAAAGGCTCAGTTCCTGCCAGTCCAGTTGTTCTTGCTGGTAGAGCCAGAACCGGCCCTGGATAAGGCTGGAACGCAGCTCCTTTGTGTCTGTTTCCTGGAGCCCTGTGTCCAAGGAGCAAGCAGGAGCCACCGTGTAATTCTCATTGCGGTGTTGCTTTATTCTGTGGCTCTGCTCCCTGTCCTGTTGTTTTACATTCAGAAACAAAAGCAAACTGGTTTAAGCTGGAAGCTTTCAACAGGCACTTCCTGCAGGGGCCCGTAGGGCCTTGGGCGCTCGTCACGTCTTTTTTGTGCTTGTCTGATTCTCTTAGGACTCTCCCCACAGCCAGCTGCTGTCCAGGGACTGTTGGGTCCGCAGCAAGATACCAACAGTTTGTGCGCTGGGTCTTGAGGACATATCGCAGGTGATTCCGAAGCCTGGGCTGGGCTAAGGGCCCTTCTGCCCCTCTCCCTCCATGCTGCTTACCCAAGTGCCCCTGTGTGCCTGGAAGCCAGAGCACCTGCCAGCCTGGGGAGGGAAGCTCACCGCATCCTTCAAACACCTGGCAAAAGGCCGTGCATCTCGGTTTGCCTGGACATGCTTGGGGGGCGCTGCTGCTGTGGCTGAAGTCAGTTTCCCTCCTCGATGAGCTTGTCTCATCTTTTGCCCCTGGAGAGAGTCAATAGAGAGTAGCAGGGTTTGCCCTGCTGTATGCTCACTGTGCTGGGTCCCACTGGGCTTACCAGGCATGTCCTTCTTCCCTACTGCCTTCTCTCCCCCTTCTCCCCAGCTTTAGGTGTCTGTTTTCTTCCATCTTGCGTAAATTGGAGGCTCCCTGGGGCAGGGCCTCCCTGGCTCCGCATTTGCACAGGGTAACGCAGATCCCCCTTTCGCCCCTCTGCACAGCTACGTTGCAGGCAAAGCAATGGAGGGCTGCCCGCGCCCATCGGCTGCCTGCCTCTGCCACCACCATTCCTGTGTGTTGCTGTGTGCCAGCTGCCATGGCGTGCAGAGACTGCTCCCACGCAAGCACCCTGGGACTGGGACATGCAGTGAATTGGCAAAAAAAAAATTAAAATCATTGCTTCAGAGCTTTCCTTTGTTTATTTACTTATCTCACTAGTAAACAGAGCAGCTCTTGGAGATCAGGCAGGAGGAAGAAGAGGAAGGGAAACTGGACTCTGAGGTTATAACCTTCTTGTGGATGCTGGGCTGTTTACATTCCCTGCTCTGGTCCTAGTAACTATTGCAGGGCAGTTTCTTCTCAGTCAGAAAAAACTTGTCAACTGCAGAGATCTTCCCTGCTTGTGCTGTTCCTGCCCTGTTCCTTCCAGGACTTTCTGCTGGGCACTGCTGCTACAGCTGGCCAAAGGCAGCTGGCAGTCCAGTGTCCCTTGAGGGGCAGAGTTCTGTGCTTGGTCTGCTGCCTTCTGTTTCATGAATGAAAGCCTCTGAATGGGGATTTCAGGAGCTGTTTGCCCCATGTAGCAGAGCTGAGCCGGAACCTTCGGCTCTCTGGGGAGCTGAAAGGCAAACCCCGGGCTCTGGCTGCTCAGAGAGTCTGTGGCTACAAGACATCTGGTTGTCATTAGCCAGCAGCTGCTGCCAGGACCTGGTGAGTTAGGCAAGGAGTGCCTAGGGGGACTGAAAAGGAGGGAGTGGGGAAGAGGAGTGGCGGCAAGGGCAGCTCACGGGAGTGTGGGGCATGTGGGAGGCAGCTGGAAAGACACATCTTGGCATACTTCGCTAAAATCTCACTGCCTTGCAGGCTGTGCTGGCTGAGGCAATGTGGTATGGGGTGTGTGTGTACATCCCTGGGCAGCTGGAAGAAGACTCACCTGGTGGTCCACAGCTGCTGGGTGTTACAGAGCAGGACCCCTCTCCTGCTGTGGCCACAGACAGCTGCCTCCTGAACAGCATGCCCTCCTTCCTTCCTATCCCAGGTGTATCCAGGGGCAGAGTTGGCCGCTGTGGTGTCTCATCTGGTGCATGAGCAAGCAAGGAGGCTGACATGACTGCAGAAGGTGCTGATGCTGTGGGCAAAAGACCTGAGCAGGGGATGAGCTGGCCAGCTGAGCAAGGCAGCACATTTTCTGGGCCTGCAGAGGAGCTGAAATCTGGCTCGTCTCTGAGAGCTGCCAGCCTGCACAGGATGGTGTCCTGTTCAGTGCTTTCAGGGATGGCTGCTGGAGACACTGCTTCCCCTCCACCCGGTGAATTGTGCATCCCCGGGGGCTGAATGTCATCCCCCAAGTACTCATGTCAGGGAGGAGAAGGCAGGATGGAGGCTGGGTAGAGCCCGGGAGTGCTGGAACATTGTGTGCTGGGAGGCTGTTTGGATTAGAAGCTCTCAGCGGATAAGTGGGCTGGATGAAATGCCAGGGAGGGGAATCAGAGTTTGCTGAACTCTAGTAATTGGATTCGTCTGCAACACCCGGGTAAGCAAAGTGAGCTGCTCACACTCAGCACAGGCGAAAGGAAGGAGTCAGCAGGCAAAGGCCAGCAGAGCCACAGCCCAGCAGGAACAGCAGCGCAGGCTGTCAGCACAGCACGGACTGTGCAGACTGGATAGGTGACATGGGAAGAAGCAGCATGGGGTCGTCACCATTGCCTAAGCCACCTGCTGAGCACAAGTGACCAAGGGGCAGTTAAGGATGGTGTGGCAGCAGCATGTGGGAGTGGGAGGAACACAAAGTGCAGTCTAAGGAGAAGGATGCACCAAAGATATCTCTGGTGTGACGTCATTGCTCATTGGATGGTCCATGCTCAAAGGCTTGAGATAAAAACAGAGGAGACTACTCAAGCCCAAAGCTCTTGAAGTCACAGATATGAAGGCAGGCATGAATCTGCTGAAGGGCTGAGGGAGCCTAAGCCAGTGTTTTCTTCGTGCTACAGGGGAGAAAGTACATCACTTAGTAAGTGAAGGGGATGGGAATGATGGGCTGAACTGAGTGCTGCATGCACATTTAAAACTCAACCTTCCAGGGAAAGAAGATAAAAAATCCCAAACAAACAGCTGATGATCAAAAGCAGGTACATGAATAGCTGGAAAGCTCAGCTCTGTGGGTCTGGAGGCGCATGCACGTGTTGCCTGAGTCATCAGCAGTTTCAGCATGTTTGAAATGCACAGCTAACTGCAGGTACCAGGGCACATGTGCTGCTGGTCTTTGCTGATGACCCTGGTAACAACTGTCCCCTAAACTGGTCATCCACAGGAAAGCATGGCTGCTGTAACTGCCTGGGTGGCCAAGGAAAAACAGACATGTCTTGCTATGGGGAGTAACAGGACGGATTCATCGCTTCAGGTTAGCAAAGGACTTGATGCAGCTCCTTGCTTGGCAGCCTGCATGTACGTGCGCCTGTCTCTGCCTTGAAAACAGCTGCTGGCTCATACTCACGTCAGCGCAGTACCCGCGGGCACACCAAGCCCATAGCCAGACCCTTGCGATACCGATACAGTCTGCGATCCCTACGGGAAATGAGTAGGCGGTTCTGAATCTGGCCTGGGGACCATCTCTCCTGCCAGCAAGATTGCCATTCACCCCCTTCCTTTTTGGACCCTTAAAAATAGAGACCAGGACCAGGAAGCAGGAGGGTTTTTCTAGGGCTGGTTGTGGAAGCAGCCCAGGCTGGGCTGCCCCTCACCCTTCCTGGCCCCTGGGAGAGGCATGGGAAGCCGGTGTCCAAATGCCTCCTCTGGATGTGGAGCCTCACTTGTCGGCTCGTTCATCTGTGGCAGTTCCCCAGCTCTCCTCTCGGGATGCAGGCAGCTGGAGGCAGCCGGTTCAAAGGCCAGGCTGGTCAGGAAGAGGCAAGGGAAGTGTGGGAAGTCACTGCGTGTCATGTAGGAAAACAAGTCCCTGGGAGGGACAAAGAAGCCCAGGGCTGGGCGGGAGATGCTGGCCCCAGCATTGCTAACAGTGTGCCAGGCCTTCATGCCCAGACAAGGTGGCTTTGCTCAGTGCCACCAAAGGCACAAGTGGCTCAAAGCTCAGTGACATCGTGCAAGTGTTGGCTGTGGCTCTGTCCCTGCTCAGAGGGCACACGGCAGGCTGGCTGAGCCAGGGAGGAGGTGATACCGGGGCCTGTTCCTCCAGGCTGGCTTCAGAGAAGCCCCTGAGCAAACCTGGCATGGCTGCAGGAAGCCAGGTCCTTGGGGCGAGACAAAATGCGGCCTGGCCGCTTTGTGGTCACCAAGGGGTCTGTGACACCAGCAGTCTGGGCTGCTTCCTGGTCACCGGCCAGCTCCCTGCAGTTCCTCTGCTCACGCACTCCCGGTGCTGCAGCTGGCCCCGGGCTTGCTTTGCTCATTGTCTGCTGTGGGTGATGGCAGCTATTCAGCAGCTGCCAGGTTTCAGGGAAAGGGAGAGATGAGCTGCTTCTCCACCCACGTTCTGGGAAAGCCTCCGGGACGAAGCCCTGCCGATGCACACGTTCGCTCCTTGGTGGGGAGAGCATGCTGTGGAGCCTGCATCCCCACTCTGCCTGCATCCCATGTCTTTCCCTTATCAGCAGGCATGATGCCGGGGAGCAGATCTTGGAAGCAGCCCAGGCTGCTGACCCATCCCGCACAACAGCAGAGCCTGCTGCTCCCTGTCTCCTCGCCTGTTTGCCTTCCAGAGCCAGGCAGAGTCTCGCCATCACTATTATTTTGCTTTGTGTCAATATTATGACAGCTAAAAGCAGGAGAACTGCATCCACATGATAAGCAGCCAGAAGCTCTGGCTGGGCGTGGATCGGGTTAGAGTTTGGCAGGAGAGAAAAGCGCCTGGCAGCCCCTGCCCGCTGGCTGGGCTGGCTGGGCCGGGAGGCGACGGGCAGCGCAGAGCAGCAGGCGGTTCGCGCCCATGTGCCTCTCCTCTCAGTTCAATGCTTGCTGCCCGTTTCCCAGAGATGAAACATGATAGATATGCAGGTTATGCTTGGTTCTCCGATGGAAAAGTAACCACTGTCTCTATCGTGGGGACAGGGTCTGCTCCAATCCTTCTGGGAGAGTCCCATCCCTCCCAGGGCTGCCATAGCCCATCACTCCTGCCCTGTGTGGGCCTGGGGTATTTTACCTCTGCCGGTGGGGGAGGGTCATGCGCACGCTGCTGCACCAGTCTGTCCTGGTCGTAGCCTGTTTGGGCTTTCCCAAGTGCAGTGCTCTGCAGCTGCTGGAGGGAAAACCCTGCAGTGTTTCTGGAATGTGGGGGCTCTGCTTCCACCCAGGGCTTCAGGAGAGGAGCTTGGGCAGAGTGGGGTGAGCTGTGCCGTGGATGCTGCATCTCTACTTCCCACTCTGGACTCTCAGTACCTCGTGTGCAAGGGGCTGTTCTCTTGGCATAGTAACTGCACGCCCTGCAGAGGCTGCTGACACAACGCTTACCTGTAGGCACCCACGTATACTTGGGGCTGCGGTTCAGCTCCCCAGTGCCTCGCCCTGCTCCAGGGCTGAGCTCTCCTGCAAACACCCGTGGCCTGGCCAGTCCCTGCTGTGTGGGGCTGCCTGGCCAGCCGGCCACCAAGCACTGCACCCGGCATGTGTGTTTTCTGTCACCTCCTCATGGGGCACAGCTGACTGACAGCTGGTCTGGGAGACCACTGGTCATCATTAACCCTCCCGTCTGCTGCCTGCATCACTTTGCCACCTGCCTGCAGCTTTGCCCTGGTGGGAAGCCGACTCTGTCCCCTGCCCTGGGCTCGGCCTTGGCACGAAGCTATGCATGCACTGAAAGACGAAGCATTAGGCTGAGAGGCACTGAGTCTGCCAGCCAGCAACCTGTTGCTGGAGCACTGGCTGGCTGAGGGACATGGCTTCCTAGGACTTGGGTTTGGCAGTCTCAGGGACCTGCTTCTCGGTGGCACTGTCCCTGTCCCAGTGGGGGATTTAAGCTGTGCTCTGGGGCAGCCCACGTGCCCATCCCATGCCCCTCTAAAACTTGTGTCAGACCTGGGGCAGCCCTGGTGCCTGCAACTCAAGGGGGCTAGACCCTCCTCTCCCCAGGCATGGGGCCATGCTCTCAGGTGCCTGCAGTTTTGGTCACAGTTCCCTGGGGAGGCTGAACTCCCCTCCTGGGGAACCAAAACAAACAGCAGAGTTCCTGCCACGTGCAGCCGGGGCTGACTAAGGCCGGACGCTTCCTCCTGCTGCCGGCAGCAGTGGCTGGGGCTGTGAGCCACCACCATCGGGGTGCATGGCCCGGCCCATTTCCCGCTATTGTCAGCCTCACCCTCGGCAAACACATCCCCCTGCACACCTGGGCTGGGAGGAGGCACTGATGCCAGAGCCACCAGCCGCCAGGAGTGACGGATGTGCTGCTGCCGCTGGCATCTCTTGGAGTCGGAGCCACCGTGGCATGGCTCTGAAGAGTCTTCCAGGGCCTGGGTGTCCAGGCAGGTTGTTTTCAGGTTGTTTCTTTGAGGAGCAATGCTGACTGTCCAGCGGTCACTGGTGCAGCCCTGCTTGCCTGCAAGGACACTGGAGAGCCCTGTGTTTCCCAGAAGAAACCAGGAGCAATTTCCTGGAAGAGAGGACTGGGTTTCCCTGTGTGGAGAGGCTGGTGCTGGGGAAGTTCCTGCCAGACCATGCCCATCTCCATTCCTACTCTGACATGCAGGCAGGTACACACAGCTCCAAACAGCCAGTCTCCATTGCTCTGCCTTTTGCCTTTCGTCCCCACTGTGGAGACACAACCTGCAGAAGACTGAGCAGGCTTAGCTGTGTTAGCTATGCGCCAAGTCCTCCACTCTTACTGACAGTGATGCTTAGGGGAGCCTAAGAGCCAGATCACAGGGCTGGGAAAAGCAATTGAATGAAACACCAAGGGTGAAACATGGGTACTCTGGGATGAAGAGTGGTGCTAGGAGCCCAGTGCCTTATGTCTTCATGCTGTTTTGACCTTGGGAGTCCCATCAGTGCAGGATGTAGGTAGCTGCTGGGGGGACTCTTGCTTGCTGGGCAGGAGCAGCAGCAGCCTGACACGGTGGCTGTGCCAGGCACTGGAGCACAGGGGGTTTGGCACTTCCCCCAGCAGAAGCCTCCAGCCCTGATCAGACTGACTCCAGTGTCCTAAATAGCAGCAGCACAAAAATAATGCCCTGAGAATTTCAGAGGTGTTCTTCAAGGGCTTCAGGGGAGATGCAGGAGGTCCTGGCTACAGTTGGCTTAAGAGTGACACAGGGATGTGTTTTTGTTGAGCTCTTTTCATCTGAGGTGCTGGAGGTGTGATTTTGCAGGGGAGAAGATACCTGTGAGGGGATTTTGATGCTCAAATGAGCTGTTTTACGGAAAAGGAGACTTAGAGGGGCCTCGCCTGTGGTGAGCAGGCTGAGGTTTCAGGGGGAGCAGCTGCCTGCACTGGGTTCCTTCAGTGCTCATGGGCAGCCCAGGCCTCTGTTCTTGCCCCTTGCCCAGAAGGTATAAGAGGCACGGAAGTGAGCCCACTCCCCAGCAGGGCTGCACAGCAGCGTGCTTGCAGCTGGGTGCCAGGACTGCCTAGCCCTGCCAGACTGCCAGGGCTCACCTGCAACAGGGATGCACCATCATTCCCCACCCGCCTCCCTCGCCAGTGCTGCAAGTGGGGCAGGGAGGTGGCACAGGCAGGTGGTGGCATATTGGAGTTGATGCTCTCAGCTCGTGGCCACTGCACAGGGCTCGCTGCAGGGGAGGCATCTGCCCTTTAAGGAAATGTCTCTATATTTGCTGTATGTCCCTGGCCAGTCCCTTGAGCCTCCTCTGTCCCTTGTTCCCAAAGTGCGTAGCTCTGCTCCCTGGAGCCCAGTGGGAGGTGGTGCGAGGGACACGCCTGTGCATATATAGCATCGACCTCCAGCCCAGTCCTGCAGCTGGGGAAGGGTAGGCTCGGCCCCTGGGGAAGGAGCGCAGCAAAGCAAGCAGCCACAGTCCCAGCCAGCTGGATGTTTCTCCCATTTGCAGGAGGATGTTGCTGGTCACAGGTTACCAGTGTCCAAATATTATTTCTCTGCTCTGTGCTGCCTAGAAAGGGATGCTCATCCCAGGAATGTAAACTCTGCCCAAGGCCTCTGAGGAAATAGCTTCAGACCAGGAACAGGATTGCACTCGGCAATTAAGGGCCGGTCTCCCCAGCCACACGGCTCCTGGGGGAGAGCCCTTTGCTCCAGCGCCAGAGGCTGGCCTTGTGTCTGAGAGGTGGCCCTGAGGGACCTTCCTGCAAGGACAGGCATGAGGCCCCATGTGGTCACGGTCTTTGCAATAACAGGATTCTGTCTGTCCAGTGAGTTGGCAGCAGCTGCTGCTCAGGGTGGCCTCTGATCCAGGATCTTGGGTTGGAGGAAACTCTCCCATTATGCCCTATCTCAGAACCATCCCAGGGGAGCCGTTGGGGTCCCCTTGGCCCAGGAGAGTCCATGGAGTGGCAGAAGGAGAGCACAGGCATGCTCCAGCCATCACACTGGGGACATTACCTGCTTCTTGCTGCCTGGCCAGGGGCAAGAGCATGAGCAGGCACCAAACGCTGCTGCGGCAGCCCCCCGGCAGCCTCCATGCTGTGCTGCTGAGTGACGAACTGCAGCATACCCGGCCGCCCTGGCGGGCCGGGATTTCTGTGTGCTTATCTCTGCAGCATCTCCCTGCTAATTTGCCAGGCCCTGCTCCAGCAGCTTTTTCACACACTCAGCAGTACCAATGCCTGGAAGCTCCAACCAGAGCCCATCTCCTGCTGACGCCTGAACTGCTGCCACCTGCATGGCCCAGCAGGGCTGAGGACAGGCAGCTAGCTGTCCCACATACCCCGGGGACAGACCCCACGGGGCTGGAGGCAAGCCACTGGCATCCTCATGCCACAGGGACAGACCTCACACAGAGGTGGGCAGGGAAGCCCTGGAGCAGCCTCCCTGCTCTCCCGGGAAGACAGAAAGGTGAATCCTGGCAGGGACACAGAGCCTGTTATTTCCCTGGGACCTGCGGCCCATGGGGGATCGTGTTGCCTGCTGGCATCTCTCCCCTTCCCACCTCCCATAGCTCCAGCTTCTCTGGCTGCTGGGGCTTAAAAATAGAACAGAAAAGGCCACAGAGCTCCTTTGGGTTTACCCTTGGCAGCAGGGTTTGGCCCAGACCTGCTCCAGGGAACTGCTCTGCCCCCTTCCCGCCCAAGCTGGAGGGATCCCCGCTATGGCGGGCAGGACCAGGATGCTGTCCCTGGGGCTGAGGGGGCTGGAACCCCCCTGCCAGACCTCCGACAGCGGGGGCTGACTGGGCAGGCATGGGGCATCTTGCAGGGAATGGGGTGGGTGGGTGTGGGGTGTCCGGGTGGGGATGGGGTGAGTGGGTGGACATGGGATGTCTGGGTGGGGCTGGGGCAATAGCAGGAGAACAGGGTGAGCGGATGGGAAAGGAGCTGCTGGGTGGGCATAGGGCAGCTGGGTGGGCACGGGGTGGCACACACCGACCCTGGGAGAGGCGGACAGGAGTCGGGGGAGCCCGGTGAGCCGAGGAGCCCCGGTACAGCCCCGGTGCTTCCCGTCGCCCCGGGGAGGCACCGGTCCCTAGAAGCCCCGGGGCAGCCCGATGGGGCTCGGCTGGAGGTGGGTGGCTCCGCCGCTCCCGGGGCCACCGGCCCTCCGCGCGGCTGCCGGGGCCGGGCACCTGCTCCCGCCCCGCGGCGGGGCCGGGGCGGGCGGGGGCGGAGCGGCGGCGGTGAAATAGGGCGGCGGAGCGGGGCGCGCTCCTATGGCCCGGCGGAGGCGGCACGGCGGGGCCGGCGGCCCGGCGGCGGGGCAGCATGCCGGGGGCGGCGGGGCGGTAGCGGCGGCGCTGAGTTCGGTGGCGGGAGCGGCGATGCGGCTGCTCGGCGCCTTCCTGCGGCTGCTGGTGGCCGCGGCGCTAGGGGCGCCCCCCGCCCCGGTGAGAGCCGGGGGCGCGGGAGGGGGGGTTGGAGCGGGGGTAGCCCGGTCCCACCGGTGCCGCTGCCCGGTGTAACGGTGGCCGCTGGGGCGGCTCCTCCCGGCGCTGGGGCGGGGGGGACGGCGGTGGGTCCCCCCGTGCCGCCCCCGCCAGCGCCCGCCTTTCCCTCCCTGCAGGCCCCGGAGGCGCGGGGGACCGCCAGCGCGGAGCCGCCCGGTGAGTTGGGAACGGGTGGCCGCCGGTGCCCCGGCTGGGAGCGGGCGACAGACCGGGGGGGGGGCTCGGTGCACCCCAGGGCCGTTATCCCCCCCGGAGCCCCGCGGCGAAGCCCGGGGGGACAGCGGGGAGCTGTACCGGGGCTCGGAGCAGTGCTTGCGGCACCGGGCCGGAGCAGAGCGCAGCCCTATCCCGGGCTTGCTGCTCCTCTCCGGCGCCGGGGTGCGGGGTCCCGGGCAGGAACGCCCCGCCTGGGCCCCCCTCTGCTCCCCGCCCTGGGAAACCCGAGGGGACGGTTGTCCGCCGCGTTGCGGGGCCGGACTTCGGCGCCCGCTGGGGCTGGGCAGGGAAAATGGGAGAGCCCCGCCGCGGTGGAGTGTGGAGAGGATGTGGGGTGCCTGAGGAGGGAGAGACGGAGCTGGGGGGCAGGTGGAGTGAGACCCCATCGGGGTGGACGTGGTGGCTGTCTGAGCCCCCTGTGCTGGTGCGGTGATGGGCTTACTGGGGGCACAAGGAGGTCCTCTACATCCCTGTGCCCCCGTGATGGATGCAGGACCCAGGACCCCACCACGGCTGCTACACCTGCCTTGGCAGTGGGTTGGATGGGCTCAGCCTCCCTGGAGCACCTCCTTATAGTCCCCCAACCCTGGTCTCTTCCAGTCCTGACCTTTCGGGAGATCTGGAATCGAAGTTTCTGCAGGCCTCTGGAGCAGCTGGTGGATGTTATTACTGAGTTCCCCAATGAGGTGGAGTACATTTTCAGACCCTCCTGTGTCTCCCTGCAGCGCTGTGGAGGCTGCTGTGGGGACGAGGGTCTCCGCTGCATCCCCGTGGAGACAAGCACAGTCACCATGCAGGTAAGCGCTGCTGCTCTGGGGTTGTGGCTGCGCTGGGGAGGTGATGGGCTCCTCGTCAAGTGCCGGGGAGGTGAACTTGCAGCTTCACATCCTCCAGACATCATAGCTGCATGGATAACAGGGGAGGGGGCTTACTCACAAGTGCTCAAATGCATGCCAAACCAGGAGGGTCCCTCTGCCTGCTCTGTGGGCTTGACCCAGAGGCCAGGTAATACCCCCAGTGGTACTGGCCTCTCTCTCTGCTTCCCTGCCCTCTCCTCTCTGTGTGGTCCATCTTGCTGATTGCTGTCACCTTTCCAGACCTTCCCTGACCTGTGGTGGGGCTGGGGGGTGTCCTGGTTGCCCGTGATTGCCTGCTGGGTCAAAGCAGGCACTGCCCCTGAATCGCAGGGAGAAGCGAGGCTCTCGTGTGTCAGGAGATGCCCACAGTGGTAATGACAGTGAATGTGTGGTGGGGGCATGGTGAGCGTGAAGGGCCGCACCAGTTGCGTTCCCAGTCCCCACTGTGGGAGCTGTGCAAAGTAGGGTGGGAGATCCCAAGCTGTGAACAAGCTGCCAGCTGGCTCTTCCCTGTGCGCCAGGCAGCCGTTGTCCTCACACTGCAGCCCTTGTGCAGCACTGCTGGAGATCAGCCTGCTGCTGCTGCAGAGAAAGGCTTTGCTTTGCAGTGGGTGATGGACTAGAGAGTGCCTGCGGTAAATCACCAGTGACTTTGGTCCCTCAGGGGTTGAAAGCGTGTTGGAAGGCAGGGTGGGAGTCTCCAAAACATCTTGCAAGTGTCTGACATGAACGGAAGGCAACTCCCCAATCACAGGTCTCCTTCCACAAGAGGGATCCTGCTGCTGTGTGCAGGGTGGCAATGCCAGGCACTTCTGTGGGGGCTAATGTGGATCACACCAATGATGAACATACCTTGTGAAGTCCCTGGGTGTCCAACCCAAACTCTGGGCTGGGCTGGGCTGTGGACTGACACATGGCAGGGCAAATCCTGCACTCATGGGCTCGGGAGGCACCACAGTACTGCCTCCAGGCTCCGTGCTGTGGGAAAGAGGCAGGAGCAACAGGAATGGTCTGGGAAATGTGACTGGGGGGGAATATTTCCATCAGAGAAGGGATATGTGCAAAGTGGACAAATATGTGGAGACTCTCCAGAAAAGTAGAGGCAGAAAAATCTTCTCTAGGGCTGGGAAATCCCAAGACCATGGCACTTAAATCACAGCCCTGAAGACACAGGGCAGCACTAGCAGAGCCTCCCAAGCTGCCAGAGCAGCTGGGCCTGGCCTGTGCTGCCAGCATGCGGAGGTGGAGTCTCTACTGCTGGAGGTCCCAAGGAACAGGTTAGACACGTGTCAGCCCAAGAGGCTGGGGTGCTGAGGCAGTGCCATGGGAGCCCTTCCAGCCCCCTCCTGCTGCTGCCTGGGAAGTAACCTTTGCTCTTCTTTCAGCTCCTGAAGTTAAAGCCAAACGGGGAGGCATCCTATGTGGAGATGGCGTTCACCGAGCACAAGCAGTGCGAGTGCAGGTAGGGACGCCTGGGCTTGTTTTGCACCCCTGTGCCCTTCCAGCAAGAGTGACCCTGCCAGCTCACCCTGCGTGTGGGAGAAGAATGCCCTGGGGGCACCCCAGCCATGCTGGGACACCCCCACTGTCTCCATACTGAGGTTTGCCCGTGCCTATGTTCCTTGGTCAGCTGCAGGCTGCACCATGCCTCTGCAGCCTGGTCCCCGCAGCCAAGGGGGTGCGTAGTGTTGTGTGGCCAGGTCAGGCACCATGCACTGTCTGCAGGGCTGGAGCTGCTGCAGCACCCCAGCTCTGTGAGCAGGAATGCCCATGCCCCCGTCTACGTGGCTGCCTTGGTGTGCCTGGCTTGTGCTCCTCTGGCTGGAAAAGCTGCCTGTCGGTAACAGAGCAAGGCAGGTGGCTGGAGACAGGTGTTTGGTGTGGGGCAGTGTGCACAAGGGTGGTTCAGCAGGGAGCTCCATGGCTTGGTATACCCGAGTGTGACTGTGGCCCAAAGAGAAAGCTGAAAGGCTGGGCCTTGGGACTCCATTTAAAGGAGGCTGTCCCATCCAGGGCATCCAAGTTTACATCCAAGCCAACAAATGAAAGCTTAAAACATACAGCACCAACCTGGTATGGATGTGCAGTGCTGGCCCAGGATGGATGCACAGCACCAACCTGCCACAGACTACTGGCACATAGTTAACCTCTTGGGGTGCTCACTGTGTCCCAGAAGTGGTGAGAGGTTGGGCAGGATGGGGCCTCTGCCTGGGGGCTGCAGTGCTGTAGGAGAGGGGAGCAGCTCCAGTGCTGCCCAGGCTGATCTAGTATTGTGAAAACTGGGGACTGAGTGTCCTGCTGGGCAGCTGTGATCCCTGCCTGGAAGAAGAGCCTGAGGATCCCTGGATCGGTATTCCCCTGCAGTTGTAAGAGTGGCCGTGCTGGAGTAGACCCAAGGCCTGTCCAGCTCTGTGCTGTCTCTGGAACGTCTGTTGGTGGATGCAGAAGAGGGACTGGGAAGAAGCAGATGTGTTACTTCCCCCTCTCTGCTTCCAGCTATTTCTGCGCAGGGAATTTCCTGAGCCTGTTGTGGTTTTCCTACCTAGGGTAACTCCCAGGGGATCTCCTATGTGTACTTGTGCAGGCTGCCTTTGAATCTGTCTGTGTAAAATTCTTGCTTCTGCAACACCTTTCAACTTCTCCCTAAGCCACCTTCCACACCTTTACATCGTTCCCCTTTGAGGTTTAACATAGGTGTGGTGGATGTCCTGGTTTTGGCCCTTATAGGGGATGCTTAAGCCAAGTATGTTGTGGCTGTCGTCCGAGAACCACTACTGAGACTTTGCAGCAAATCCCACGTTACTCAGGATGTTGCATCTTGTTTAACCAGCTGAGCTATGAAGCCTGTCACTGAGAGCAGCTGAAACTGAACCTGTGCTGCCCAGCCTCATGGGCAACATGTCACATTCCCCTGGGGAGTCACCAAAGCCGACCATCCCCTGCCCCTTTGCTGTCTCTGCCTTCTCTCTGCCTACTGCAGTCAGCTCTGGGCTCAGGAGTTGATAGTGGGGAGAGAAGTCATATTGGGTCTGTTTTAAGCATGAATGATAGCAGGTAGATTGTGCTGTGTGCTGGGGCATCTCAAAAAAACACCTCCAGCAGCTCAACAGACAGCATTGCCCAAGCAACCATGTCACTCTGTCCTTTTCCTGCCCTGCAGGCCCCGGCAGGACCTGATGAGGTTGGGAAGGTAAGCGACATCAGGGGCTGTGTTACCAGCTGGTGTTGTGGGTCTCCTCTCCCATGCATCAGCCTCTTGTGGTACTTTTCTTTTGAAGGAGGAGGTCCAAGGGCCGAGGTAAGAGAAGACAAGACAAGATGAGACGTAAAGACTGTGAACTGTAAGTGAGCAGGGGCAGGTATGGGTGGTGTCTTCTGGGTTAATTTCTTTGGGATGAATTCTTTTGTTAGCCTTTAGGTCTTTACTGACACTGTGAGCAGTGAGGGGTTTGTGCAGAGCAGACATAGGAGAAAGCAGGATGGAGGGGACAGTGGGCAGCTGTGGGGAAATGGGCCTTTTGCTGAAGGCTCAATAGGTGCTTGGTAGTCTCCAGGCTTAGCTGCTCAAAGCTGGCCAGTCCCACCCAGGGTGGGGATGGATGGGCTGGGTGACTTGATAGCTCTATCACCATCACAGACCACACTGGCTTTTCTGGATTAATGAATTTCCAGTTTCAGCCTCATCTTGCTGCCAGCTGTGTCCTTCCTGCAGTCCTTGGCTAGTCGTTGTTTGGGTTACTCTACCCTTTCCCTCCTTACATTTAGCTGACTGTCTCAAACGGCTTGCTGTAACAGCACAGGCTGGACTCTTACTGCAGACACTTTTGGGGCTGGCACTTTCCCATTGTATTTCCCCGTTTTGTCTGAATCTTGCTGCTTGGGGCTCAGCCAGCACCTACAGCCCATTGCCCTAGCTCTTCCCTGTGAAGAGGCTGTCTGTGGACCCTCCCCCACAGTTTGGTGCGGGAGAGGCCAGACACAGGGATGGGGACTTGGGACAGAGCAGGTGAGCTTGGATGTCGTGGTGTTGTCTCCCTGCATCCTGGCATCACTCATCCCATGCCTTGCTCTCTTTGCAGATGTGGTGCACCACGCAGGTAGCCTCTGCTCTGCCCCCAGCCTTGCTCCTGTCACCTGGGTTTGAGCCAGCTGTGTTTTCCCCTGATGTCAGGGGCTTGTGGACCCATGCCCCTCCAAGCAGCGGTGGGGAGCAGGACTCCAGCAGGGAAGAGCTGACTCGACTTCTGCTTGGCCTTGGCAGGAATGCTGCCTGGAACCAAGGACTCCCTTGTGCTGTCTGCACCGTTGGCAGCAGAACAAAAGGACCCATGATCAGGGCTGGGGCTGAAGATGAGGAGCTCAAGCAGCCTGTTGGTATTCAAGGGCATCCTGGAAGCAATGAGAGAAGCTGGTGGATGTGCTGCTGGACCTGGCTGGGGACAGCATGATGTGGGGGCGCGTGGAGATGGCTCAGAGGGCTGCAGCTGCAAAACTGCTCTGTCCTGCAGCTGGGGAGGAAGGAAACCTGGGGCAGGCAAGGCTGCAGGGCTGCATCCGTCCCAGCCTTGGCATGGAGCAGCCCAGGACAGTGCCAGGGAGCTTGACTGGGAAACCCTCCTGGTGGGGAAGGGCAGGGAATTGGGGTTGTCAGGGCTCCTCACGTACTCACAGCCACAACCCAGCCTTGCCCTGCTCAGTAAAACCTGGTGGTCAGATACAGGAGCTGGCAGTGCAAGCACTCCCATCTGCTTTCCAGCAGCCACAGGCAGGGCTCTTCCCCATAGGTGCCCGCCCAGGCTAGAGGAGGGCACTCCTGCAGCATCCAACTCACTCCTGCAGCACCCAACGGGCTGCCCTTGGTATGATGCTGGAGGTGGATAACCAGCAGTTTGGGACCAAGGTGCTCCCCAGGGTGGGGGCTACCCATGTGCTGGAGCTCAGGTGGGTACTGGGAGACCCTTGGGGGAACTGTTCTTCCATACCATAGTATGGGTCTGGTATCTCCCCTGTTCGCCATCTGCATCCTGTTCTCACACCAGTCCAAATCTCTGGCTTGCTGTCCTGTGGCTTTCCTTCTCCCTGGCTGGGCTGACGCCTGGTTAGGGCAGTCGGGGGCAGGCTGCCCATGGGCCTTCCCACCCAAGAAACACCCCACCAAGGCTCATGCACCTGGCATGGGGGCTGGCTGGCCTGGGGGCCCTGTCTGTTACTGGGAACATCCTGGGGTGTGTAGGGGGCTGGTGTCCCTCATCGAGGTGGCTGTGGGTGCTGCTGTCTCCTGCTTTCCATGCTCAGGTCATGAGGGCAGCCCCAGCCTTTGTTTCTGTGTGCCTTAAGCAGTGCCCCTGGGGCTCTTCTTCTCCCCTTTCCTGCCCCCACTGTAAGGGGGCTGGTGCTGGCTGCGAAATGCATCCTGTGCTGCTCCGTGCAAGTCATACCCTGGAGCAGTGCACATAGCTGGAAACCCTAAGGGTGAGTTGGGTACCAGCATGATTGTGGAGCACCCCTGACACGAGGTTAAAATAAAATCAAGGGTTATTCTTGAAAGGTTCAAGCAAAAGGCTGGAGGCAAGGTGTGCAAAGGCTTCAATGTTACCATCGAATGAGGTGACCTGAGGTTTATCCTGCACTGAGGAACAAGAGTGGAGCCTCATGTAGCAGGGGTTGGCAGCCCATAGCTGGGGCTGGCACGAGGACATGGGGACAGGGCTGGTTCTCTGGCAGCTGTTCCCTGGCAGGGAAAGCTGGTCGTGTGTGTTGAGATGATGTGAACTTTCATGCTGCCACCATGTAGCATAACACGGACTGGGCAAGTTGCACCTGTGTGGCTGGGCATATCCTCCTGGAGCTTTCTGGATCCCTTTTAGACCCCATTTCCACTTCTGGCATCTATAGTGTCCTGGGGCACAGCCTATGTGGATTCTGCCTCAACAACAACCCATGAAGCTCCTCCTTGACCACCTCATGGGTGAGGGGGACTCACCACTCCCCTTCCCACACTGCTCAGGGTCTGCATGGGCCATGTGGCACCCTAGGTCCAGTGGCCTGTCTTGGTCTGTGCAGGCTCTCCCCATGCCCGTGTGCCCTTGCAGCCTGGCTGGTTGCGCTTTGAGGTGAGGGAGAACTGTGCGCCACACTCAAGGGATGAACGTGATGGCTTCTGTATTGTTTTGAACAGTAAAAGTTTCATCATGGTAGTATTAAACCTTTAAAAAGGAAGTTACATAAACCCAAGGATGTTAATTAATAAAAATAAGTTTGTCAAGAGTGGTGATTAGGGTTAAAAAAAATTCAAACAAACTCCCACCCAGCAGCTTTTCCTAACAGTTCCTGGTTTCTGGTGTCACCTCTTTGGCTGCTGCTCAGCACTGAGATTTTTGAGGCAGCTCTGTCCAGAGCTGATGGGGCTGGGTGCCTGCCTTCTGTGGCAACCCTGTGTCGCTTCTCCCCTTGCATTTCCTGACCCCCTTGGGTGCTGTGTGTGGCCTCATCCCCTGCTTCAGTGGCATGCAGTGTCAGGGTGGACAGCAAGGATGTGGGTGCCTGGGAGGGATGTGGCTGTCCTGCTGTGGCAGTGACGAGAGGATCAGCTGGGGCTGGGCAGGAGCAGGGGAAGGCACCACCAGCACAGGAGGTTTGGGAGCTGCATCTCTTGTTGTCAGGGCTCCCTCCAGCTCTGGGAGTTGTTTCACTGAGGCTTCACTGGCAAGGGGAACCCAATGAGCCCTACCAGCTCCTTGATGCTCCTGGGGCTGTGGCAAGCATCATGTGTCCAGGGGAAACTGGCTCCCTTCCCTGCCCCTGTATGTGTCTGCCAGAGGGGAGAGTCCTGGCACCCCTGGGACCCTCCTCATCCCCTAGTGGCAGGGACTTCCAGCAGGACGTTGCACCCAATGGTGATGTGAGGCTCAGGGTGGGGGCCTGCTGCCCTGAGGGGAAAGCAAGGCTCCTGGCCTCGGGGCTTGCAGCCACCACCCACGCTCCCTCCTGGGGACTGGCCACTATCTGCCTGTGTCCCCCCTCTGTGTTGCTCCAAATTGTGCCTTTTATGGAGGCTTATGTGAGCAGTTCCTGTCAGCCCTCCCTGGCCATAGCAGATGTGTCCCCTGAGAACACTGACAAGGTCAGCTATGTCTACAGACCCCCATGTTTCCCCCAAGCGCTGCAGAGCAGGGCTGTAGGAGGGGACTGGTTCTCTTGTAAAGTGACTGGGGCAGACCCCAGTCCCAAAGCCAGTGGGGAGCAGAACAACACAATGCTGGTCGTCCATGGACAAGCAGCAAACATGCCCCAGCCCTGGTGCTCCCCAAGCCCTCATCCTTCCCCTGCCTGCGTACCCCTTGCGTATGGCAGCTGTGTCACAGGAGCAGCATGCCTGTGTTATATATATATAACTGGATTATCAGCGTCCCTGGGCTCCCTGTGTCTCCCAGCCTTACAGAGCAAAGGTTTGTTTAATAAGGCTTTAGGAGTCAGAGCTGCAGCAAGATGGTTTAGAAGGAGAGTTATAGGGGAGACAAAACATAAGCTGGGCCGCAGGCTGCACTAGAAACAAAACATCACATATTTTTGGGGAAGTACCTGAAAAGGTGATGTGGAGATCAGCCCAGAGATGTAGCATCATAGCTGATGAAGCCCTGATGTTAAAGCTTCGCTGGTAATCTCTGGCCTCCTGGATCCTGGGATGCCAGCAGAGTGCTGCCTCCCATCAGCTTCTCCCTGCACATGCCGCCACAGTGCTCCCAAGTGTCTTCATGCAACTAAAGATCCACTGAGGTCCTAACCTCTCGCTTGTGACTTAGAAGATTTTGCATCCTCACAAAGTTGGGCATAATCTTTCTGCTTGTTGCAGCCAGCAGTGTTTGCAGTCTCAGCGTGTTTTAAGCTTTTGCCAGCTCTCATGCATCTATTTTAGGCTGTGAGAAAAAGGGCAGCTCTCACTCCCCTCCCTGTTATTTGTCAGCACTGGTCTTGCTTTGGAAGTTCCCACTTCCTGACAAGGGCCACAAGCTCTTCAGCAGGCTAACCTAATAATAATGCCCCAAATTTAACATCCTCCAGACAGCACTGACATGGGAAACTGGAAGCCCCCAGGTAAGGGCCACTGTCCCTCAGAGCTGGTACATGTCTTCTCCCCTTTCAAGGCTCTTCCTCACAGGTCAGTCCCTGACGCACTTCTTGCCAATGCCTTTCACTCACTCACTTCTGCACTGTCCCTTGTCCCCTCTGCCTTGCTGGCCCTGCAGCGTGACTGCTCAGGGCTGAGCAACCCCTGCATTGCTGAAACTCAGCCCCGCTCAGCTCTGCAAAACTCCACTCTGGGCTCCCAAAAGGAGTGGCTGCTCCCTCTGCCTGCCTCTGGGCACAAGTCTGACAAACCACTGCCTTCCAGCTCCTCCCTTCCCGTCCAGAGAGGACACTGCTTTAACTGTGTGAAGCGATAAAACGCTTTAAATAAAGACCTGATGTGACTTTGCGTTACAGCTGGTTTATCTCTGTGAGGGCTAAAGGAGGTGTTTAGCAACGAACTCACCAGAGTTTTGTTCCCCTCCTGGCGGCTCATCTTCACGCACCTGTCTATCACCATCACCCCGATATCCAAACCCCTCTACAGATACCTTATGCTGGGTTTGGTAGTTTACCTGTGCTCTCCATCCTCTCCAGGCCCATAAAGATCTGCTGAAGTCAGTCAGGTGAGTCGTGCTGGCAGAGTCCCTGCTCTTACCTGGGGCCCTGCTTCAGTTCTCACCTGCTCAGACTTATCTCTTGAAGGAGTAGCTCCTGGGCTCTGGTGGGAATTAAAAGGCCCTACACGCTTGGGGGGGATAAACAAAATGGGCAGAAAAAATAGGTAGAGATTGGTGGGAAAAAGGAACCTGGAAGTGTTTTGAGAAGAAACAGAAGAACCAAGCACATGGATTGTCTTTAGGTAGCGGGTTGTCTTACAAATCAGACCCCTTTGCATCCTACCGGACCTGCCCTCTGAGGCACAGTGTTATCCTTTTGCACTCCCAAACAAACGGTCTTTGTAGGAAAGAGGCCATTTGGCTGGTGAATGCTGAGCTGAGCTGCAGGCAGGGTCTTTATTTTTCCTGTTCTGTTGTTAACAGACTGGGCTGTGCAAAACAGCTGCCCGGGGGAGCTGTGCCAGGGGAGATCCCCCACCATGAGGGTGCACAGGGTACAAAGTAATGGGTCAGTCACGAACAGGTGCCCCCTTGGGCATCCCGGTCTGGCTCTGGGGCCGTCACTCTGTTCCAGGCTCCAATGTCATCTCGTCGCTCCCTGGGGAAGGCCGGGCTCCAAGAGGGGCTGAACACAGTGGCTGTCTGGGCTGGCATGGCTGTGACGGCACAGCATGGAGTCACCTCCTGTGGAATTGAAACCATCTTTTTAGAAACATTTCCTGTTGCAATGGGACATGCCCATAGGTTAGCAAGGGATGGATAAAGGTACAGGTGCCTCCCTCTTCCCAGGTGATTTTAGCACAGTCTTTCTTGACATGTCACTGGAATTTCATTCCAGCTTTCCTCCCTTTGCAGGTCCCCTGCCACCCCTCCAGAAAGGCGGTTATTTGGACCTGGACCAACCATCCCACAGATGGAGCAAATGAATTGGCCTGAACCACAACTGTTTGAGCACCTCTGATTTAGCAGATTTCCTTCACTAAAACTGCGGTGATCTAGTGGGCCCTGCAGACCTGGCCTTCCAAAAAGAAGCCATGCCAGGAGGCCAGGAATGTGTGCTTCTTGGTTAAGCCAAAACCGAGTATTTTCCATGTACAAAGCATCTGTTAACCACCAGCTGGGATCTTGACTATGCTGTCATTTTGCTGCACCTTAATGCATTTGTGCTGCTGTTCCCTGCTCTGTCTGTTTGAAATAAATTTGTAAAACTAAGTCTGCCAGAGTCTGTGAAAGGGTCAGCTGAGAGCCCAGTGCTGGGGGGCAGCGACACCATCTTGCAAAGTGCAAACCAGAGAGACCCGTCAGTGCCCTGGGAGGGGGCCGTGCAGAGGAGGCAGGTCACCCAGCCCCACGCAGGTCAGCAGGCAGCCGCTGGAACGGGTGCACTGCTCGAGAGGCAGGTAGTGGCAAAGCCCATTTAAACCACGGCTAATTACGTGGTAGGGGAGGAAGGAGACGCGGTAGCAAAGGCAGTAGTTAACGAACGGGAGCTTTACTAATTAGGGACGATTAACGGTGACTAACGAGGATAACAAAGCACGCAGCGCGACGGCGGCCGCCCCACGTGAACAGCGGGATGAAGGGCCTGCCGTGGGGCGGAGAGGGGGGCGGTGGGACCCACCGCAGGGGGTGTGGGGGGGGGCGGCACGAGAAGCACGATGATGTCATCGGCAGCCAATCAGCGCTACCTGGCGGCCCCGCCGCCCCGGGGGCGCGCGGCGGCGGCGGCACGTGGGCACGGGCCCCGCCCCACCCCGCCCCGCCACATCTGGCGGCGGCGCTCGCGCAGGTGGGGCCGGCGGGGGAGGGGGACGGGGACGGGGACGGCGATGCCGGTCGCCGGCGCCGGTCACCGGCACCCGCCACCGGCCGGCGGAGGGGCCGGGCCGTGCGGCGCTCCCCCCCCGCGCCTCCCCGCTCCCGGTCTCCCGGCGGCGCAGGGCGGCAGCGCGGGGCCATGAGCCGGGCGGAGGCCGAGCCTTGCTCCCGGGCGCGGGCGCAGGCCCGGGCCTACCTGGGGCAGCTGCGGGGCCGCGTCTCCCCGGCGGGCCCCGAGGGCGGCGGGCGGCGGGATTACCTGGTGGAGGCGGCGCGGCAGCTGCGGCTGGCGCTGGAGCGGGACGTCAGCGAGGACTACGAGGAGGCCTTCAACCACTACCAGAACGGCGTGGACGTGCTGCTCCGCGGCGTGCAGGGTGCGCGGGGCCGCCTCGGCGGGAGGCGGGGCCGGGGCGTCCCCCTGGGGAAACCAGCGAGGGGACCGGGGCATCCCTCTGGGGAGCACGGCCAGGGAACCGGGGCATCCCTCCAGAGAAACCAGCGAGGAGAATAGGGCATCCCTCCGGGGAGTGTGGTCAGGGTACTGGGACGTCTCTCCGGGGAGCACAGCAGGCCCCTCATGCCCACCCTCTGTGCTGCCTGCAGTTGACCCCAACAAGGAGCGTCGGGAGGCCGTGAAGCGGAAGATCACACAGTACCTGAGGCGTGCAGAGGAGATCTTCAACTGCCACCTCCAGCGGGCTGCGGGGGGTGGCAGCCCCACTGCCACGGTGAGGGGCTGGTGTGGGGTGGCACAGGCGGGGTGGCAGTGGGTCCGTGGCACTGGGAAGCCTTCAAGGGGACACATAAAGCAGTGCCACTGAGCCTCCTTGACCGCCTCTGCCAGATGTCACAGTAAGGTGGTGTAGAGAAAATGGCAGGCATATCAGCTGCAGAGTGACCCTGCATGCCGGTGGCTGCGAGGGAGCTGGCAGCTCTTCGCCCTGCCTGGAGCAAAGGGCTGAGGTGGGCCCAGCTTGCCTGGGGTGATCCCAGCACCGCCCCTGGCTTGTGGCCATTTTCAGTGGGACTGAAGCCACCAGGGGGAACCACCTTGTCAGATGTTAAAAAACGTCATCTTCCCTGTCATTGTTCCTATCTGGATGGAAACCAAAGATGATGGCTGCTTGCCTGATTGTGGGAAGGAGGTGGTTAATGAAGAGAGAGGGGCATGAAGCAGGGGAGGGCTGGGGCCTGGTGAGAAGGACAAGAGGAGAACAGCAGCTACCTTCTGTACAGATGATCCCCTTAGTGTTGAGGCAGTCCAGGTGTAAATTTTGGAGTAATTTTACCTCTGCTGCAGGTGCAAGCTTTCCCTAAAATTTTCAGAAATCCAGGAGCTGGCCAAGAAAATAGTCTAGCTGATGTTAGGAATCAACAATGGCTATTGGAGAGTTGGCTCTGGATGTTGACCAGCCCCACTCTGGAAAATTCAGGGACTTCTCCCACCTGCTGTCATGGACAGTAGCATCTCTAGGTCCCTCGTCCTCTTCTTCACCCCCTTGCAGGGTTACAGCAGCCTGCGCTTCCGGCCGATCAGGACACTGAGCTCGGCATTGGAGAACCTGAGGCGATGTAAGGTTGTGGGAGTGATCGATAAGGTAATGACTTGACCTGGAACTGGGGGGTGAGGCTGGGGCTGAACCAAGGGTAGTGTAACCTGAAGGGTCCTGGCAGCTGGGGTAGGGGTGCCAGCCCCCAGCGCACCCACCAAGGAACATGACGGTTACCATCAACACCATTCCCACCAAGGAAAATTCGCAGGCCAGGATGCAAGACCCTTTAGGGGTTAGTTGGGAAATCTGTTGATGTCCCCATTCCTTTTGCTCACAAGATCTCCCAAGAGATTTACAAGGAGGTTGATGCATCCGGTTCTTCCCCATGCATGGAATCATGCTTGATGCCTAGGTACCGTGATGGCGGACTCCTATGGATAATCTAGACTTCAGCAAGAAGACAAGTTATGTGGATGAATCAACTCATTAGTGGTTCATGATCCTGGAGTGAAGATGTCTTACTGTCTCCATACGCACACTGGCATGTTGCTCTCCTCTGCCATTCACACAGTTTTTCAGGACTGGTGTGGTCTTCCTGTCCTGCCGAGGCCCAGGTGGGCAGCCCAACACACCCCACAGAGCCCAGAAGGAGCAGTGTGAAACCCTTCATTGGGAAGGAAATAAAAATGGTGTGGGAGTCACCTCTTTCTTTAATTAACTCTCTACTCCCTGCCTACGTGGCTATCTCATTGCTAATAACCTGTGTTCTGTCTTTCAAGAGTAGGGGTTTGAGCACCACCAAACTCCTCCAATTGGGTGGGAGTTTGTTGTTCCAGAGTTGAGTCCCTGGGTCATTCCTGTGGGCTGTGTGTTGGGGTGGGAGCAGCAGTGCTTATGACCAGTACTGTATATACTGCTCCCAGGTGCAGATCATCCAGGATCCAGCCACTGGTGGGACCTTTATTCTTAAGGTGGGTGTTTTCAGTTTCTCTACCTGCTTCTCCCTGTGATGCCAGAGCCTCCTTGTCCGAGCAGATGGCTAGGGCAGGTGAGAGGACAAAAAAATAGCAGGTCACAGAAGTGTTAAAGAATGTTCATTGTTCATAAAGCTTCTTTTGGCTGCCCCGGTCATCTTCTGTGATCGGAAGGGAAGTGGTTCTCCTCAGTCATCCATTCCTCTGCTTTGTAATGCTGCAAGCCAAGCCTTATGCCCATGTTAATCTGGATCAACCCTGGAACAGGTGGTGGGTGAGGTGTGGTCAGTACAAGTCCTAGGGCATTTTCCAGTGCAGTTGGAACTAAAAATAAAGGACTTTAATAACTGGACAAGGAGACTCTGGCATGACAGGGAGAAACATCAATTCCAGATGGGAGAGGAGAGAGGGCTGGAATGATGGGTTTCCATCTGAAGGAAGTAGGGGCAGTTGTGGGGGAAGGTGATTGCTCTGGACCACCAGTGTCCTCTGGGTCCCACAGTGCATGTGGGGCGTGCTCTGCCTTTGCAGAGCTTTGCAGAACCCTGTCTTGTTCCAGCTGGGTGCAGGTAACGTGGGGGCAGCCATGGGGCTTAGCAGATGGCTGCCCTCCTGCCCTGCCAGGTGCTAGGTTGCAGGGAGTCCAAGCCTCTACTGTGCTGTAATGTCCAGCTACCTGTACCTCTTCAGAGCCTCCCTAAATCCCATGTTGAGAGCCGTGAGCGACAGACCATCATCCCTCATGGGGTCCCATTCATGGTCAAGCTGCTGTGCTACTATGTGAGTGAGGACTCCATCTTCCTCCACCTAGAGCATGTGCAGGGTGAGTAGGGACATCATTGCCTCCCATCTGTGGAGCATCGTGCTCTTATCCCCAGCCTTGCTTTCTTTAAAGTTTCAAATATGTTTCTTCTGCTGGTTTGGGACTTTTTTTTTAAGAAGACAGCCTGTGTTGTCACTATAATAGAAGGGTGATGGGTACCAGGGCTTGGAGACTGTGGAAGGAGCTGCTCAGCTGTATTGGGGATTCTGGAGGTTTAGTGAGAGCTGACTGGGGAAGTAACCTCTTCAGGAAAAACCTCTTCATTTTACTGCCATTGTTTGTCCATGGCAGGAGAGTGATGGAGGAGAACCAAGTGAGGTAACTCACCTGGATGTTGTAGAACAATTTTTTTTTTATAAGACCTTTATAAAACACTTTTTGATTACAAAAGAGGCGACACTGGATTTTGAGATCAGACCAAAGAGAGAAAATGGAGAATTGGGGCATAAAGGGCAGGGAGTACACTGGGGTTCAGGTACCACAAGGAGGCAGGCTTGGGGCTTGTCCCAGATCCTGGTGAAGAAGTGTGACAAGGTGGAGGCTTGTCCCAAGGTGCTTCTTTGCTCTCTGCTGGTTGCATGGATGTGTAGGGAGCAGCAGCTGGAGTCCAGCAATGACAAATGAAGGCTGACATGTGTTGGAGAACAGCCTCAGCTCCTCATGCCCTGCTGTAGGATGAATTTGCAGAAAGCAGCCAGCAGCTGAATGTGGTGAGGCTGGGAAGCCCTGGCAGTGTGCTGTGGGCTCCAGAACTCACTGCTCTGGCTCACTGCTGACCCATGGGCTCTGTGCCATGCTGTGGGAGCTCTCTAGCATTGCTGTCACACAGGGAGGAAAGGCTTTCAGGGGAAAGTGGGGATGGCAGTGGGATCAGGGGCATATGTGGAGATGGGGATGGCCTGTGACGTGGAAGCGGCAGAGTTAAGGTCAAGGAGACTGTGCATCCAGGGGAGCAGGGCTGCTAAAGAAGGGGGCAATGAGCCTTTGGTGTGCCAGGTCCCAGGGGAGGTGTGTCGGGCAGGGGAGTATTCTGCATGGACTTGAGCTTTGCTGGGGTGATTAATGATGCTTGGTCATGTCCACAGCATGCAGGCCTTGGCCTGTACCTGAATGGGCTGTGTCTGCAGCAGGGGAACCAGAGATGCTTTCTGCCCCATCACTTGTTCTCCTCTCTGCTTTCCAGGGGAGACGCTCTGGTCTCACCTCCGCTCCAAGTACTGTGTCCAGCAAGGCTCTGCTGATCCAGACACCATTCAAACTCTGAGGGACTGTGGCAGAGAGGATGGTGTGGGAAGCTCCCAGGGCAGTAGCCAAGTCTCTACCTTCTCTGCTTGGACAGGCAGTGACCTCCCAGGCTCTGTGACCCACCAAGTATTGAGAAACATTGATGCCTTGCCCCTCTGGGAGTCCTCTGACCCCATGGACCCTGGCTTGGGAGACCACTGCCAGCTTCGCCTGGCTCCCGCCAGTGGCACGTGGGCTGCACCTGGAGGGCAGGATCTAAGCATGACCCAGGCTACATCTGGCATCGTGGACCATGTTCCAGCAGCATCAGCTAAAGGCCCCAGCCACCTTACCAACCAGGGCCTGGTCATCTACCCCTGGGACATCCTAACTAGCAGTACAGGCTGCATATCAGAGAGAGCAGCCTCCCAAAAAGATCCTGGGCCACGTGCTGGTGAGAGGCTTCCCGAGACACGTGGCTCCATACTGAAGACTGTGAGAGGGGGACAGCCAGGGGCAGGGGAGCCACTGGCTCAGCCGGTGTCTAAGGTCCCCTGGGCTCAGCCTCTCCTGACATCCTCTGTTCAGAGGCAGCTTTGTGCAGAAGTTGCCCCATCCAGCTCTGGCAAGCTCTGTGCGCCTGACCCAACAGTGTGGGAGCCCTCGAGGGGAGCAAGCTGGACCTGTGGCCAGCTCAGAAAGCAGCTGCTCTCAGGACAATGCCAGTCTCTGGCTTTGCATGGGCATGGCCAGAGAGCGTGGGCTGTGAAGGAGGAGCAGGTGCAGCTGTGGGCAGCAGAAATCCTCCTGGCCTTAGAGGGACTTCACCAGCAGGGTATACTGTGCCGGGACCTCAACCCCAGGAACCTGCTGTTTGATGCAGCCGGTAGGTAGTGCCCCAGGCTGCTGCTCTGAGGAAGAGGAGGTTGGCCTCTTGGCTGGGAGACTGCTGTTTGCCCCATTTTGAGGGACATGGACATTCTTGAGTTTGCTTTGGGGGAGGGTGGGAGTCTTGAGAGGTTTGGATGTTTCTGAACCTTGAAGGGAGGTCAGTTGGGACTTCCAAGCAGTTATTATAAGAGATGGGTCTGCAGTGGGAGAGTCAGGGGCCACAGCCACAGGAATGCATTGCCCCTGCTCCCACTGCTGGCTGCCTGGGAAATCCCAGCATGGGGAAGCTGAGACCAGCTGAACTGTGCCTGAGGTTAGTGGGATTGCAGCTTTCCCTTCCTTGTAGTTACTGCTCACTGGGGTATTCTGGAGCCTGCCCATTCCTTCAAGTCATAGGTACCAGTGTCAGTGCAGGCTGAGTGCATGTCCCTGCTCAGCTGGCAACAGCTGGCGCAAACTGGAAAGCTACAAATTGCTTAGGAAAAGAAAAAATGCAGAAAGCATTGCAAGGGGAAAGCTAACCTTCCGTTTGGCACTACTGCTTCCGTCGCTACAGCCTGCCCTGAGGTCCATGAGCTTGGAGCCCACCTAACCAGTCTTACCAGGTGCACTGGCCTGCTGGGCATCTGGGACGAGAACTGGGAGGCCAGGGGATGTGCAGTGCCAGGGAAGGCACAATGCCTCTGCGTTCAGGGCACGGCAGGGACCCATGCCCTGGGTGTTCCCAGTTGTGGGGATATGACTTGGCTTTGTGCTCTGACCAAAGTCCCTAGCTTTGTCCTAACCTCCCTGCTTTTGCCTCGGGTGCTGCTCTGCAGGTCACATCCGTCTCACCTTTTTTGGCCAGTGGACAGAGGTGGAGCCCCAGTGCTGCAGCCAGGCGCGGGAAGAGCTGTACAGTGCCCCAGGTAAGGGACTCATCTCCTGCCTTCTGCCCTCAGCCCAGTGCTACCGACTGGGGGAGGGGGTTTCCTGCGGGCAGTGAGATGTGCCTGGTGTGGCGCAGCCACTGACACTCCCTGCCTCCAGCTCTAATTCCTCTCTGGCTCTTTCTGCAGAAGTGGGGGGGATCGCAGAGCTCACTGAAGCAGCTGACTGCTGGAGCTTTGGCTCTCTCTTGTACGAGTTGCTGACAGGAGTGGTAAGAGGCAGAGGAGCTGTGCAAGGCAGGGGGAGGAGGAGGAGGTGACACTGTAACGCCAGGAGCTCCGTGCTGTGCGGGGCTGGGAGGGGGCCTTGCCCTGCTGGCACCTCAGCACCGTGCCAGGTCACTGCAGGCATGTGATTCCTAGTGCCTGTGCTTGGTCTCTGGGTGTTCAGGGCCCTGGGTTTTAAATCTTGCTGCGTAGAGCTGGGGTTGTGTGGCGATGAAGCTTCATCAGGGTGCTCCTACCATCCTCAGCATCTGCTCACCAGCACCCTCTGCCTCCTGCAGCCACTGTCCCAAAACCACCCTTCAGGGATTCAACCTCACACGCAGTTGTATCTGCCAGAGGGGCTCAGTCTGGCTGCTGCGTCGCTGCTCACTGAGGTGAGGGGCTTCGGTGCGTGGGAGGGAGGATGGGGCTGGAGGGTCCAGCCTGGTAGCTTTTCCAGTGTCCCCCCTCTCCCCATCCTGCTGTCCCATCCCCTTTCTCTGCAGCTCCTACAGTACAACCCAAAACAGCGTTTGGGCTCTGGAGGAGGTGGCATGGCAAAGCTGAAGGCCCACTCCTTCTTCAGCACCGTCCTGTGGCAGAAGCTGGTGGGCTAGGCAGGCTGTCCTTCCCGCAGGGAGCTGGACACAGAACCACTGTCCCTGGCATTTGTGACCACAGGTGCCACGGGCAGCCCTGCCTGCTGGGGGAGGTCTGCCTGCAAGGGCTGCCCCAGGGTGGGGTGTGCACGAGGTTTTGCAGCATTACGTGTTCTTCTGTCTCTGCTTGTGTTTGTTGGTGTATCTGAGAGAGGGGGCTGCAGTCTGGGGTGGGCTGTCTTCTCTAGGTCCTCTCTGGTGGAAAAGGGAGCCCAGGTGCCAACCCCGGGGCGAGGCATGCTCCCCTTCTGGGCCATCCCTTGCTCAGCGTAGCACCGTGCCCTAGGACACCATCCTAATGGTTTGGGGATGGTTTTTGTTTTTGTTTTTGTTTTTTTCTCTATCTCTGCTGCTACCACAGTGACACCGGCCTTGTTTTTTTCTTGTGGCTTCCAAGTGCATCTCTGGGCCCTGCTGGCTGGTGCCCGAGCCCAGGGTCTGCTGCATGTTTGTGTGTGGGTAATGTCTGCTGCAGGAGTGAGATGGGAGGGAGCCCTCTGCAAAGAATAAACCACTTGTTATTGCTTGCAGAAGTGTCCTTTTGTTTCTGAGCTGAACCAGGACGGCCTGGGCTGAGCAAGGGAGGGCCCCAAATCTGTCTCAAACCTGAGGACAGCATCCCTGCAGTCCTTGTTGCTGTGCTTTGAGCACAGGCATGCCTGTGACTGAGCGTCAGCACTGGTGGAAGGAGGATAAGAGCAAATACAAACCATGATGGGAAAAAAGCGTGACCAAAAGGTGTCTGCTAAGAGTCCAAAGCAGAAGCTGCTGTGCTCATTTGTGCAAGTCAAGGCCATCATAGGCTGCAGGATGATCCAGCAGTGGCAGTGATGTAGTTTTTGTCCTCCTCTCCCAGCACTCCCTCCCATTGTTCACTCATCCCCAGTAGTAAGGAATTACTGGCACTAGTGACACGTTGTGGCTCACTGGTTTGAGCTCCTGCTTGCCACCAGCAGTAACGCTCTGGTCCTTGCTGAGTCAGCCTGGCTCTCAGGTGGCAGCAGGCATGCATGTCCACCAGAGGGAAGCAGAGCCCGGGAGAAACATCTCCCACGCCAGCAAAGGCAGGAGACCCCTCAGAGGCCATGCAGCAGCAAGAGACCTAATGAAGGTGCTGGCCACTAATGCCAGAGCAGGTCAGATGCCGGGAGCAGCTAAGCCTAGGGCTTTTCCTCTCTAGGGCAGCCTGCACTGGCTGAACTCTCCAGCAGCCTGCTCCCCCTTGGCCACCAGCCTCCTTGTCCTGCGATTCAGGGAGGGTCAGCAGGACTGACTCTTAGCCCTGTTCCTGAAGCTACAGCATGGCTTCTTGTACCAAAGAGCCCTAAGCATCACCCAAGAGGGTGGGGGGGAGGAAACTTGAAGCACAGCAGCTGCATGACCCTCCTACAGCAAGCCCTAACATGGCAGATTAAATAAAGCCGTTTGCTAGGCTGCATGATTTTGTGAGCTTGACTGTACATTCACTCCCTGAGTAGTTCAAAGGCCTCATTTATTGCAGCTCCAGACAGAATACAGGCATTGCCCTTCCCCAGGCTTATGTACAAAGTCAAGGTGGGCCCTCTGTATCCTAGACCAGCATGGGGAACCGGGTAATAGCAGCGGTTTTTTTTACTCAGAACCTTCTCTTTCATTTAATTTATTTATGCAAGACCAGCTAGGCTCTTTGCCCTTCCTTTACAGTCCAGGGAAAGGGTTTTTCCTCTCTCTCCTCCTAACCTTCTACCTTTACCAGGTGCAGAGGAAAACTGAGTCCACGTGCAGGTTTGGCTGTAGCTGCCAGGAAGCCATAGGAACCAGTACTAGGAACTGCTCTCCCTTTTGCCAGCATGCCAGCTGTGAGTGCAATTGTTTTCTGTTAAAAGGGGCTGCCGCCTTCACTCACAGTCAGGAAGGGCCAAACCATTCTCTGAAGCTGATGTCAGAGCTGGAAAAACCCTGCCATGCTCCAGAAACAATTTCATATTTTTCCGCACTTTCATGATTTACAACACTCCCATTGTATCAGGGAAAAACCAAACCATCTCTATGCCTGTCCCAGTTCTTGCTCTTGACCATCATGCCATTTAGCAAATATTGGGATTTCCTTGCTGTCTGTAACAGCTCTTTTGCTAGACCACAATGATGATTTCCAGCCCTGAAAACCTCATCTTTGCTGGGAAGAGTCAGTTCTGTGCCAAAGAGGGTTTGAGGACAGTAGAATTCACAGCTAGAGAAGCCTCAATTTAGTTATCACCAGAGACAGGCCCAGCTCCCATTCCCTCTTTTCTCTCACCATCAGGTAACAGGTTCTTTGCTACACTAGGGGTGCTGCTGATGCCTGAGTCCTTGCCCAGGACCTGCTGCTCACCCCCTGAAACACACCCCACCTTGCAGTTGTTTCCCAGTTTTATTTCATTTAAAATCCACTGTGTTAAATATTTTAGTTACAAGTTCTGTGTAGAGGGTAAGAGTAATAGACTCTGCAGGCACTAGCAACCCCCTCACTCCCCCATACATATGTGCGCTATCGGATTAAGGACTGCCCCCCCCCCCAAACCAGCAGCCTTGGGCTGTGATATACATGACACTTGAAGACCTGGCCCTCCCCAGCTATCTCTCTGCTGGTAGCAGGCCAAGCCCTCGCACGCAGGAAGCCAGCAGTCGGATCCGCCGTCAGTGAGCTGTGATTCAAGGACAGCTGCTGGGGGCTGGTTCTTACCCCCGTGTCGGGCATGTAATGGTGAAAGGGTTGTCCCCCCCAGGAACAGAGCGCTACCTCCACAGAGGTCACAGGTTCTGTCCACCATGAACATTCATGCCACAGTGACCAGGCTGGAGAGAGACAAACGATCTCCAAGGGAAAGCAGGGGAGCTGCCACCACCGTGTTCCTGTCTGTGGAGGGAGTGTAACTTAGGGCACTGCCAGGGGCATGACACCTACCTGAAGCCCTGCTCTGATCAAAACCTCTGCTGCAAACAGCCCAGGGGTCCCCAGACTGCCCTCGCAAGGCAGATGAGCGTGAAATATTTTCAAGCAAAACAGGGACAGAACAGTAGCCTTTCCTCTCCCTCCCAGAAACCTCAGTGCTAGGAAATAAAGCTGAACCTGCCTTGGAGTGGCAGGGAAGGGTACCCTAGCACAGCAGCAGCAAGCAGTTTCCACTGGTATAGGACAAGCTAGAGGTGAGAGTTTGGTGCTGTAAGGGAAAGGATGCCACATAGATGGCTCTGGAAAGGCAGTGCCATTCAGCGGTTGGCCCACTGCATAGCAATCCTCATGAGAAGGTGAACCTTCATTAAACAGAACAGGAAAGGAGATAGGAGCTATCCCCACAATTCCCTCCGGGACAGCTCTGATCACGGTGGAGGGAGAGACGCTGGAATGACCTCTGCCAGTTCCTGAATGCCCTGCATTGCCCCTGCTGGTGCCGCGGCCCTGCCCTGGGTGGGTTGTGTGGGGGTGTGGCTGCTCTACAGGTCAAGCAGCAGCACGCGGGGATCCTCCACCGCTGCCTTGATCTTGCGCAGGAAAGTCACTGCCTCTCTGCCGTCAATCAGCCGGTGATCGTACGTCAGTGCCACGTACATCATGGGCCGCACCTCGATCTGAAGGGGAGGAATAAGACAGGCATCAGTGAGCTCAACACTCCTGCTTGCATGATGCCCTCCTCTGAATTCAGGGAAGACCTGGCTTTTTCCTATCCTGAATCGAGGGCTCAGCCCTCCTGGATGTGTCCTGTCTGGCAGGACTACCCATCCATACTCACTCACCCAGACACTGACCACCACCCAGGCTGGGTCCACCCCACACAAGACCAGGTACCTCTCTGGGGCTGTTCTCTATCACAAAGGCTACGGCCTCCTCCTCCCCACACCTAAGCAGATTATCCAGTTCTCCTCTTGGACAGGACAAGGTCCCCTGCACACCTCAGGCAAGTACCAGTGCCAGCAAAGCTGCCCTACACCCTGTCTCTGCTCCTCCTTCACAGTAAAGCCTTTTAGAAGTTGACACCAACCCCCTAGAAAAAGCATATGGGCTATGGTCCTCATCCCACTGAGCCCTCCCTTCTGTTCACTGAAACCTCCTGTGCAGCTCCACCTACCTTGCCTCCAACAGCCACAGGCCTGTCGAAGATGGCATGCATGCCTAAGATGGCAGACTGGGGTGGGTTAATGATAGGTGTCCCAAAGAGTGACCCAAAAACCCCTCCGTTGCTGATTGTGAATGTGCCACCATCCATGTCTTCAATGGCCAGTTCATTTTTCCGTGCCTAGAAGAAGTAGTAAGGTCTCAGAAAGCCACACAGATGACAGAAGGCCAAGGACAAGGGTTTGGACATTCACCCTCTTCAGGAATAAATGCTGAAGGCAAGAGCTTCATTTATTGATCTGTTCAGCTGAAAACCAGCACAAATTACTGGAAAATGCACCCTGTCTTTAGGTCTGGACATGTACTGGCTTTGGGGAAGGATTCTCTTGCCTTTGCTTCCAATGCCAGCTTTTGCAGGAAACAGACACAGGGACTTTCACCCCAGGGCAGTTCAGCCTTTGCCTCTAAAGACAAAGGCGAAGGCACATCATGTCACTAATGCATAGTTTGTGGTCTTCCGGAAGGTCAACAAGTAGATAGGCCTGTCCTATAAGGCACAGGCACAACTACAGCTGTAACTGGATCACTTCCCACAGCACAATCAGTGTGTTAGAGGTCAGAGATGGTGACACAGAGGGACTGAATCAATTAATGCCTATTCAGCACTCCTAATTCTTCCCATTCCTCCCAACCCCTTTCAGAAAAACCTCCAACTTCCCTTACCTTCTCCCCCAACTCGTAGATAGCACGCTCTATGTCAGCAAAGTTCATGTTTTCTACGTTCCTAACAACAGGGACCACAAGACCCTAGGGAGAAGCAAAGTGCATGATCAGCAAATTCACCACAGCGACACACAGATTAACAGGTATCAGGCACGAGCCTGGCCTCAGCTCAGCAGAGTTCCTGCCTCCTCCTCAGCCCACAGCAGGTGGTTGGCAGAGCTGCCTCACACCCTGGCAGCCTGCTAGGAAACCTGGCACAACAAGCACCAAGGGCTGACACTGTAAATGAGACACCTTCTTTGCCTTTGTAAGCCCATCTCTCAAAATCAGCCAAGCCTGTCTGGATCCAGCTCCACATCCATTAAAGCAGATCAGGCACTGGGAAGAGTTCAGCTGCCACCTCTTCCTAGGTGAGAAGAGCAGAGTCCCTTTGTGCCAGACTTCCCCTGGACTTTGGGAGCAGTAACAGAACTTCAGTCCTGGCCAAGCCGCTGCCTCACAACAGAACCAACATCTGTATCTCCATCCCATGCTCTCCCTTGACAGGAACATCTCTTCAAAGCAGCAATGTGATTTACAGAAATGGTAGGGCAGCACAGTGGGATTTGCCAAAGGACAGGACTTGCAACGCTTTTCCTGTCTGTGCCATATCCTCTTGGGTCCATAAAAAAAAGTGTTTCCCTAACTTGGCCCTACTCATTAACCACTGACAACTACATTGACCTTGTTACTGCATCTCCTAGTATAGTGGCAGGATATTCTTCATCCTCCATCTTCTCTGAAAACCCATCTCAGCACTCCACAATGTATCAGATATCCCATTTCGAAGATCAGCCTCATCAGCAAGTTTCTGCTGCAGAGGAGCTCAAAGTTGAGTTGGCTTAAAGTATATGATCATCCTAGACTGAAGGCTGCAGGAACCATGGGCAAAGCATCCAAGGTACCTACCCGGGGAGTTGCTACAGCAACACTGATGTCCACATAGTCCCTGTACACAATCTCTTTGGTCGTATCATCAATCACTAGAAGAAGAAAAAAGTGTGTTACACATGCAGCACCCAAGATCAAGGGCTCAAAAGGCCAGAAGTAGCCACAAAATCACAACAACTTGCTCATCTCTAGCTTGAACCTAACTCCAGAGAAGAATGAGCCCTCACTGCACCTGTGGGAGAAGTATCAGGGTAGACAGAAAGGAAACACAGTCCAGAGAGGTCAGTCCCCCTCAGACATCCCCTTGGTTATTCTCTTCTGGGCTTGAGCAAGCACCTCTGACACTGCCCCAGGAACTGCATCACACCTACAGCAGCTACCTCTACACCAACCAGCAGGCTCTTCCCTCTGAGGGCTGTGTACACATGGCTCGAGCCCCACTCCTGGCAACCCCCTCCTAACAGAGGCCTTCTTGGCAAGCTGTCCTCTACCTACGTAAGTGGCATTAGCAAAATCAGCTCTAGCACACAGGACTGTCCCCCCCTTTTTCTGCATATTTGACTTGCCTGTCCAAGCTATTAGCACTGCCATGGACTTGACCACCTGCTTTCCTGCTCTGCCACATTCACTGGTGAGATGTGCAACTCATCAGCAAGGATCACCACTCACCTGCATTCACAACAGGCTGGTCCTGCAAAGCAAAAGCTGCAGCTTTCACAAAAGCTGACATGAAGCCTAGTTTCAGGTTGTGCTTTTTCAGGAAGGGATCCTTGTGTATGGCTCTCATCTCCCGGATGTTGCTGCAAAACACATAAGGCTGGTCAGCATGGAGTCCAAGAAAACACTGTTCCCTCACTCCAGAATAGATTTCAGTGCCAGCCCCAAGGACTGCAAACCCCCAGTCTGCTGAAAAATCCTTCAAATGTCACAGGTGAAACGAGCTGAGGGTGGCTCTAAGGACCCTGTCAAAGGATCTAACAAGAATTGGTCCTGGACCACAAACTCAACAGGACAGGGTTAACCTGCTTGGCCTGCACTGCCAAGCACAAAATCAAGATGGGGCATGGCGTATTTCCTGCTTAGGCCTCATGTTGCCAGATTCTCTGGAGACATGACTGCCGATACTAGTGTGGCACCACAGACAGCAACTCCAGGTGTGGCTGGGCCAACCCTGGAAGGGTGAAAAAACAGTAAATGCCAAGAGCAGAAGAGATGCATGCGGTGATTGAGGCAAGAGACTTCAACCATTGTGCAAGTCCAGCACCAGCCAGCAGGACAATGCCTCTGTACCCAACTCTTTGGCTTTGGGAGTTGAGTAAATATGAAAGAAATCTTCCCAGGTGCTGTGGTAGTGGGTGCCAGCCCACCCATAGCCCTACCAGACAAATCATGTTTTCCCACTGCTTCTATTTATCAGGACTGAGGCCATTTACAAAAAGTCAACCAAGCTGTGGGTACAAGCTCGGCCTATTTCAGGCTAATACCAGATGCTGTGGAATTACACAGTCCATCCCTCCCCCCTTCCAGAGACCTTGAGTTTTTGAAGAGACAGTTTCAGCAAGGGGCAGGGGTCTCCATGGTTTAGAGTGTTTGTTTTCCTGCGCCTAACCTTGTTTAGGGCTAGGATTACTGCCCAAAGACATTAGTGCCTCCCAAGACACAAGGACTGCAGCAATGAGGATGAGGTTTGCTACGAAACTGGCTCATTATGGCTTACTCCTTTCAGACACCAACCCCCCATGGGAAGCAGTAGGCCCCAGCACAGGCCCTCAAGAGTCAACCTCACAGCAATCAATCTAAACCACATTACCAGATGCAACGAGAGCCCAAGGCCAGTGTAAAGCGACACCTCAATGAGCCTCTGAGAGGAGATAAAGCTGCAGCACTTCCCCTCCAATCAAGACTATTTTGCCAACCTTATTGTTCCGAGACAGAAATATTTACATGTTTTGTCTTAAGGAGCAGAATAGGATTTCACAAGGCAATTTGATTTGGGCACAATTTCCCCTTAATGCGCTTGTAACATAAGCTGCCCACCCTCCAAAGCCATTAGCGTGCTCAGGCCATGCAAGCACTTGAATCAGGAGACCCCCACCTGCCTGGAGGGGATGGGGAAGGCTGCTAGTCCGTCTCTGGAAAGCTGCTTCATCTGACAGCAAGGGCTTCACACCTATGTACTGCTCACCTGACAAGCTGATAAGCCCTGCAGAACCACCTCATGGGAAGCTAAACATGCCATACTCCAACAGCAGTAACCTGGTGCGGTGGGCAGAAAGCAGATGCTCCATCTTGGTCTCTCCTAATAGCCCCTCTACAAGCAACACTAGTCACTCCTGCTCTTCTGCTCAACATCTACCAGTCCTCAACCAAGAGCCACACAGACGAGGAAGGAGGTTGCCCCTTTTACAAGCAGCAGATGAATCCTGAAGAATGACAGGCCGTTAGGAAGCTATGTACCCCTCAAACCACAACACCAACATGGTCCTGATGAAGCTGTGCAGATGGTGGTTCACACCTAAGAAAGAGGTCCCAAGAGACGTGTTGCCAATCTCTCCAAAGAGAATCAGCAAGGTCTTGACTGCTATTTAAAGATGGCTGCCTGCATCTGTTTCTACTTGTAAAGGGAAAAAGAGATCTGCTCCTCACCTCATATCGATCTCATTGAAAGTGGTCAGCATGGCACAAGTATTCTGAGCCTCTTTCAGCCGCTGAGCAATACGCTGACGCATCCTATTCATTTTCACCTGAAAATTAATAAGACATAAGCAGAAGCTGCCTCAAGTTCATCCAAGGGGCAAAATGCAGAAGAAACTCAAAAGGTTGACTAGTAATGGATGCCTAGGGCCAAGATTTTCACTCCAGGTCTCCCTGAGGAGTGTGACAGGCTGAAGAGTTGATTTCACTATGGAGCTGCCCAGCTCAACACGGTTTCCTGCATGATGCTAATGTGAGAAGAGAAAGACTGCTAAGAAAGCAGGCTGCTCAACCATGTTCTCTTAGAAATGCACAAGGCAGGTGTGGCAGCCTCAGTCCTTTGCTGAGGGCTTGTGGACAGACCAAGCAGATCACACTGAGTCTTCTGTACTGTCAGGAGAGTTCAAGACAAGACTTTTGCCTAGAAAAGACCTGTGTCAGACTGGACCTGGCTCTTTCTCCACCCCACCCCTAAGCAGTGCCCTCATGTAGAGCACTTCTTCATCTGTGCCAGCCCCACCGAGCCGGGTGTGAACAGGCAGATATGGACAAATCTGGAAAGCTCAAGGCTTATGCCAGAGCAAGTTGCTACCCAGCAACAGAAGTGCTGGCAAGGCCCCTATTCCCACAGCTTACCCTACGCTCTGATCTGGCACCTTTGCTGGGCACTGCCTCCCCAGGAGGGGCTGCCGCTGGGGCTGCAGCCGGCTTCACCGCAGACACTGAGGGTAAAGAACACATCAGTCAAAAAGGGAAGCCAGGGCTTGATCACAACACCCTGAGGTAGAAAGCCCATTTGAGCTCCTGGCTCAATCAACACAGCACAGAAGCAGCCTTGAACTGGGCTACGCAGGTACCAGGCATGGCTGAGCTCTCCAGTCTGGAGCACGAAGGGCAATAATGCAGGGAGGCCTTCACCATAAATGCCTGTCTGTTTGCCACCTTTAACCTTACACACTCTCCCCAAGGAAGAGAGGCTTGAAAATAGGAGAAAACGGCTGTTACTTCACCTGGCTTGCTGTCAATGGGCTGAGCTGACACAGGTGGCACTGGTGGCATTGTCGTGGGAACTGGTGCTGCAGCAGGGGGAGGAGCAGCCGCAGCTACAGGTTCAGGGGCTGCAGGAGGAGGAGGGGCTGCTGCTGGTTTGGCCTTGGCAGGAGCAGCTGAAAGACAAGGAAGAACCATGGTAAGGGCAATGGCAGCTTCTGCTGTCAGGGATCTCCGAGTCCAACCAACCTGATAAAAGTTAACCCTCTGGCAGAGTGCCTTTATGTTCTCACCACTACTGAACTGATAGAACAGACCACAAGAGGATCCCATGGTGAAAGTGTTTTACTCAGCAACACCCTAGATCTCCCCACTGTGCAGGAGACTGGATGCTAAAGAGAAGAGGGCAAAGAAGGGAGTTATATCAGGGGAATTCTCAACTAATTCTAGCTTAGAGCTGCAGTCTCCTCCAGAGGGAGAAAAAGGGAAGTTCCCCCCTCAGAAGGACTAAAATTATGCTTTTCTAATGGACAACAGAATAGGAGTATTTTCTTCCAGCTGCAGAGGTAGGTGGAGGAACCTCTCTCAGGATTCCTCTAAAAGATTGGTGGAAACAGGAAGGCTTGTGCAAGCTATACATGCCTGACTTACCTCCAGTTTTCCTGAGTTTGAAGAGAGGTGTCCCCCCTTCCACTTTGCCACCATCAGGTACCAGAAGGGCTTCAATCACACCAGCTGCTGGGGCTGGAACTTGCACTGATGTCTGCAAAAACAAAAATCAGTGAAATTCCCCCGAACACTGAATGGAGAACAAGTCCTCAAGAGAAGATGGCAACATGTGCATATACCCATTGTAATTTGGCACAGACAGCAGCTGTCTCACACCACTTGCACCAGTTTTCACATCCTCCACTGGGATTTTGTGCCAATACTTAAAAGTTTTAAGAGATGCTGGCAGTGTGACATATAGCCTGACCTTCCTGCTCCAGGGTACAATCAAGAAATGACCCACTGCCAGGATCCTCCTGACAGCAAGAACTTCCGGAAGCAGAAATTGGCAGGGAGTTTTAGCAAGAACTTAAACATTTAAGAGTCCTTTAAGGAGTGAGTAAACCTAAAGGCTAAATTTAAAACAATCTGAAGACATCCTATCGCTCTGCAGATTTCTCCTCTGTTAAACACAAACAGCTTTCAAAGCTCAGAGCACTGAAATTGGAAGGAGTAGTAGAACTGCAGCGCCAAACATCAGCACCACTGAAGCTTAACCAAAGGAAGAGTTATAAAAGAATTCTCACTTAAGGCACAGCCAGCTTTCATACTAGATGAGAAAAGCAGGAGACACAGCCATGGTCTGCAGGCTCTAGGAGCTCTTAGCAGGAGAGGAGCCATAAAGGGTACCTGCTACAGAACTAGAAGCTTTGGTCCAGAAAACTCCTACCTTGTCTGTTTCAATCTCACACACCACTTCATCTTCCGCCACTGTGTCTCCAACAGCTGAATGATAGATAGGAAGACCACTGTGAGGAGGAAGGTGTGCTCCAGCCTCCCCTCTTAACCCACAGCAGTCTTGCCCACTAACCCAGAATTCTCTCACCCCAGTTCTTCACAACTTCTAAAGAGAAGTCTAGCTCAAACAGTCTACTGCACAGTTAGAGTCTGATTCCAGATTAGATATCACCCTTCACCCAATATCACCCCCATGACACAGAGCTGCAGAGGCAGTAGCTGCAATTCTTACCCCTTAGGAGAACTACAATTAATTGCCTCATTTGTAACAGACTGAAAGGCATAGAGCAGGCTGTTAGCCAGCCAGTGAACTACAATCCATCCCCGAGCTGTCCAGTGCAGCAGCAATGATGCTGAGAATTTCAGGGAAGAGACAACTGCTTACCTTTCTCCCACCTGACATCTCCTTCTGTGACTGACTCTGCAAAGGCTGGTGTGTTCACCGTAACCACGTCATCCCCTGTGAGACAGACAGACAGACTTGAATGCATTCAGAGCTCAAAACTTATGGCATTGCTTCATTCTTGTCATCAGGACTCTACTAGAGGGGGTAGGTCAACAGACAAACATTGGCCCTCTCCTTGCTTTAACACTGATTGACATTTAAACACAAGAATAATTCCCATCTGACTGAAAGCCACATTGTGACAGGAATGCCAGACAAAATTTTTAGGGCCCCGGGATATAAACTTTCAGCCATCCATCAAGGCAGGACAGCAGTGGGCCTAGACCAAGGATGGAAGAGGTAGCTTCAGCTGTTGTCAGGACAGCAACAGGTAGCACAACAGCCGTCCCGCTGACTACTTACTACATACTGCAGTGGTTCTGAAGTAACGGACAGTGAAGACACTGGAGCTATTTACTCTGCAGGAAGAGAGAAAAATATGAGCACAGGAGTTCATTTCTCTGCAGGCTGCTGGCACCAAGCTCAAGTACAGCATTTACATTTGCTTAACTGATCTGAAAGACTGCTCCACTCTTCCAATGTATTTGTTCCAAGGGACTCCTACTTACTGTTCAAGCTGCAACAATCCCCACTAAGAAAGGAAACATTACAGCTTACCATCACTAGCGCTCTCAGAAACTCAGTGAGAACTGACATGTATGGAATTTTAATTTAGGGAGACAACCCAGCAGAGCCCCTGTGATTTAAATACTGGTAAAAGGCTGACATAGCCAGCCCACCCTACACCCGAGACTAGTGCAGTAACCATTTTTTACCTCCAGATCAGGACTGTCATCTCTACAGGAGTTGCTAGATTGCTCAAAAAAACGAGGGAACACCATAAATTGCCTATGGCAACACATCCAAGAGACAGCTATTTCTCTCCACTGTGTCCCTTCACAAGGAGCTGGCAATCCCAAGCATTCCAAAGGATGTTTTTTATACCTACTGACACCACATTTGGAAACCTGAAGGAAAAGTACTTTAGCATTTCCTCTAACACAGGCTACTTGGTGCAAATGGACCATTATTTCAGGCTCTTATGGACATGCTCTTACAGTTATTTCCCCAAATACATTTTTACAAAACCACCTCAGCAATGCAAACCTTGCCATATGAAAAACAGCTCCCTGAACAACCCTGCTTCTCCTGATAGAAACCCCACCAGGAGGCCACCATAGAGCAAACAAGACTTCTAGTCAGATAATCAAAGGGTAGAGATCAATTTATCACCAGTTTCCTCATTCCTGTCCCCTTCCTGCCTCGGTATCTGGTTCCAAACAAAGCTTATTTTCTTTAAGCATGCCACAGTACCTGACCTGCAAAGCCTACATTTTGTTAGGGCTAGCTCCATGGGGATTTTATGACAGCCAACCATATTCTGCCTCCCAGCCCCCAAATCTTATGCGGGCCATGGCAGCGCCAGCCTCTCCACATCACAGCTTTCCTGGGGATACTTACACAAGCTTCCTGCTGTTGGTGTAAGCCAGTCCCTGGCTCCCGGCCACACCTGTGAATGAGAATGGTGTTACCCCACAGGAACACTATCCAGCTGTCAAGCCCTCAAGTGTCCCTGTCAGGTAAAAGAGTGCAGAGAACACCATTGTCCACCCTGAAACAAGCCTGGGACTAAGTGGGGAATATAGCCATATAGAGGCGCCTCAGTGCCATCAAACCTGACCAGAGCTCACCAAGAACAGTGGTCTTGTCTTCATCTGGATTTACAGAGATAGGAAAAACAGTTATATCTCGACCTCAAAAGCTTATAAGGATAACTCCGAAAAGAGCAAACAAAGCTGCGGCTACCCCAGTCAGAACAAAACCACGAAACAGCTACGAGGGACACCTCCAGGACTGCTAAAACCTCAGCTGCTGCTGAGTTACCCCTGCCAATACAAAGCAGTTCCCTAATAGGAGCAAGGCATCAGTCCCCTGAGAGGTGCCCCCAGGAAGCCTCACAGTTGAATGGACAGGTAAGGAGGAAAAAAATAATGAAAACAGTGTAGGGCAGAGCAGCAAGCCACCATCATCCCTCTTCTCTGTCCACCCCTGTCCCAAGAACACTGCCATTCCAGAACTCACAGCAGAGAGGTAGTCAGCTTCTCAGTAGCTTCCCAGGTTCACATACCCCACTGTCCCCTTCCCACACTGCTTGTATGCCCTGACACTGCAATTTTTATTACAAACTGAACTCTTGTCCTTTGCCTCTTTCAGGGCACTGGGCAGTCTTCCAGACTGATCTTAAAGAGAGCCAGCATAGCAACTGGAGAACATAATTATCTCAAACACACAATACCAGAAGGAAGAACCACTTCCCCACTTGACTTTTTAAGAAAGTGATATAATTTCAACACCATCCCCTACTAAAGAGCTGATACTGGAACTCTAGAAACTGGAAAAGGTAAGCAGATTGAAGTGGTTTCCCAAAGTGGAATCAGAAGTGAGTGATGTAATGCTACATAAACACAGTACAGCTAGAAAAAACAGAGCTCTGGGAAAATCCAGTTTAAGCACCAAAGAGGAGTTTGCAGGCCTACTAGATTTGACGTGTCACTTAACATTCACCCATCGTTTTCAAAGGAGTTTATTAGAGAGCTAGGCTCTGCAACAGCACACGTTTCAAGCATTGCAATGCTTGAAATACACTGTGCTGCTGCTGTGAAATCTTCACTGGAGCCAAATGGGTCAGGCAGCATGTACGTTAGGCAAGGGAGGCACTCATATGGAAACACAGCTCACTTCGCCAACTGTTTCTTCAGTACATGATTGACAGAAATAAACCCAATTAAACCTATTACCAATTTCCACCACCAGCTCTGTTCTGTCTAGGTAATTTGAAATGAAATAAAAGTGTACGACTCACCAGACAGAGAGCATCTTGCCAGAGTACAGTTCCCCTGTCAGAGAGAAGAGGAACTATCAGTATTGCAAAAAGGTGGACCCACCCTAGAAGGACTTTGTTTTTCTCACAAGACCTGGATCAGAGACAGGACCCACCATTCCCATGCTCCAGACTGCAGGCATGCTGCTTTCCTGTAGTGTGCAAGAGCGAGAGATGGTAAGAGCATCTACACCCTTTCTCTTTGCTTTGTCTCCTTCCAGGGCGCTTTCTTGTGGAGCAATGTTAAACCTGATGCACTTGGCTTTCAGTTGTGGCTCCAGCTGTTTTGACCTTCTCACACACGTTTTCCTCTTTAAGAAGGACTAGATTTCTAAAGACTCATTCATTCAAATTTGCTATGAATGAGAAGGTCAAGGATAGCTACTGGATATGATGAAAAAACATCCCATGATGTTTACTTCTACAGTCATGAATGCAGCATCTGGGTTTCTTGTTTGTTTGTTTTAAGCCTATGGAGCCTTTGAACTCCAAGAAGGCCAGAATTTCTCTTGATGGCAAATTTTCTACTGCCTTCAGTGAGATAGAAATTCCACCTTCTGGTGATATTTCACTTCATACCCATGTAATCATTGACTCCACTCCTAGCTCAGTGTAACTTTCCTCAGAAGACATTTCAAAATATTCCAGTTACTTTCCCTGCTGCTGTTATACATTTCTCTAGCACTGAACCTCCAGATCTGAGGAACTGAAGAACAATTTATAAGCTATAGGAAAATATCACAGTAATCATGACTAAAACACAGCTGACAAGTCTGGAACAAAAGCTACTCAACAGCTGAAAGCACCCTTATCCAGCAGCTGCAGTAAGAGGCAGAAATTAGATTTCATTCACATCTTCAGTCTCTGAAGGGAAGTTCACGTGTAAGCCCTGATTTCAGCTTACCAGAGCAAGCAGGATGGGATAGAACTGATCTTAAATATCACAATAATTTGTGCATCTGTGTGTGGTAGGACAACATAGACATCAAGGCCCAAAGAGGTACTTGAGCTTGTCACACTGTCTACAGGACCAACTGCTGTAACATGCAAAGATAGATTCAGTGAACACTTTGTATCATCAGAACTACTAACAGGCCTGGAATTTAATTATCCAAACTTACTGATGGATTTGGCTTCTCGTCAACTCAGTGATCAATGGCCAATTCAACTGGGTTACTATTAGCTGTGCCAAGGATGCAGGCAGTCAGGCTGACTTGCTGCTAAGTCAGTCTGGGACTGGCAGAGCTCAGGAGCTCCAGCACAGTGCTCTGCATCTGTCCTGCTTGCTGGTCTGTTGCAGGGACTCACGATCCTGGACCGACAGTCCTGCAAAACTGGCTTCTGGCAGGGCCTGCTGGAGCCCCTGCTCCAGGTCTGGCTGGGAAGGGGACCTGTGCAGACTTTGCAGAGTCATCATGAACACTACAATGCTTAATCTTGGTGCAGCACTGGCCCTTTGCTCCCCACTCAGATATGGTTTGTGCAGAGCCAGCCCTAAGCCGGGATCAGTAAGACAAACTTCAACTTAACTCTGCTTGGTCAAGTACCTAAAGCACCGCAATCCTCAGCACATATGTTAGCTCCCATATTGATAAGATTCTTCCCACTTTCCGTAGCATCCCAGTTAATATGAAGTCAATCACAAATAAAATGTGACCTGAGCTCCCTTCTGCCCATTAATGTTTTCCTGGGTGCTTTATAAAAAAAGTAAAGGTATTCCTAGCATCCCAGACAATAACTTGTTAAGAAAGGAGAACAGCCCCAGACTGAAGTAGAAACAGCCAATTTTATGTGCTCAGGACCAGTCTACTGTCAGGTTAAAAAAGTTTAGAAGGCCTGTCCTAAAATAAATCATTGTGAAAAAACACATCTGCAGCTCTATTCCATGAGAGGTGCCAAGTCTATGTTCCACAACTGCTACAAAATTAAGGAAAAAATTGGTACCACTCTACCTTTCTGTCTTTTAGGTTAAGAAATGAGGGAAAGAGTTCCACTGTGAGGAGGAAGCCACTAATATAAGTTGCTGAGATTCCTCTGTCTTGTGTTCTGCAGAGCTGCTGTGTGTCCATCTCTTCACTACAGTTAAGATGCATATGAAATTCTGAGAGATGCCTGACAGGGCTGTTCCCTTTTCCCCTGAAGGATCTTTGCGATTGCACCTGTTCCTGGTATCACCTGGCTAAATCTGCCCTCTGCCTGATCTTGGAGTTTCTTCAGTGAAAATGGAAACACTTAGGTTTTGCTCACTGGCATTAGTACTTTGGGTCACTTTAAAAAGACAGCCTTCACTTGGAGAAATAAGTCTTGGTCTAATTAGCTAGTGACTCACCTACCAAGTGATTAATTTTCCCCCCACGTTTCACATGACTTCTCAGAATTGTTTTTATGACTGGTGTTAGCCAAAGTGACCCTGGCCCACAGTGTCCCAGGCCACACCTTTCAAGGAGTCTTCACCTTCCAGTAGGTCACTACACACCGAAATAAGTTATGGAATACATCAGCTAAAGAGACAGCCTGTATAGCTACAGATTTCTTCTCCAACAGTGGGAACAGGGACCAGTTCAGGTGAGGACACTAACTGAACAGGAGGGTACAGTTAATTTCAACAGAGGCAAGACAGAAGCCCAATGCTGGCCATCTGTGACGACAGGCAAAGCAGCAATCGGTTCTCCACCCCAGCTTCTTCAAAGCAAAGAAGCTGCTGCGGCTTTAACAACAAGGACAAGCACAAACCACTGCTACACACAAAAACCCACTGCTCATCTTTTATGGATTTTAACACAATTATATATAGCACAGCAGGGCAGATGCTAAGATGGGGTGGAGATAACAATGCTGAGTGGTAAAGGATACTGTTACTAAGACAACAGGCTAAGAACTCCTCCAGCACACGGGGAGGATCAAACAGGGAAGAAAAAGTTCTTTACAAACTCTTCCCTAGATAAACAGAAGGACTTGATTCTCAAAGCACTGAATGCAGCTCCTGATCAAACCATCCCTTTTCAGACTAGCTCTTCTCTGGACTTTTTCAGGTCACCCTGCAACAGCTACCCCCCTGCCCCCAAGCCTTACATGCTCGGATGCAGGCTGTTGATGTACATTCATAATTTCTACTACATGTATGAATCCAGCACCTTTTTCTATTTTATCAGATCATCAAAATACAGCCAACCCTGCCCTACCCTCACTGTTTCCTGCTGACTCCACTGTTCTCCCATTCAGCCCTGCACTTCTGAATTTTGTACGTCTATTGTTCTCACTTCTGCCATCAGAGGTTTGCAAGTTCTGGTATTTCTTTCTGTCTCTCCAAAAAGCCTGTATTATCCCCTTTGTCAGAACTTACTTCCCATACGCCTACTCAAATGGAAATCAAGCTACTGCTTCCACCTTGACTTCTCAACTTTTCTACCACATCTAACAAGTTAACTAAAATCACGTCCTCTTCCTAGCACTCAGCTATAACCTCCTGATTTGCAAGCTAGTTTTGTAAAATGTTTGAATACTCCATTTGGCTTCCCCCCCTCCCAGTTCTGTATAATTACACAGCACCACTAAGAGCTGACAAAACTTAAATATTGTTAAAATGCCTCTTAAATAAGCTTATGAAACTACACTATAATCACTTTGTATCTACATATATGTATAACAAAATATAACCATATAGTTAGTTATAAATTGTTTATAGTGTAGTTTTATATATACACACACACAAATCTGTTTATAGCACCCAGCGACAAGCATTTAACACACAACAGCCCTGTGGGGACTCACGATGCAGTTAAACGTTCAACACGACAGCTGTCAGCAGTTGCTCGCCTACATTCACACAATGGCTAAAATGAAATCTCATGCTCTAAGGCTTCAGCTGGTCACCTGGAAGAGAAGTGAGCTTTTTCCTCCTGCAGGTATGCATATATTTGTATGTATATGCATGCCTACATACACCTGTAAGTACATAAAGCTATGCATATTTGCTGTTTAAACGGGAGGTGTGGCCAAAAGTCAGCAAACGACAGAACCCGCTGGCCAAAAGCAGGCCCGGTGTCGGTGCGAGTAGCCGGTCCTGGCTGTCGGGTTCTGCAAGCCTCAGCTGCCGCCAGCACGGGCTGCTGCCGTTTGCGCCGGTTCAACGACTGCTGTGGAATCTGAGCGCGGGAGTTACGGAAGAAAGCGAAGAAGCCCCCCAAACGCTTCGGCCCGGCGGCAGGTGCGGGCGGCGGAGCCCGACAGCGGCAGCTTTCGGAAGCTCTTCCCGCCGGCCAGCCCCGCCCGGGGCCGCGGCCGAGACCCCGCCACCGCCGCCTTTCCCGAGGGGGGCGCCGGGCCCGGCCCGTAGCGGGGCAGCGGCACCGGCGGCGGTGCCTTCTCCCGGGGGGCAGCCCCACCCCGCCCTGCCCCCCCCGCCCGGTGCGGTGGCGCCTCACGCCGAGGCGGCGGGCAGGAGGGGGGGGCGCGTCCCGGTGCCCTTGGTGGCGGCGCTGCCATGTCCGCCCGCCGCCTTCCCTCCTTCCCTGCCTCCCTCCCTCCCCCCCGCGGCCGGTGCCCGCGGCGGGCAGTACCTGCCGGAGGGCGCGCAGCGAGCGACCCAGCGCCCGGCCCAGACAGCGCGACCGCCACAGCAGCAGCATCGCGGCAGCGGCGGCGGGAGGGGCCGGAGGGCGGACACCGGAAGCAGGCCCGGCGCGAGCCGGAAGTGCGGAGGGTCGGACCAACCTCGCCGGAACAGGGGGGAGCGGGGCCGGAGGGGCAGCACCATCACGGGCTGCCGGGCGGGGTGGGACAGGCGTGAGGGCAAGCTATGGGGCGGGGACAGGCCTAAGGCGGGGGCTGTGGGGCTGGGACAGGCTGGGGACGGAACGGGAACGGGGCTGTGGGGCAGGGGCAGGCCTAAGACTGTGGCCTGTCACAGAGTGGTCAGGCATTGGAACAGGCTGCCCAGGGAGGTAGTGGAGTCGCCATCCCTGGAGGTGTTATAAAAACGTGTAGACGTGGCACTTTGGGGCATGGTTTAGGAAACATGGTAGTGTTGGGTTGATGGTTGGACTTGATGGTCCTAGAGGTCTTTTCCAACCTTAACGATTCTATTATTCTAAGACGGGCTGTAGGGCAGAGAAAGCACCTAAGGCGGGGGCTGTGGGCCTGGGACAGGCTGAGGATGGGGCTGCGGGGCCGGGCTGGGGCAGGGACAGGCTGCAGTACCTCAAGAGCCTGCTGTTGAACCATATCTAAGATGTCTTCCATGGCCCCATGCAGGGCCAGGCGTCAGGCAGACAGCTCGGGTATGCTGTGTGTCCTGGCTGTTGGTAGCTTTGCACAGCCCTGCCCCGGCACAAGCCGACATGTGGGAAAGAATGTGGGGCTTTCACATTACGAGTTATGTTACCTACAATTCCTGGTACATAAACAGACCCATGTATTACCAAAGGGTGCTGTTGCACGATGCTCTTCATTGAACCAATCCTGGATTGCTGCAGGACAGCTGTAGTGGTGGTCTTCCTGCTCACCTCAACATATCATGGGGTCGGGCTCCTGTAGGATGATATGGCAAGCATCAGCCAGTGGGATGTTGCATGGTTAGAAACAGGCAAGGAGGTTATCTCAGTATGGCAAATAGGCAAATGAGTCCACAAGTGAGCTCAGTTCCTCAGATGTGGTCTGGATTTTGAAAACATTTGAGAATCCCCCAGCTAGCTTCTGTTTTCTGCCTGCTTCCAGGTGGGGAACCGCTGGTGGAAGAAAACCGAAGAAACCTGTTTGCAGAATCTGAGAATTAGGTTGGGATAGTTGTGGAAGGCTGGCTGGCAGCCAGGTGTCTCTCAAGGAGCCAAGTCCAAGTTATGCACATGTCCTTAATTTAGCCATTGCTTAATAATATATGAATGGTAAACAGCAACCTTCAAAATAGTATCCTAATATAAATTCGGAACTAACATCCTTGGGATCATTTTCAAAGAAAAGAGATTGAATAAAAAGCAACAGAGAATAGTCTTGGAGGCTTTGAGGATGTGCTGACTGCTTTAATAAAAGGCAACTATGCCAGAAAGGCTCTCTGCCAGGAACTTCTCTGCGATCTGTCTTCTGAGGGCTAATATCATCCTTGAACAAAACCACCTGATGTCAACTGCTTTTAACCATAGCCTCCTGCCTACCAAATGAGTACACTAAACATTGCCATGTTCAGTAAGTGTGTGCAGGCAAAGCAGATGAAGCCTCAGGAGTGGCATGCATGGCTAGGCTTTGTCCGCCTGCTCCACAGCTCCTGCACGAAGCATCTCACAACCATGCGTGCCCCTGGGACAGGTAGGTTTGTCCTGGGACTGGGGTGTGCTCAGCTGAGAGCAGTGGCAGTGTCTCTAAAACACCCTGTGATAAGCAAGGGTCTCAGTGTTGCTGCTTTTCCTGTGTTGTACCATTTTTTGGCCACATCCTACACCACAGACCTCCAGGCCAGCCAAAATGCCTCTACGTCCCCATGACTGGGGATGTTGGGAATGCCTGGACACTTCCTGTGGGAGCTGGGCAGCACCTGGAGTTCCAGGCTGGCTCCTTCCTTGCCTGCAGTACTGCTAGCCTCTAGCCCAGTATATTCGCATAATCTCACCAATGGTTCAGCATCTGGGGTCCTGGACGGGGTTCCCAGGCCTAACTGTAGGGGGGAATTGCTCCTCTGGCCCTCTGCCCACTTGGGCAGCCAGTGGCTCGGCACCAGCCCTTGCCCATCCAACCCCAGGGCCTATGAGCCTTGGAGGTGGGTGAGCAGCAGGGAAGGTGGCTGGACCCTTCCATATGAATCTGCATATTCACAAGTTGTTCCCAGCCCCGGTTGGCTGCCTCCGGCCTCCCCACTCCCTCTTAAAAGGACCTGAGCGCAGCGGGAGGACGTGCAGCACTGCCTCTGCAGCATCCCGCAGCCCCCCAGATGCCTGCTCTCAGGGCACTGTGCTCCCTGTGCCCCTGGAGCCAAGGTGAGTGGGGCGGAGAGGTGCAAGCGGCTCGGTTGGGGACTGCTTCCTGAAGATGGAGAGATGCGGTGGCTGGGGAAGGCTCTGGGGGTATTTGCAGTGCTGGAGGGGAGGCAGGCTGCTCTGTGCACCACTCTCCCACCAAGGAGCACCTGGGGAGTCTCTGTGGGGTGGCTTCCATTCTGGAAAGGACATGCTTGCCTTCTCTTCTGAGCATCTTCATTTTATTCCTCAGTCTTTTTCTTCAGGTAAGAGGAGCCTCAGCTGATTTTTAGTATTTTGGAAGGTGGTACTGGTGAAGGCTGGTAGTAAGAGTAGGAACCGAAGCACGCACCTGCTAACTCACCAGGGAAAGGGCTGCATCAGCAGCAGTTTGCTTGGGGCAGCACCTCCCGGTCCTGCAGTGCTGGGGAGGCTGCAGGAGGGAGCCGTGGCCACCCACTGTGGGCTGCCATGGCCTGGGACTGCAGGCTCTGCTCCCACCCTCCAAATCTCCAGCAGAAAGATGTTGGTGCTGGAAGCCTTAGGCAAGGGGAGGGCTTCTTGCCAGCTCTGACTCAATCTGCTTACGAGGGGTGTGTTTCCCCAGGTTTCTGGTGCTGGGAAGCCTCAGCATGGGGGACAGGTAAGCTCCCTGATGTTGTGTTGAACACAGAGGAGGTGAGAAATCATGACCAAGGGCCAAAAGAAGGTGTTTCTGTAGTAAACTGAGTGAGGCAGCAGGACTGGCTGTCTCATGTCCGTGCCATGCAAAAAGGCTTAAGGGTGGATGAAATTTCTGACTGCATTGCATTTGCTGTGTGGTTTTGTTGGAAGCGGCTGGCAGGCTAAGAGATGGCTCCAGGCAATGGTGAAGCTTGTTACACAAGGGCAAGGGGTGATGCTGAGGGCTACTTGCACCCTGGCCTCGCACTGGCCACAGGCAAACTGAGCAGTTTGAATGCCCCCACAACAGACTGTCAGGAAAATGAAACCCTAATGGTCAGGAGGGGTGGGGAGACAACATGGGAGAGCAACAAGTGCTGTCGGACAACCCAGAAAGTACTTAAATTGACCAGACTAGAGCTCTGCAAAAGGTAGAGCTCTCCCAGATAGCTGCCTGGAATATAGGGCTGTTTGAAGAACGGCAACCTTCTAAAAACCAGTGAGAAGAAACCCATCTTCAACACTGCTCTTTAGCCTGGGGACTTGCCGTGGAGCAGACAGTCACAGGGACAGGAGGCTGATGGTATTGAAAATGATCAGACACTTCTGGGTATAGCAAAATCATCTCAGACACTTACAAGGTGTCTGGAAAAGATATAATATGCCCTACTTCAAGGATGCAAAGCTACCGCTAATTAATGTAGATGAGGAAGAAGCATCCCACAGGGACGATTACACCGTAATTGCCCAGGATACGAGCTTTTGCACATTCTTTTGCAAAGCTGTCCAAGCAAACAAACAAGCTGAGCGGGTGGATCCCTGCCTGGAGTCAGTGTGGCAATTTTAAGCCCGGGGCTGCTGGCTCAGTAGTTGTTCACTTCCCCAGTAATCCCCAGCCCTTTTATTCAGTGTTTTGCCAAGCGCTTCGGAGCCCCATGCTGTGTTAGCCTGAACAGCCCCGTGTGTCCTGCTCGCAGCACGTCACTTCACATTTTCACCCTTGCTGTGTCCCTTTTCACCAGCCTGTTTGTGCCGCCCCAGCTGCCCCAGTGCTGCCGCCCATCACCATGCCCTTGGGGCTCTGGTGGTGGATGCTGGGTGCTGGCAGAAGCAGGCTGCAGCCATGCCCTGGTCTAGCTGCTACGTGCCGTGAATGCCTTCACCAGGGATGTAGCTGCCGTCCCCGTGCTCTGCCAGCACCCGGAAGCACCCAAAACCACCTTTGCCCAGGTGTGCGTGGCAGAGGGCTCCGTCTGGTGCTCACCACCTTTGTACCTGAGTCCACGAGCGAGTTTCATCAAATGCCTCTGGTGCGGGTGCAGCTGGTGGTGTGGGAGGTCCATGCTGCTGGGCACATCCAGGGCCCAAACCATGTGAAATATACTCTGGGCACGTTGAGTGCCTGGCTGGTAGGTGGGAGCTGTGACTGTGTCCAGGGCATTGCTGCTATCATGCCACACCCAACAGCCTGCTCACGGGTTTTGCAGTGCCTGGAGGTTTCTGCCTGGGTCATTCCCTGGTGAAATAGATTTTGCAGGGGAGCAGGGATGCCCTGGAAATCTGGAAGGAAAGATCTCTGGCCGTGTGCATGGAGAGCTGCTGTATGAGGTCTTGCCCATTGATGTTTCTTGCTCTTTCTCCAGCTCCACACCGCTAGCAGGCTGGAACATCAAACACATGGGAAGCCTGCCAGTCTGTCACTGGAAATGATCCCCAATCAGCAGAGGGTCAGCTCTTCGGTGTCCAGGCAGGAAGAAGAGATGATGGATGGCAGGACTGGCTCTGAGCAGGACGGAGACCACACCACTTCAGGGCAAGGCCAGGGGCTGAAGTCAGAGCCCTGTTTCCAGACCAACTCACTCTTGCCTTCACCCAGTGCATCCTTGATATCACAGCTCCTCAGCCACCCGATGGTTGGCAGGAGCCTGGATCCCACCATCCTTTTCCCTTCCTCTCAGGCAGTGACCCTGCCTCAGGACTATGAGCATGGAGCATCTCCTGGGGAAGGACCGCAAGCCCTGGCTTTCCCCAGGACCCTTGCCCCAGATCCTGTGCCTTGTGCTGACAACAGGAACCAGCTCTCTGACCAGCACCTACAGGACCAGCTTGCCACCCAGCACCTACGAGCCAAGCGGGCCAGGGTGGAGAGCATCATCCAAGGCATGAGCCTCCCACCAAACCCTCAGGCATTTGGCACCAGCCTGGAGGCAGCTTTTGGGCATGAGAGGGAGAGGGGCAGTGATATCCCCCGGGAGAGCAAGAGGAAGCCGAGGGTGCCCCAGCAGGGTGCAGGGGCAGCTGGGCAAGTGGCCCCTATGGGGGGCAGCCCCCATGTGGAGGGCTGCCAGCAGCTGAAGGAGGAGCTCTGCTTTTTAGAGCAGCAGCTGAGGTGGCTTCAGGAGAAGTTCTCCCAGGTGTGTGACTCTGGGGACACTGCCCAAGCCCAGGAAGGTGCTGAGAAAGTGCATCCACTGTCTGGAAAGCCTGGAGACAGACTGGAAGAAGACACTGTCACTGCAACCAGCAACCTGTGCAAAGCACCTTTCTGGAGGAGCATCCTGGAGGTGCATGAGCTGGAGGAGGATGAGGACAGAGGCGATACAGGTGGCCTGCCCTCAGCAGCAAGTGTTCTCTCGCAGGCCCTGAAGCATGAGCTGGCTGAGATGATGTCCCGAGTGGTGGACTCTGTCCTGAAGACTGTCTGGCCGAAGGCAGCCAGCCAGCTCCTGCAGCAGCACTGCAGCCTCCGGGTGCCGGGGCCAGATGTCAGGAGAGAGTGTTTTGCTGCTGGGAAATGCAGAAAACCACTTGCTAAGCCATCTCCCATGAACACACCAGGCTCGCTGGGCTTACCCCAGGCTGAGGCCCTGGCAGGAGCTTCGGGGAAGAGCCCGGGCTCTCATCCTGGCTCCTTCAGTTCAAAGGGGCTCAGAAAACCCTCTCATGTACCCAGCATGGGTTATTCACTGGGCTCGGCCGCCCCTCTCCGGGACAGCCAGCTGCTGAGCCAGCTGCTGGGCTATGGCCAGCATGGCCTCTGGGACAGCAGCTCTCATGGGAGCCCCTCTGCTCCAGAGAAGGGTCACCCGGAGTCCCTCAACTTGCACTGGGGAACCATCAAACTGAGGTCATCAGTCATGAGACAGCAACAGCAGCATCCCCTGCCCCTGAGTCCTGCTGCCATGGAGAGCCTGGCACTGCTGCCAGCTGGCAGGGATGGCCGCGGGGAGCTGCAGGCTGTGATGGATGGGGCACCATTTGCCTCCACTCATATATCCTTTGGGAACATCTGGAGAGGTCCCTGGGCTTGGCCATGTTCCCCTTGTCCTCTGGAGCCACAACTCAGCACAGCCACTGCTGGTCTCACCAGGGCCAGGGTCCTCACTCTCCACAGGCAGCTAAAAAGGACTGGGCAGGAAAGGGGTCCCGAGCCATGGAGGGCACTGCTGCTCTTCAGGGTTGGTTAGGCGCTGTAACCTAGCGGGGCTTAGAAGTCAGGAGCTTCCAAGCCTGCTCTTAAGCCATCCTGGTGGTCCCATCATCCTATGCCAGGAACAGGTGTCTCATGGAAATCCCTGTTCCCACCAGCCTGGGAAGCACTGTGGGGAATGGCAGCTTCCCCAGGGATGCCAAAAGGAAAAGCCAGTGGCTGCCCAGCCAGGTATGAACCCCCTCCACTCTGCTGCCACGCTGTGGGGAGGGGTTATCGTGGGCACCAGGCAAGTGCGTGCCAGAGCCAGCGCTCAGGGATGCACCAAGCCGGTTGGGCTGCTATGTGCAGGCTTTCCTTGACCGCAAGGCAGATGCAGGAGGCGCTGACCCCTGGCCACCTGAAGAAGGCCAAGCTAATGTTTTTCTTCACTCGCTACCCCAGCTCCACTCTGTTGAAAACCTACTTCCTTGATGTGCAGGTAAAACAGCAGCACCCAGTGCTGGTGCCAGGCAGGGCTCCTGTGCAGCATGGCACCCAGCCCACCTCACCAGGGAACCACGGGGAAGGGAATGGTCTTGTGTCCCCCCCACCCTGCTCTCTGGAGCAGGGGGACGGCACCCACTTCAGCACAGGCTGCCCTGGAGCAGGTCCTCAGGACCGTAGCAGACCTGGGCTGCCAGATCTTTGCTCTGTGCAATTGAGGCATTGGGATTAAAACATGTCACAAGCATGCCTCCCCACCGCAGGGCAGCTGGGATCCAAATCTCAGCAGGGAGAGGCATTGCGGACACCCCTGTGTCACTGTCCTGGCTGGTGCTTTTGCAGCCCTGGGGCAGGGATGCGTTTGGGGCCAGGTATGTGCCTGAGCTTGTGAGGGCTTACAGGTCAGGAGCTCCAAGCTGGCATAATGCCTGTCCTCCGGCTCTTCCCCCTGGCAGTTCAGCCGCTGCATCACCTCCCAGCTCATCAAGTGGTTCAGCAACTTCCGTGAGTTTTACTACATCCAGGTGGAGAAGTTTGCCCGGCAGGCCCTGCTGGAGGGCGTCGTGGATGCTGGCACCCTCCGGGTCTCCCGAGACTCAGAGCTTTTCCATGCCCTCAACATGCACTATAACAAAGGGAATGACTTCGAGGTGAGGAGGGGGAGCCAGGGGCGGGGGGGGGGGATGGGGGGTGGGGTGATGGGATTTGACAAGGTGAGTGGGAGCTGGGGACCTGGTGGTGCCGTGGGCTGATGCCCGTCTCGCTGCAGGTGCCAGGGCGGTTCCTGGAGGTGGCCAGTCTGACACTGCGGGAGTTCTTCAGTGCCGTCAAGGCGGGCAAGGACACCGACCCCTCCTGGAAAAAACCCATTTACAAAATAATTTCCAAACTGGACAGTGACATCCCGGAAGGGTTCAAAGCTTCTGGCTGCTCCCAAGAACTGCTCCGCAGCTAAGTCTCTGTGAAAGCAGCCCTGGGTCCTGTGTGCAGCCACCATGTGCTAAGCACCTCACGGGCACTCTACATCATCCATTATTCTGAGTATTTTCTCTCTGGCCTGTAAGACAGCTCCTTGGGTAATGTCTACCACTTGCCTCAGGTGCTGGGATTTTATGCTGTGTGTTTTATTCTCCTGCTCAAAGCTGGTGGGGTCCTCTGGGAGACCCTTGGAGGGGAGGGATAGAGATAAATCCATCAGGTTGGAGCTTGGGAAATAACTCTGTTTCAGCTGTCCCCATGACCCTGAGTGAGCTGCCTTCCTTCTCCAGAGGGCCACAGATCAGGGCAAACAGCCTTTCTGTTTATAAAGCAGGGAGAGGTCCTAGCAGCGGGCAAAGTTTTCTTGGCTCAGCAGACCCATGGATGTGCCCAGTGGAACAGCACGCCGCAGTTTCCGTCCAGATACAACATGCCAGGATCCAAAGAAAACAACTGGTGAATTCCAGCATTTCAAGCACTCCATGAGGATAGCTGACCCTGCCTGGGAGATGTAAAAGCAGTGTTTGCTGTAGCCAGCACCAACAACACTCCCCCCCGCCTCCCCTGTGCTGTTTGGCAAGAGCCCCCCACGCAGCTGCGTGCTGTGGCCAAGCAGGTGAGTGTGTGCTGTTGGCAGCAGCCCAGAAGCGGCCGCTCACGAGCAGCGTTACCTGCGATGCTGGAGGAGAACAGGGTGTGCAGCCAGCACCGCTCGGCCCTACAACCAGGCCCCATCAGCCCATCACCCGGGAGGAGAGTGCCATGTTAAACACCCACCCACAACCCCCTACATGTGCTTCTGCTGGCAAACCGCCCATGGTGAGAGAGAAGCATGTTATTTGGGACCTGCCAGTCCCCATGGGTTTTAACAGAAGCTGGTGAGGAGCTGGGCCCTGAGGTCTGCAGCCCCATTACTGTAGGGGTGTAAACCCAAGGAGATTTCTTTTCCTTGTGACTAGGACTCAGTGGCCACTTTTCCACCTGGTGGAGCATAGCGAAATGTTTTTTGTGTTAAGGGCTCTCTCACCCTGGCAGAAGCGGTGGTGGGAAGGAAAAGGCTGTGAAGAGGAGGGAGGTCCTGGAAGAGGCATGGCAGGAGGGCTCTGGGAAGTCAGCAATGTGTAACTGTGGATGAGCAATGACATTCCTGTGCAAAACTTTCGGGGAGAAGACGACTGGGAGGAGGTCAAGATGTTGTTGGATGTGCTGCAAGGTGCCAGGTGGATACCAGAGAACAGCAAGAGACATGGGAGACGAAAATCACAGCTCCAGCATCAGATGAGTGCACAGGGAGGTCTGCAGGCAGTGTGTCTGCAAGGGTAAGGAAGCACGTGATAATATGAGGGCAGGATGGGGTCTCTGAAATAGGGGCAGTTTTATAGTTGTTCTTGCTGTCACAAGTGCAGCTAGCCAGATTTCCTGCTTCTGTTTGTATGTTCTTTTCTTGAGGTTTGTATATTTTACCACCCCAACACCAAATTTACTCAATCCATTTTAAAATAAATGCATAGTTTTAAGTTACCCGTTGACATCCTTAGAGACCTATTTGATAAACTTCTGCTTTAAAGTGTTACCCTGCAAATTTCTTGCCTTTCATTGGGAGAACAACAATGCAGCAAAAGGGCTTACACTCCTCCTGCCAGCACCCCTGCGGGGCCAGAGCAGCCCTCACTAACCAACGTGCCCCTCACTCCAATGCCTTAGGATCAGGAAAGGGGGGGCTGGAGGCAGATGGCGACAGATCCTAAAACTTATGGATGCTGGACTCAAATGTACAGCATCTGAGAAGTGCTGCTGGTGGCACCACGAAGGACAGGACGGTGCTGTTCCTGAAGGCAATAACTTGCATTGGGTAGGCAAAACTGACACGGCTGGAAAAAGGAAAGATGGCCTGGCTCAGGGAAGGGGGTAGTAAATTCTTTTGGCCGTAGCTAAACAATTAGGGGACATAAAATACAGATTTACTGAAAACATCCTGCTGGAACAAAGCCCTTCCACACAGAATCCCCGGGGGAACAGTTTCCTGCTTCCGCTGCTAATGTGCAAGTTCATGGGTGGCAGTAAAGTGACAGGTGGGGGGCTGAGGGCAAAGGCAATGCCCCAAATCACAGAGTCACGGAGTGGCTGAGGTTGGAAGGGACCTCTGCAGGTCATCTGGCCCAACCCCCTACTCAGGCAGAGCCACCAAGAGCCAGTTGCCCAGGACCATGTCCAAATGTCTTTTGAATACCTCCAAGGCGGGAGACTTCACAACCCAATCATTAATGAAGATGCTGAACAGGATTGGATGTAGTATTTGGAGCAGTGTTTCTGCTCCACTGTTTGCCCTATATCTGCAAGGAAGTGGGAACTATGGAGCTGTGTTTTACACTGGCTTTTGTGGAACATGGACCAGCATGAGCACAAGCAGCATTTCACATAAGTTATCCTTTGTCTGTGATAAGGCCTTGCCACTTCTACCCATGGGTTGAATTCTGTCCAGGCAGATGTTCCATCCAACAGAAATAGGAAGAAAAAAAGGAGGGCTAGAGAGACTGTGCAAAGGACACGAAACCCCAGGGCGCTTGTCTGTCTAGCATCTTCCCCAGCAGCTTTTCAACCCCGTCTACTTTCAGTCAAGTGTAACAGAGAGCACAGAGATGTCAGGGATGCACAGAGATCACCTACTCACCTTTTGGTCACTCCATGATCTCTCTGCAAGCAGAGGTCTGGTCTGGGGATCCTGGGATCCAGCTGCCTCTTTCAGGGGTGTTCATCTGCCTGGAGCCAGGGGGATTGCACCCAGGCAGGCACAGCTCTGCTGCACAATGCTGAAGTGGGGTGAGCTGAATCACAGCACCATGCTCCTGTGAGAGCCTTGGAAAGCAGCAGCTGGCTGGCAGAGAAGCAAGGGGGGACTCACACTGCCTTCCCTATATCTAGGTTATAGGAGAACTGGATATGGAGAAGGTAGCACATCTGCTGGGATGTGGGCAGAGCTGGCGTTACTCTAGGGGCAACGCAGCCTGAAGCATAAAGGGAATAGGGTGTGAATTTTTAAGAAATTAGAGTTTCACTGGTTGTGCTGTGCAGGGTGTGGTGTGTAATTTCATTTACAATCTAGCAGTGCCCAAGATAGAGCAGCTAGTTTTCAAAGACTAATGGGTGCCTGTCACAGGGATATTTCTACAGATAAATTGTGTCTGCTTGGTTGCCTGGGGGAGAAGGGAGAGCTGCTGACCCCACAGTGGCTATGGTCACAACCCTCAGGCTTGGGTGGGCTCTTGCTTCACCATCTCCCACTAGTTACCTGAAGAAGCAATGAGGGTAGCGCACTCACCTACTGCTGACTCAGTTTCATCTTTAAAAAAAATAAATCCTTTCCTTCCCTTTCTGTGGTATATGCAAAAAGCCCATAGCCACCCACAACTGTCTCCCCTGGGAACAATTTCTCTGGGCTATCCTTTTACATCTCCAATCGCATTTACAACCCATCCACAGCAATGCTCCCAGTCCACACAGCTGCTAAGCACTAAAAATCGGTTTCCTGCCTCCAGGCTGCTGGTGTCCTGTAACAGCCAAAAGAGGGAGACGTAACCACGTTGACTAAGCTGGCGAGGCCCGGAGAGACCTTACATACTCATCTGTGTCATTATTTACGATAAGAGCCTTTAGTACTCATGTACAGCTAATTAGAGCTTGAAGAAGTTCCTAGTGAACGTTCATCCTGTGCGCCAAAATAGCTGGGGGGGGGACGGGGGACTCTGACAAGGAGTAAAACATCTGTTTTTTCTTTAATCCTGCTAATGACTTGGACTAGTCTGCAGTGGCAGAACCAGCCCTAGAGGCTCCCAGCTCAAGCAGATATTCTTGAAAGGGAACTTACCTCAAACACCCATCTCAGATGCATATTTGGCATCAGAGCAGCTGTCTCCAGGTCAGCAACCCCTGGTGAGCCAGTGGCCCATACTCATGAAATCTCAGCAACGTTTGCTGTCCCATCATAAGCATTGGAAAGATGGATTAGTCCAGGTTACAGCACAAATACCACATTTGAGAGCCAACATTGTTTTTCAGCTGGAGAAGGCACCCCTTCCTCTGCCTATGGTGTGCAGAGCTGCCCTGTGCTGCAGACCCATTACCACTCCAGGGGAAGGTGAAGCAATGTACAGGGAGACTGTGGAGATCAGTCTCAAGGATAAAACATTCTGTGGGGTCCCCCAGGACAGACCGGTATCTCTAGCTGGTAGCAAAAGCTTTTTCTTTTTGCACACCATGAAATACCGTATTAATTGTGAGCCACAGACCAGGGAAGGGGAACTGGGGAGTGGGGCTGTGCCAGGTGCCAGCTTCACAGCATCAGCTAGTTGAGCTGTTCTCCCTTGACTTATGCAATGAAAAGCCCTGTTTTGATGAGACAGTGGCAATGGAGCCACAGAGACAGGGCCGCACTCTCCCTTCTGGGCTGCCTGAGCTCACCAGCCTGCCTGCAGCACCCTGGGTGCAAGCACTAAGGCTTGGGTGCAGAGGTGAGCAGGGTGGAGAAGGAAGATGTTTCACAGGGAGCTCTGCCCAGACAGGGCAGCACAGGCAGGCACTGAGACAGGGAGGCCACGGTGTAGCCCAGGGGCTTTTGTGGGCGATACTTACTCTGAGCAAGGGAGCACAAAGGAGCGAGAGGGTTGTCAGCCTCTCCAGCAGAGTGCAGACTCGCCTCCACCACCCAAAACCAGAAGGTTGGCTGGGGGTAATGCTCATCTGGGGAGGCAGCTGTGGTGATAGAAGATGGGAGGCAGGCTGCCAGGGAACCAGCACACATGTCCATCCATAGATAAATACCAAACTAGTAAATCCATTCTTTAAAAGCGGGCCTGATTAGCATGCTTGAGAACAGCTATTCAAGTAAAGCCAGTGACAGCTGTGTCATAGGTCTCAAGGAAAAGCAGATTTAGGTCAACACTCGACACATGTGAGGATACAGTCCATATTTGTATACTAATTCCTTCTCAGCTAACTGTACAGGCTGCCAAGTAGCAGGTAAAGTCCCACATCATTAAGTCCCATGTCATGATCTACATTTTCTTTGGTAACATACAAACATTAAAGGCCTAAAATTTGAGAAATTTCTTATTTTCCCCTTTTGAGATGACTTTCAGCAAATTTACAGTAAGCAATCACACCTACTGCCAGCCTCTGCAGTATTTCTATAGGCTTCCCAAATTTACTGATTTTTTTAGTACTAGGCTTTTGATTAAAAGTTCATAGGGTAATTTTCATGTTGTCTATTAGGGTTAAACACCATTCTTGGTTTTGCTATTCCAACAAAATGGGCACTATAGACACTTTCTGTAGCTACTTCCCATTACCTACTAAGCAACTCTTAATGACACAGCATTAAGTCCAACTGGCATAAGCCAAATGTAGCAGCTTCCCGGCTTGTGTTTATTGCTTAGGCTTTTATCTTTTTCTCACTAGTTGTTCTGCTAGATTAAGAAGGATCATTCTTAAAAGTGCCAGCCTGTACCAATAGGATCAATCTTTTTGTCTCAACACAATCATAGAAAATAGGCAGCTGAATGCAAGTGTTGAAGTGAAAGCTTGCAGTACAAAAAATACAAGATAGAGTAAAAAACCTGAAACTTCAAGGAAAATATTTTACTGAATTTCCCAAAGCACATACGTGTCATCCATAGCTTTACACAAGAACAGAAGTTATAGAAAAATACTTTGTATTACTTTAAAAAACTAAGTGAAATACCTGACAACATATATGTGTATACACATATCTATAAATCTCTATATAAAACCTGTCCTTATCTGGTTCTCAGAATAAGCACAGAATATTCAACAGCTTAAATAATTGTTTTCTGTTTCTAAGTTCCAGGTCTGTGAGTAAGAAACAGTAGAAGTAAGGACAACTTTTGAAAACACCATGGATTCATGCTCAAGGGAAAAGTGAGGCCAGCCCTACACACCTGCGTCTACTGAGTCCCCATGACTGGCAGTGCAACCTGTGTTCAAATAAAAACAATTACAAAGGCTGTTTCTAAATATAACACCTTAGGAATAGTATCACAGTTACAAAAAGACAATGCTGTAGAAACGGCATTTTTAGAAGCCACAGTGCTCTCTTATCTTGAGCAATCGTTATAAAGCAGAATATCATCTATTCATGTTCAGAAACCTCCCGGGCTGCAGCTGTGAGCATTATGCCAAGTGGCAGCAAAGCCCTATCGTCTCAGCTCTGACTGCTGCTGGCTCAGAGGTTTTTCAGTTTGTTGCTTCTTTTGCGGAAGGCCATGCCCATAGCATGGCGTCTCCAACAAAGGGCAGAACAACAGAGGCTTTTTACTCAGGAGCAGACTCTTCGGATACCCTCTGGGTAGAGCACAAGTCCATCAACACTGCTGTCAGAGCTCAGGTAGAGCCCTTCACTGTGTTTTTCTTCATCTCACTGCAACTTCAGACCATTTATTCTGCAGCTATTTCTAAGCCCTGAGCTTGAAAGGAATCTCACCTCCATTTGTGACTAAACTTTTAATGAGCAATGTTATCTAAAAGACCAGAGCAATTTCTTTGCAGGAACTGGCAGCATCTGGAAACACCATCTCAGTAACAGTCGTCAGTGAAGGTCTCTGTATTCACGACACGGGATCTTGGCTTCCCAAGGTGGTAAGAAGCCAAGCGTGTTTGATCTGGTGACAAACGTTCTGTTTCAGGAACTTTGTGGAGCTTTGATTATGCATTGAAACGTAAAGGAGTGACAATACTATACTCACCCATATGCTAGCACTTAACTGGAGATGTGTCCATTAACACTATACAATTTCCTTGTGTAAGCATCTTTGGTACCTGCACTGTCATCAGGATACTGGTGGCAATGCTTTCTGCATTGGAACAGTCACACCAATTGGAACACAAAATCCTTGCAGATCCCAGTTTACTCATAAAGATGTTTGTATTTCATTCTTTAGAAGGGGCCACCTCACACTGGAAGGAATTATCTTTGGACCAGTGTTTCTTGAGCAGCTACTGTGGGGAAGACTACAATGGCACAGAGCATCTATTCAGTGCCAAAGACATTATTGCTGTGTGAACTCTCCAATAACTGAGACAAAACTGCAGAATCCTCTTTCTCCCGAGTTGTTTTAAGCTTGTTTCCATATAACTGTGTGGTGCAATTCAAACAAAAAGATGGCAGTTTCTTTCCTTTACATACTCAGTGGCCAACTTATTCCCTGCTAACAGCCTATCAATACACTCTGCATCTGTCTGCATCAATACTCTCATACTTAAGCCCACCATCTCCCGACAGTGCAGCTTTACTCAGATCACCACACCCCGCCTATGACCATTTGTCCCCAAATTTACTGGTTAAGGAAAACCAAGTTTAGCTTTTGACTGTGTCATCAATTTAGGCCAATAGCCTAAATAGTAGGGAATAGCCCTACTACAATTCTTAAGATGTTTCTTAACAGTGAGTATGAAGACCTCTGTCAGTCAGTAGACTGGCAGTTACCAGCAGCAGATCTCACCTCTTTTAACACTACTGTATGGCCTCTTATGTCAACCACAGCCCACCATCAGCCTTGGAGCCACCCAGCTGTTCTTTCTGCAGAAGTTGTTCTCCAGCAACTAGTGGCAGTAGCAATTTTTTCCAGAGCAGCTCCCCTCTTTGCAAAAGATGCCAGAACCAGTGTGGAAGGTGTTCCTCAGGAGCATGGCACTGACGTCACCTGAAAGCAGTGTGTCATGTCCCAAAAGCCTTTTCAGAAAAATTTACTGGCCCTTACACTGTTCCCACAACATGCTCCAGTGATCCAAGGATCTTGCTAGTTGAGCAGTTTGCAAAACTCAGTTCACCATCTCACAAAGCTTCTCCTATAAGCCTTCTGGTGCCAGTTCAATTGTCTTTATTCAGTATATTATTGACCGGTCATGTGTTTGGAAGCCTTCAGTGGCTTTTTCCAGTGGAAATAAACCTTACAGTTAACAGCCCCATGCCCGAAACACATTGCATGCTGGAAGATAAAAGCTGAGAAAGGATTCTCAGACATACAAAATGCCAGTTAAGAGAGCTGGGGAAGAAGAAGGCAGGGGAGATAGATAAATGCAAGTAGTATAGATGTAACAGATACCATGCAGGTATAAAACAGAAAACCATAAGTAATGGAGTAATGACAAGGCAAATGAGGTGGTACCAAAAAAAAGTCAGGCCCTACATGTGAAAGATCTACATACAATAGCCCTAAATCCTGGTACAAATAAAGGAGCACTGAGATTAATAGGGAGGAAGGTTTTATGTAGACACCTCTCCAATGTCTGTTTTCCCCATAAGACCTTTAAACGGAACTGTAGTATTGGGAAAATCCCCTGCCATGACAACTCAGTTCTGCACTGTTAAGATTTAGCACACAGGTATGTTATCAATACATACAACTGTAGCGGAGCTTTGGACAGTCAGTGTGCCCCAGCACATGAATCCACACCATAGACAGTTCAAAATACCACGTGATCCATCCGCCATCCCACAATAAGATGTAGCATCCCCCCAGCCCATCTGCAAAATGGAAGAGGTCTGACTCATGAGGGTAAACCCCTAGATAAAAATCAAGGTAATTAGTCTATGAGAAGTTATAAGGTGATTTCTGGGAAGCATCACTGAAGACACGCATCTTTGTGTCATTCCCTCTCTGGTAATAGGACTTATCTGCTCCACATTAACTGTTCAGAGCTTGGCTCAGACGCATCCCAGGTGCAGGACGGGATCCCTGTGTGCATAGGGTTCAAGGGCAACATGTCAGTGACGCTGCTGGAGGTAGGCTGCTGCTTCCAAAGGCAGAACTGCTCTTAAAATAAATCAAACTTTGTGACAACGACATCAGCAAAAAACCGGCCAAACAAAAAAAATCCCAGCTGGTAACAGTGTAAATAAAGAAAATAAGGTGCCTAATTGCTACTGAACATTCTTCTCCCTGAGATCACCAAAAGCAGCATTTCACGTATTATCCTATTTTCAAAACCTTTGTCTTTTATCACAGTTAGAAACTCAGCAAAAAAACCCCAAAACCTGACACTGAATACAGAATTCCAATTCTTACTTTTCCACAATGTATGTCTACCCTTTTATACTTTCCAAAATTCCCAGTCTTGATTTTGCTGCTAATTTATATCCTCTTTGCCAGGGAAGATGCCACCCAGGTGCGTATTTGCACAATATTTTAATAATGTTAATGACTTCAAACTCAATGCAATTTTAGTGCCATTATTTCCAGAGGTCTTCCTTCTCCACAGCTGGTGTATCAAAGGTAGGGAAAAATGAAACCAGTAATATTAAAAAAACCAAAAGCAACCTATATATTGCAGAAAGTTAACAATGTTTCTACAATACACAGACTCCACCTGTACATTCAGCTGTACTGAACTCTGTACACACCAGGTCTATACAATTTGACACAAACACAGAAAATCACAGCAAAGATTGAAACTTGAAAAGCAGCAGTGCAGAAGGCTCTGGAAACCGCATACAGGTCTCAAATCCCTGCTGGACTGGACTAATCCAGCTGAAGAACTGAATGTAAAGGAAATTGATTTCAGCACCATTTAAGTTTTCTATAACATATATTAAGACGTGTGTTACACATTTATGACCTGTGCTAGAAAATGCAGAAAAAAATATACCCAGTTAGGTTAATTATCACAAGGAGAGAGTATATTATTTGTCTCTCCTGTATATGGAGGCCAACAAGTAGCTTCCTCTGCTTAAAGGGGATTTCCCTCATCTTGATGCATGTAGTCAAGGACAAATTAAGATAAAAGGAAATGCCACAATAGTCAATAGAAGGAAAAGGAATGTGCACTCCAAGAGATAAGCTATACATCTTTGCCTTAGAAAGGTAAATCTCCTAATAATAGACCAAAGTCTCAACCTAAATCATTCATCTAAGTAAGAGACTGCTATAAAACTGCTGCTGAAAGAGTATTTTCCAAGGCAACGACGTCTGAAATCAATCCCTCTTGTGAATAAGAGCACCCGGATGAAGAACGTACATAAATTACACTCCTGCAAAAATATAATTACCTCATCACCAACCCTGGACCTCACATCAGTTGTGCAGATTTATAAGTAATGTTTATTTCTGAGGTTCTGTTTCACTAGGAATGGTAAACCACCATGAACAGGAACACAGCATCTGTATTTTCTCTTCACAGACCTTAGCACCAAAAAGGTGAGATGCTGAGAATAAACGTCTGAATCAAGAGAGAAATTTTGCAATACTCCCTGAGAAAGACAATCTCTATGAGATTGCTCAGCTGTAACAGACACTGTTGAGGAACTTGTCTCCAAAACTCTGACTGCACTGCATGCTGCTGCATCAGAGTATGTAACGGAGAACAGCTTTTGAGAGACAAATCCTCTGGACAACTGTGGCTTTTCAAATGAAATTCAAGACTATGATAGATGCAGAATCCAAGAAACTAAATCAAAGCAAAGCGCAAAGTGACAACATGATATGGTCAGCCTTTTTGCATTTAGCAAAACATAAATCATGTCACTCTTAACTTCCAGATGGTCCTTTCCTTCAATGTAGCACATTGTAAGTCTAGCTTAGGAACAAGAGAAGGATGGAAATCCACAGGACTGAGACAATCTTCTACAAGCCAGTACTGGACACAACTGACAAAGGAGGTGATGGAGAAATATTTGTTACTGAAGGTCACAGGTTTCATCAGGTCTCCAAACTGACCCAAAGCCAAACAGTCACTTCTGGTTTTGCTGAATTAAATCTAGCCTTTTAGTCAGATTTTTATTTTGCTTCAAGTTCATCTTCAAGTAGCAGGTACAGATGTGCGCTGTTGGCATACTACTAGCAATGCAGCATACTCACCATGCTAGTGTCTCTCCCCAACAGATTTGCAGATAAATTGCTTAAAGGGTATCTGAATATTATTCTCAAGCTGCATCTGAAACATGTATACTGCAATGAGGCAGACAGACTTAAGTAAAAATCAGGAAGTTTATACCCAAGTTTACTTTAGGGCTGTCCCTTCTGCCTTACAGCAGACTCTCTCTGCCTGCTGGCAGGAGGGAAAGGACATACAAATTGTTATATTCCTAATAAAGGAATACATAGATTGTAATCTCCTTAGAAAAGGGTATTCACATTCCTCCTGAATTACGACGTATCTACTGCAAAACGTGCTGTAATCATATACATTGCACAAACCTGTTTGGACTGTTCACGTTAGAGCTTCAAGCATGTTTCTGTGTGAGAGATCTCGGTAGCATCTCCAAATCAAGCTGAAGTTCTGAGATTTCTCAGTCAGAGTGAAGTTAGCAGGTTCTTCTGTCAGAAGTATCTTTAGTGCTTTGGTTTGGATATTTATCCCTCTTTTTCTTCATTCCAAGAAGAAGAAAGCAAAAGATTCAATAAGAAACCTTGGAAGGCTTCAGAAGAATTATTTCTTGCTCCAATATATTTAAAGACTCTGCAATCCAAAAGCAAGTTAAATCCCATTTTCCATTACATGTCAGTAGTTGTCAAGATTTCTAGCAGCATATAAAAAGACCATTTAGTTTTGATGCCTCTTCTTAAGGCAGAAGAAAGATCTTGTTCCACAATTATGTAGCACGTAGGTTCAATGGAGCGCAAAATCTTGACTGTGGACTGCAAGTGATACTCCATACAATAGTGTAATGTTAATCCACTGAAATATTTTCCATAGAAAAGTGGTGAATTTTCTTTCAGAAAGTAGAAGTTAATGGTTTAAAACTCTATCAGGCAATATGAAACCACAAAAATTTAATTATTGTGGAAACAATTTCAAGCTTTTGTTTTTTCTCCAATTTAATCCTAACATGACGTCACAGCTTTAGTGCCATCTGGTTGGCATTAACTGAAAAAAAAAAATCTTGATTTCTGTGTAGCTCTGAAGAGTACAATAAGCTCTGCTATCAGACAAATTAATCGGTCCACAGCTTCTTCAAAGAAAAGAATGTGGCAACTTCAGTTCAAAGGAAATAGAAAACCAATCACCTCAAAGAATAGCAGTAAAGACTCATCACTTGCACAAGAGTTCTGAGCATTCACAGATGAGTAAGCTGAAACAGTGTAGGTGTTTCTTGGTACACCTGTGTTTTCTGTGCTTCAAACAGTAATACAGTATTCTCAAAAAACAGAAGTTGCATGTACAAAGGCCAGTAACTGGATCAGCAACGGGGGTCAAGCAAATCTTTTACTACTATCTGCATCAGACTTACCAAAACAGAATAAAAAGATGATTTCTAAACACTGCTTAAGATACCTTGTCATCCACATATGGTGTAGCACCAAATTAAAGTCTTGTCTGTATTACCTACCTGCCAAAATAAATATTTAGTTTTTTTCATTTTAAGGCCATTTACACTCTGAAGCAGGGAAGAACTGCAGCTCTGCTCCCCTTCTGTGCTAACCTCCAGAGAAAAAAATGTAACCTTCTACAAGACTTAAACAGAAGAAATCTTAGCTTTTGTAGGATGCTTTTTTTTTTTTTGAGTGGCGGGGTGGGGTGGGTGGGTTGAGAATGTTTCAAGTTCACATGTAATCTGTTAATGGCTTGTGCTTTTAAAGAGAATTAAAAAGTACTTTCAAATCACCTTTAACAGGCTTTTTCAAGATGCAGTGCTTTCTAAATCAGCTTGCTCAACTATACTTTAACCTGCAGACAAAAAATGGTAGGGATTAATTTCAGATTCTCCACCACAAATATATACACAGCCAGCTGCTAAAGCAGACACCTCAAGACAGTGGTGTTGCTAGCACATTCTAGCCATGCAAGAGACACTAGCTCAGGTAATTAGAGTAAAACTAACTGAATGCCCGTTTCCCGCCCCCCCTCCCCCCCCCCCCTTTTTTTTTTTTCATTTAGATGGAGAGTTTTCACTTCTCAGGTTTTGGGTGGTGTGTTCCCCCCCTTCTGCTTCGTGTGTTGTGTTATTCACACACACACACACACACACACACACACACACACACCCACCCCCCCCCCCAAGCACTGTAGTTACTCCTCTCTGAAGATGACAACATCAGAGGAATTGGTGAAGTGATAACAACCTTGCAGTCTTCATGCAATCCCGAGTACTAACTGTTCAAACACAGCAACTTCACATATTAATATACTGGTCACAACAGACAGTTCAGATGCCATCCTAACAACAAGCAGCAGAAATTTCTTGCATAAAGCTGAACATCCATTCATACATGTGTACCTTGACCATTTAAGGAAACAAACTTTGTCCCTGTACACACATTCATGGGAAGCAGTATAGAGAAATATTTGAATGACACACTTCAGAACAGCATAAGCCCTAGGGAAAGGCCTCTCCTCCCAAAGAGATTCCAGCTGAGAATTCCACAAGTCAGAAAGATACTAGAAAAAAACCCAACTGTGCCATTTCCACCCAGACAGCTTTAAGGTTTCACATATTCAAATCTTAAACCCTACAATTCAAAGAGAACAGAGCCTCCTGACTAGAAACCTATCACAGAATGGAAAACATAAGTGACAAACACTTTTGTCTCTCCATGTCTAGTAACTTGCTGTACTTTTTGTTTGGTAACAGTACTTGTGCTTACCTGGTTTAACCAAAACCATGCATGAAAGAGCACATTCTGCTTCCAAACAGCAGTAATCAGCTAGAAATTGATAATCCACCTGCATGAAATATTGTTGTTACCAGTTTTCCAACCTACATGCACAAGAAAGATTTAAGGCTTCCCAGGCTGCAGATCCAGTACCATGCAAATTCTGAAGTGGTAGAAAGAGACATTGCAACTGCTGGAACACTCCACTGGTAAGAATGAAACAAAACAGTTTCACCATGAAGAAGAAAGTGATTAATCCTGAGCAGAAATCAGAAGAGTTATTCTGTGTTCCTTTAGTTGGTTGAAGGATTCTGACTTGCACTTGTACGAATGAACAGGAGAAGAGACAACAACTTAATTCAAGTTTTATGAGAGAATAAAGATGACTGGAAATAGAAAGAGAATTGTGCCATTCATATTTTAAGTGCTAGGAAATTTCCATTCTTTCTCATCTCATTTCTACTATGATAAGAAATCTAAGTATTATCAGTCTTACACCACCATGTTGTAAGAATTTGAGTTTCTTTTTACCCATTTACAGTTCACACTGCAAACATGAAGATCTCAACTGAGATGGCCACCTCTGCTCCTCAAATACGTTATCTCATAGTATGCAGGTTGTCCTGGTGCAGTTTGATCCCAAATTGTCAGTGGACCTTAAGTTCAGTATTAAGACCTCATTTCCCAGAAGTAATCTGGGAAGCATGAAATAACAGAAGGAGGCATAATAAAAAGAACCATGTATCCATCAGTATTTGGCTTCCCGAGGATGCAGACCATGTGAATGTTCCACAGGTGAAGAAAACTCTCAGTACTGCTTCCCCTTTCCAGTCCGTGTATGCTGAGTTACAATACTCCAAGAGAGTTCCTGGGTTTCAGCTCAGTCAACTCGCGGTTCGCTAGATGAACGCTGGCAAAGACATTAGGAACTTCTTAGCAAAAAGCACAGTTTGCCTCTAACCCAGATCAACCAGGTTTTCTTCAAGTCCAGAGGTCTGTCCAATATTGTGTGGGTTTCCAAAATTTTGCAGCAGCGATAATAGTAATAAAATGGCATAGTCTGCTCCAGGAGGGGCATGAAATGATTCACCATGACAGCTATGTTAAATAAACTGACAAAGAATATTTTTCCTTCTGGTAACGGTAAATTTGTTTAGGTGGCAACAAGCTGTCCTAGAGGCTGAACTAATTCATTCCTTTGAAAAGGATTCTCTGAGTGTTCCAGTGATGCTGAAATCTCAAATTGGGTAAAACTGATTTTGGCTGGCAAGGTCATGTTCCTCTCTCTCATTTAAAAGCACACTAATGATAAGACACTTCTTTTGCAGGAAGCATACTTCCTAATGTGACATGCATATGACAATTCTTCATAATTTTTAACTATTCAACTGGATTAGATGCGGCCTTTTTGGTGATAGGTTAATGTATTTGCTTCAGTGTAATATTAAAACTCTACTTTTCCAATTCAATCCTTTCATAAGAGCCACCACTGAAATCCTACTCAGGATCTCCATGGTATCTAAATTTCTGTTCAGAGACTAAAAGGCTTCAGGAAACAGTTAAAACAACACCTTACAAAAAGACAATAACAGTGACGTACTTTGTTTAGCAACAGACAGTCAAGGAAAAATTAACGGACAGGGGTTGCAAAGATGACTGAAGCAAAGTCCAAAAAATACCAAACCCAACCTGATCAGTGATAAGTGAAACACTTACTTGTACCAACACCAGTTCTTCCCTTCTAAAGACTGGGAACTAACAATGCAAGGTAAGTTGTTTATCTATGTTGATGTAAACATTTAAGAAAATAAACCATGACATTTCCAGAACTGATATAATATTCTATGCTATATTTTCATTTTTTCATACCGTAGTCAGACCATCATGCTTAATGAGCAATCCTACAGTAAAACACAAGGTGACTGAGGATGACAACTAAGCTCTATTCACACAGCAGCAGCATGTCTTAGGTTGCACATTCCCTTGCAAAAAGCACATGTACTTCTACCATGACACAGGTAGTTTCAATATTCTGAAAAAAACAGACGGTCTTGAGGGAAAAACAAACCAAAAACAAGTGCCATAACAAATTGTAATTCACAGAAAATACGGTTTTAACAGTCAACTTTGCTTAAGAGGTAGCAGCTCCATTCTCCAGCAGCTTATGATTTTTTGAGTTGTATTTTTCAATGTGATGCACTGCACAGAAACAGTCCAATTTAAGAGTTAGCACAATTGCACACATAGTCAAAGACAGATCATTATCTGAGAGCACTGGATGCATATTATCCTATTTAGCCATCAATGAAAGTGGGCATTTTTTCTGTTCACAGTAGTGAACAATCCTACTGCCAATATCAGCAAACAGATCATGAGTAAAAACAAGATCAAAACTTACTGGATTCTGTAGTGGAGGATTTTCCAGACAAAAGTGAAATTACTAATCACCAACCTCTGACTACAAGCCAGGCATGGGACTACCTAGCTATTCCCAGTTCTATCAGCAGCAATGTTGAATTTTTCCTTTTTGCTCGATTTGTGGAATCTTTTACAGGTTGTACTTCTGACATAAGTTATTTTCTTTGAGACACTTCCCTTCAACCAGATGAAGACTGACCTGCTAAACATTCAAACCAACTGAAACAAATGACAAAGATTACAGAATGATATTTCTCTACTACAGAAATGGAAAGTTCTGAACTTCAGGGAACCAGGAAAACACCACCACCCCCCAAGCCCTTCAAGCCTGTTCTGATCAAATGGTCCAACATTCTGCAACAGTATGTTTTCGTAACCAAAATTTTGCCCTAAACTTGAAGATGGATAGATTTTCTCTCTGTTCTCAAAGTAAAGTACAACCTTCTGTGTATTCTCTGCTCACCTCTCTCGAATTCTACATGCACCACAGAATAAACAGCATGACCTGGGTGTTATCTACTAAAATAATTTTCAAAATTGTTAAAAACAGTAAACAATATGATCAAGTTCTGTTGCACACTATCCATTTGCACGTTCCAGAAATATTTTTTAGCCTGGAAAGGAAAATGTTAGATAAGGATCTGGTTCAGGCGTATTACCAAAAATAGAGACAAAATCATAATCGGCTCTTAGAAGTCAAGAAACAGCATCAACTTATAACAATGGTGTCCCACAAGAACTCTGGTTTTGTTATGGACAACTGAGGATAGACTGAAACGCATTTTACACGTACCTGAGAGTAACTTCTCTGAAGCAAAGCTAGCCTATTTCCACAGCAATAGACAATACTGTTTTCTTGTTAACTATTAGTTTCTTTTTGTCAACAATTCTCAGTCAGAATTCAAAGAGTGCTTAGCAACATTTTAAAAAGAAAGTATGTATGCTACATAATAGGATGTGTGCACAGAAAATGCGTATTTATTACCTTCCATTTTAAAAACGCTGCATTCAGGAAGCTTGATTTTCCTGTATTAAACACATTCAGGGCATAACACAAGTTCAGATATTCCCCACGTTTACCAAAGAGCTTTCAATCATGCACTACAGACAAGGCTGAAACATCCAATAAAACAAAATATTAGAACGGCAAACAAAACCATCTACCAGCACCACAGCTCTCTTTTAACAGCATGAATTACCATCACACCAGAACTAGTTAATTTATCAACCTAGATGCAAACCACAATGTAATAACTCAGCAGAGGAACAAAGTATAGCAGAGAATGAAATGCAGGACTTGATTTTTCTGAGGGAAGAAAATTAGGAGAAAATATTCAATTCACCAGAAAAACAGCAATTATTTTCGGTTTTAAACAATTTGCCTTGTTACAACATCGTTAACACAAGTAATTTCTTTCAAAACCTGAGAGGACAAAAGAAAGTTTTCATCAGCAAACCTGATGCTGTGCAGAAGCAATATACCGTCATCTGTGAAGAACCTGTACCGCTTTTAATAGTGTGGATGGCTATTCATTTGTCTTTTTTAGCAAGCTAAACACATTAAAAGAATAGAAGAGTATAACTTCTGGTCTTTGTTGCTTCTTTTATTGATGTTTCTCTATGAGAGAGTAGACTTATGAATGGAATGAAATACCTGATAGGGATCAGTGTTGACTAAAAGACTGAGTAAGACCAAAGTGAATTTTCTAGTCTGCCCTCCAGAGAACTCCGTAGTACCTGTTTTCAAGTTGAGCATTAAATTTTCCATACATTACTACCTTGAGTATTTCGGAGCCATCCAACAGAATTTATACTCACGTAGTAATGGAAATTTGACATAATTGACAAGCTACGATCCAAAAAATAATGGCCACTCCTGTTCTCCAGAAAGAATGAGAATGGTATGACTCTTAAAGGCCAGCAAAACCTGGGGCCTTAATGAAGCTGTCTATGAGAAGAAGAGCAGGTGATAAACCTAGAAGACAGGACACATTCTAGAATATGAGCACAGCACCTCTTCCAGGTAAGGATAGTTCTGAGCACTGTCAACATGTGAACACAGACCACATTTAAAATGTCAAACAAAAACCATGCTACATGGTCCACCAAGAACACTGAGTTTATAGTGAAATTTATTGTTCTGCTTCCTAATACAATAAGCTACAAGGTACATACAGTATAAAACGAGAATGGCCACAAAGCAAAGGTGATAAACATTCTGTGACGGTACAGTGGAGGTAACATCTGTCTAATCCTTCCACTTTATCCCATAAACAGCAGCTAAAACTACTGGCCCTCCCCCTCCCTCCCCTCCAAAAATATTAAAAAGTAAACTGTCTCTCTCCCTTAGGAGCAGCGGGACTTGTTGGGGTTTTTTTTTTTTTTTTGAGGGCACTGGTTATCTGCCAACATCTCAAGAAAACTGCTGAAACTAAAGTAACAAAGAAAAACTGTGATGGTGGGAGTGACATGACCCATGCAAGATGCTCATGACACCTTGGTTCACTTCTCCTCAGAGCAAATGGCCTGTAAAGAAAGGAAAAGTTTGTTACACCAAGTAAAACAGGAATTAACACGGTCAGAGTTAAGACATGGCAAGCAAAATCTGCACTAGGCAGGAATAGGCATACAGCTGAAGTACTCCTTTAATTAAAACTATCTTCCTATTAATAAGGTTTAGAGATTGATAACTGACAATCCCTTGCCTTTTATTTTTAGATGCTGTAAAGGAGGATGCACACTGATATGGGCACAGCTGACACCTATTATAAAAGGCTCCAAATCAAATAATTTTGTCTGGGAGAACTCTAACAATAACATGAACTGCAACCTCAACTCTTAAAAAGAAAACTAAAAAACATCAAGGCTATAAACAGGCAGGAAGACTGAATACTTACCTTAAAGGCACAAAATTCCATTTAACCACTTTTTCATATATACTTGGTGCGGTTGAGGGCTCTCTCAGCAAGATGGCCACTTTCATCTGTTATCTTCTCCCAATCTGTTTGTCCAACAACAAAACCAATGGCCCTTTTCCTGTCTGCATCTTTTTTTTCTTCTAGATCTGCCCATCGCACCTATGGAGAACATACCATCAGTAGGACAATCTCTTCAGAAAACCCAAGACAAGTCTAGGCTTTCCGCTGCTGATAAAAATACATGAATTCTAATTTGATCCCATTTTCATTTGAACAGGTAAGTATTAATTTGTTTTCCAGTGGGTAAAGATGGAAACTACACCAGTTACATTATTTCAAATTGAATTTCCCAGGTGTTCCATGGAGTAGAAGAAAGGTACAGATGATTAGCCTTTTCTATTTCAATGCTAGAATTATGAGAGCTGAAGTGTAATTACTGCAATTATTTCTCTGTTCAAAGCAATGCCTTTTGCAGGAAGAATTATCAAAGATTCATTTAATGACTTCATTTTCTGTACAACCTGTCTTTCGATTGCACAATGGAAACATCTAGAAGATGACTATGAAACTACAGAAAAATAGTGTTAAAGAGCAACTCAGCAATGAATGAGTGAACAAGGGACAGTTTTCATCTCTATCTTCTGTGATACATTTCTATTTAAACCTTTCCACTATTTCTTTATGCTAAATAACTTCTTCATGCATTCGTTATCTCCCATCTTTACAGCTGCAGCCATCTCCTCTGTGGCTCTTCATGGTCATGCAGATCACTTGCATTCATCCTGTTCAAACATATACAGTCACTCCCTCACCCACAAACCCAGACACCAATGGGAGGGAGTGCAACAAGGAGGAGGGAGTGAGGGAGGTGATGATGAAGGGCTACAGTCCAGAAACTCAGCTGGAACACACTGTTGCAGGACAAGAAAGAACAGTAAGTGAAGGAGCTCTTCCTTTACATCCTAACTCATTACTCCCATTCAGGCTGGCGCGTTACTTGGGGACACAGCCATATCACCTTTCTGCCAGCACCTCCCTATCCCACTTTCTGGATTTCCCCAGACATTCCTGCTGATAAGCAATGCCTGCTTTCTTCTACCATCGCTTCCTCTGCCAATGCCTTAGTATCTCCATTTCTCTCATGCACACTGTCCAGTACCACCCAATATCTTCTATTTGGCATTACAGAACAAAAGAAAGCCCAAACACCAACAGTTAAATCAAGTTACTTTTAGTGGTACAGGATGGTCTATTTTGGAGACAAAAAGAAAAAAGGTATTACCTCTCTTTCACCTTCCTCTGATTGTTTGCCTTTTCCCCACGGTATCTGAAGATGTAGCATTTTGTGTTGAGAAAAGAATTACATATGAAGTGGCTGAAGCTAACTTCTTATACACCAAGCTTTATGCAAGGTATATGCAGGAGGTAACATCTACAAAACTTCATTGATATAAAACCTGCATAGCTGATACTTCCCTCAGCTGAATCTTTTTGAACATAAGAACAGTTTATGATTTCTCTGCCTACTTATTACATAACCTAACAAAAAATAGCTTAATAAAATCACCATCTTGTCTTGCAAGCTGCTGTATCTCACACTATCTCATCACAAAACATGCAGCATAAGAAAAGGGCTCCGGCTTGCTCAGAAACAAAGCGCTTCACCTCCCCCAGCAAAAAATGGGACATGATTCCATTCTCAATCTCAAAAGCCATGCCATCCATAGTTAATCTTTATTATCTACAATTCCTTATTTTGTTATAATTAATCTGTTTACCTCTGAAAGACCCTATTTAAGAACATCCTCTTACAAAATCTAATGGAACAGCAAAAAACTAAAAGTGAGTCAGTGAAATTGCCGTATTCATAGACACTGAATGAATTGATACAAAGTCTTTTTCACAGAGACTGTTAAATGGTCATATACAGACAATAAGTCATTTGAAAATTTATTACCCTTTTCTTTCCAGGTTCAGAAGCACGTGTGTCATAGTCATCTGGAAGCTGTAGATAATCTTCCATCCTGCTGGCAATTGCTTCCCAGTCACGTTTCCTTTTAGTGCCAGTCCGCAAACCATCCAGCTTGTCTGAGAACAAACACAGAGCCTCAGAGTTAAAGGAGATTTTTTTTCTCTATTATTCACACAAACAAGATGAGTGGAAAAATTTTCAGAAGAATGAGCAGAACTTGTACATCCAGCTTGTCTTGACAGGTGTAATGATGGGAGTAGAAATAAACTAGAGAAGACTCAACACCATTTTCAAGTTTTATTGATATTTCACATTAACTGTGTGGCAATAACACTCAGTCTTGTTATTTGTATGAGGGAGAAAAGCTTGCTCTTCTGGATGTTCACACTGTATGGAGTCTGTCCTTACAGGTACAATATAGGCACCAATAGTGAGGAACCATAGATCCACCTTTCTGTATTTGAACACAATACTAAAACTGTAGCATTTTTCCCAAATTTGGGGTTTAATACTGTGTCAAACATGGCATACATGCAGTATCAGGGAACACATGATGATCATATAATTTAATGCATCAGAGACAAGTTTGAGATACTGTTTCTGCTAAACAATAAGCTCCTTGGAAATCCTGATTCCCCCCCCCCCCTTCTTTTTCTCTCCCCACAAGGAAAACACACTCAAAAAATCCTCCAGGATTGAAAAAAAAATCTCAGAATCTTTTGTTTCATGGTGTAAGAGGTCAGTGATGAATATTTGAGCAGTACATTTGTCCAACAGTCATCATTTTCTTCTTTTTCTTATTGAACCGATAAGGCATGAGAAGAAACAATTCCATTCCTACGTTCTAAAATTTTGTTCCTCTTTAGACACTTATTTTCAGTAAAAAACACCACCTTCTTGAAATTATGTGGCAAACTGTTTTGGAAAGGAGATGAAGTATTCATTGAAAGATTACGAACAACAAAGCATGAAAATGAAAAACGGCTTTAGAAGTCAAAGGAAACCCTAGTACTTCTGTTGATGTATGCTACCATTTTATAAGCCAACAATTAAAGTATATGCAGAAGGAATATTAAGCTTGGCAGTTATATTCTGTAAACCATTTCCAGTGATGTCAGTAAAACTGTTTCAGAAGTCACTGATGTAATTAAATTCACCCACAAAAGACCTCAGAAATAAACCAAATACAAGGCAGCATATTTCCTGGATAGCAGAAGAGGATGTTCAAAGGTATGTATTTAAATAAGCTCAGTTCAGAAATAAGGTTTTTTACTTAATATGGGAGAGAAAAGAGCAACAACGGAGATAATGTGAGGCAATGGTGATGTAGACATGCTAGTATAATTTAAATGCCATAAACTAATGAAGTAATTTCTCCCTCTAAAAACTTTAAAGTTTTTAAAGACTCCACCTTTATCCCAGTTCCCTGGAATAGATACAGAATTTCTTCTAAGAAAACATTTTAATCCCCCTCTGCCTTTTAAAAAAGCCAACATTTAAGGAAACTGCGCAGAGTATTTGTGTCTGTTACATGACATCTTGTTACACAGTTCAATTAAGGCTCTTCTTTTGCTCTAAGTCTAATCTGCCAAATTTGAAGCTCAATCTCCACAGAAAGACGGCACTCTCTCTAGAAGACAAAATTGATTTACACAATATTCCTCTGTTACTTCAGCACATAAACATACTTGCGCTATTCCTCAGTATTACTTTCAGATCAATCAGTGTAGATAATTTGTAGCATAAGGGTTTCCAGAAAAAAAGTGGCATTGAAAAGGAGAGCAACAAATGCATCGAGGAGTATTTAGGAACAGGAAGAACTGAAAATTCAGGAGCTCTCTGTTGGCAAGTATCTGTACACAGACATATTTCTCTTGGAAGGCAACATGCTACAACGCAAGCTCATCTCATTACCAATGTGGAAGAAAGAGTTGTTTCCCACTCCCTGCTGCACACAGACCAATTGAAAATATCACCAAGAAATGTGTAACTCTTAAACAGCGATAGAGGCGTTCAGAGTATGAGGTTACCCTCTGTCCCATTTTGTTACTGCTATACAGAATTTATTTTAAAATGTTATCTCCTTCCATGTTTGAAGTTGGATTGCCTTTCCAGAGGGATCTGCTTCCATCCATACTATCGTGGTTCAAGGCACACGTGCCATGCAGTAGACGCACTACAGAAATGTCAAAAGCCTACCACAAAGCACTATTTCAGGATATTCTTTTCTGAAAATGAGACAAGGTATCATTTTGTAACAATGATGCTCGTAAATATTTATGGCAGATAATTAGTGGTTAACTATCAAACATTTTACCATTTCAATTTTTAAAACAATGAAGCAGCAGCATTTCTGAAAACCCACAGAACTTAAAAACTCACCTTTAGAATTTTAATAATGAAGCATCTGAAAGTAACTGACTTAGCTCCTTCAAAAACTAAATGAATCAATCAACTACATTTTTGCCCTTCTTATAAAAAAACCCACAGTGTTTTATGTAAAATGTTATTTGTGTTCTAGAGCAAATTTTACAATGGTATCAAAACTTCAGCTATGCCAGAGCTCATTTCTCCTTTCCTGAAAGCTTGTAGAACTCACCACTAAGCCGCACTTTGAAAGAGTATTGCATTAAACACTTCGAATATAGCCAAATTTTAGAAGTGTGAGTCCATTTCTGTAAATTTAAATACAAGAACCTATGTGCACTATGCGCCGAGATGGACCAGCGATTAGACTTTGCAATAAAAATGTGGCTGTGCACTCACAACACATAAGGAAATGATATACCACATTTACTCAGAGGAATGCATCACCCCTACCAAATTAAATCTGAGCTAAAGCAAGAGCTCTGGGGTATAGAGTACACTGATTGTCACAAGTCAGTGGGGCAGCTAAAGAACTCAAACTTTTCAGACCTTTTCTGAGTCTTATTACAATCAGTAAGATCTTATTGTGCTTTCCTGTAACAACATCTACTCAGAAAGAAAACAAAAAAAGCAAAACAAGACTTACAGTGTTGATTTTGGATTGCGCACTTACATCACTTCCGCAAATGCTTGCCCTCTGGGACTAACGCAATAAACCTGATGGGCAGGCCAACTACCAGGAAAAAACTCAACTTTGGAATAACAAATGCTTACCACAGTTTACATGCCTTTCAGGAAATAATTTTAATTGGTCCTCTACAACAATGTCTTACTGTGAATTAAATATAATTCTTACTCACAGACTGCAAGTTCTTATAATGCACACCTTGAGCTAAAAGTTTTCTCTACCCTTTCAGAGCAATTTTTCAAAGAAACAGCATTCATTAGACAAGAATGCCTGGGTTTGTAAAAATGTATGTTCTGTCAGAATCTACTTTTAATCTATAGATCTATGTATTTATAAAAATGAATAGAGTAGGGTAGTTATAAAAGTAAATCATTAATACAGATTTAATAGAAAGATCATCTGAGCACCTGTACCTGTATCTCGCAGCATGCTAACATCCAGGTTGTTAATGGAGTTTGATTGTTAAAGGACTATTGCGACAGCCTTGCAAGTAACTAACTTCAGCATAAAATTGACTCTGCTGCTCACTCCCCAGTTTATGTTTAAGTGGAGACCGTACAAAAATCCTGCATTTTACATTACGGAGTTTTCATATGGAAAGAAATGCACCACAGTTCTTTGTTTCTATTTGTTAGCAGTACTTGATCATGAGAGGGGTAAATTTTGAAAGCTACCTGTAAATTTCTGTGGCAGTCACACTGTCCACATTGCTAGAAACTACACATAAAATGTAAATATTTTTAGGACAACTTCGGACTGCTGTGATATTTGCAAAATGCACGGGATGACTTAAGGTTCACCATATGCAGTGCAACGCACCCGTTCCTACTACTCAGTGTTTAAAGAAATCTACGTTATCTGGCATACAACACAATGTATCAGAGCATTCTTCAACAATGCAGTTTTCCAGTACTATGTTTTCATACATAATTGGGAAAAAAAAATCATTATAAACTTAAGAAATAATTTTAAGGTATTAAAACAATCAACTTTTAACAAAACTGCAGAGCAATCCTGAATTAATTCTGTCTAATTGTCTAGCTGTTATATACGCCGGAATCATTGAGTACAAGGCTCCTCCAGTTGTACTGCAGGTGCCACAACGTCAATATATTCCACAAATATTTAAATTACTTAAGAGAGTACGGCAGCAGAAGAGATGGTGCAGCTACACAGTTAACAGCAAAAGATGAAAAGGCTGCTTTACGTAAGCCAGAACTTCTAATGGTATTTCTATAGTGCAAGTGTGATTTTCGATATTGGAAGGTAATGATACACAGGGCTGTACCACGCATGCAGAAGCAAACCTCAAAATGTTAAGACACGATGCATCCCGTTCAGATACTTATTACTTCTCACAGACGTGACAGAAAATAGCAGTTTTATACAGATTGCATTGATAAAATCTTCACTTAGAACCATTACTGTTCAGTAAAAAAAACCAAAAACCAACCACAGAACTGATCATAATGACTAGAAACTCCTTTCCAAGTGTACACCTTGCACCATAGCTGTGGTGCATCCATTTCAGCCTAGAAGCTGCTTTTGACTTTGGCAGAATTAGCTCTTATGTCTAACATGTCAGAACAAAAAGTGCAGCAAAAATAGTGCCCTTATGCTCCTGGAAAGTCCATTTTGCATCCTACTAAGACAAATTCCAGTACTCTCCTAGAACTGAAAAGTGTAACAAACTAACTTTTGAATACTTAAGTTGCTGAAAAGATACACCGAGGCCTAATAATTCAGAACCAACTTCAAAGCATGGCACCACTTTGTCCTCACATGTGGCAGTTTTGGAGAGTGAGAAACACCTTCAATACAGTTAGCTACTAGACATGTCTCCATGAAAGTAAGAAGTTACTGACAGCATTTAGGCTTGAAAAAGTAGGTATGCAGTGTGAACAAGAATGCAGTGCGATGTAAGTTCACTCTTGCTTTTTATAACACAGAAGAGATGAATAAAGAATTGAAATACGGCTTTTTTAAAATTTCAAGACAAAGTACTTTCTTTGAACAGATGGAAGAACAATTAATGAGTATATAAACCAGTGATGGTTAGAAAGTCATAATTCCCCTGCCTCTGGCAGAAGACAAATTCCTTTTGCAGTTTCAGACACGTGTATGAGATCAATAAATTTATTTGTCTTTGGTAAGGAGGCACAGTAAAAACAAAAATGCAGGTTTTGCAAATGTCATCAGATACCAACTATAAGAAACAGGAAAAAAAATACCCACCTAGCTTTGCCTCAGAAGTGTCCATCTCCCATTTGCTTTTCGGAATGTAACCCTAAATCATACACAGAGAGAAGCTCGGAGGATTAGAGAGAGACACACATGCAAATCACTTTTGAACTGGAAACAGCATTAAAATGGGAGCTTAAGGTATTTCTTTTTGTAAGGCACAATTCTTGTTATCAGATGAAGGAAACAAATTACTCAGTATTTTGGAACTTCTGCATCCACTTCCCATTCAGTGATTTTAGCAGCCCTTGCAAATCACTACAGGAGTGCTGCCCTCTGCAAACAGAGCTCCGGAATGCCTCTAACAGACAGCAATGATGCTGTGTGCACAGTTACTATATTATCCCAGCTGGCAAAGTTATTGCAACACAACTTATCAGGCATAAAAAAGTATTCAAAGCTTTACAAATACAAATGAAAAAGTTACCGTAGTCATAGGCTTTTAAGAATATTCTCCCAGATTTACGACACTCAAGCTTCACTTAGTAATCCTTTCAAAGGGACATACTAAATTCTTGTATGCCTGGTTAGTCCACAACTAAACAAAATTATTTTTTTTTTTAGTTTAAATGAGAGTATGTGCTGCATCTCTAAGATTTAAGTGTTTTTATTTTAAAATAACCCTCTTAGTTCAACGGTTCTTTTGAAACACTTTTTCCCTAAAAATCATGTCATCATACATTTTACATGTAAAGTGAGCATAATGATATTAAGTTTGACAAAGAGGTATTTTAGGAGTCTCCTTGTTATCTTTTCTTTTTATACTCTTGGACAAGTAAATCCTTACTAAGCAATCTCTTAAAACTCATTTTGACTGTTCAGATTTGTTGTAAAACCACTTATTTTTCTCTGCAATCACATAAAAAGCTCAATGCAGTGAAATGGAACCCCTGTGAGAATTTTGTTATTTTCAAGAATGTTTTTTAATAGAGAGGGAAAAGAACTACTCTAGAAGATTTCAGCAAGGAAACAAACAATCCACAGACTAGTTTTATTACACTAACTTCTTTCCTGCTCTATTTATAGGTTGCCTCCACTCTGGTAAACTTATACATGTATTTGTTAATGCTAAGGGTTACTATATCAGAGTGTACTGCTCCAGAGAGCTACACTGCTTTTGATTATGTTCAGCATTGCTCTTCCAAAATCCTTGAAAGACCGTTTTTCTATCAAGCATGTATCAGTGACTTGAGATTATCAGATCTGTTTTATTGTTTCTAATCAAGTCTGTGATTAATACAAACTAAGACAGTTTGTGCTGCAATATTTCATTGTAACAAATAAGTAAACTTCATGTATATATGTATATTTATACTTTTAAACCAAGTTGCACATTAAAATTTGCTCAGAAAGTTTATACCACAGCTGCTAGAAGCCTGTATTGAACAAAGTGATGTATGATACACTGGTTAGAACTCTAAGTTAAATGCATCAATAATTCATACCATCAAGCACAGAAAAGCAAGAATTGTCTTAATGCTACAAACAACCCTATCGGAGTTGATAATAGCAACAGAAAAGTGACTTTGATGGTGTGAAATGGCCTATTGTGTGCTGAATCTGTACAATATCCCGATCCTCAGTTAGGGTAAGAAAAGATTCAGACTTCACCTTTGGTACAAGACAGTTGGATATTTCAAGGACATCTGCCAGATGGCAGGAGCTTCAGACCTCTCTTTCCACAGGATTAAATGCAGCAAAATGAAATGAAGAACCCTTACCAACTGCTCTCAAGAAGGCAACAGATACCAAATACAGTGTACTGTTCCACCTTTCTGTCTGACATACCTCTCCCTGAGATTAGCCATGTGACTAAATAGCAGAGATTACATACAGCAGATAATTCTTTGTTAATTTTCATCTCTTGTGAATCTGAATAGAAAACATTCTTATATGTAGATTACTTTTAGTTATTAATAATTTGCATAGTTGTTATCACCAAGCTTTCTCCTTGTCTTATAGAGAAAAGGCCTATTGGTATATGTGCTGTAGATTAGGACACTCCCCAGAGCCCATAAACACACATACACACACACACACTTATGCACAGATGTCTCAAAAGCTAAAGAGAACTTTCTCTTATAGATATAGCTCATTTCCAAAAATGAGACTAGCAGCCATATTCTTGTAAACATGGGTGCATCTTAGAAATGTTTTAACCACACTTTATGCAGTCTCATACTCTGTGCCAAAGAATAATTTAGTAAAGAGAATAAATGAGTCATGTTGCAAAAAACAGATGTTTATTGAAATCCACTCTTCCTAAGCTTTTTTTTTTTTAATATTCTGCATTTCAACTGCTTTCTAAACTGCCACTCCTGAGGAATAGTAGATCTCCATCAAGAAAAAGGACTTTGCTCATCTCAGACATTTTTGGTTACTTCCTGTTTATTGGAGTTTAACTGCTTGGTTGTGGGAACCAGGGTTTGACACATTCAACTCATCAAGCACTGACCAGCTGCGGCTCCAACACATACCAAGAAGTTACATTGGGAAGTCTTCCGTAGCCTTTTAAATACATACCTAAAAACGCCAGCCCTCAGGGCAATTCTCTAACCTTCATTTATCCAAGACACCTAGTCCCTCATCTTGGAAATACCTACTGACAAAGTCAGAAAGCCTTGGCAGAGAAAGCATTCTTCTTTGTAACTGTTGTCATATACTGTGACAGTCGAGAAGAGTTCTTTAGACACATAAAAGGAAATAAGCTAAATTAATCTTTGCCCATTCTCCCCATCCCTCCACTTAGTGTAATTCTTAGGTAATCTGGAAGACAGTGCTATAGTGTACTGCAATTTATAAATGTCTGTATGAGGCATGCTGCCACGCTCCACTGACAATGCTGTATGTGGCATAGACTCACAGATTCCTAAAAGAATTCGGTAAGGAATAATATGATTTAACATTAAAGTTCTCCTAGAAATGTTTAAGGAACAACTAGAAATGCGTGTATTAAGATCGCACTGCTAAGAAAGACAATGGGTTGGCATTTGTAAGACTGAGATTCTCCCCCAGACACGTTAACAAGCATTTTATTAGAGATGGTTGATGTGTCTCCTACCAGTTCACTTTCTTCCTCCTCTGCTGTATCCTTCTTGACTTCTTCTTTCTGGTCTTCAATATTTGCATCAAAATCCTCCATCTCCACCTGTTCCAAATCACAAGCACAGATTTACAAGGCACTGCTTGACTTCTAAGTATTATCTTTTTATCAGAGTAAGTAGAAGATTCCAAGTTCAAATAGGAGAGGAAAGAAAGGATTCATTGGAAAGTATGATGGTGCAATATATATGAATACTGGCTCCATTTTGGCTTTCCTCAGAAGCAGGTTCCCTTCTAGCTATAGAGTGACAAACTGGGGGGGGAAAGCAGCGATCGTTTATTCTCTTCCTTCATTCTTTGCGCTACCAGTATCTGTAACAGTAAGATACTTCTCTTGCTTCCCACATATTCATATTTCAGAACTTTAAATCTCAGAAAAAGATCTTAAACTTGCCATTTACACATCACTGGGATGGTACGCTCTGCACAGAACATCTCTATCAAGCCTTTATCTTTTATATATTTAAATATCACAGTGAAGAATAACCACCACAGATTAACATAATAAAGAAAATTATGCTTTAAGACATACATCTAACCCTGCCCATCTAATGAATACTTTCTGGGGTCCACATCTCTAATAGGGATTCATGCGCATACTGTGGCATACCTAAAGCTCTCAAAGTACGTACAGTTCTTCATTACCATTAGTAAAACCTTGATACACGCAGAGTAAACCCCACATCTGCCCTTCTCTGAGTCGACTTGAGACCTGAACTTCCTGCTAGCCTCTTAAAGATTACTGTTTTCTGATAAAAAGAATTTGGAGATTCAGAAATAACCTGTTGACCTCATGACAAACTGCAAAGAGTAAACTCTCTTCCTATTTCGGCAGTTCAACAGTTTCTATGGCCATGGCAAGAGCTGTTCTGACAGCAACATGCAGCTATGGTACATTCATGATGACCATACGATTAACATAATAGCTTATTCGCAGAGCTCCTGAAACGTCTGCCAAAGAACGCAACAATACAAAAAGCCACCAAAGCCACAACAAAGATGCATGTCACAGCAAACTGCAAATAGAATAAAAAGGTACCATACTTCTACAGCAAGTGTAATCTTTTGCTACATGTTATTCAGTTCTCCGTTCTCTGCTACAGGCCTATATTTCTCAAAGCAGGGACCAAGACAAGTTCAAATTTACTTATTTATTTTATCAAACTACTTCCTCAAATTATGATCCAATTAATCCAGTAACCTGAAAAAGTGCTGAGTTTCATCTGAGAGCGCAAAGATCCTCTTTACTTGGTACTCAACAGCTGCTAAAGAGCAAAGTGGCTTCAACTCTTCCCCAAAGATGTGTAGGTCTTGGCTCCAAAAAGGTGATAAAAAGTAACATGTACCTTCATGTTTGGGTGATTGATAATAATAATGGAATACACTTGTCTGACATAGTGATTCTGGCTTTCTACAGTGCCAAATATAACTGCCTTGTTGTGATCATACCTTTTTCTCTGCTTTGTATTTTCAGCAGAGTCGCATCTACATAGTTTGTACTTTAACAAGCACAGAGATTCTCACCTCTTCAATAGCAGCATCCTGCAAGAGAGAACGAATGTCCAGGCGCATCATGTGACGTGGTGCTGCCTCCCAGTGATCAGACATCTAACAAAAAACAAACAGAAATGAGGCACCTCTAAAAATCTAATAGATTCAATGGAAAAATTTGGTCTCTGATCACGAACAAGATGTATCTGTACTTAAGAAAAGTAATCTCAATCAATCCCATGAAATAACTAGCAGCTCTTCTTAGGGATAAGGTGTAAGCATTATGTAGCCTAAAAGAGGTCAACAGTTTTCCAACAACAGCAAGCCTGAAAGTACAATGAAACCCATCATTAATCCTATGACTCCAGATGTATACAGTTACCCTGCTGATTTCCTTTAGCTTGCGTCCATGAATATTCCTCTTGGAACACGTCTGGTTATCTGCACTCATTTCAGCTAAGTACACCTACAAAGAGAAAGACAATATTAAATATTGTAAATAATTTTTTAGAGCTCTTTTTCTACCTGGTGATACACTCTGCAGTTGTATGTTCCAAGAAAGGTAAATTTGTAACTGTAGACGACAGTGGTTTTTGTGAATGTGGGAGGGACTTTGCATTCAAGAGTTTAGAAATACCAGCATAAGGGGTGTTAGCAAGTTCAAACACTTTTTAGGCTCCATTACCTCAAAACCCTTGGTTTTTGCAGCACTCCAAAACTGTTCAAAATGTCGCACTCTATCATTGATAGCATCAAGGATAATGAAGGGGAAGAAGCCATCATCCAAGGTCTTTTTGAAAGTTTTAAACATGCTGGTACGATAGGTCTCTTCCATATCAGCTTCGTATTCATACTCCATCACCTTTATGAAGGACAAAAGCATTTAAGAAAGACAACACCTATTAAATTGCTAATGTTCAACTGCTGAATGTCATGACCACAAAGTACACTGGTATGAGAAAAACATCTCCCAGGTCAACTTTAAGAATATGCCCATTCTGCCCTTAAGTCACAATGACTTGTTTCGAAAAACAGTGCACAGACCTCTGCACTCTTCCAAAGCCACAGACTGAAATTCTGATTGCCACTGTGTTGTTTCAGAATGTCTTGTTTCTTTGTCAAGATAAGCAACTGAATTAAAAGTACCTTCTTTTTCACTTTTTTCCCTGTATCTGGGTCTCTCTCTTCTTTTTCCACTTCAGTGATAAAATAGTCATCCAGGCTGAGCACTCTTGGCGCAGGTCCTCCACACTCTACTTCCTTATCCTGTGAGAAAAGCAAAAAGAAAACATACTCTTGCTGTAAAAATTCCATTCTGCTACAGAGGATCTTCAAAACACTTTTGGCAAACAGCAGTTCCCTGCTCTATATCCAAAACAAGAAGAGAGCAGTATCCCTCATGCTTGCTAATAGTGGAGGGGATGCACATGCCATTATGAAGACATGGAACATGAAATAACAACAGGCTGAAATTCCAGACAGATAGAAAGAAAACAGCAGAGGAAGTGCATGTAGAAGACAAGCAGCACTACACAGTGAGCCACTGTTTACATACCCTAATGAGTTTTGCTACATGTGTCTTTCCACTGCCAGGCAACCCTCTCATTATGATTACAATCTGAAACAAAGATCATATAAAAAGATAAGATACTGTACTACATTAACAGAATCTCTTCTGCAAAGATTTTCTTCCAGAAAGTTATGTGCTCTGGGTTCACGCTTTTGCATACCATCAAGCAAAGCCAGTACCATGCCTGACTGCCTATTCTACAAACCAGGTTGTGAGGAATGGAAGTAGCTCCACAGAACAAGAGTATATGATGTTAATCATCTCAGCAGCTCATACTGCATAAGATGTTATAGATTGGGTTCAGATAAAATTAACTGAATTAAACTTGTCTACATGCTTTATAGCCTGAGTCTTGTTCTTTCTTATTTTATATGGTGCATTGCCAAATCTCTGACTCTGTGTACGGCCAAGTCTTTCCTCTAATATATCAAAAACCCAAGTGAAGATCTCAGAAGAGTCTAAATTCATTAACATTACCCACTAATAGGAATTTCATCTTCGCATACCCAGGAAGTTTACATCTCCTGTGGACTCCTGTTAGCTATGCTAAAACACTCTAGGCATTTGCAAAGGAACCAAGAGAATTTCCAGAGCTTCCTCTAATGTAGGCTTGTTCACAACATATTACACTCATGAGCATTTTATCTGAATACAGACCTCGTAGAAACCAATTGTTACTTTCACAATGCATACTCACCCTCTCTGGCCTGCTATCCCGTCCTGGTGGCTTCAAAATGTCATCTACATTTTTAGACTCTGGCTTCCTTTCCACTCGTGGAGCAGGTGGTGGCTGACGGGGCATTGATGGAGCAGAAATAGGAATCCTTTCCTCAGGGTAATTTCTACGATCACCTTCAAATTCCAGTGTTTGGACAGAAGAATTTTCTTAGTTCAGTAAAATAAAAAAATTAGGATGCTCATACCCAGCTGAGCTGATTTAAAACAGACCTTCATTATTTTAGGATAAATTCATGGATTTGTCCCCAAAATAATTCAAATTTCTAATCTTGAACCTATTGCAATCAAAGGCATTTTTTTTAGCAGAGTATATAACTGTTGCGTTCCTGATCTCATCACCACTAAGAAACAAAACTACATGACATTGCCGAATAAATTTTCCTGAATTATATATTCTGAACAAAGAAATAGAGCAAATCAATTAACTTCTCCCAGTTAGTCTTCACCTCTGCAAGTCCATATTTTTAATTATATTCTAGCATGTCTTCAAGATTGAGAAACTGTACCTCCAAACATGGAAGGCCCATGATCATATGCTGGACGATCTGTCTTTCGTTCATATGGTGGTCTTTCAAAACCACCCCGCCTGGAGGAAGGATGGTCTTTCTTGTCACGGTAAGACTGAGTCCTGGAAGGTGTAGTAGGAAGAACCCTGCCAAAACAGCATTTTGCATATTTCTAGAATTTCTACTATGGATGCCAGAGAGAAATGAACATGTACCTCACAGACAAAATGGACAGCCTGACACACAATACAGCCTGAATTGTATTGATTTCAATCGTGTTCTGAAACCACGTACCTATCATCTCGGGGATGCCGCTCTTTTTCAAATCTCTCTCGTTCATAGTCCACAGAACCACGGTCTCTGTGCAATTCCCGCTCTCTCTTGAAATCTCTATGATCTGTGTTGGAATTACCTTGACGCTCAAAATAAGGCTCACGATCTCTTTCTCTGTTATAACGACCTGGGTGCTCTGAAAGGAGAAACCCACGGAAATCCAAATTAATAAAACACACTCTGAATTTTTTATCATTTTTGAAGGAAAAAGCAACAAACAAGAGTGCAAGAAAAGTATATAGAAACATATGATGTGAGGGCTAGAATGGACTTTATCAGCCCCTGAATCTCTTTTCCAAACTGTAACAGACAACCATACCATGAAATCCTACTTAAAGCTACAAAACTGAATTTTTAAAGTGGCTAGGTCACTGACTGCATTACTCCTCTTGACAATATAAACTGTTACTGTTATGGGCCTCTGAAGAAAATAAAGTGGTTCTAGCTTAAATGGGAGTTACTTAGTTTAAAATGTGCTTTTAGTGCCTTACGACTTTTCTTAAAAGCTAACTGTCTGAGAGCTAGCCAAGCGCTCCCTACCTTTTTGAAATGTTTGCCTCTCCGGTAGAGGTTCTGGACGTAGTGTTACCCTCTCCCCATATGGGATCTGTTCCACTTTACTGGTGGTTATATCTGGTTAAAAATAATCAAAAAATAATCAAGGTCTTAAAATACCCCCCTTCCATTTCCTTTCCTCTGTCATGAAAAGCAATCAGTCAATGGCATTAAAAGTGACTGGAATAACTTACCAAAATTCCATTTAATGGATAATGCAAAAAAAGCTATACATAAATACACAACACTACGGTTTCAAAAGTCTGAAGTGGGTTGTGTGTGGATATAAGTATGTGTACCACTTTATCTTAAGAATAGGACTTCTTCCTTTCCAGATGACTTCAGATAGCACGCACAGTCAGATTACAAACACTTAAATACTATGAAAATTTCAATAACTCAGAGAACTACAGTAATGTCAAGAATGTTAACTGAAATACTCACTATAGATTCTTAACAGTGAGAATTTTTCTAACAGCTTTTAGTAAAACATCTACTTAATGGAATCGGTACAGCTTTCAATTATGTTATGGCACCTTAGAGAAAAAACACTCTTCAAATGACAATGCACAATTTAACAACTTCTTTACGACATGATTTCACTCCTGTTAAAACTAAGAATGAGGGAAATGAACTACATTAAAAAAAACTAGTGTTGAATTTTAGCTATGATAAGCTCAATACTAAACATCAGAGCCCTTCACTTTTTATGTGTAAAATACCTGTTTAGGGTGCACGCCCTTCAGAACTAGAACTTTGCCTCCCTACCTGTCTAGAGGGTACCTCACACCCATTAAGCAGTATATAAATAATGCAAGCACTGGTCTGCTTTAAGTTTAAGTCACACCTAAGAACTGTAACAATCCAAAGTATTTTCTAGCACAGTTATTTCCATACTCAGCTACAAAGTGATTAAGGGAAAGATTCAATATCAATATAAATATAACACTTTCATATGATCACATCAGTTGGTGTTTATTAGAAGCAGATGTGGCTATACACCACTCTGTTCACATGAAATATCTCTATCACAGCATTGAAACAAGCATTAAACTCAAGGCCAGAGGTTAGACTCCTTAAAATTGCATTGCTTAGCATTAGATCACAAGGTATGCAGACTACAGGTCAACTGCAGAACACCTATGGCATGCTTTGTGTGGCACACCCCTTTAGAAAGAAGCTAGGAGGACTAATTTGCTCTCCGTTACAGATCAAATACACTGTAATACATACCTCTCCCGTGGCCATAATCCACAGTTTGCTGAATTACAGGTGCTTTAGGAACCGGTGGAATAACTGGAGGAAGGGACACTGGTACAGCAGATGAAGCAGAGGTGTGAGCAGCAGGTACTTTCACAGGCGAGGAAACAGGTGGAGGCATCGACTCCTGTTTACACAGCTCATACTCCATATTTGCTCCTTTATCCTCATTTGTGTCCCAGAGTCCGTGGAAAGAATCCTCATCCCAGCGTTCCTGTTCCACAGCAGAAGGTGATGGTTTTAAAGACTGACCATGACTTGGGGTTGTAGTTGGAGTAGAAACTGGAGCATGTGGCCTTGTCATAGGTGTAGCAGGCCTTGTCAGTGGGGCACTTGGTCTTGTCACAGGGGTGGGCTGTCTGAACAACACGGGAGGCTTTATAATAACAGCAGGAGAAGGTTTAATAGCTTGGGCTTCTACTGGTGCCTCTGAAGATAGCTGAGAAGAGACCTAGATGCAGAAAGCACTTTTAATGTAGATCTGTAAACTAACCTTCTCTCATCCTCTGTAAGTCAGTAAGCACAATGGCAACTGGCAATCAAATCATAAGCATTTTCTAGTACCTCCGTCAAGGGACTACAGGTAGGAGGCCAGTATTTCAAGAACTGGTGACCTGAATTAATGTAGCGTCTGTTCACTATGTGACAGCTTAAATATATTTACTTTCTCCTTCAAAATAACCTTACCAATTTAAGCTCCAGTAGGCCTATCTCAGTTCTAAAGTGTCTACAGTTTTATTCCCAAAGACTCCTGCTGTATGTGAGAAGGTTGAAAAAGTCTGAAAGTGGGGCAGCTTACTGATGCACAAAAGGATTCATAAGGCCAGCTTCTTTCTGGAAGTCACTGGAAAAAATCCCAGAGAGCAGAATCACCTGGAAACCCCTTAATGAAATCAACATCAGATCAGCATAAGAAATGGGGAGGTCTTGCCCATTGGAGAGAGAAAAAAATAAAAATAATTAAAAAAATCAATAAACCAAAACCCCTTCATGAACCAAACATCCCCATGGAACCCCATGTGCTGTTTCACAAGCATATTTTCAGCATCATAGCAGATGCCAAGTTACAGGCAGCTTTATTAGCAACATGCAACAAAACTTGCAGAATGGTTGTAGTTACAAAGCTGAACTTTGTAATAACAGTTCAAAGTCACAGCAGAAGTCTGAAGGCAGGAATCCCAAGACAGACAACAGTTGTTTGAATACCATTAGGCAGATAGGTCAAGTAGTCTGAGATACAAAATATCAAAGTTGAGTAAAGTCACTTCCTAAAGGCATCAACATATCTGCAGCTCCTGGTAGCAAATCTGTTCCATTATTTTACTTTATAGACGCCGTAAACAAGGAAGAGGTCAACTAGGCAAAAAGAAAACTTGCAGTACCTCATTCACTGCATAACACTCCTCTGGAGGGAGGGACAAACAAAACTTGGCCTGTCTAAATGTCAGACCCAGATGTCAGTACAGCTAAATTTATTGGTACCAGTAACTTTGAGGTTAAGATGTGATGAAGAATAAGGACTGTGCATTGATTCAGGTATCTCCTTCAACATATGTTTAACAAAATTGTTTATTTGTTCTACGAAGGATATATAAACCTGAGTTAACACGACTGCAGAAGGTCAACTGGTTTCTGACCAGGTATGAATTATCAAAAATCCAAATACAAGCAGCTGAGAGGAGTTCCCAGAACCAACCAGGAGACTAAGCAGCAGAGGAATAACTTGCATCACAACAGGAGAGTAAGTCATGGAAGTACACAAATGTGAGCTTCCATGCATTTTATTATATTCCAGAGGGTAATGATCATTCCTAATAAAGACAGCAAACAGAAAGCTAACGCCCACTCGACATTGAAATATCTCAGTTTTTGATGGACTAATCCTCAATTATCTCTCTTTAACCTCACAAAATGGGAGAGAGCATTTAAAGTAGAAAAAGCAGTGCAAGTCTGTAATTAAACAGTAATAGAACCTAGTTAGGCCAGGAACAGGAGAGTCTTCTCATGAGCCTTATTCCCTTGTCCTGGAAGAGCTCACCATTTCTTGCACACCATCCCACAGCGGGCTAGGCTGTTGAGCCTCATGCACTACTATCCCCGATGAGTCATGCTCAGAAGACACAGTGGACTGAACGAGCAAGAAAGGATTTGGAAAAAAATCTAAAGAAACTATGAAGTTGCTTTGCCTCAACAGAAGATTGAAGAAGTTGTAAGAGCTGCTCGGGGGGCATTCCACAGACAAGTTTGACCACCAGGGTGCAGAACTGATCTGACATACACATGAACAGTAATTGCGACCAGCATGTTAACACAAGATGAATTTACCTGAAAGGCACCTGGCCTTGTGCTTGTGCTCTGTGATCTAGGAGACTCCTGTGAGGAAATGTCAGGTTTAAACTCTTTCAACTTCTGTAGCTGTTCTTTTTGCTCTCTGCACATGAATCACAGGAAAGCGTTATCAGTCTGTAGCTTAAATGAAAAGCTAAAGAAATCAATGCTCACAGTGAAAACCACATATTACACCAGCATTAGGGGCCAAGTCCAAAGAAGAAAAGGACACAGCAAGCTTTACATGGTCAATGCTATGATTCACAGATCCCTGTTTCACAGTCACCTAACCATGGAGGTATTTAATATGTTAGCTGCCTCCTTTTTTTATCACAAAGTTCCTCTGCAACATGCAGTTATGCTTTTGTGCTTGGCCAGAACCACTCCGCTTTAACAGCAAAGAGCAAAGCTAGGTTTTAGCTTCTGACAACACCTTCTGCAAATCATAAGCCCAGTGGAGATGTGAGCCTAGGTGCTCTCAGTGACTTGCTCTGGATTGCACACTAACAGGATTGGGCCAACACAAAGCACAACAAAGACTCCAATGTTTAAAAACAAAGCGGTGATGTTAATGTTTGTTTCCTTGTTTCATGTACCAAAATGCTACCTGGTCTATGCAGCAGAGACCAGGACCAGTAGTGAATACTACAGCCACTGGATTACAAAGATCTATCCAATAAATTTTCCCTTCCGTTATTGTTTGCATCTTTTTATCTAGTTTTTAAATTGCTAATAACTCTCTGTTCATATTAATTGCATGTATTAAAGCAGTGCCCAAAGAACAACTAAAAACAGAACAGGATCCCTCTGTACTAAGCACAACAGAGGCCATCCTGACTAGCAACCCATCTGTTCAGTGTCCAGTGAAATAGGATACTGGCTCACAGAAAGGGATCCAAAGAGCTGCATTAGTACAAAGAGTAAACTGAGCAATTGCTAGCACTTAGAAGGTCTTCTTTACACCTGGCTTCGGAAAAATACACCAGATGACAAATACAGAACACCATGCAGCTCAGAGTATGCTGTTTTATACACAATAAAAGCAAAGCCAGATGAAGGCTTTACCTTTGGAGATGAAAGCAGTTATGCACAACACTACTGGTATAACTCTTGGCTCAAAAAAACCCACTACCACAAGCAGTCTCCTTAAAATTGTTCCTACTGTTCAGACTGGGGTTACCTGCTTCTAAGGACCTGATGAGAAGTACCAGTGTAAGTAATTTTTAAGATTATCCTCATATTAAACTAAAAATCAGTACCAGTAGCATCATGTTTATATTTCCTTCTTAGTGGCTTAGAGTTATATGTATCTACTTTCTTACATAAAATGTTTTAGTTTCTGTGTTTAAATATTTCAGCCCTAATAAATTATTCACTCAGGCAGTGATGCCCAAACTGTGGTCCTTAGATTAAGTCCACTGGCTTGCAGCTATTCACATTGAATGGCAAAACATACCCCTGGCAACTCAAGGCAATGGGAAAGTCAGGAAGCTGAAAATGATCTATTGCTCTGAACTTTTGGCAAATATTGCTTTAAAACACAGATTTCACAGTTACTAACACCTGTTGAATTAATCTAACTGCAGTGGAAGATTAAATTACTCAGAATAAAAGTTATCCCTTTATAAAATTTTTTTTTTCGCATCTTGGCATGAAACTAAGGCCTTCCATATGGGACAGATGCTTAGCAATCTTATGAGTCTGAAAACAAAACGGCTTCACGAAAAGTGAAAAACATCTCTGTATCTTTCAACATGGTTTAGTGTAAATGTAATAATGATAACCAAACATTCATTTTATTTTCCTGTTATTTTAGCGTAATATCTAGTTTATGAAGTTAAACCTGTCTTTACCAGGCGACAATCCTTAGCTATCTCTCAGTAACTCATGAATAGGATGAGCCACATGAACCTCTGTCTCTAAGATGTTTCCTCTTTTCTCTACAATCTTCTCTGAAAGATCTCATTCACTGAAAATAGTCAAAAGAAACTCAACTCTTTTCTTTTTTTAATGCATTTAATGCACCAAATCACAAAGATAGCATTTGGATAGATGGTATATGCTCCATTCATTCTAATATTAGTAAGTTTACTGAGCCTCAGGATGTTTCTGATGTTTAAGAGGATATTCTATTACTTATTTTGAAATAAACACCTATTAAAGCCTTAGGGAGTCCAGTAGCTGCTTTCTAAAACACAGTCTCGGTGAACTCTTGCATTCATATCCTCCTGATTTTTACCACTGCTGTGATGCTGATCCTCAGAACTAAGATCAACCAAACTTGACCAAATGATTCTCTGACCATGCTGAATTTCAAATGAGGGAGCATTGTAAAAAGAAGAAAGAAAAAGCCCACATGTACTTTAATTAAAAAGTAAGTAGTATAAGAAAGTTAAATAGGTTCCACTGTGTGAATTAAGAGCCCCATTAATGTAGATCTTGATAGGTAAGTATTATCAACAAGCTTGTCTGACACTAATAAAAAGACTGAAAAGCAATTATCAACAAACTCATTTGAAGATAACAAAAAAAAACTGGTTAGGTGGTTTGCACAGAGCTCTTCCTGGAAAGTAACAAACAGGGAATGTCATATTCTTGCGGAAAGGGAAAATCACCTATTTAAGAAAAAATGTCCATCCACAAAAGCTGTGATGGAGGTATTCCAAATAACTTTTTCCACATGAGCTTCTATTATCGTGCTGTGGTGAAAAGAAACAAAGCCATTACTTACTGCATAAATCAAGAAATGAATTAGGAACAGAGCACCATCCCCGCAGAATGGGATTCCCACCCGAAGTGACAGAATCAGGCAACTCACCGAAGCATTTTGAGCTCCTGGGCAGCCTTCAAAATTATCTCATGCTGTCTTTGGCTAAGGACCATCACTCCTCCCAAGGACTGGTCAGAGTCCAGGTTTGAATCTGCTCCCAGAATATCAGAGGAATGTGAAGGTGGAGGAAGAGATGAATCTGAATGGTCATCCAATGACCGCAGTCTGTCTCCATCATCTGGATACCACCTATCCGATAACCGTTCCCTCTCCCAATCAGTCCTTTCAGGAAGGTAGTCTTGCTTCTCCCGCCATGTGTCATATCTCTCTGGATACTCTCGAATCCTCAGCTCCCCCCTGTCTCTGAGGTCTCTGTCATAATGATCTCTGTTCCTATCCTCCCTCCACCTATCTTCACGGTATCTGTCCAGAGGTGGCAGAGGTGGCAATGGTGGTAGAGGGGGTATATCCAGGTCACGATTCCCCATTTCTCTGTCATCCATAGGTCTCGTGTCCCAGTCTCTATCCCATTCTCTGTCTGCATCTTGATCATAAATGTCTGAGGATCTTCCAGTTCTATCTAGATCCCTCTCTAATTCCCTCTCTCTTGGCCTTTTCCAGTCATCCCACCATGAATCTCGTCTGTCATGGTCAGATGATAAAGGAGGTAGTGGTGGTAGGGGAGATAGTGGAGGCAATGAATGGTGGGATTGCAACCTGTCATCTCTGTCATATGCATCTACAGAATCATCCTGATAATCAGAGTTGTGATCTCTCCAGTATCGTTCTCTTTCCCAGTCATCCACTCGCTCATGGTCCAAAGGAGGGTCATCTTGACTATCTAAAGGAAATTCCTCCTGCATTCTATCATCTTCATGACCCCAAGAACCCCTGAGTGTCTCATCTCGATGGTATGGAGGCAATTTGTCAGGGTCATCTCCTAGGTGAACAGGTTTATCTATATTGCCTGTTTCAGATCTTCCTGCATCCCTCTCGCGGCTACCTGCCCGCCTGACAGGGCCCCTCTCACGGCTACCTGCCCGCCTGACGGGGCCCCTCTCACGGCTACCCGCCCGCCTGACGGGGCCCCTCTCACGGCTACCCGCCCGCCTGACGGGGCCCCTCTCACGGCTACCCGCCCGCCGCATGGGCTCCCTCTCACGGCTACCCGCCCGCCGCATGGGCTCCCTCTCACGGCTACCCGCCCGCCTCACCAGGCCTCTCTCCCGGCTACCCGCCCGTCCCCTGTCCCAACTGCCTGTCCGCCCAGCTAGCTCTCTGTCTCGGCCAGAGAATACCCTCTCATGGCTATCTGACCGTCCACCCAGTCCCCTCTCTCTGCTGCCGGACTGCCCATCTGGCATCCTCTCCCTGCTGCCTGACCGCCTATCTGGCATCCTCTCCCTGCTGCCTGCTCTTCTGAACATCCCCCTGCCACGGATGGATGCTTGCCTAGCCTGCCCTCTGCCTCTGTATACATATCCTCTACCACGGCCATCGTCCATCCTGCCCATTCCCCGGCCATGGCCATCATCCATTCTTCCCATTCCCCAGCCACCATCCATTCTTCCCATTCCCCGGCCACCATCCATCCTTCCCATTCCTCGGCCACCATCCATCCTTCCCATGCCCCTGCCACGGCCCATTCCCCAGCCACGGCCATCCCCCTGCCCTCTGCCACGGCCATCATCCAGTCTGCCCTGGCCCCTTCCTCTGCTGACTGGTCCCTTGCCTCTATCTTCATGCATATACGGCCCTTTCCCTCTGCTTTCTGGTCCAGGTAGGTCCTGGGTGCTATCTGAAGCAATCAACTGGCTGTCTGGTGAATCCAAGTCCTGGCTTTCTGTTACAGGGGTTACTGCACCACCTGTTCTTGCAATACCTGACTGCAAAGCTACAGGATTACTAGAAAGGGATGTTGATTTCTGATTCTGAATAGGCGGAGTAGGTGCTTTGGACTCTTCTACTTGCTGGTTAGGATCATGGGAACTCCACGTCCACTTTTTAGGAGGGTCTGAAATAGGTTCTTTGATTTCAGGTTTGGGTGGGTCCTGTTCGGTGTTTGTCAGGTCCTCATTTGGCTCAATGGGACCTGCACTTTGTGCATCAGGAGTAGACTGTGTTCTGCTTACAGTCTGCTGATTGCCAGCTATGTCCGTAAAAGGTTCTTTGTTTTCTGACTGTGAGTCAGTCTGCAACTGCTGTGGCTGCTGCTGTCCTAAATGAGGCCTGGGCCCCCTCCATCGTGGACCACCAGGTCGGGAACCATGTCCATGTGATGCATTTGTTGAAGTATAAAATTGTGCTGCTGGTCCCCGTGGGATAGTCCCCCATCTACTTGAAGACTGTCCATCTGTATTCTGTCGGTCAAAACGTGATCTGTATCCTTCTGAGCGCTGGGAGTCAAAACGAGGCCCTCTCTGCCTTGAGCCTTCAAATTTGTCATATCCTCTTCCTCGAGGTCCATCAAATCTATAGATAACATAATGGCAATTTTATTCAAATGAACATGTCAAATTAAAATCTTCTAAAAGATAGTTTCATCCCCTACAAAAGTCACTTCTAACTGATGAATCTTAGCGTGCCTTAGGATCAATCTCTACTGAACTAGTGCAGAAGCAGAGACATGTTCTTCAATTCAATATTGTCCACTGAAGACCAGTTTAAGCCATGTGCAGATTACATAACGCTAAAAGGAAAGTTGGCTTAAAATATCTCAGGACCGAAATCTGACTGACAAAGCAAGCTGGCAAACATTTGGAAAAAAGTTTTCAACTTCCATTTAATGGAAGCTTTGTTGCAATCAACAACTCCTGCTGAACTTTTGTTTTGATACTATGCAACAAGCCTACTTAACTCTGGTGATGAATGCCATCCGAAAAATTAAGAATTGATCCTTTCCAAAAGTGCAAACATATCGCCCAGTTCCATGCAAGACAATATGCCTAAAACAAATACATTTTTATTTCATCGCTTTTTTAATTCCTTTTGAGATCATCTACAACAGCTGTTACTTGAATATGAGGAAACAGGTCAGGCAAACTAATGAAGAATAACTCATGCAATCATATTTAACAAAGCTGATCCAGTAAAAAAATCCAATCCTTAAAGCATATGCTCAAATACTGATTTACATAATAGAACAAATAAACTCACTTCACACAAAATAGAGAACTCATGCCTGAAGTCAAGTTGCTTGGATGTTTGGGATTCAGAGTTGTCTCTCACTGGATGAGGTCGGGAAGGCCAAAGCACAGCTGGAGCTGAACTTGGCAATGGATGCAAAGAGCAATAAAAAGGGCTTCTGTAGGTGTGTCAGTGGAAAAGGAAGGTCAGGGACAGTGTACCCCTCTGATGAACACGACTGGCAAACTGGTAAAAATGGGCGAGGAGAAGACAGGTACTCAACAGTTTTTTTTACCTCAGTCTTCACTAGCAACCTCTATTCCCATACCTCTCAAGTGGATGGACCACAAGACAGGGACTGCCATGACCAAAGTCCCTCCCACTGTAAGGGAAGATCAGGTTTGTGACCACCTGAGGAAGCTGAACATACAGAATTCTACGGGACCTGGCAAGATGCAGCTCAGAGTTCTGATGGAATTGGCTGATATAGTTGCCAAGCCACTCTCCAAGATATTTGAAAAGTCATGGCAGCCAGGTGAAGTCCCTGGGGACTGGAAAAGGGAAACATTACATCCATTTTTAAAAAGGGTCAAAATGAGGACCCTGGGAACTACCAACCTGTCAGCCTCACCTCTGTGCCTAGGAAGATCATGGAACAGATCCTCCTAGAAGCTACGCTAAGGCACATGGAGGTGATTCAAGAGAGCCAGCATGGCTTCATAAAGGGCAAGTCTTGCCTGACCAACCTAGTGGCCTTCTATGATGGAGTGACTACATCAGTGGACAAGGGAAGAGATATGGATGTCATATATCTGGACTTCTGTAAGACCTCTGACACAGTCCCTTACAACATCCTTCTGTCTAAATTGGAGAGATATGGTTTTGATGGATGGACTGTTCAGTGGATGAGGAATTGTTGGATGGTCACATCCAGAGGGTAGTGGTCAATGGCTCAATGTCCAGACAGAGACTGGTGACAAGTGGTGCCCCTCAGGGGTCCTTACTGGGACCAGTACTGTTTAATACCTTCATCAATGACACAGAGGGATCAAGTGCACCCTCAGTAAGTTTGCAGATGACACCAAGCTAAGTGGTGTGGTTGACACACCTGAGGGATGGTATGCCATTCAGAGGGACCTGGACAAGCTTGAGAGTGGGCCCATGTGAACCTCATGAGGTTTAAAACAAGGCCAAGCGCAAGGTCCTGCACCTGGGTTAGGGCAGCCCCCAGTATCAATACAGGCTGGGGGATAAAGGAATTGGAAGCAGCCCTGTAGAGAAGGACTTGGGGGTACTGATGGATGAAAAGCTGGATGTGAACTGAAAATGTGTGCTCACAGCCTAGAAAGCCAACAGTATCCTGAGCTGCATAAGAAGAAGCGTGGCCAGCAGGTCAAGGAAGGTGATTCTGCCCCTCTACTCTGCTCTGGTGAGACCCCACCTGAAGTGTCGTGTCCACCTCTGGGGTCCTCAGTACAGGAAGGACACAGACCTGTTGAAGCGAGTCTAGAGGAGGACCACAAAAATGATCTGAGGGATGGAACACCTCTCCTATGAGGAAAGGCTGAGAGAGTTTTTGGGTTGTTCAGCCTGGAGAAGAGAAGGCTGTGGGGAGACCTTATTGCAGCCTTTCAATACTTAAAGGGAGCATAAGAAAGGTGAGGACAGACTTTTTAGTAGGGCCTGTTGTGACAGGACATGAGGTAATGGTTTTGAACAAAAGGTTTAGACTGGATATAAGGAAAAATTTTTTTACTATGAGGGTGGTGAAACACTGGCACAGGTTGCCCAGAGAGGTGGTAGATGCCCCATCCCTGGAAACATTCAAGGTCAGGTTGGACAGGGCTCTGAGCAACCTGAACTACTTGAAGATCTCCCTGCTCACTGCAGGGGGGGTGGCCTAGATGACCTCTAAAGGTCCTTTCCAACCCAAACTATTCTATGATTCTACGGATATTAATTCATTAACACCTAGTTACCAACAGGGGTTGACATGTTGCAGAATTTAGTGTTTCGATGAGCAATTTACCAAACAAGACCATTTATACAAACTCAAAGAATTTTAATAATCCTGATAGGCAGTTTACTGTGTTAACTTTTTTTGGGGGTAGGGGCAGGTCAAGATGAACAGGAAGAGAAAAAAGAAGACACTAAAAAGCACAGTGGCAAGATAACTTAGATTTGAAGGGTCAACTTTTAGATGGAAGGTGTAGCTAGAAGGTTGGATACTCTAAGACACTTCACTCCCAAAATTCTGAAAATCAGTTTAAGCTTGTTCTTTGGAGTTTCTTCAGAAAAGTTAATTACTGAAAAGAAGTGAAGGGTGTGTTTGTCTTTTTATATGTCCAGTCATTCATTACCTGGGACTTTTTAGCTGGGATAAGCGCAGGTAACATAAGATTTTTAATTTATCCCAAATTCAGTTAAAAATTCATTAGGGCTCTTTCCTCCTAACTATAATGACAAGGAACAGTAAACAGATTTTTGGCAAAGCTTTGATAAAACCCTAGAATGGTCATGCAATCACAATATAGGAATGCACAAAGGTTACAGTGTTAAATACCATAAGTACACTCAAAACCAGAGCTCCTGCATGTGCATTCTTAGCCTATCATCACACATCACTGAGCTCTAAACCAACGCACATAAGAGACATGCACTAGCAAATCATGGGAACAGTCAGTTCAGAACCGTACTTCCAATAAATCCCCAGGACCAGAAACAACACTTTTTAAAAAACATCAGGAGGTAGAAAATTATTCAAAGTTATAAAATATTCATTTAATTGCTAGCAATTAATGAATTATTATTTATGAATCATCATTTTGGAAGGAAAGAGAAGGGAAACAAACATGAAGATATGATTGTAAAGTCTAGCAGATTATGTAAGAATAGAAACAATTTAATAGAACACCATTGTTCTTTGATTCAGTAGGCATCACATCAACCCGTCCTGAACTAATGACCAGGCAGAACAGATGTTTTTGCAACCTGATATCATGTCAAGTACAAAAGAAAAACATTCCAAAAACAAGATCTTGGATAAAACCACATAAAAGACACAGAACACTGGCTTTTAGAGTAGCTTTAAATTAAGGCAGCAGGCCATCCACCTGGTAAGATGAAGATATTAAATTTGAACAAAACTGTACCTTACCAAAAGGTAAAGACAGCAACCTTCAAACCCAAGACCATCATGATATAATGCAAAAGAAGATGTGGGAAAGAATCCTAATACTAGGATCCTAAGGCTCAAATCTTCATTTCTTTCCTTCTCTTGTTTATAATGTTTGAACGCTAAGTAATGCTACATGTGTAGAAAACCACTGATTTGTACTTAAGACAAGCACTATCTCTCTTACCAAACAGCCATTTTGAAAAGCGCACTGAATAGGACAATCATACAGCTGCAGAACTCTCTCACATTAGAAGTTAAGTACTGGTGAACAGCTTTGAATTTTCATTTCTTTCTGAAATAAATCTTGGATTACAAACAATGAGTACTTTTTATTGTTCCTAAAACATAAACAGGATCTAAATTGCCAGTAATTAGCTACGTTAGTATATTCTACTGAATATATATCTGAATACTTCCCGGAATCCCTTTCAGAAGATCTACATTACAGTGCTATCATATATAGCAACACCCTAAAAACAATCCTTCAACATTTTTGCATAATATTTTCCTAAACTGTTCCAAGTACCACACACAAAATGCTGGGAATTTAGATCACTTTTCATATAGGATCACTCTTTCAAGTGTGAGTTATCATCTTCAAACTAAGGACAGCAGAGACATATAAAATACTTAAAATAGCTTTCCTATTTTCACAAAAGGGATATTATGACTCAGGGAATGAAAAAGGTGCAGTGTGCCCAAGCATTTAATTTACTGGGAAAAAAAGTGTTCTATTCTAGATAATGCTTAGGTGAAAGGTATCTATCTACCCTTGCTTTAATAAGATGAATACAGAGCATGGTGTACATACATTAAAAACAAAACCTCCACCAAACAAGCACACTTCACACAACCTCAGGAAGATTTGAGGATAAGATATATGTTTCATTTCTTAATATGTCACTGAAAGTCTTGCAGCCTGGAACACGTATAAATCAACAGAAACATCCTTACCTAGGGCCTCTGGGGCCTTCAAAACGTGCTGATCTGGGAGGATCTGGAAGCAATCCACCCGACCTCACTGGTTTATCCTGCATGGTAGGTACATGTGTTGAAGACACTGCAGAAGTGGTTTTCAGTTCCCCACATCCTTGCTCAGATGAAATAGAGACAGTTTGTTTACCAAGATGAACTTGAGACTTTCCATGGTCTGAAGAGCCAAAGGATGAACTTACTTGAGAATGATAAGGTGAATAGACAGTTGAACTAGCTATTTTTGATGCATAGGTACCAGGAGTGGGAAGCAGAGCTGGCCTTGGTGTCTCAGTAGATTGACTGCTTTGAGAACTGGATCCTGAAGGGGCAGAGGAATTAGAAAGCTGAGAAACAGAAGAGAGAGGCGGGGGGACCAGCGGAGGTGTAGTTGAAGGTAGAGTTGGAGGCATAATAGGAATGCCACTTTGAGTGGTTTGAGAATACGGAACAAATGGAGGTGGTAGTGAAACGTTTGCAGGATACTGATTCTTCAGATTTTGGAGTGAGCTCACTTTCTCCTGCAGATGGGACTGAGTGACCTTCATCTGTTCATCCCATGCTTTCCACTGTTTCTCATACTCTTGAAGCTGCTCTTTGTGAGGGTAGGTTTGAAGCTGATGCTGCCATTGTTGGTTCATTGATCGCTCCCAATCTTTGTGAAGCTGCTGGAACTGTTTTTGCTGTGCCTCATAATGTCGCAGCTGCATGTCCACTGACATTGTCTGCAACAAGAAGACATGCATAGCTTCAAAATACCATCTCAGTTATTTTCAGAGCCACATATTTCAGTATAAATTGTAATATCAACACTTCTGACTTGGGCAGAAGCTTGAGGAAGAACTACACTGAAACAAAAGCAAATACCAACTGTGATGTCCAAAGTCATTGTGCCAATTTACACATTTTATGACTAGAGGACATTTATGCATAAGTAAAAGAGTTGGGGTATTTTTCCCCACTTTAAAAAAAAAACAACAAACAGGACAGGTGAAGAAAGCTATATCAAAGGGCTCCAACCTGTATTATTACTGGATGCTAACAATGGCCAAAGCCCAAATCGATCTTCATGCTTTCAAAATATACAGTACATGGCTATTTCTCAATGTTTCAGTTTCTGCTGTTAACCCGCTCAGAGTTGCTTCAGCTGTCAGCAATTATTTTCTCTAAGCCTTCACCAGATATTATTTGCACAATGAAGCTTCTTTCAAGGAGGTTCTTTCTGTCTTTCATTATGTGTAGATACAGGTCCTAATATCCATGGCTTGATCTTGCCTGAGATTTTTAGAGTTCACACTTAAAAGATCTTTTTTAAACAAGCAGACAACCTACAAAGAAAGCTTAACATATAAACTCCACCAACCCAGAAAAAGCTGACTCAACTCTCTAATACAGTAATCAACTTCTACTTAAAAGCTTAAAGGTTGCAACACTGACATAATTATCCAAACTTGTTATTAAGACTTTTCATTCTATTTCACTGATTATTTCAGTTTACTCATGTACACTATGTACACTGTTGAAGTAACTGTGAACAGTAAAAAATAATGTGAGACAAAGGAATTAAGAAAATCACTAACTGTGTATTTTTGACATCTAAGTTTACTTCGTCACTGTACATATTTATTTTTGTACTACACAATGTTGTAAAAAAAAAAAGCAGCTACCAAATTACTCCATGCAACCACCTGTTTACCTTTCTTCTGAACAGCTTCTCCAGCAGTAAAACATTCAAAACTGAGTAAATTCAATACTGTGTCCAGCTTTGCTCCTGTATTACCCAGGTATGTCTGACAAATCTTACAGCAAGTGTAGTCTTGTATTTCTTATCCTACACAAGCTTCATCACCATCTGTCAGTTCCTTTTTCATTCTGAAGTTGAGTGACAGTAGGAAAAGGGTATATATAGACTTCTAGCCAAGTAGAAAAAGTAGCTAGACAAATGAGCCAACCATGACAAATTGAATAATTTTGTTTTTCAGCAGACCATGAGTGCTAGGTCACCCAGAAGTATATCAAACACCATCTCCTTAGTGTGTCACCTGTAGGTGTGGAGGCTGCTGCATGATCTGTTGATACTGCTGTACTATCTGCTGCAGCTGGGCATGCTTCTGCATTATTCTCTGATACTGAAATCCAACCCGGTGATGGGGATGCTGCTGCCATTGAGCTGCTGCTGCTTGCAATTGCTGCAATCTCAAATCTTCCTCAGGGTCATCGGGAGGTTCAATATTGAGCTAGAGAAAAAGGCAAATACTATAAATAAAGGAAAACTCCTCTGTCAGAGAAAAGCACACTTGGTCACTACCCTGTTTAACAGGAACTTTCTCAGTGTTTAGTATTTTATGTGTTGTTATTTTCTGGTTTTCAGTGTTGCAGCCACGCACAGCTTCTGGAAGGCTGATATTTATTTCACTTAGTCTGACCTAAAGGTTAGGCTGATGGCAGTTAGGGTATTTGTACATACAGAAATTACCTACAGGAAAGATGAATGCAGATCTCACAGCAAATATGAGACAACAGTGCTTTTTCGTAATGAGATAAAGTAACTCTGAGTGCATTATTTTTGCCACTTGGTAGGAACGCACACGCTGTAATTAAAGTGAAGCATGTGCTACAGGGTCATCTACTATCCTACACTAATCTGTTTAAACATCAATCATGACCTCCATCCACTCTGTAGGAACTGTTATTAAGCACGCTGACAAAAATATTCTGTCTGAAAGCCAAGAACTGCACAAACTATAACACACAGAGAGAAGGGGAGCCAGAATTGACAAACTGCCAGAGAAGAATTAAGAAATAGCGTCTTAAAGATAGCAGTCCTCATCTACCAAGAATTTGATTTTGCACTTAGGTATCGCAAAGCATTTCTCACAGTCAGAGGTGGCAACTTTGGGGAAGGTGCGAGTGAGTCAAGCCTGGACTCACTTGGTGCATGTGTGTGTGATTATTAAGTCTACATACAAGGAGTGTATTTTTATTTTTTTTAATTGGTACAACCATAGCAAATGCTCTATTAAGATTGCTTTACCATATTTAATTATTGTTACACAGTATACACAAGAATTTGATGGCATTATTCTCCTATTTCTTTGTCCCATTTAGCACAACAAATGGAGTGACATCACTTTACAAAGCCTACCTGAGTTTCAGTGGAGGTAAGGGAAGACTCGTCGTCTTTGGAAGCTGGAGGCATGGATTCATTAAGCAGAGGAGGTTCAGACTGCTGAGTTGAAGCACCCATTTTCCCTTCTTCAGACTTCACTCTCTGCTCAGATGCATCCTTCACTACTGGACCTTTCATTTGCTGCTGTCCTTGAGCATGGGCTTTTGCCCTTTGCTGCAGGCTAAGCAGGTGCTGCTGGTACCAATATTGCTGCTGTTCCTACAATAGAAAGAAACTTTCTAAGACAGCTTTCACAGGAAAAGCCTTGAAAATTACTTCATGATAGTCACTAGACCATATCCTAGAAAAGTTTTTATATCTATTTTAAGGGAAACTCACTTCATCAACAGTATTGCAATGGATGTCAGAAGAATGAATCAGAATTATGAAACCACTATGTGAGGCATAGTACCTGCAGTAGAATTTATTTCCTACCTCAAAGAACTTACAACTAAAGAGAACAGTAACAAAGTAGAAAGATGGCCAATAATAAGCCAAAACACTACAGACATGTGATAAGTATCATGCTTATTATTTATAGTACTTTTTATTCATGACAACTATAGGCACTTATAATGAGACTAACTTAGGTAAAATGAAGGGAAAATGGAGGACAAGTATGAGTAAAGAAGCAGTAAAGAGAAAAAGGAGGAAACGTACAAAAAAGATGAAGAGGATGAACAGAGAACACTGACATCAAGTAGAGTGAAAATGACAGCTGAGAAATTGTGGTAGAGACATTTGAATAGAAGCTGTGGAAAGGGAAAAGGACCAGCGTATAGTGAGGATTATGTATCATCTGAATTATCATTAATTCTGATACATTCAACAGCTGAAGAGGTAAATAGATATGGTTGCATCCATTTAAGAAGTGATCAAGCTTTCAGTTTTAAGTATTTCAGGCTAGAATTAGAGTACTCCAGGCAGGTGACACTAGTTTCAAAGCACTATAAACTGCCACCAACATAAAGAACAAAAGACTAAAGATAAGTATCTCCACACTTAAGTAGTGGTGCATCTTAGAGACCTGAGATACAGAACTGTTGGTTCCTATTCTTCCGATACAAGAAATATTAGGCACCAGATCAGACTAGCAGGACACAGATTTAAAACATGTGGGAGGCAGATCTTCACCAACATGGCTTTGTGCTACCAAAGTCCCTGCCAGAGACAACTGCAAGGACTAAAATTGTGTGGATTCAAGAAACAGCTCCATAAGCTCAGAGGAGAGAAATCTACAGATTTTGAAATATAAAGACACAGTTGCAGCTAAGGCATCTCCTATATTTTAGGGAAGCATTGCTGTACGCTTGATTTTTAAGTTATTCTCTTAGCATCTCTTTTTAGTCGCTGTCAAAGACGGAATGGTAAAATACCATACTTTTGGTCTGACCAAGTGCAACCATTCTTGTGTTCTCATGTCAACTCCACCACCTCTGAGAATCTGTGACTGCTCTACATCTTTCATATCCTTTGTTCTTCTCTTCCACCCAAGCACGCATAACTGAGAAGCAGCACCTGTATAAAACCCACTCAGAAACAGAAAAGAATCCAAAAGATGCAGGTATTTTAAAATACAAGTGTGACAACAAAGTGGTAGGTGCTGTCTGATGAGATTTCTCAAAACTGAACCACTCTGCCTATCTTAAAACAGGTTTAAAAGAAGCACAAGCTTCCTCCAAAAGCTTACCTCATGCTCAAATCAGGAATGATGCTTTCTATCGGTAGCAATCTAGCAGACAGAATTAAACATGGAGCTTTTTTTTTTAAAAAAAACCAACTTCTGTAAAACTGTAACTTGGAGATGAGGTCAATGAAAGGAGAAGCTATGGTTCTTGGACTTTATGTTGATCCTGCAATAACTCCTGCCAAGGATCTTTTTAACAGGAATATGACTCAGAAGAGCTGTCAGTGCTTTGGGTAGAAGATGTGCATTCACGCTCCAGCAGAGACTGTCTCAGAAACCTTCAAGAACATGCTGTAATAAGTGCAACTTTCAGCACCAGGGAGGAGCATACACCCCCAGCTATACAAAAGCTGATTCAATTATCCCTCTCAAAAGGCACTATAAGGCAATTTACCATGACGGTGCTAGATGCTATGCTTGGTGGGCACCTGTTCTACTGCCACAAATTGTTGCCTCCACAGACCCATTTTGCTTCCTCCTCATTCTACCAATTGGACAAAAGGTTAAAACTCATAATATGACCAGGGGTTCACACAAAGAGCTAAGATAATATCCCGTCATCTATTTTTTTACAGCAGGTGAAGCCAGTAACACACATATTGCAGGTTCTATCTGAAAAGTGTGAGAAAAGCGGAAAGGTAGATTTCTACAGCTTAGTCTGAGCAAAACAGAAGTGCTAGCATAGAAGATTCCTGATGGCAAAAAGTTCAGTTATTTGAGGGTTTATCTCCTCACAATGACTGTTGCTTTTCAAGTATAGTCACAGTCCTGAAGCCCAAGCAACACACCAGCATCAACATATGCTTTTTTCTATGTTTAGCTGACCAAGAGACTACGCCTGTTGCACTGCACAAGGAACACTGAAAACGGCACTATCAGCTCCTGACCACAGGACATACCACCAAAAACATTAATGCAGAGCCCATGCCAAAAGACTACTTCAAAATATATTTAGGTGACCCTAGGCAATAACATAATGCCTACTTTGGGGGATCGCTCAGTCCTTTTCTGGTAAAGATAGCAAAAGAATGGTTTAGTACCCTTTATAAAACAAAGGAAGGATATTAAAGAGTTCAGCAGCCTGCTGAAAGATGACGTGGTAAAGCTAAGGTAGCTTTAACAGAAGTAGGTAGGTAAATGCATATTTATGGCTACAGATGCACTGACACATATTTGTTTGCTACTGTAGATAAATAGCAGCATACAGTACCCAAATATGAGACAGAGCATTAAATACCACAGGTATTTTAACAGGACTTAACAAAAGATGCATCTGATTGTAGAGGAATACAAGAATCCAGCCATTTAATCCAACTATATGCCTATGCAATAGACTACGCTAAACCACAATATTGTGAAGGCAAAGAGCGGCATCTTGTTTTTAGACAGGAAAGGGAAATAATAAAACATCAACTTACGGCAAATTGCATAATATTTTCTATGTTAAGAGAAAAACACCAAGCTATTTGGCTGCAGCCACTGTTACTGTGGCATAAGAACAGAAAGAATTGTTTTCAATCACCAGTTTAATCAAAGGCTTCATAGGATCTTATAAATGACAAATCACAGTATTTCTCTACTTGGCTTCTAAGATCATTAGCAAGAAAGCATCGCTATGCTTTGCTCTTCATACTCGTACTCTGTAAGGACTTGTTGCTCCAAATCCTGTCTCATTTTACAGCCTAAGATAGCCAAAATCTTATCAATCTGTTCTAATGAATTCACTACCAGCAAAGTACCATATTCCTTTTGAATTAACCCTGAATTGTGCATGAGAGTAAACAAAATACTCAAGACAGCAGCTGTTCGTATAAACACTCATAAACGTGAAAACGTAAGCTTCAGCAGTATTCTGCTGCTTCTGTGTGTGTACTGCGATAACGCATCACTTGTGACTCTTCTGGAAAGCAGAGAGTGGTTGCAGAACACTTCAGTAATATTAATGAGGTTTTGGGATACATACGGGGGGAGGAATTACAGTTTACTGTTCAATCTTGAGTTCAGTAATTTCAGAAGTCAGCATGCAGCCTCAATACCGAATTAATATCACTTTCTACACCTGATTTTTCAAGGATTTGCCATTAAAAAATGTCATGAGTCCCACTGACATCACTGTAAAAGATAAACTAGGACTGTCCAAACCTTTGAAAATTAAATCCGTGAATTGAAAGCACCACTTTTCTAGGCAGTGATTAGTTATATGGTACAAACTTAAAAAGTGATACATTCCCTAACGCATTATGGTATTGGTATGACATTTTAATGGATACAATTAAAAAAGCGTCCCAACGATTAACAGATTTTAAGTGTCAGTGACTTCAATATGACACAATGGGACTTCTGCAAACTTAGCTTCGAATCAGAATCCTAAAATCAATTTGCCAAAATAGATGTCTTTAAACTTACAGTCAATTTAAAGCATGCACTTCAGCTTTGTTCTTCAGCTGCATGTCTACAAGCTGACCCTAAAACCATGCAAGCGCCTCAGTGAATCTGACCGACCTGTATACATAGCTGATGACCTCAACACACATGTCTGTGCACACTTAACCTTAAGCAACTGGATTGTCCCTAACTTGATGCATATAAATGGTCACATCAAGTTCACTGGAACTGCTCACATTTAGGAAGTGAAGCATGCAAACATTTTGCCGGCATTTTGACCCTAGTGTACAAATAAAAATCATACAGCATTAACAGTAAGAATATTTTTCACCTCAAAAGCATTTCGGAACATTTCCCTCCAATGCCCCATACAATTTTACACTGGAAGATCAAGCACGCATAGTGCAAAATGCATAAGTACGCCTAAGTAAAGGGCAACTACACCCTATGAAAGAAACACTTTTGCAGCTTTAGCTATGTGTGGCGAGATTAAAATAGTCACAATTCTACACCGATCAGACAGACAACTGAAACACGACCCCATGATAAAACTAAATGCAGAAATTACCGCAGACAAGAGGCACTCATCCTGCAATGTGCAATAAGTAAACAGACTGTTGCATCTCACAGCAGGCTGGATGAAGTCAACAGAGGTTCAGTGCAGGCTGCCCACACACTTTACTTTGGAAAACAGTTCTCCAGACACCAACAACCCCCGCGCCCTCCCCAAAAATTAATTTCATCCCGGAGATGGACTTTTCCCTAAACAACTCATTTGCTCTTGAAAAACAACAATTTGTTACATCCCAACAATCACCACTGGATAAAGAAACATTTATGGAGCCTTGTCTGAGCTGTGCAATTGCCGACTTCCAAGGGTTGCATCCAAACCCTTTAAGTATTGTGCAAATACTGTGCATGTATTAACTGCTCTAACTTGGAGACCTTTGCAGCAGCCAGTACCTGCCAGTGATTGATCGCCACTGATGCCCTGGCAACTCCCTGCTGCCAGCCAGGCCTGCAGGGGTGAGTGCGGAGGCAGCCTTGCCTTACCTGGGGAGTCATGGTGGAGGGGTCCGGCTGCTCGTTGCCACCGGCCTCCTTGGCGGCACCCTGCACGGCCTCTGGCTGGGCAGTGGCAGGTGGGGGCAACGACGTCTGGGGAGGGGGGAAATGGGCTTGTGATGGCTTGGCCGGGGGGGGGATGGAGGGGGCCAGGCTGGGCTGAACCGGCTGGGAAGGGGAGGCCTGGGAGGAGAGCAGGTAGGGCTGGGGGTGTGCCATGTAGCCCTGGGCAGGTGGCGGCAGGTAGGACTGGGAGGCGGTGGCCGGCGGGGGCTCCAGGTAGGAAGGCGGGGGCTCGGAGAAGGATGGGGGCGGTTGGGAGGCCTGAGCCCGGGGCAAGTAGGGCTGGAGCGGCGGGGACTGGGCCGGGGGCAGGTACGGCTCTGCCTGGGGGGGCGGCAGGTAGGCCTGGGCGGGGGGCAGGTAGGCCTGGGCGGGGGGCTGCGGGGACTGCGGCGGGGAGGACAGCTCCATGTCCATGGGCACCGGCGAGGAGGGCACCGGCTCTCCCCACTCGCTGTGCCCACCCGGCGGCTCCTGGCCGTCCCGCTCCCGGGCGGCGGTGGGCGGCTTGCGGGTCGTCGTCGTCGGCTCGCGGTGGGCGAACTGCTTCTGGTAGCTGCGGACTGGCGGCGGCACGGGCGGCGGCGGCTGCTGCCAGTCGGTGAAAGAGCCAGGCAGCGGCGGCGGCGGCAGCCCCGGAGGGGGCGGCCCCGGCGGCGGCGGCGGCCCCAGTAGCACGGACTGCAGCTGCTTCTGGTGCATCTGCTGGAGCTGCTGCAGCTGCGCCAAGTGCTGCTCCTGGAGGCTCAGGAACCCCGAGGTACCGGCGGGCGGCGGCGGCGGCGGGGCGGCGGCGGCGGCGGGGGGTGCGGGGCCCGGCGGCGGGTAGCTGGGCAGCGGCATCGGCGGGACGGCGGGAGGCGGCACGCTGGGGGGAGGGATGGGCAGCGGCGGGGGCGGGATGGAGGTGGGCGGCGGCGGGTAGTGCCCCGCCGCCCCGTACAAACCCCAGGCCGGGTACATGGCGGGGCCGCGGCTGTGGGAGCGAAGCGGAGCGCGGCGCTTCCACAGGCCGCTGTGGCGGCGGCGCGTGGGCCTCAGGGCGCCTGCGCGGGGAAGCGCCCCGCCCTCCCGGCCAGTAGAGCGCAAGTGGGGCGCTAGAGCGTCGAGCGGTGCGTCTCCTCGGGTGTTCGGCTCCGGCAACGCGCCGCCTAGCGGGCGGCCTCCCTCACCGCCGAAGGGAGGGCGCTACCCCAGCGACCGGGCGCATAGAGAGGGGGCGGAGGCGAGGCCAGAGCGCCGCTTCCCTGCTCACCGCCCGCCCCGGAGGAGGGAGGGGCGGAGACCCCGGTGGGGCTCCATCTTGCGGGGGGCGGTGGCTACTTGGTGGGCGCCGCCGGCTGCTGCTGCAGGCCCCAGAGCGCCCCCGCAGGGCTGGCCCGGCTCCGGCGGCCGCCCCAGGCCGTGGTGCTGCCGGCGTGGGGGCGCGCGTGACGCGGGTTACCCCGGTTACCCCGTTGCGGCGGCGGCCATGTTTCCGCCGATCCCGCCCGCCCGCCCGCAACGGCCCCGGCCTACGGCGGGTCTCGCCGCGCCCCGTCGCGTCAGCCTTACGGGGCTACGGCAAACGCGGCGTCCGTGAGGCGGGGTGCAGCGGCGTAGCTAGCTAACGCTGCCGGCCGCTGAGGGGCGAAGCGAGCGCGGCTGCGACGCCGGCCGAGGCGGTACTCGGGGAGGTGCAGCGAGGCCAAGGGGCTCTGCAGCCCCCCGCGGAACGGGGCCCCGGGCCCCTGCGCGGGGATGGGGGCCAGGTGCCGTGGTCCGTCCCTGAGAAAGGACGCGAATGGCTGTGTTTCGTTTTCAGCGAGTATGCTGGTGATAAACCCGAGAGGCAAAAATGAGGATGGAGCAGCGGATGTGTGAAATCGCCTCATCCATTACAGAGGCAGCTGCACTGAGGAGCAGGAAAGAATCTTCTCTTGCGTTTCTCTACGCTGAAGTATGAGTTAAACGTGCAAATATGTCCTGTAGCCGTTTAGCAAAGATTTACGCATCCTTAACACAAGAAGGGCACGGAACTGTTGGAGCGGGTCCAGAGAAGGGCCACAAAAACGTTCTGAGGGATGGAGCACCTCTCCTACAAGGACCGGCTGAGAGAGTTGGGAGTCGTTCAGCCTGCAGAAAAGAAGGCTCTGATGAGACCTTATTGCAGCCTTCCAGTACTTAAAGGGGAACTATAGGAGAGACAGGGGCAATCTCTTTAGCAAGGCCTGTTGTGATGAGACATGGGGTAATGGTTTTGAACTAAAGGAGGGCAGATTTAGACTGGATGTAAGGAAAAATTTTAAACTATGAGGGTGGTAAAACACTGGCACAGGTTGCCCAGAGAGGTGGTAGATGCCCCATCCCTGGAAACATTCGAGGTCAGGTTGGACGGGGCTCTGAGCAACCTGAACTACTTGAAGATGTCCCTGCTCACTGCAGGGGGGGTGGCCTAGGTGACCTCTAAAGGTCCTTTACAACCGAAACCATTCTATGATTCTATGCAAAGTGCTGAACTTCCATTACAGAGAAGACACAAGGGCTTATGCGTGTGAATTTTAGTAGCTGGGCAGCGAAGCCTAGTGGCTACTGTTTAGGTCAGCAGTACACCAGTGTTGTGGTGTCTGACTGCTTGTCCTCCTTCCCAAATACAGAAAACCCAAGCAATTTTTCTCATGTTCAATCTCTAGTTCGTAGCTGGTAAATCAAGGATCCCTGGCCAGCAAAGAAAGGCCAGTGTTAGAGGAAAAGTACAAAGACTTTTCAGTCAGGAGAAAAAATCCAGAAAACCAAAGTGTTAGGTAAAAAAAAAACTTTGTCCCCTGATGGAAAAGCTGGACTTTGTGTTAATTTGTTGTGAAATCCCAGGGAACCCACAAAGGTGATACACCATGAATCTACAAGAAAACGCTTCAAGTAGAGTGTGAACTTACATTATGAGATGCAAATCTTTAAGAAAACTATCTTAATTTACTACATATAGAACTGTTTTCCGTTCTTTGTATCCTTTCATTTCACCTAAAGGTGATTATTATCCTTTTCAGTCTAGGTTGGTGCTCCTCTAAGATTTCTCCCGAATGTGACTTCCAGATAGCATTTGTACTTTGACCCCTCATATCCTCCACATTGCACACGTACTTAACATGCCTGTCCGCAAGCTTACGGTCAGTTTACTCACTAAGCTTTCAAAAGTCTGTCCTTGAAAAATAGGTAATTCCTCTTGCAAACATCCTTTGATTTATCCTCCCGATCAATTCTAAAGTGAGTTCAGTTTCCTCAAGGTTATTTCCTGCAGGCAGGTCTCCCCCAACAGTCTTGCTGTTTGTTGTGGTTACTTAATATTGTGAAGAAACCTGTTACTTCCCTTATGAAGAAATATATGCACTCAACCATTTTCAGTTGCAATTGTTTTCCAGCTTACATCGAGGAGGTCAAAGTGTTAACTTCCAAATAACTTGATGCATGCTTTTGTCAATACCCGAATCTGATTTGGGCAACAGCAGAGCTGACTCCTGCCAGCCTATCTTGGCTTTACCCAACATTACCTTGTCCTAAAGAAACCCCATTAAGCCCACGTTATGCCCTCTTGTTCTTTCACAGTCTGTAACATTAATGTATGTCATCATGCTGGTTTTAGTTTTAGTTAATTTTTTAAACAGCTCATGCTTTTCCTGCTTCTAAACGCTGTTCTACCACGTTTCAGTTGTCCCTCAATTAACCAGTGTCAAGTCTTGGTTCAACAACTTAAGTTTCTTCACTTCATCTGAGTGTAATGCTGCAGCAATCTGGAGCCTCTGGTGGTCTACAGAAAGGAACAGAAAGTATTTTCTCCCATTCTTTGCATAATTTCAGACCACCTCTTTGCAGCTTTTGTGATTGTTTTCTCTATATTCTGAAGCTATGGAAACTGGCTACAGCAAGAGACAGGATGTTAGGGGGAGGCTGGATTCCCTAGAGTTATTGAGAAACATTGCAGGCATCCGTTTGATATCTAACTCATGTGCAGGTTTAAAGCAACTGACCAAACAGAGGTGGGTCAGGAAGGAATTTCTGTTGTGGTTTCAACTAGCAGAGTTCTGCAATCATAGGAACATCAAAGCATTCTGACTTACCAAATGCTTCCCTGTTATACAAATCTTTCCCTGTTGTAATGATCTCCCCTCATGTGACGTGCTGTAAGCTAGGTCTGAGGTTGGGATGCCATGGTGTGCATGGAGTAAATACTTCCCTGTGAACTATGTATCTGGTACACAGGTTCCCTGGGACTGCAGGGGAAGCACTTGATAACTCAGGTGGTCTTTTCCTGTCCTTCTCTTCTGACCAGGGTCTTTGAGTTAATACCCAAGTTTTTGTCTTGCCAATTATACTCAATTTATGAAAATTTTCTGATGGGTTTGTTCACTGCCAATACTTTTTCCCTGCTGCTCACCCTCCAACCCTCTTAACGCTTCTTTAGGAATTGCCTTATGCCTCTTCCAGGTCCCTCCTCCTGCTACTAAAAGAAGCAAGGCAGATTATAAGGAATGTTAATTTAAGGAGTAAAATACTTCAGTAAATGGGCACATTCTTCTGGCAGGCAGACATTCCCCAAATACATCACATTGCTGTGCCTTTGACCTCTTCTCCAGTCCCAGAAAGACTCCTATCAAATATTACCATGAGCATCCATTTCTTTCTTCTTCCGTCTCCTTCAGCTTAGGTTAATACAAGTGAAGTTCTTTGCACAGGAACAATTCTAGTTAACTCTGTACTTGAAGTCTTTCAAAACTAGATTTATTCTGAAAACCAAGTCACACAGATCTAATCCTACAACAGTTTCTTAGTCCTCATTTGACTAAACATGGTCTTCAAGTGGTCATGACAATACTTAAAGATTTAGCTTAAAGAAACGTGACTTGGATCAAGAGAAGAAAACTAAGGAAATTATTTTTTAAATGTACAATCATAAACAGAGTGTAAAATCTCAGGGTTGTTGGCTACCCTCTTCCTTGCTGGAGGTGGAGATCAACTTCAATTGTGATAGCTTGGAAGGGGCTATGCAACTCCAGCATTTTTGCCAGGAAGCACACAACAACATGTTGGCCCCAGGTGACCCTCATACTGTCTCTCACCTCAGTCTTAAGACAGTTCTCCTCACCACAGAGCGGATAGCAGAACAGCAAATTATATTCCTAAAAATTAGAGAGTAATGGAGAAGATATGGGAATGCAGAGTTACAGCTTTGAAAGATTTCTTCTGCTACACTTCTTCCATGTGGCTTAACCACCTCTTTTCCTTCCCTCTTCTGATCACTTCCTTCCCTGCAGGAAGTGCTGCAGGTCTCTGTGAGACTCCCTTGATCTGCAGCCATTGCTCCAATCCCCCCCACCCACTCTGCTCTCAGCCCACATTAGTACCTTTCACAGTTTGACACCTTCCTGTCAAAGTCTGATACCTTCCTCCTCTTCCCTGACACTTAACAGAAGGGATAAAGCTTTGAGGTGCATAGGTGCCAATCAAACTAGAGGGAAAGGTCTGTCCTGACCCAACCCTGCCCTCCTGCCATCACTCGGCATAGAAGTAAAAGGACTGAGCTGCCAGCTAGCCCAGCACAGACATGGGAATCTGAGCAGCACACTTGACCCAACTTCATTTGTGGTACAGTTGAATAAAAGCCCATGAATTCTGAATTAAAATCTTCCAGACCACTGGTCCAGAGAAGGCACACCAACTGGTGCAGATTTGATGACTTTTTCTCAGGATGCAGATTCCAATTTGCTTATGGGACAGGTGTGAGGGAGCTTCCCAGAGGAATATTTGTCCTGCTGCAGTGCAGCAATAATAAACTTCTAAAATTTCTGTGGTTTCATTCTCAGCCAGAGTTGCATCACCAATATTTAATTCAGAATGCTGAAATCCAATGACCCCAATGAAAAGGGAGTTAGGCATATTCTGGGCACTGCCATCCTCTCTTTCCCACATGCTTCTCCCAGCTATAGGTAATCAGAATAAGGATGAATAAAAACAGACTCTTCCAAGTAGATTTTTCTTAGATGATCAAGGCTATGAAGTCAGTCTGATGTCACCCACAGTCCTATGAGCAGGATCCCAGCAAAAAAGAAAGGAGGAGGGTTGAAACCAGAAGGACCCTTATCCTGGCTAAGAGTCCTGGCATTGATAGCTTGGCTGGACAGGTTAGAATCGAGGAGCTCCATAATCATCTGGCATCCTCTCAATATTGTACCTGAGAAAGAAAGAGGGAAAACCTATGAAGACAACATACTCTGTGTTGCTCTCCTCCCCATGCAGCAACAGGCTTACAGGCAGATGGGACAGCAAAAAGCTTTGTTGCATTTCTATCTGCAGCTCAGATCCCCAGAAAGAAAAATATTACTTCTGAAATGGAAAAGCCTTCATAAGGTTGCTGTTATCCTTCACCTCAAACTCAGAAATTGGGCATCTCAAAAATTCACCATCTCCAGAGAAGGAAAAAAAAATGGTGGTTTTGTAAGATCTGACTTAGGATTTAAGAGCAGACCACCATGGAGAATAAAATTTTGGCCACTCAACTTATGATTCATGGCCACAGTTGAATAAGGCGCAAAGATGTTTTGAAAGAAAAGTCTTCAGAGCCATGTTCTTACTATAGATCAGTTAAGACTGTGATATTTATAGCAATCAACCTCCTCATTTCTGACATACTGCTCTGTGTGCATATTACTAGACTTGTCTCCACTGCTAGCACAACTGCCTCCTCCAGTATCTAACCCATCCCATCTGAAGACTTTGGCCCTTTTCTCTCCACATCCTGACTTCTCTCCTTACCATGCCATCAGACATATCTACCATACTGTGAAACAATTTGGCAGAGGTTCTACGCATGATAAATCTTCTGGGCTGTATATTATGTAGAAGAAATATTAAAACACTGGACATGACAAAAAAGGGTGAGTAAAGTCTTCTTAGTCTAGGCTTTATGAGTGCTTTAGAAGGAACAGAAAACTAATTTAAGCAAACACTTTTGCAGTAGATCACTAGCCCTATTGCATATCAAAAAAAAAGTGAGCCAGTACTTGTAGATACTAGAAAAATCTGTTGCATTGAAATTGCCGCATTAGCATTCTTCTGAATTGGTTTGGTTTTTATCTAAGAAGCAAATGCAGTCTCTTAGCTGAGGGTACACAAAGCTACCACATAAAATATGGAACAGGAATGGTTCTTTTCCTCAAGAACCTGTAGAATGCATTTACATGGTAGTCCTGCTGTCGGTGCTGCTGGTAAGCAAAACTGATCTACGGAAGCACTGGCCTCAAGGACACTAGTGTTCCAGGTAAAAGCAAGTGAACATGTAGACTGCAATAACAGTGGGTCTGCGACCAGTCTCTTCCCAGCAGGAGCTGCACTTCTACTTTTGTGCAAACACTGGGCCCTTTACTGCAACCTGCGCTATAGACAACGCAGGAGAGAAGCACATGGTGACACAGTCCCTGTCAGACAAGGATTCTGCCAGGCAGCATTCCTCCCTGTCAGAGGTCCCTTACCTGTGTCTGGAAATATACATTATAGGCACTCCTGGGATTTTTCGTATTCTCCGCTTGAGCTCTTTATCCACTGTGGCCACAATGTAACATTTGTGCTGCAAAAAAAGAGTTGAGTCAGCTTGGACACCAGCGAGCCCAGACAGGACACAAAGCTGAGCAGAAGCTTCTATTCGGTGAGCTCATTTAAGAGAAGAGGCCTATGAGTCCTTGGCAAGGCATTACTAGGACTTGTACAGAACTCCACAGCAGCCTAGTACCTTCCTCACGCTCATCAAAATAGACTCATAGAAGCATCCAAAGTCTGCCGAGCCTTCCCATCTGACAGCTTTCCCATCCTAAGTGGTCCTTGATGCTGTCATATATGTCAGGAACACTCAGGGAACTATACCTTGCTTGAAACAAAGTTGTGCTAGGGACTGAAACTGCCCCTTAGTGAGATTTTACAGTTATTCTGTAGGAAATTTAAGTCATCAGTACCTAGAAGACTTCAGGAATTTTTACTATGTTAGCACAGTACAGAAAATTTCAGAAAGAAGTACCTGAGTGACCCTCTGTACCAAGCAGTCATCTGCATAGGTTCCTTTGTGCATACATGGCAAGCGTTCAAACCGAGGGTCCTTGGCAATTCTGTGGGGACACGTAAGGCAGCATCACAGCAGTCAGAGCAGAGTGTACAGTAACACAGTAGAGAGGAGCAGCAAGACCCCTTTCTATGATACGCAGTATGTTATTCTCAAAACAAGGGCTGAAGGGATGGAGCAAATGGTACACAACAGTCAAATAAGGAGCAAAGAAAGAATGCAATTTGTCTGGCTAATTATTATAGGTTAAATATCTCTTAGTATTTGTTAGTTGGGTTCGAGATCCCCACAATGTTAGGCTCCTGCCTAACAAAGTCATTTGAAACACGTTATCGGTGTGAGGAACTAGAACTTCTTCTAGTATCTAATCTTTTGTACCATGCATACAGGAACACCTCGCCTCCTCTCTTAAAAGGAATATCAAAGCTGTTGAGGGGATACACGTGGATATTTTACAACACAACAGGACAAAATAAAAAGTAAAGAACAATACACCTGCCTGGTACACCTGGAGAGCATGAACTACATTGGACAAGTTTTGTACAGATCACACAATAACTTGGCTCTAGATTATCTGTATGTGCTACCTACTCCTACAGGAATAACATGAGGTTCCATAAGACTTGGCTCATTTCTTTCTTTATTTTTAGAAATTTCTATAATTTAAAAAATGCATTATATATATTTTGAGAAAGAGAAGGAAGTATTTTTCTGAAAGTCTTAGGGGAAAAAAAGATTTACAGATCAGTATTGTGTACTCAGCATTTAGTTTAAAAAAAAAGAATCTAAAACTTAAGCCATTGTACTGATATCTCTCTCTGATACAGTCAGAGAAACAAAACCAAGTTTGGGACCCTACAACAACCTAACCACCCTCTAGTGCAAGAGCACCATCATGGAAAGTGCTTTTCATTTATTTATATTAAAACGTTAAGTTCTAGAAACAGAGAACACCCTGCACCTACCTTAAAGCCACACGGTACTTCTGTCCTAACTTCTCAATTTCACCCATTACACAATCTGTGATACATGGAATACCTACAAGCAAAAAAAGGCCTGTATTAAAGCCAACCAGTGTTCCTTTACAGACCCTTACAGTACTGTCCACAGAACAGTTAACAATCACGGCATTCTGTAACCTATTACTACAGTTTTAAACTTATGAGAAGGTTGCAAAGTGATAAGGTGTAGAGCCAGAGTGTGACCGTGCCATGGTAAGTTTAGATTTTTAAGTTAAAAATGCTTTACCTTTGTTGACATTAGCATTTAAGGCCGTTGTTTGACTAAATCAAAGACAGTTCCAGGGCCACCACAGCCATGAACAATAAGCTCCATGATTACAGCATATATCAGCATATATATTTTTTCAAGATTTCTGTTACCCTCAGCTATTGATATGAGGCTGATAAAGCACGACACAAGCGCACTGTGCCACCATGTGGTCCAGAAGAAGCTGCAGGTGATGCAGACACTCACACTTGGCATAGAGGCAGTCCATCATTGACTGCACTAGGTCCAGCTTGGCCTTGATGGAGAAGTTGATGAAGTTAGTATCGACGAGGATGTGGTAAGGGGGGCCCAGCTGTGTGTTATACTGGAAGAACAAACAAGAGGGATGCTGGGGACTGCCAGGAAGACAAAGAATTCAAATCAGTTAATTGTAATTAACAACATATCCAATACTACAACTTGCACAGAATGAAGGAAGGGTAATAAGCAGAAACAAGGAGGGCCACAAAAATGATCAGAGGGATGGAATGCCTCTCCTACAAGGACTGGCTGAGAGAGTTGGGGTTGTTCAGCCTGCAGAAAAGAAGGCTCTGATGAGACCTTATTGCGGACCTTCAGTACTTAAAGGGGAACTATAGGAAAGATGGGGGAGCAATCTCTTCAGCAAGGCGTGTTGTGACAGGACATGGGGTAATGGTTTTGAACTAAAGGAGGGCAGATTTAGACTGGATGTAAGGAAAAATTTTAAACTGAGGGTGGTGAAACACTGGCCCAGGTTGCCCAGAGAGGTGGTAGATGCCCCATCCCTGGAAAAATTCGAGGTCAGGTTGGATGGGGCTCTAAGCAACCTGATCTACTTGAAGATGTCCCTGCTCACTGCAGGGGGTTGAACTAGACGACCTCTAAAGGTCCCTTCCAACTCAGGCCAGCTATGATTCTGTGAAACAACTCAAGGCAGCGCGGGAGGATGACCGTCAGGGCTCCTGCCATCTCCTAAGCCCTCTCCCTCGGTTTGGGGCACCGTTTCCTACCCGGACACCTTTGCCGACAAGCGTCCCGGATTGCAGCCCACAGCGCGGCCCGCCGGCCCGCCCCCCGCAACGCTTCAACAGCACTTACACCTCCCGCTCCTTGATGGCGCTCGGGTCCTCCTTCTTCTTCTCAGGGACTTTCGCCCGGTCCTTCGCGTTACTGAAAGGGAACACAGGCACTGCTGGGGGGACAGGACACCGGGAAGGGCGGCCCGCGACGGAGGGGCCTGGGGCTGCGCCGGGACCCCCTCCCGCCCCGAGCGGGACGCGGGGGGGGCCGGCTGCAGGGCCCCGCCGGGGACCGGGCCCAGCCACGGCCACACTCACATGCGCTGGTCCCGGAGACTGATCATCCGCTTCATGACCGCGTACTTGCGCGCCTTCTTCTGCTTCCCCTGCAGAGAGAAGAGCATGCACCCGCGGTGAGGAGCGGGGAAGGGAGAGGGAGAAACAGAGACACTGCCCGCACCCTGCTCACCATGCTGCCGCGGGTACTTCCTGTGCCACCATGACGCGTCACTGTGCCCCGCCCCGCCGGGAGGGCCTGGGGGTGGCGTCACTTCCGATTGCCAGCACCGGGCAGTGGGAGCCCGCGCTCGTCGCGCGCAGGAGCGGGCCCGTCGCCGCCGCCAGAGCTCTCCGTAATGGCACTCCCCGCCCTCTTCCGCGCCTCGAGGAGGGGGTGGAGGGTGGGGGCTCCCGGGGCGAGCGAGTTGTGGCCCGGCCGCTCCCGTGCTCAGGCGTCGCCCCGGGCTGGGGACCCAGTCCGGCCCGGCCCGGCGGCGGGTGGCAGCGGGAGGGACGTGGGTCGGGTGGGTCCGCCGCCGCCCCCGGCAGGCCCGGTGCTGCCGCGGCGGGGGTCCCCGCTCTGTCGGCGGCAGGGGGCTGCCCCGGGGGGCCCGCGGCGGGGCCGGTGGTCCCGGTGCGCTGGAAGGGCGGGCTCTGCCTGCCCCGCGGCAGGGATCGTGGCGGCCCCCGGCGTTCCCGTTCGGTTTAGCCGTGCCCTTTGCGGGGCGCTGCCGGGGGGGGCTCCATGGGCGACGCACCGGGTGGGGTGGGGGCCGGCGCCTGCGGGGCGGCCGCGGGGTCTGGTGGCGCCGCTGTTGCGGGCTGGAGGGTGGTCCGCGGCATCTCGACTGCCATCCTTCCCTCCTCATTCTCTGCGGAGATGGGAGGTCATGGAGGTCGTCTGCCCCCTTTCTTAATCTTTGTTGGGCTGGTGTGGTTTGAAGAATTAATGTAATGCTGGCCTTGCTGCGCTTTAGCTCCTGAACTTCTTTATGAAAAGCAGCGGGTTGTTGATATCTGTAGTTCTTACTGACGGCTGTGACCTGAAGTCCTGGCAAATGAGTGTAAATCTCAGCTGTGCTTTCTGCAGCCACAGTGGTGTCGGCTGACTCAAAGCACCTTTTCTGTACATGTAAGGAAACATTCTCTGAGGTCTTGGACAAGTCCCGGGCACTTGGTTTCTAGCGCCCTGTGCAGGGCAGGGTGAGGGATAGGCCTCCTTGTTGTTATCTTTCACATGCAAACTTACAGGATTAGTGGGAACTTGTAGCTGTTGGTATCTTCCAAATGCAATCAGTTTTATCTGGTGTGCTGGTCAGAAAAAGCAGCTGCCTAGCCAAAGAGGTCCTGCGTTGACAGCGAGTTTCTTCCTGAAGTAAGACTGTGACTGAGGGTCCAACAATGAGGAAGAAAGTTAGACTGAAAGGAGAATTGAGTTCATTAGGGAGACCATGGCTGAGCTTCCCACCTGGGTGATTGTACTGGGCTTAATTGTTGGTTGAGGAGATGCAGTTGCTGGAGCTCCCCTGGTGCTGCTTAGGTGACCTGAGTGGTTTGGGTGAAGGAAATAATCAAGGAGGAAGGGGGCAGTCTGCTCCTCCTGTGGCTGTGTGGGGTGGCAAGTGGCTGGATGTTGTTCTGGCTTGGGAACCAGATCAGCTGTTGAGATGAGGCCCGCATGAAACTTGCCATCTGGCTCACCATATTTGAGGAGGACAGGGGGAGCTCACAGCCCTGGTGATGGTTTGGTTGTGATGAAATGTCCCTAGATTTAGGCAGTTGGCAGAGGTCTCCCATGGTTGGTTTTTTTTCTTCCTGTTGTCGCTATTTTATTTGGCTGGTATGTAAATGTGTATGATAGATTCCAGTCCTGACAGGAGAATGACTGTTTTGTGTGGACTCTGGCCATTGATGTGGCTTTTGTCCTTGAGAGCTGATACTGGAGCCCGCCCAGTGCCTTTTGAGCTGACTCTTCAGACTTCTGTGGGTGTGTTTTAAAGTTACGTTCCCACGAGCATTTCTGTTTGTTGGTTTGTGCATGCTTTACTTAGTGTGAGAAGATACTGTGCCTTTTCACTCAGAGGAGAACTGTCGTCTTGTGTGTGGCAAGAGGCGCACTGGCTGTTGGTGGTGGGCATTAGCGCGCATGGAGCGAGAGGACGTTCTGCTCGGAGATGAAGGGTTCTTTCATCTGGGTTGGATGAAGTAGCATCAACCTGCAGAAAGGCTTTAAACCTATCTTTGTTCTTCATTTTGGAGCTTGTCAGGAGAGAGAAGAAAGGAAGTTAAATTTATCAGCGTACCAAAAAAGCAAGAGGCACAACAGATTTCCTAGGACCTCAGTAAATCAGCTCTGTATAGCCTGGCCCCAGCTGCCTTTGTAGCTGTAGCCACATGAATATGGCATCACTGAAGTATGATTCCTTTTGTATGTGCAGCTACGCTTGTGCTTCCTTCTGGAGCTTTGGCTTGTGTTCTTCTGGCTTCACAGCAACAGTAATACAAATAAAATGCATTCCTGTTACTTGCCTTTCTTTCCTTGCTGACTTGAGAAAAGTAATGGCACTAATATAATTTATTATGATTCCATGCTGCCTATCCAGATGATGTGAGTACTTCTCCTTGAGTCAAACCAAGGTGAAGCTTTCCAAATCTCCATTTTCCCTGCAGATGGCAGGCGATCGTTGCTTGCTCTGTCCTTGGATCAAAATCATGAAGACCTTTAGGACAATTCAGCATTTTTTTTTTTTCCCAGTGGAGCTACAATGGCACCTTATATTGCTGATTTTCAGAATTTGATTCCCAGGTTATTAGCTGGCAGTTTTTAGCACAGATACTGTTCTAATTTAGATCTGCACTCTGATAAGTGAGTGGCAACATATCTTGGATACAAGCTACTTGCAACTAGGTTCTTTACCCTGATGTATCCCAGCTGCAAGAGCATCCTTAAAGCTGCTGGAAGTATGTATGCTAGAGTTGATTGTATGACAGCCACTTCATCTCTGGTGTAGCCACCTGACTTGGTGTCTTGTTTACCACTTCATGTAGAGATAATGAAACAAGTTGCCGTGGTGTTTGAGGGAGATGACTAATTCCCTGTGTCCACCAAGCTCTGAAATTCTGCAACCCAGATCGAGAGACTGAGGCTTCAGTTGACTTAAAATCTCTTGTAGTTGAAATGATGCGTCTTTCTCTTTTTATGCTCTAGAGAGAGGCTGTGAGGCTTGTGGTATGCTTTACAGAAAGGAAGGAGGTCCAGACTGAGGCAGAAATAACTCGGGTAGATGACCCCATGGTGGCAGTTTTGTGTTGATATTTTTTTTGGTGACATGAAGAGACTGGTTCTGTGAGATGCCAGAGGGAGATCTCATACATTCCTAAACATTGATAAGTTTCTGTGAAATTCCTCAGCTGTGTGAGGAAGAGCCATACATCTTCCACAGCCAGGCCAAGCTGGAGCAGAGTTTCAACCAGACATTTGTAGCATAGACAAGTGGGCATTAAGGACCATACGCTTCAATGACGTCTTGGATATGTACTATGAAAGGACTAAAATATCAAGGAAATTGCTAGGTCTGTGATTCTTAATGCACAGAGATGTGAGTTAAGAAACATGAAGCTTCATCTAGGAGGCAAATGAGAACCTGTGCCCTGGGGACGGCAACATTGTTCACTCAGGTAGAGGAAAGAAGAAAATAGCTGAGTGGGTGGGATTTTCCTTGAGATGTGAGGGAGGAAAAGACAGCAAGAGTCTGGCTGCTTCTGCAGCACAATCAGAGAGCTCTGCACAGACTTACCTCTTGGTTTTTGTATGAGGTAGAAAGCTTAGTGGAAATGGCAAAGGCAGCCAGATCTGTATGCTTAATGGAATAGTGGAAAATAGGAGACATCTGAAGAGGAAGGTAGATGAGGGAGGAGTAAGGAGGAAGTGGCAGCTGAGGCGGTGGTATGGCAGGCAGGAGGAGCACATCACTTATATTTGCAGAAGAGGTGGCTCTCTTTACAGACAGCTGTTGTGGTGAGCCTGGGTCTGGTCATATTATTCTCACTCCTTTATGTAATCTGTGTTCTGAATGAGTAGCTACTGACTGTGTGGGCTCTGTGGCTTTTCTTCTGGCATATATCCTGGTCTTTGTGGGCTGCATCAATCCTTGCTGTTAGATTTGTTGGTTTTTGTTGTTTTGTTTTTTTTAAACTCAATCCTGACAGTAAACTGTAATTTAGTGTATAGTGCTGCTGAAACTGAAATGTCTTATGAGGATACTGGTTTCCTGAACACCTAAGCCAGCAGTAGTAAAAAAAATTATATAGTTTGTTTTAGGGCCCAAGAACTTTCAAAGACTTTTTTGTTTTAGGTTTGACTATAAATAGCCCTCTAGATCTGGTCAAAATCAGTTTAAGAATAGTACATGGCATTTTGTGGGGTGTGAAGGCTTGAAGTGATACCTGATCCTTAGCAGTTCTCATGAATAGCACGCAGGTTCTTGGCTGCTCCATGAAATGCATGACCCTGATGAAACCTGTGGAGGCAGGATGTGTTTTGTTCCATCTTGGACCTGCTACTTTCAGGGGGTCATAAAATGAAATGAGATTGTGACAGGTGGAGGTTGAGAATGTGGTGAAGCCTTGCACCTCATCAACTGTGATGCCTTTATAGCACCTCTCCTATGGGTTTGATGTCTAGTGGTACTCTCACATCTTACACCTCTCACATGTTTCTACATGTGAGATTGGTCCACACCAATGGAAGAATCTAATTTTCTCTCTCCTTTTCTTCCTTTTCCAGGGAAGCTAGCAAACAACAGGCTACAGGGACCACCACTGCAAGACAACCCGTTTCAACAAAGGGGACGAATTTGCTGTGCTCAGGTCCTCACCTTTCAGCAGTGATTCTATGATGCAAGTTCCAGGAGTTTCTCTTTCTTTAATAATCTTCTCTATGGCCTCTTCTCGCTGACATTTGCCCCAGTGTTGGGCACAAAGAGGAAGGATGCTGAAGAATGGGTACCCACCTTTTGGCTTTTAGAACATGGGCACTTGTGTAAAGGTATGTGATTGCTCTTTAGTTGGAGGGATGGAATACCTGTAGAGGCCAGCGAAGGGGATTTGCTGGGCTGGAAAATCATGGCTATTGCTGGGGGAAAATGTCTCATTTAAGCTTTCTGCCTGCTGATGTTCGTTGCTGCTGCTGTGGAGATGACTGACAGGTAACTCTCCTTTTGTGTTTGTTTAAAAAAAAAACACCACCAACAACAAAAAAAACAAAGCAAAAAGTATGCACAATGTAACTTCTCACTAACTGAATGGTGACACGGTGAGCTATATTGTATGCATTAGTGTATGCCAAATTGTTTGTCTAATTGTCACACGTGTTCCTTGCTGCTGCTCTTGTTCCATCTGTCAGCTGTGTCTTGTCAACCAAACTGCATGTTGTTGTTCTGGATGTGGTCTTTTTACTACATGTTTGTTGAGCACTCCCCTCAGTGAGAACTTGATTCTAGATTGGTGTCTCTAAAAATTGCTGTAATCTTAATAGCGTACAAAAACAAAGGTTTAGCTTGTGTGTTGATCAGCGAGAGTTTCAGGGGAGAGGCTCCACTTTACAGAGTGAGTAGGAAAATACAGATAGACTGTTTTCCAGTTGCATTCAGAAAATGGATTCAGCTGTACCGTAGAAAGATTTTGTTTGTTCTGAACAAATGGGGATTGTCTTGTCCACAACCCTGTTATTCCATGGCTTTTTCTTCCAAGGTTGCTGGTTGAGGGTCAGCTTGTGTCCATTTTGGTGGTGGCTCTGTGATGTGCTTTCATGGTGGACTAGAAGTTAACCTTGTGACTTGCAGAAGCAAGTAGGTGTGAGAGTTTAGATGAGTGGCTTTTGGCCGCTGCTGTCGAAGTTGGTGATCCTGCAAAATGTAGCTGCTCCTTGCAGTACCCAGAGCCTGCTGTCACTTGTTTCTGAGGATAATATGTTGTCCCTCTTTTACATCTTGAATCTGAATGTGAATCTGTGATGGAGGGAGAACTGTTCCTTGTAGCATGCTGTGCTGTTTACGTATTTCACAGTTTAATGGAATGATGCTTTAGGGATGTCTTTGGAGATGAAGACAGATGATTGATAGGTATTTGAGCAATCATAGATTACATTTAGGCCAGTGTGTATGAGGAAGAGTCATTGGACTGGACTTGGCCTATTTTGTGTTCTAGATGCAGCTGTGATCCTTGGCTGTGTGTCTCACCGAAGGGACCTGATGTTTTACATTATTGGTAAGTGAAGGAGAGGCTGCCACTGTATTTTTTGACCTTTCCATAGGCTTTAGAAGGGTTTCCTGAAAGCTTCTGCTTTCATGTTAGTTTAGAGTCTACCTAACAAACATGAAGTTACTGTCAGCCCACACTGTGCCACCTGGCAAACTTGCCTCTCCACCATTCTTCTTGTTCCTAAAGTCCTTCCACTGACTTCATTCCTAAGCCATCCCCTTTTTCTTTCAAGGACTAGTGCAGGGTTGTTGCCTTTGTGATGCTTCTTAATCTAGTCTTAATGTGATGTGCAGGGGTTGTGTGGTTATATGACTGTTTCCCTTAAAGGAATCTCTGTAGCTCTAATTTGCACCTCAAACGGAATTCCATGCTTCTGTTGGGATGTCTGCTAGTCATACCTGACACTCTGTACCACCTTTACCTATTTCCTCTGTTTGCAGTCATTTGCAGAGTTTTAAGAGACTTGTTATTCTCTAACCTTACTTGTAGCAGAACACAAACCATAAATGTTCGCACAACAGCTTCTGCCTTCACCACCTAATTTGCAGTTGAGTAGAATGTCATTAATAAAAGGCATCTTGGGCTGATGCAGAGGAGATTTTGATGCCTGACTCAGCCGTGCTGCTGCAACTACCTTTTGTTCTCTCCTTGCTGCAGGTGGGATCACAGTGTCTGTGGTAGCTTTCTTCTTCACCATTAAGTTCCTCTTTGAACTTGCCGCACGTATAGTCAGCTTCCTTCAGCATGAGGACCGGGAACGCCGAGGGGAGCGAACTATTTATGACTACGTGCGAGGCAACTACCTGGATCCCCGGTCCTGCAAAATCTCCTGGGATTGGAAGGACCCCTATGAGGTGGGCCATAGCATGGCCTTCCGAGTGCATGTAAGGGAATATTTCTGTTTCCATGCAGCTTTGGGGCAGGAACAGAGGTCTGAGTTAGGGATGGGCTCTTCAGATGTTTTTTGTTGGGGCCAAGCTGGATGTAACTTAGGTGTAGGAAAGCTATCTGTTTATGTCTTCTGCCCTATGTAACTCTGTTGCAGAACTCTGTAAGTGCATATCTGAGGTTTTCACTCTTAAAATCTTACCTCCCTCTCTTTAGAATCCTCTGCAGAGCCAGAGGAGACCAGGCTTGTCCTATCTACTGCTTCCTTTACTGGGAAGTGAGTGGACTGAGCCTTGCCTTCACCGGACTTGGTGCTGTCTTTTGGTTGTGCATCTGAAGTTGAGGGTGTGGGAGTGGGCATTTTACCCACCCAAGAGCTGGAAAGCTTCATGGCTGCACCCCATTCCTCCAAATTGAGTGTTACTCGCTCTGACTTGAAAAAGCCTGCCAAAGACTCTTGTTTCCCTCTGATCCCAAAAGGCAAAGTCTAGGGGAATGAGACAAGTATACAGATAAGATGGGTGAGGGGCCTAAACACTGAGAGTTTGGAGCTATGTGGAAAAAGTTTGAACAGGTTTTGCTAGGCCATGTGCCTACCTTCCCCACCCAGAACGGTATCAAAATAAGAATAAAGGTTCAGCTAGGTTGCCAACCCATCCGTCTCAGGAAGGTGAGGAAAACCCTTCTGCTTGAGGGTGACCGAGGAGTTCTAACTCTGGGGTAGGCAGTGAAAAAGGGCTGAGGGGAAAGGGACATGTTCTGTTCCTGCTTTTAAATTTATTCCCTTCATCGTACTGATTCTCTCTCATGGCAGCTCCAGCAATGTGCCCGCTTGTCTCCCATTTGCTTAGCCCTTTATTCATCAGCAGTAGCTGTTTCATGCACTGGTTTCTCCGACAGTCATGATATGTACTACTTCAGGCCCCACACCCTCCTTTATTTAGAAACAGGGAATAATCGTAACCTTCTGATGACTTCAAGCTGATTGCAGATGAAAGGCAGGGTCTGGCCCACAAGCTGCTGGCTCTTCAAGAGCCATGCACGTAGAGTTTCAAGGTGTAATTCTTTCCTTGTAAGGAAGTACCAGTTGAGGTATGTTACCTTTTGAAATTGTCCGGCAGATCACTTCTGTGATTGAGCTGCCTGTGATTTTATCTAACACGTTTTCATGCTGATGCTTCTTATTAATACAGACTGGGTCAGCTCCTTAGGTCAGCATCTTCTCCACACTGGTTTTCTATAACAAATTGGGGAGGACTTTTCCAGAGCTTAGCAGTACGAATGGACAAGATCTGCCTTTTTTTCTCTGAAAGGATGTAACTTTGCTTTTTTTCCTTTTGGTAGTGGGTTCTCTTGGCTTCTGTTCCGATACCGCACTAACAGTGCAGAGAAGAAATGCCTAGAGGCATGTTCTCCACAGGGCACTCTTTTGAACCCCAGCACAAAAGAGAATGAAGTTGTTCAATGCCCACTTGTGGCCTGTTCACTTGGGAGGACACAGCCTGTATGACAGAGCTGGCTATTAACTTTTTTTCCTTCGTTGAGCTGGGGTTCTTGCCCTGGTTTCCCCAGGACGACTTGCTTTCTCTTCCTCTGTGCACTGCATATTTTTTGCTGATCTGGACTTCTCTGTTTCCAATGCAGTTATTCTATAAAAATGGGCAACCCTTCCCTGCTCACCGGCCTGTGGGGCTGCGAGTTCACATCTGCCACGTGGAGCTAGCAATTGATATTCCTGTAACCCAGGAAGTTCTTCAGGAGCCTAATTCCAATGTGGTGAAAGTGGCCTTCACTGTACGCAGGGCTGGGAGATATGAGATCGCTGTAAAGCTCGGTGGCTTGAATGTGGCCTACAGCCCTTACTACAAGATGTTCCAGCCAGGTAAGGTCTAAGTGGCCCTATAATGATTCAAAGTAGATTTGGAGGTATCAGAGGCAGTTAGGTAAATGTGTTTCCAGCTAAAGTAGGTGGGTGACAGGGAAAGGGTCACCATTTTCCTCTTGCTGTGTGTAGATCCCAGTAATAGGCCCAAGATTAAAACATACTTGTGACTACCAGTATGTGGCAAAATGGAAACTGCCTTACAGAATAAGCCATTATTCTCTATACAGAATAAGCCTTTATGTTCTCTATTCTGTAGCAAATTCTTCATGATCCATCTAATAGTCAGAGAATAGCTTTTGTGGAAGTATTGAGTTATTTGTATCCGAATTGGAAACGCTGTCATGCTTTGACTCTTTTCCTCTTTTGAATATCCTATTCTATTCCTTTAAGCTCCTGGAGCAGTTTCTACATTTGATTACACGCTTCTTTAAAAACATTTCCTTTTTATCCATTTTAAATGTTTCCTATACTTTTGTTTTTTGACCCAATCCATACCTTTTCTATTTCATGTACATATTCATTAAAAGTACCAACTTGTCAGCCAACTTGTGCTTTGTATCTGCAGTGGGAGCAAGTTCATGAAGGTTAAAAAGGGAGGAAAGAGCTTTCTGTAGAGGGCTAGTAACTGGGTTTGCTTTATCAGTATTAAGTTTCTGACCCAAGGTAAACCCTGTGCACCACACCATGTATTTCAGGGCTCAGCTGTTTTGTTTTTTGAATGTAAAGGATAGAATGGGTTTAGATTTGATCCATTTTCAAGGGTGTTGTGCCCCAACTTGCTTTTCCTTTGCTCTTTGTAGCTTCACCTTGGAATTTGTTTGACTCTAAACTGTTGTTGTCTGCTTCAGGGATGGTGGTTCCCTCCAAAACCAAAATTGTCTGCCATTTTTCTACTCTGGTGCTGACCTGTGGGCAGCAGCACACTCTGCAGATAGTTCCCAGGGATGAGTATGACAATCCTACCAGCAATTCTGTGTCCCTGATAGATGAGCACAATTACAGCCTTTCCATCCATGAGGTGAGTGCAACCACATTCTTTGCTTCTTGACTTCAGGTGATTTAGAAAGCCCCCTTTATTAATTTGTTTTCTGTTTAGCTGGGTCCTCAAGAAGAAGAAAGCTCTGATGTTGTGTTTGAGAAGTCTGTGGTGTCCAACCGGCAGACTTGCGAAGTGTTCTTCCGACTCACCTTGCACTGTAGGGGGTGTTTCCATGCCTGCATCTCGTACCAGAACCAGCCCATAAGCAATGGTGATTTTGACATCATTGTTCTAAGTGGTGAGTCAAGAGCTACTCAGTATTCATTCTTCAGGTGTCCTCTTACAAGATGCTTTGTACACTCAGTGTGCACACGCAGCGTAGCAGAGCTAAATGTGGCTTCCCAGCAGACTAGCCAGCCTTAATTGCTCAAGGAATGCCTATTTATTTAAAAATGCGAAGGTAAATTAATTTGCTGCTGCTAAGGGAGATCTCTAAAGGCTAATACTCTTTGTTCCATCAGCAGATAAAAGCAGGTGTGTTTTCACCTATCTGAGGAGATTTACCTCTGAAATTAGACAATTTTTATTGCTTGCTAGTACTTGGCATCTGAGCCATACCATAAATAACCCAGTCATGTATTGTATGTTAAGCCATATGGACAAAGAATACAGCGTGTAACCTATGTGCTTTTTTACAATTTTATAATTCCTGGTTTCTTCAGGAGTGAGCCAGTCTGCAATGTGGCTGTCATGTGGCTATGCCCTCAGGCTGGTGCTCTGAGACAGAGGTTCTGTATGCCTTTGGTTTGTTTTTTTTCTTTTTTCATGAACAGGTCACTGAAGCCAGGACAGACAAACTGCTGTCTTGAAATCTTTTCATCCCAATCCTGGGTTCTCTTTATCAGAGTTTCACTTGACCAGGTTCTCCTTTGGTTGCGTAGCCTTTTCTTTAAAATCATAGTAACTAATTTGGTGGTGGTCTGTGGATTCTTTACATTTTGATTCTGGTCTCCATTAAGATTTACAAAACTCTTTTATATCTCTTTCCCTCAGAGAACGAAAAGAACATTGTAGAACGCAATGTGTCCACCTCAGGTGTCAGTATTTACTTTGAAGCCTACCTTTACGATGCTCCTAGTTATACCAACACTCAGTTGCAACTTCCACCGATGCACCTGAGCTCCTCCCAGCGCCGTCCTTCCACTGCAACTGAGGATGAAGATGAAGATTCTCCCTCTGACAGCCAAACCCCTGAGAAAGTGAAGAAACCTAAAAAAGTGTACTGCTATGTATCACCTAAGGTAGGTATCACAAAGTCATGACTCTTGAGTGCATGTTTAAAGTACACTGCAACTGAAGAGCTTCCTTGTGCCCTGTATCTTAGCTCCAGATTTAGGTGCCTCAAATTTGGTTAAGAAAAGGTTTGCCTAAGGCTAGACAGCAAATGTGGAGCTCATGACTAAGAATAACATTAAAATGCTCCTTGAAGTTTTAGGACTTGTGTCTAGGTCTCATCCAAAGCTTACTGGGAATTTTCTCACTGATTGTTAACTAGATATTCTGTCTGCCTTTTCTTTGCTCTGGTCAGATCAGACCTGCAATTCCCTTTCTCAGTTTCCGATACCTGTAGATCGGAACTTGGAGGAACATGTTTCTCAGATTTTTTGGTTTTGTCCTGGTTCTTGAATGTTTCAGGGGAAAGAAAAGGGAGGAAAAATGGTCAGAGGGCAAAGTGTAAATGTGTAAGTAGAAGAAACAGGACTCAAGGAAGTAAAAAACTGAGGATTCTCTTATAGTAAGATTACGTTAACAGAAGCCATTACCCCTTATTACTGCATTCAGGGAAACTAGAAAGAAAATTCCACTAAATCTACTAATAAATTTAAATTCACTTTGGCAATATCCAACTGAGGGTGTTAAGACAGCTGGCTGACATTGTTGCGAGGCCATTTTCCATAATCTTTGAGAAGTTGTGGAGATCAGGGGATGTCCCAGAAGACTGGAAGAAGGCTAATGTCACTCCCTCTACAAGAAGGGCTTAAAGGAGGATCCAGGAAATTGCAGGCCCATCAGTCTTACTTCAGTACCTGGGAATGTTATGGAATTAATTCTTCTGGGGGCTATCACAAGTCAAATGAGGCATGTGATTGGGAAAAGCCAGCATGGATTTACCAGGGGCAGATCGTGCTTAACAAGCTTGATCACCTTCTGCGACAAAGTAACCTGCTTGGCTGATGTGGGTGTGCAGTGGACATTGTCTACCTGGATTTCTCCAAGGCTTTTGATAGTTTCCCACAGCTTCCTCCTAGAGAAACTGATGCATTGTGGTCTAGAGAAGTGGTCTGCGTGGTGGGTGGGGAACTGGCTGACAGGCTGCACCCGGAGAGTGGGGGTAGATAGGTCCTTTTCAAACTGGCAACCTGTCACAAGTGGGGTCCTGTAGGGATCAATGTTGGACCCAACACTGTTTAATATCTCCATAAGTGATCTGGACAATGGGATCAAGTGTACCCTGATGAATTTGCCGATGATACAAAACCAAATGGGGAAGTGGACACTTTGGAAGTGAGAGCCACCCTGCAGGAAGACCTGGATAGGCTGGAAGAGTCGGCTAACAAGAACCTTAGGAAGTTCAACAAAGAGAGATGTAAGATCTTGCACCTAGGAAAACGTAATCCAGGAGTGCGGCACAGGCTGGGATCTACCCTGCTGGGGAGCAGCGCTGTGGAAAGGGACCTGGGGATTCTGGTAGACAACAAGCTCAGTACGAGTGAACTGTGCTGCTGTGGCAAAAAAAAGCATCAGAGTGCTGGGCTGCATCAACAGCAGAGATAAGGAAGTCATCATCCCACTTCACTGAGTGCTTGTCAGGCCACACCTAGAATACTGAGTTCAGTTTTGGTCCCCACTATGCAAAAAAGATATGGGTCACAAAGATGATCAAAGGACTGGGAAGCCTGCCATATGAGGAAAAGCTGAGAGAACTGAGAAAAGGTGGCTTAAGGGAGACCTGATCACCATGTTCCAGTATTTAAAGGGTGGCTACAAAGAAGATGGAGACTCCTGTTTTACAAGGATTCACATGGGAAAAATGAGGGGTAGTAGGTACAAGTTGCTCCTGGGGAAATTCTGATTGGACGCAAGAGGGAAATTTTTCACACTGAGAACAGTCAACCATTGGAATAATCTCCTCAGGGAAGTGGTGGATTCCCCAACATTGGACACTTAAGATTCGGCTGAACAGGATGCTGGGCCATCTTGTCTAGACTGCTTTTGCTGAGAAAGGTTGGACTGGATGATCCTTGAGGTCCCTTCCAGCCTGGTATTCTACAATTCTCTGATTAATCTCTATCAGTCTGAATGCATTCTGGAAAACGCAGTGATAAACATCAAAGACTAATCCAGGAATTGGTTTCCTGACAAAGAGAGAAAGGGTTGTAGAACAGTTACAGGATGGAGGGTGTTGCTAGAGATTTCTAAATCTGTGCTGCATGCAGCTCTAAGAGCTGACTTTGGGAATGAGTGCTGGGTCCTTGTGAGCTCAGCATCCTTTCATCCTTGGGGTTTCGTTCTGGACTTCTGTACCCTTTTCTATTGCATTACCTGGTAAAGGAGATCGCCGGAAGTGGGTACTGTTGCAGGTTCCCTTTAGGTGCCAAAGATACTAATGCAATTCCAATGCTTGCATAATTGTATCCCTAGATATCTCTATATATACCTAGAGCATCTGTCCTGTACACTAGATAACTGTTACTATTTTGTTATTTCTTTAAGGGGTTGCTGTTGCTGTTTGATTTGTTTCTGTAGAAATGCTGCTTGTCATTTTTTCCAGTCATTGCAGCTAGAACAGCCTTGTGCGGGAAATGGCTTTGTGTTTTGTCTAAAGATGCTAAAATTTCATCTTAGCTTGCTCTCCAGAAGTCAACAGTTCCAGTTAGTTGTTGATTGTTCTGGCAGAAATAGACTGAGAAGAGATGTCTGCGTGTCTCCTGAATTTAACAATTTCAAGTGCTTTTTAACAGTTGTTTGAATGGTTGTGAAAATTAGGGAGTAATAGCAATAGTTCTGGTAGGCAGTGTGACTTTTTCTGAAATCTTTTTGCCAGTGCATTACATTCTTGTCCTGAATTCAGCCTCTCAAACGTGCTTAACGTTACCTTCCAGTTAGACTGGTGACGTTCTACTGAACACAATGGCTTACTGCTGTAAAATCTGTCATGCTGGTATCCCATATGCATTGTGAATGCATGCAGTAAAAGCTTACTGATGAGCTGCTTACAGTTCTGTAGAGCTTATGTATTGTGCCGGAGGAGGATGTCACCAAAAATTGCAGAAACGTGTCCCTGGGTTTGGAGGGAGGACTGGCCCTATGGATCTGTCTTGTGCCTTGTGTTTCGGGGACAACCCTTAACAGATGTGTGACCTTTAACATTTTGTTTTCTTTGTGGTTACTCAGCAATTCTCAGTGAAAGAATTCTACCTGAAGATCATTCCATGGCGCCTTTTCACCTTTAGAGTATGTCCTGGCACAAAGGTGAGCCTCTTTCCATGTAGCTGTCACTGCACCTCCATGTTATTAGCTTGTGGTCCTTGCGAATGACAGTCTGATTTTTGCTTTTGGAGAGAAGGGCTGCCACCCACAGAGCAACATCTCGTTGCTTAAAATTCAGACTTCAGAATTCCCTCTTGGTGTCTAAATTCTGCTAATATTTATGAATAGGAGCCAGTTGCATCACTCCTTCCAGCCTTTGTCCCAATCCTAGGCAAAAATCTTGATTTCTTTGGCATTTCATTTGTTTATTTTCCTCATAACCTTGCTACAATGCTGTGACTGTATCCACTGAAGCCCCTAGGCTAGCGTGTGAGGTTTGAAGCAGCTTCCTAACTGGAGTCTGGATGCTTGAAATAGTGTTCCTGTTAACTGCATCTGCATGGGTGAGCAGCGAAAGTCTTAGAGTGCAAGTGGTGTTGCTCTGTCTACTGAACATGCTGTGCCTTCTGCATGATGGGTTTACCCTTTCTTGCATCTTTTTGCTGCTAGTTTTCATACCTTGGTCCTGACCCTGTGCACAAATTACTGACACTGGTGGTGGATGATGGGATCCAACCCCCTGTGGAGCTCAGCTGCAAGGAGAGGAACATCTTGGCAGCCACTTTCATTCGCTCTCTACATAAAAACATAGGTAAAGGGGTAGTGAGGTGGGTACACTTGTCAGGAAGTTAGCACTTCAGTCTGCGAGTTTCCCTTGGGAAAGAAGATTGTCAGCACTGAATGACCTCTGATGAGAATTCTCATTCCTGGAGTCTCATGTTCTGTTCCTGTTGGTGCTTCCAATGAATGTATTTCATTGTGCTAGCTGTTCCTTTTCAGTTTGGCTTTTCTGCCAGGCTCTTTGAAAGTGCACCTGTGAGTATCTGAATGTTAGCAAGACTAACTGCAGTCTGCCTTTAGAGCTCTGTTTCCAAACTTTGCTGTATAAACTCATCCTTGGGCTGTATAACAGCACAGGTCAACTTGTCTTAGGAATGCTTTCTAGACGTTTGAGGTATTGGCAGCTCAGACCTGACTGAAACCGTCACTATTCTCAGGAGGCTCAGAGACCTTCCAGGACAAAGTGAACTTCTTTCAGCGAGAGCTACGTCAGGTGCATATGAAAAGACCTCATTCAAAGGTCACACTGAAGGTCAGCCGCCACTGTCTGCTGGAGTCGGTGAGTGTGCAGGTCACTTCACTTAAGCCTAATGCTTCCTCCATCCTTTTTCTTCTGCTCAGTGCCTAAAGAAATCCAAACTGGCATGTGCTAGAGCAACCACACTAAAAATTATTAGTCCTGTTTCAAGACACATGCCAGCAGACAGCTTGAGATGGGAAAAAGTGGAGGAAAAAAAAAATTCTCAAGGTAGTTCCTCTGTGTTCGGTTTTGATATTGTGTGGAATGCTGTGTTCCTTCTTTCCAGTCAGTAAGATCAATTTCTTAAGTAACTGGGAAACTTCACCTCTGATAAATGTTTAAGGAACTCATCACAGAGTAAATCAAGCCATGTGAGATGTTTAGGGTAAATGCATGCATAGCCTGTAAAAGCAGGAAATCTGCTGGTGCTGTTCTGTCCCCACTTCACATTGGAGCCTGAGGCCCGGAGAGAGACTCTCTACCTGGACCAGATTTGGGAGCAGAACCTAGAGCTCTTGAATCTTTACCTACTGTTTTTTCTGGTACAGAGCTATTTAGTGAGATAAGCTGTCGAGTCAGGTGTTACTGAGCTGCGTGCATGAAACTCTTGCATTGACAGGCTTCTAGTAGTGGTTCAGCGTGATGACAAAATATTCGGTAGGTAGGAATTCAGTTCCTTGAATTAAGCCTTCACCGATGCTGACCTGAACTGATGTGTTTCTGAAATTGAACGCAAGAAAGAGTAATTCGTATAATACAGTTCTTAAACAGTATTTAGAATGTCCGTTATGCAGGGCAGGCAGTTATCCTGACTTATTCTTTCCACATGTGTCTCACAACAGCAATGTTATAAAGATGGAAAAAAATATTTCTGGGGAAAGCAGGAGGGGCTGGGATTTCCCTTGATTTACACTCATCAAATCTGTGTTTTGGAATATTTTCTGCAGTGTTTATAAGATTGTGTTTCAGTTAATAGCTTGCTACAAAATGACTTCACTTCTAAAGAGTATTTCCATGACTACTTTTTCCCACTATTTTGGAAATTCCTGCACTGTCATGACCACTGGTGTTACAGCCTAGTAAGACAAAATACAGTGCCATAATAATAATAATAATTGTAACCTTTAGTGTCCAAGGTTGATGGGCACAGTGGATGTGACCAATGTGTTTAGCCCAGAGGTGTAACTAGCATGATGCTTTAACCTATTTGTAGATAAGCTAAGGCAAAGCTACCTGTTTGACTGAGGACTGCTGTGCAGATTTTTAAACTTTCTTTAATCGAATCCAGAATTGGGACACAGGAAGTTCTAGACACTTGAAGTATTTTGTTACTTTTTTGCATCGTGACTTGCTTTAAGTATGAACTCAGTAAACCCTTCAAGCTATTTTCTAATGCTCTCTGAAACGTTCCTTTTTAAAATCTAACTCGTGGGCTGACAGTGCTTTACAGAAATTGCTCCTTCCCACAGGCAGTTTAATACTTTAAACAATACTGTACTCAACCTTGAGAGGGTTACATCTGTGCTGTGCTAAGACCTCATGCTGGTTTTAAGATGAGCTGTATTTACGTGGATAATGTGCCTTATAATAGAAAATGAGGAATTGGTTCTTTGGCTTTGGACAAATAAGAATTAGACCTTAGGAATTCCTAATTCTTAGTTTTATACTTTAGAGTACTAGACTGTTTGGGGTTTTTTTGTTGCTTAAATTGCCCATCCACATGTGCGGAATTGCGTATTGGTTACTGGGTGCCAAGCAGTAACAGCTGCTGCTATTTTCCTTTTTTTTTTTCAGTCTTTTAAAGCCACACGAAATTTTTCTGTTTCTGACTGGAGCAAAAACTTTGAAGTGATTTTTCAGGATGAAGAAGGTGAGTAATCCTCTGAATACATTTGAAGAGGAAGTGGAAGGAATGATGATGGAGTAGTTTTAGTCTGAAATTCTGCTGTCTTGTATGTCTATCATTTCTGGCTTTACAGCCCTTTCACTTTTTCACAGATGTTAGTGAATTATCCTGCTGGTGCTATTCTATCCCTACTTTACGTAGGGACCTGAGGCCCAAATAAGAAATATTAGGACTAGGTTTGGGAGCAGAATGTAGAGTTCTGGAATTCCTGCCTACTGCTTTTTCACTATGGAGCTGTTCACTGCAATGAGCTCCCGTGACAGGTAATACTGAGCAGCATGCATGAAGCTCTTGAACTGATGACCTATGGATGACCAAGCTTGTTTTGTCTTGTAGCGCTGGACTGGGGAGGTCCACGCAGAGAGTGGTTTGAGCTCATCTGTAAGGCGTTATTTGATACCACCAGTCAACTCTTTACCCGCTTTAGTGATAACAACCAGGCCTTGGTGAGTCTGCAGTTCCTATACTAAATGCACAGAACTGTGTGCATTGGCATGCTGCTGATTAAATAACGCTGCTGCTAAATTCATTAAGTGGTGTGCAACCTTTATTCTTTAACCCTGTCATTCTTTAGCTTGCCTGCACAGTCCCTTCCAGTGCCTTTCTCAAAGCTTTGCTTAATGGTCTTAACCCACTGAAGTGTCAAAGAACTGTCAGATGAACAGCAGGGGGTGGCCAGTCAGCAGGGAAGGCTGGATTTCTGGGCAAGAGGAGGTGGCATCAGAGTGTCTGGAGGTTTTGTTGGGTCTGAATGTTTCAGGATCCATTTCTGCTCTCATACAGTTTCTGGCCTGTGCATGTGAAACATTTTGTGTTCTTCCTAGGCAAGCTCAGACCTTTTTATTTCTATTGCTTGGCTTTGTGGATATTACACTAAAGCTCCTGGGGCAGCCGGAGTGATGCAGTGACTTGAACTGGTCTCATACTGGCTATTTGTGCTAGTCTTGTCTGGTACTTGGATATTTCATTTTGCTTCCTCTTCGCAGGTGCATCCAAATCCAGGGCGTCCCACATATTTACGACTCAAACTGTATGAATTTGCAGGCCGCCTAGTAGGAAAGTGTCTGTATGAATCATCTCTGGGAGGTGCTTACAAACAACTGGTTCGAGCTCGCTTTACCCGATCCTTCCTGGCTCAGATCATAGGACTTCGTATGCATTACAAGGTAAAGCTTCCCAGCCTTGTCTGAAGCCTGTATTGGTCTGGGGAGAGGTTGAACATTGATGTAGTAGAAGCAGATCCAGAGTCCTGGTTAATAATGTGTGGTGTTTTGTTTCTTCCCTCTGTGTCCCTGCCGCCTTTTTCTTTCACCAGTACTTTGAAACAGATGACCCAGAATTCTATAAATCCAAAGTTTGTTTCATACTGAACAACGATGTGAGTGAGATGGATCTGGTCTTTGCTGAAGAGAAGTACAGCAAAACTGGACAACTGGAGAAGGTGAGGGAGGCAGTTCCTGAAGGTGGGACAGTTTAACCCCTTCTGCCTGTAGCAGGGGAGGCTGAGAACTCTATGTGCCCCAGAAAATTGAGATTACTCTGGGCAGTAGCTCCTTGCTTGTGTTTATTCTGGTTGGGAGTACAGGTCTGGGGAATGCTGCTGGTCACACTCAACATCAAGTGTTCTCCTGTTTCCAGGTGGTGGAACTGGTGACAGGAGGGGCTCAAGTACCAGTGACCAATGAGAACAAAATCTTGTATCTAAATCTGCTTGCGCAGTACAGGCTGGCCAATCAGGTTAGGGAGGAGGTGGATCACTTCCTGAAAGGTAACATGATGTCTACTCCCCGCTCCCTTCTGCCTTCATGTCCCAGGGTATGATAGCACTTGCTGCTCTTCTCTTCCAGGTCTTAACGAGTTAGTTCCTGAGAATCTCCTGGCTATTTTTGATGAGAATGAGCTTGAGGTAATTGCTGCCTCCCTAAGTGTTGCTATCCTTACTTCCCCTCCTCTCTGACAAGTGCTTTCTGGATCTCGAATAAAGCCAAAGCGTTTATTTTAAACATCTGTAATTTGCACAGCAGCTGGTGCCTTGTTTCCTGACCTCCTGACTTTCTGACTGCAGCCTTTTGCCTTTCAGTTGCTGATGTGCGGTACTGGAGATATCAGTGTCTGTGACTTCAAGGCACATGCTGTAGTGGTAGGAGGATCTTGGCACTTCCGTGAGAAGGTAAGTGAAAGGGGTTCTCCCTCCTGCTTTCTGAAACCAGTTATCCCAACTACAGCAGAAGACAACTTGTACTGGGAACAGATTTCTTGGTTGGAAGTGAGGCTTCCAGAAGGACAAACTGCAAGATTCAGGGGTCTCGAGTAGGACTGCATGCATTATGAAATAATGTTTCCCCTAGTAATATCCTTCAGCCTGGCTGACTAGAGATGTTTGATCGGTTACTAGCAGGAAAAAATCAGCATCAGTGGTAGTCTTAACAAAATCCAACAAAGCACTAATTAAGAACAATTCAGCAGGGAATCAGGAGGAATTGGTGGGAATTATTGCTACTGAAGACATTCATGGTGATGTACTTCTCTCTAAGGGATGCTTGAAGATCATGACTGCAGCCCACATGGAGCGTTTGGAATTCAGTGCTGTGGTAAAGGCTACTGATGTAGTAGCCTAATTTTGTACCCTGTAATTGTTCCCATCCCTCCCTGCCTTTCCCAGTGGGAGCAGTATGGGAACGGTAGCAGCTTAATTTAGAAAAATAGTGGAAGCTGCCAAAACACCCAAGATGAAAAGAGATTGGGAGCACAAGCTTCAAGCTGTGAACACTGGGATGGTTCCACCTTCCTGCAAAAGTACCAGAGGATGTGAAAAAGCAAGAGACTAGCATAGTGCAAGAAGCAAATGAGCTTCTGCATTGTAATCCTACCTCATTTCCTATGCAGGTATTTCTAAAAATAAAATCTCTGTGGCGAGAGCAGAAGCCTTTCTGCTTTAAAGGAAGGGACTGGTGGGAGGTAATAGCGTGGGACATCTCTTAACTGATAAGAAGAAACTATGTAATACTTGCCTCTATGTGTCACCCTGGTAAAACAAAAGACATTCTGACTATTAGTAGAGCACTACTTGCAAGGTGGTCTTGCAACTGCTTATTTGATTTGCTTGGCTGCCCCGGCTTTACCTATCCTGTTTCCTAACAGGTCATGAGGTGGTTTTGGACCGTGGTTTCCAGCTTCACGCAGGAAGAGCTCGCCAGGCTCTTGCAGTTCACAACTGGTTCCTCTCAGTTGCCCCCAGGAGGGTTTGCTGCACTCTGTCCATCTTTCCAGATCATTGCAGCTCCAACTCACAGTACTTTGCCGACAGCCCACACTTGGCAAGTATCCTGGGGTGGCAGGACTTTCTGCATTGTGCTTTTGGGAATGACACCAGCTAGTTGTGGTGGGCAAGCAGAGTTTAACATGTAATGTATGTAATGCTCATGTCAACCCATCTAAGAGCAGCTGATGGGGATGGTCCCCTCTCAGATCTAGTCTGAATGGAATTTTTCTTTTGTTTTACAGTTTTAACCAGCTGTGCCTCCCTACTTATGACTCCTATGAAGAAGTGCACAAGATGCTGCAGCTAGCTATCAGCGAGGGTTGTGAGGGCTTTGGCATGCTGTGATTTTCCCCGTTCCAGGAGATGACTTAGCCTCCTGGCTCTTTGTGGCAAGACCCAGGTTCAATCCTCTGCTTGTTCTCCTTTCCTTCACATGGGCAATGGAGGCAGAGCAAAGACTCCATGTAAAGGAATTTGTCATCTAGAAGATGTCACGTGGCCTTTCCGTGTCCCAAATATGTCATCAAGAGCTCATCTTTTCCCTTTCCCTCATTCTCCCTTTGGTTCAATGTGAAACAGCAAAAGGACTGTGGTGCATTCATCAAGGAGATATTGCACTTGATTTCCCTGTACCCTGTACACCCATCCTTCTGGGAGAAGATGAAGTTCATAAGCAGAAGCTAGTGAGGTGCAGGAGCTCTACTGAGCTGCTGTTATTGTAGCTCTCTGGAAGAGGGAAGATCAGCATGGAGCTCTGCTGGAAACCTGGCTCACAGGAAGCCTTAGTAACTTTACATGTCTTGGCTCAACTCCCCCTTGGCTCAACTCCCCCAGTGATGCTCCCTGATAGCTCATCTGAGTCATGAAGAGTATAGGGTTGTGCATCCTCTCAGCACCTGACCCAGAAGGGTTTCTGATTCTCTTTCTCCATCTTGCTGTGGATGCTGCTGTCGTCTGTGCCACAGAGAAAAATGGGCAGTATCCACTGGAGGGAGTAACCCAATGGGGAGAGCAATCTCATCGGAGCACAAGCGCTGACCCTGACAGTGATCCTGTACTACCTCCGCCAGGGTCCAGCAGCAGAAGCGTCCTTCTCCAGCAGTGGCTGGTAATGAGCCTCTGCAAATTTACTGGAAGAGGAGTTTCTCCTCCATTGAATGTTTCTGACAGTTGACGTTGCACAGGAAGCTGTCCCATGCCCTTGCCTTCTTTTCCCTTCTTCAGGAGAGAGAGTACGGGCATGAGCGTGATCCCTCAATGCTGAGCACCAATGTCTATTCCACATTCACCTTCAGGGTATGTATGTTATGTAGTAACAGTGACAGGTCAGTACAGAGCTACAGTGTGCACTGAGCTTGCGTTTGTTGTTGGGGTGACAGTACTAGGCAGAACGTGGTACCTCCACCCCAGCATCCCACAGGGTCTTGGCTTCTACCTCTATCATGCAGCAGCCTGAGCCTTCTCTATCTCTACTGCATTTCAGGCAGCGTTTCCAGAGGGGTGCTGGTGCCTGCAGAGCAGCTGGCTTTCTCTCCTCCCAATCTTCCTACCTTTTTTCCTCAGCTCTCCTTTCCTCCTGTTCCATTCAGTGCTGCTGGCTTCCCAGCACAAAATGTTAACTAGACCTTCGCTCAAGTGATCACTCAACAGCTTGCACTCACCATTGTCTGGCTTGTGGGGAGAGGAGTGGGCAGACCAGCATGAGAAGTAAGTTTACAATTGGGGTGTATTGTTGCTGGCAGTCCATTCAGCCCTTCCCAGGGAAATAAAGGGAAGGGGAATATGGGAATCTTGCCGAGTTCTTCAGCGAAGCAGGATTCAAGATCTTTAAGTTTTCAACAGTCCTTTAGACAGTTCAGGTCAGGAGTCAAAAGTGTGAGAAACCTGCATTGGTACTACCTGCAATGTAAGGTTTGACTGGATTATGGAACTGCTGGATTTCTTCCAGAATGGAGTCTCAGACTGGTATCCCTGAGCTAATTTTAGAACACTCTTATTAGATAAAAAGTCGCATCATTCTCTTCAGCCCCCATCTGCTGTCCTCAAGCTGATCCAGACAGACTTCTGCATGGTATGGATATTTTAAGATAACTGTGTGTGCTTTTCCAGTATAGCTTAGTTGAACTGACTGGGACTTTGGGGGAAACATTCTACATCTAGAAAATATTTTTAAGGCAGCATCTTAGCCATTCTTGGGCTCAGTGTGTTACTTGTGTACAGAAAAAAAAAAGCCATTTTGGTGCCAAAAAGCCAGCTGAGCATTGGGACTACTCAGGGGGATTTCTTTGCCTTGTGAATTCATTCCCTCACTGGCACCAAGGTACTGGGAGGCTGCCAGCTTAAGAGTTGCCACTGTTGTGCTCTGACAGATCACTTTAGTAGTGGCTGCTCTCCCTTTTTTAGTGCAGGCTTCATTCTGCAAGGTCCTGACCTCCTTTGGGTGGAGCGTATGGTACCATTTTATATACACTGCAGATGGCTTCCATGGTCAGTAGAGTTACAGCTCCTGTGTTCTCCATGCCACCACTTCACTGCTTTCTCCAGAAACCGAGAGGAGGAGGCAGTGCCCAGCTTTACTCCTGGTTGTTGGGAGGCACAGCTTGGTGCTGTTCCCATGTTGCAGCCTTGTCTTGCAGTCTCACCTAGTGAGGATGTTTCTAGCCTTGTAGCTATGGGCCAGCTCTGCCAGTGACATCTTCCTCAGGAATCTTCTCCCTTCTTCTCTTGAGCTGGACTTTTTTTATTCTGAGGATGAAGTAGTTGGACACTGGGCCGTTTTTGTCTGCTGGAAAGAGCTCCTAAATGCTTCTCGTTGCATTGCAGCCAGCACCACATGCTTCCCAGCAGCTGTACAGATGCCAAGGACTCTCTTCTTAACACAAGTGCAGTCAGAACTGTGATGGGTGCTCTTGGTCAGCTAAACCCATCCCCATTGTTTTCACAAGCCCCTAGCTGGTCCCGTGCTTCTGAGATCTATCACAATGTTTCTAAACTTGTCTCTAGCTTTATACCCTTTCCCGGTGCAGTCACTTTTTATGCTGCCGTTAACACTGGCAATGGGGATGTGCTTTGGTCACCTATACTGTATGTTACTTCTGGCAGAGGCTCGTTACTTTTCTTTTTACCCTTTATTTATTCCCACTTAATAGAGGCCCTTCTGTAGAAATCTTGAGGATCCTGGTATCATCTCAAACAGGTTCTCTGTTTCCTGAAGCTGCTTTGAGGTGCTGGCTTCAGCCTGCACCTGCAGGCCATGTTGCATGTTTTTAGAAACTAGGAGCTGTGGATGATACAGGTCAAATCCTAGTTGCCTCTGGTGAATTTCTGGCAGAGTTCAGCCAAAATTTGGAAGCCTGTGGTTGTAGTAGCTCATTTTGTAAATAGTTTGTATAATAAATAAAGTATTTTAAAAATGCTGCCTTCTTAGCTCAGCATTCTTTCAGGGCTGTACAGAGGGAATCAAACTGTTTCGTGCTGTCTGTGAGCAAGGGGCCTCTCCAGGTCTTTGGGTGTCTCACTGAGGTCTGCTGCAGGGGGGAGAGGAAGGTTCTCCACCTGCAGCCTTTCAGGTTGCCTGGCTGATCCCAGGACCTGTGAACTTCTCGAAGAGGCAGGACTCTGGCCTGGGGCTCACAGGCTACTGTGAGGTCTCTCTGCAGTGGGCTGGAAAATGGGCTGAAGCAGCTGCTAATGCCAGAAAATATTTTAAGGACTCATGTAAACTAATAATGCAGTTGGAGCAATTACTTTTTCATCTTGCTGTGTATTACCTGACTCTGAGATGCAGGTATTGGTACTGTTTGTGCTTCACTGTACTGCCAAGAGGGTTAGATGAAGCCAGAAGAAGGGGCGTTTGCACCTTTTAAAGTTGTACAAAATGCTTTTGGATTGCAGGGTGGAAACAATGCACCTGCAAGTGTCTGCTAACAAACAATAGAATAATTGGTAAGTTGACAGCTTGTTGCCTTCAGGGACAATATCCAATTTCTGTGATTCTCTGGGCTTGAGATGTTCCCCAGCTCTGATGAAAAGCATTCAATTTATCACTGGTTTTCTTTGGACTTTTTTTTTTTTGGTACCTTAAAGATTAAAATAATAACTTTAAAACTTGAGAAGATTCTGCAACATGAGTCTGTGTTCATTAGCATTGCTGCCTGTAAAATGATGAAAACAGTTTCCTGAGCTGTACAAAGGTTTAGCCCATCTTCAGCCACCATAGCATTGGCTGCCTGTGTGTATTCCACCATATAACTAAGATGTTCTCACATATTATGAAACCAGCATCTAGCCTTGATTCTGGCTTTCAAGCCATGAGCACTAGTAAAGAAAAGAGCAAGCAGCATATGTGAGTCTCAGGGATTGCCTCTGTAGCATTGTGCTGGGTCATGGTATTTAGAAGCTCTTGTGGGAAGAAAGTTGTCTTATGTTGGACTCAGAGAAGACAGAGGTTAGATAAAGCAGTGGTGAGCATTGGGAAGAATTCAGAAACAGAAGTTCCAGTGTCCCATGGAAAACACAGAGGCTGTGAGTCTAGAGCTGCTGGAGTTGAGGTCAAGGCACTGAAAGGTGGGTGACTTTGTCAGCAAACCTGGCATGAGCAAAATGATACACAGCAAACCATGTGGGCATGTCTTTACATGCCGTGACCAGTATTACTTATGGGAAGGGGGCCAAGTTGAGGCTGGAGTTTTCAGAAATACAGTCTTTTCTGGGTCTGAAGGAGAGAGCTCAGCTTGTCAGATTACTTTAACATGAAGTAGGTTCTAAAGTTTCTGCCTCTCTTTACAGGATGCATGATATCATCTGGCTGCCCACATTGTCCGTTCTCGTCACCGGTTTCTTGTGATGTCTTGGAGAGGGAGTGGTGACAGTGACCTATTGCTGACTCCACAGCCTCCATTTGTCCTGGCACCGCACCTGGCATGGACTTGGGACTGGGAGAGAAATCATATCCACACACTTCATGATGAAATCCTACATGCTCCAGTTTGTGTCTCCAGCAATAGCTAGGAGTTGCCTGATGCCTTAGGATCCTTGATTCGATACCGGGCCACTTGACCTGAGATGTGTCAAGATGTGCTGCTTGGGAAACTGGATTTTTGTGCATTCAGTTTCTCTGCTCAGCTTTCTGTTTGTCTCAATTGTAGAACTATGGAGAATAATTTCTTTAGATACCTGAATGAGAAAACCCTTGATTTGGATAAGATTTCTTCTTGCTTTCATAGTGTTATGGCTGAGTTGGTCAGTTGCACCAGGCTGTAACTCCTGGTTCCCATAGTGAATTACTGTTTTATATGGTTTTGGCTGTTCTGCTACCATCTTGTGTCTGACTGACCTGGCACATGACAGCATAAAATGTTTGAACATGTGATTATGGGAACTATAAAAGGAAAACACTTATGGGAAACAGCAAAGTCCACCAGAACCTCAGCCTGTCTTGGCTTCAGCCTTACAGTGCAGAATCTGAGACTTTAGAATCTTCCTCTTAAACTCCTTCCTTTTTTGTTTGGGTTTTTGTGGTGGTGGTGTGGTTTTTTTTGGGAGGGTTTTGTTTGGTTTTTTTAACTGAATGCTTGAGAAACCCTAATCTCTGTTCTCCAGAGCATGAAACTTGATTGTAGGTGGGAGGTGTTACTTCATGAATGTGTTAATTTTTAGACATAATTTTCAATAACTTTTTTCCAGTAAAACTAAACAGCTGTAGCTGAAGTTCACCCAAAATTCCCGATCAGTCTTTCCCAGCTACCCTTCTGCAGGGATGGTGTGCTACAAAGTGTGTTGAGGCGTGGGCAATTGCACACAGGGTTGGAAGTGGGGAGTGCAGCCGAGAGCCAAGCCTCTCCGCCTTGGTATAAAGGTGCAATGAACACAGACGAAGGAAGCAGAGATCTTGCACTACAAGAGGGATGGAGAAACTGGAATTGGCCTAAGGCTGCTCCAGAGTTTTCTCTGAGGTATGTGAAGTCCAGACTCTGAGTTTGGGTGGTTTTGGGGGAAGTGACTTTGTAGTGGTCAAAACCAAATTCTTCTCTCCCTCTTGAGGCAATTCTCTGATAAGCTGTGAGAAGTGTGTTGGCCCATACCCATCCCTTAATTTAGGGATTTATGGTAACATAATTCTGATGGTCTGTAAACTGATGCAATTTTCTGAGTAACCAGAAATCTCATCTCTTACCAGCAGGAACAGCTGCTTGGGACTCTACTGAGCTTCAGTAGCTGAAGTGTGAGGTTGCCTCAAGATGAGATAGTGTCATTTATGGCAGTGGGTAAAGAAACGCAGGGAAATACACTTCTCTGCAGTCCTCTTAGAGGATGATGGAACCAGCTCCAGGGGGTTCAGGTTTGGCTGGGGTAGTGATTTGCAGTTTTGAGGCTAGCTCAGATTTGAGGAGGCCTCTATTGCTGGTGTAGAACAGACTTAGACTCCTACTTAGGGACAACTGGCAGCCCCTTCTCCCTTGTCTATGATTGGGCAGGGAGCAGCATTATGCAGCCTTCCCTCTCCTAGGACTTTTCATCTTGGGAACAACAAGCAATATACTGTTAACAATTGTAGTTGCTGTTGAAACTAAAAATTATAGTACAAAAATGCCACCTTGGTGTCTTCTAGTAAGACATTGCACTGTTACCTTTCTGCTGCATGTCCTCACCCGTTGAGAGCAGCTCACTGGGCTGCTATCTCTTAACACTGACCAGTGTTGTTTTGTTTCCTTCTGCGTGCTCTCTTCCTGTTCATCTTCTGCCTTTTCTCTCCATCTCATTCCCCATCCCAAAGAGCAGACAGTCTCTCGGTGTCTGATGTTGTATAGCTGCTTGCACAATGGGGCCCTGTTTCAAGGTGGGGGCTCCTTGAGCTACACAGTGTTGCCATTGAAAAATCAAGGGCCTAGCTGTAGATAGCCCTAAGGCTTTCAAGTTGGAGGGGCTGGGCAGATGCTGGCTGTTCTGATAATGAGTCCTCTCCTTTTTTAAAGACTTTCACAACATCTGCCCTGGTGCCCACGTCTGCCATGCTCCCTGACTCGGCAGTCCTCCGAGCAGAGCTCGGGATGCTCAAGGGGATGCAGGGCTGAGGGGTGCTCAGGGTGCTGCTGTGCAGGGACAGGTAGCTATGCGGCAGCCCTGTTCTGCCGACAGAAGGTGACTGGCTGGTTGGCCACCAGAGGGGGTCCGATAGTCAATTTGAGCTGGTCGGGTCTAAGAGTGGCCAACTTCAGCTCTCTTGAAACCCTGCAGGTTGGGTTAGTGTTGTCTGGGTATTTTTTTTGTGTGTGTGGGTGGGTTTTTTGTTTTGGTTGGTGGTTTGGTTTTTTTTGTTCAGCAGACCTCTTAGTCTAGCAAACAGGTTTGCTGGCATTGTCTTGCTGTGCTTCTGACTCCCCAAACTGGAGTGTATGAGAAGCGAGCATCTAGGAAGAATGCCCTGGTTTGGCACAAGTCTCTCTTGCACCATTCCCCCTTGCCCTTTTGTTTTCCAGCAGGCAACATATTTAAAATGCCTGAAATGAAGTTGGATTTACATATGTATTATTAACCTGCAGCGTACTCTCTCAGGAGACTTGGAACAAATAGCTTAGTAAGAATAATGTGCTTAATATGAACAAACCACAGCAGTTACACTAACCAGATTAGATATATTCCCTCAGGCTTTGAGATACAGATTAGTCATCGGTTTGCCAGGGGAGAGGGAGTTGTAATGCATGGGCCAGGAAAGCAGAATTGAGCTTATGCACAAAGAGAGCTGATATTCTCTTTTTAGGGCTCATTATAACTCAATGGACTCTTTTTATTAACTGCAGCCACCACTAGCCTTTCCAGAGAGCCTGGGGGAGTGGAAGTTGACGTGAGCTTGGATGAGTTGCAGTAGGTGACTGGAATGTTGCAGTAGCTCCAGGGACAGGAGTGGAAAAGGACCCTGTTAGCACCCTCGGGGCACAACTGCCCTGAAGTGGTCCCTGCACAGGCAGTGCCTGCCTTGGACACTGCATCGGGTTGTTGTTTCAGTAGAGCTGGCTTGGCCCAGCTGACTTCGCACTTTGCAGTTAGTGGTGTCAGTGGCCTGTTGGAAGTGGCTTTGGAAGGTGCTCTGGGAATGTCTTTCTAGGAGTTGGCTCTGCTGTGCATCGGCTCCTCCAGTTCTTCCTCCTGAGCAGGGCTGAGCTGAGATTTAAGTGCAAAGTGGCAGGGTTTCAGAGGAGCCGCATACCAAACACATTAGTGAGGTGTAATGCACTTGGTGCTGCCGTGTGGGCGCAGGCCTGGGGCTCTGACCCTGACAGATCTGCTCCCAGGAGCAGAGCGAAAGGCACCAGGTCAAACAGTAACAGCAGGGGGAGGAAAAATAATGGCACTGGTGGTGGTGGACCCAAGAGGCATCTTTAAGTTCTAGTGCAGAAATGGTTATGGCTTACAAGGCATCTCTCTGGCTGCATTTCTCAGCAGGATCCCTGCTTCTCAAGTGTTGAGTTCAGCACTGGAGGTTTAGGATTGTATGAAAAGGTAGTCTGTGGAGACAGATAGTACTGGAGTCTAATACAAGGCTGTGGCGTCGAAGTAGAAGTTTGTAAAAGGCTGAAGGATGGAGAAGAAACACACAGCGCCTCCTGATCCCTTTGTCTTGTCAAACAAGGTTGAAGCAACAGCCAGCAGGGATTGAAAGGCAAGAAGCACGTGGTTATTCAAAGCTGTCTGCTTTACAGATGGACTGAGGAAAGCAAGAGCTTCCCTCCCTGTCCTCCTAAGGGTAGATAAAAGTGTGAGACATGGATGTGGACAATGAAAACATCCATGGTTAAATAAGATTTAAAGCAAACAAACCTTCCTGCTTGAGGGACAAAGCCTGCCTCTGACAGACAGGAGTTAGAAAGGAACTTTTTCTGCTTCTTTTGAAGCTAGCCACTGTCCTGTGCAGGATGCTGACCTGGAGGAGTGTTTGGCAGCTGGTGGTCCTAGGCAGGAAGGGCAAGGCAGTATCTGCTTTAATCCTGTCATAGGTGTTATGCTAATTCGAGTTGAGCCAATTTAATATTTGAATAAGGAACAGGCAGATCCTTCACAGAACTGGGTGTTAATGGCTTTTCAGAAACCCTCTCCCATCTATGGGAGGGCCCCCCTCAGCATCTTGCTGTGCCTGTAGAGGGACTGTACAGAGAAGGGGCTCTCCCTCGTGCCCTGAGGTCCCAGTGCAATACCTACCATGTTCCTAGTGGGTGTATCAATGTAGACCCTGCCAAATACAATGAGAAGTCTTTGACCTGTTTCCAGAGCATCTAGGTGTCTGCTAATAGCCAAATTTCTGTAGTGTTCTGTTCCCTGGATAGCTGATTTCCTTTATAATCCTCTCTGAGCTGTTGGATGGATGTGAGGTGATAAAAAAGCCTGAGCCTGGAACAGAGCTGTGTTGTGGTGCTGGGTCAGGAAGTCCCTCACCTGTGTTCTTACATGTTCTAGAGCTGGCAGACTCATGGCAGGGAGTGTGTGCACTACTCCGGGAGGCCAAAATCTGTCCCATACCCTTCTCAAGCCATGAATCCTGCCTGTAGATACAAAAGCACCTTTTCTTCCTCCATGGCTTCAGCCTAGCGCAGGTTAGATGAGGAGGAGGGGGGTTGTCTCCTAAGGCCCATCCTTGGTGAGCCCCATGAAGAGGTGGATGCAGCTGTGGTTTCTTCTTTGCCTCTCCACCTTCCTCCCTCTCCTTGTGTCTCATCTCCTGCCCTGTTCTTTTCCACTGTCACTCCTTCTCTGTTCTGTTTGCCAGTGTGGCAGTAGAGATGACAAAGTGCCCTGATGCACTCTGGCTTGGCCTTCTCCCTTCTCCAGAAACCTGCGCAGGCAGAGCTCCCTCCTCAGTTTTCTCTGGCTGCCTTTTGCCTTTCTACTCAGTCATGGTAATTTACCCTGGCACTGTTTGGCAGGGGCTGTACATTGGCATCATGAGCAGCCAGGGTCAGCTGTCAGCTTCTGAGCCATGAGCCTAATGCAACAGAACAGATGTAGATATTTTTTCCAAGTTTTCCCTGGGCAGCAGGATTAAAGTCTCTGTTCTCAGCTGGGGTCCACGGTGTAGTCACTTCCCTCTGTGTTACACAACACCCTATTAAGAAGAACAGCGCAAACATGTTCATTGGGATCCCTTCCCCCAGTCATGGAAAGCCAAGGAACAAAGGCAAGGGAGGTTTCCAAACACTGAGGAGCTGCCTGTTTGGTCCAGGAGCCCTGAGATAATCCTGCCCAGGCATCCCCCTGCGAAAGGGCCCTGCTGCTCTCCATCCTTGTGGTGCCAGGAAGAGGAAGCATGGCGGGGTGGTAGGTAAAAGAGCAGTGGGGTCATGTTCCTCTTAAATCCATCTGGCTCTGTGCAAACCTGAGTGGGTACCAACAGGGGGAGAAACTAGTGTGGCATCATCACTGCCAGGCCTAGTGTCTGAGGTGGAAACTCCTGAGCATGCGTATGTGCATGAGCAAGCATGCAAACAAAAGGGAGTGACGAGAAACCCCGAGGGGTGTTTTGGTGCTGGCAAGGGAGATGGGGTTAGGGTGCGGTTCATAATCCAGGCAAACTTTCCTGCTTGAATTCAAAGGTCTCATGCCCTGAGAAGGCTGGTGTTTCCTGATGGCTGCAAAGGTGCTAAGGGAGCTTGCTGGAAACAGGGAGGCAGTGTGCTCACGTTGGCCGATCCTGAAGTGGTTGGCTGCAGAGTGGGACTGTAGGCACCCTTGGTGGGCAGAAGAGGGCTTCCCAAGCAGACCAAAAGGAGCAGTAGAGTCCATGTGAGCACACACAAGGATCTGCTGCCTCTGTTCCAAATTGCTTTAGTGACAAAAGACTGTAAATGAACAAGGGAGTTAATTAGGTCCACAGCAGGCCAGGTTTGGAGGGCTGTGGGGCTGAGATGTCTGGAGTAGGTTCAAAGGCACAGGGGGAGGAGAAGGCCCTGGAGCTCTGTGTAGCAAACAAAGGTGCTGCTGTTTTTTCCCCTCGGGGAACTCTGTGAAAAACCATCTCTGACCAGAAGGATGGTCCCCAGGAGGGGGAGAGACCAGCTCCTGGCAGCATCTGTTTGTTCAGGCCCCTGATGAAGGACTTAAACAGCTTGTTAATTCACTCCTTTGTCCAGCTGCGGACCCTTCATCATTGCAAGCGAGCCTCCAGGGCAGTGTGTGCAGTTGTGAGCCAGCTCCTATTGCCCTGGTACTCTCCATGTGCTGGATGATCCAGTGAGCTGTTGGCAGGGCTGGGGAGCTGGGGGGCATGTTGCAGCTGTCTGGCCCATTTCTAGTAAAATGCTTGCAGCAGGTCCTTTCCATCTGCTTTGGCCTAAAAGTGACCCTTGCAAACCTCCTCTCCCCTGCAGTCGCCTCCGCAGATGGTGGGGAGGCAGACTGAAAGAGGGAATTCTCCAAAGATGTAGCAATAGAAAGGTTTGACCCCACGGTACCTCTCATCCCAAAACCCACAGATGTTGGGTTCTTGCAGTGCCACTTAACCCCTGAGCCTTTGCTTCCATGTTGCTTCTTCCACCCCACCAAGCACCTCCTGTTCCCTTCTCTGGACGTTGGTGGAAGGTCTGGATGGCATCCAGCTGGAAGACAGCCTGCCCCAGCTCCACAAGCAGAGTGCGAAGGGGCACCTGTGTTACAAGGGGAGCTCAAAGCACAGTGAAAGCTGAGGACTGCTTGTGCTCTAGATAATGTTTTGATGGGGTCTTGGAGCCTATGAGTTTGGGGATCAGGGGCTGTTCAGATGTGGTGAATCACTGCAAACCACTTTGGGCAGCAAGCCTCTTGACTGCACCCCTCCTTGCACCCTGGATGCATAAAGTCTGCTTTGGGAGGGGGACAGAGGGCCCTTTCCTTGTCATTCTACCAGACTGCAGGAATTCAAGGAGGTGGAAGGGTGCTCTTGGCCCATGGTGGAGGAAGTTTCAGCTCAGCAAGGGTGTTCAGGACAGCTGAGTTGTGTATCACCCACCAGGCTGCACCAGCTGCTCTGGAGTCAGGACTCAAACCATGAGCAGACTTGGTCCCTGTTCCAGACTTTTCCTTCACCTCATTTGTTAGCGGCTTCGGATGCAGATTTTGTGGCCAGTGTGTGGAGGCCTGGCTGGCTTGCAGGGCTCCTGTCCAGCTGCCCTCATTCAATCCTCCTCCCCAGCAGGCCTGGCTAGATATGAGCACTACAAAGGTCTTGGAGGGAATGTGTGGGGTATCCAGGTTATGGTGTTCAGTGCTGTTATCCTTCCTCTCCAGGTGACAGCAGTTGTTGACATGGACAGAACACAGGCCCTTCCCATAACACAAGCAAGACAGATGCGTCCAAGTACAACACAGAAGTGGAAGGTTTGCCTTGCAGAGGCAGTTCACCCAGCCCTTGCATTAGGTATGATGCAGACAGTTCATGAGAGGCAACTTTTCCTCCTGCAAAATAGCTTGTGCAGGCAGTGTGGACAAGGAGCAAGAAACAGCCTGAAAAGGGATAGCAGGATGGTGGAGAGAAGCTTGGAAAGGTCGCCAGGCCTGCAAATGCAAAGATGTCTAGGGGCCACGTAGAGGGGCTCCACTGTAATGTTTGGTACCATGCCCAGCCTGAAGCTCTAGCACCATTTAGTAGGCTGGACCAGCTTTGGCCTCGGTCTTGTTTGGCTTGATGGCAGTAGTTGTCATCATGTCCCAAGTACGGTATCATTGCCACTCTTTAATTCCTCCAATGAGGTGTTGCAAACAGATATACATGTGTTGTAGCTGTACTTTGGATTTAGATTTGCCTCTGGAGACAGGCAGTGATAAGTGTTAAGAGCTGTTTAGATCCCAAACTGTTGTGTTTCTGAACTGGTTTCTAGCAAGAGCAGAAGGGGAAGAGGCCCCTTCCTCTGCCAGAAGCATCCCACTGGGCTGGGGAGGGACCCTGAGCTGGTGATGCCCTCTGAGCAGCTGGGGTTAATGACCAGGCTAAGGTTACTGGTAGCATTACCCAACAACTGCTAATTGGGTTTGCCCTTGTTCAGTGCCTGCCCTTGGGATTTTGCCTGGCAGCTGCAGGGGCAGGTCTGGGTCTGTGGAGGCAGGTCCCCTGTGGCAAGAGGCTGCTGTGATTGATGACCAGCAATGAATGAGAGGGAAAGGGATAGAAGGAGGAAGCTGCCAAGCCTTTAATTCTGGTGGGTGCAGAGTTTCAGCCTGGTTCAGATCTGCCGGTGGGAGGGGAGGGGTCCATGGCCAGCAGGGTGTTAACAAGCCAGAGGTGAGTGTGGGTGATCAGGATGGCCATGGCTGTGTTACATAAATCAAGCTTAAGGTGCCAGTAAAAGCCCCAGGAAGATGAAATGTCTAAGTGTCATCAGCTCTGCAGAGATAATGAGAACCAGAAAAGTACCAGGAAGTAAAATGGCACAGATCTGTGCAAACAGACTTGTGGGCCTGCGATCCTCATGGATCCACTCTGACTGCAGGGCTGGTGGAGGGGGGATGGTTGCGGGGGCATCTGGTGTTTATGGAAGGACTGTAGGGTTAGTCCTCCTCAATCTTGGAGGCAATCGACTCTGAAAGGAGGAAGTCTTCCTAGCAAATTATGTCCGTGTCCTGTGTCCTCCCCCCACCCCCCAAATGCTTCTTCAGTTGCCTTGAAGAAAATGCAAAAAATGGAGGGAAACAACAAGGGCCAGATCCACTATTGCTGTTTGTATGGTCAGTGTGAGTGAGGGGGACACCCCCATTTTGCTCTGGGCTTAGCCTCTTGAACACAGCCCTTTAACTTTGGGGTTGAGGGAGCCCCTTGGGGACTGGAGCCAGGAAGTGCAGCATTGTGCAGGTCCATGGGTGTCACATCCCCAAGAGAGGCACCCCCCAGTTCCTCCAGTGGTGACCAAACCCATTGCAGCAAAGGTGGCTGATGGCCGCCTGTGTTAGAGGTCAGATCAGAGTGAGTGACACTGGAGCAGGCTGCCCAGGGAGATTGTGGAGCCTCCATCCTCAGTAGGGTTCAAAAACCCAACCAGATGCAGCCCTGAACATCTTGGCCTGAGCCAGGGGGCTGGATGCGACCATCTCCAGAGGTCCCATCCCACCTCAACCAGTCTGTGATTGTGTGGGAGAGCACCAGGGGATGCTCTCTGCTGCCAGGGCCACCTGCTTGCTTGGCCACAGCCAGGAGGCTCATGGCTGGCTGAGGTGAGCACATTAGGAACCCATTTCCTCCTCACCTCCACTCTGAAATAAGATTGATGGGATCCTTCACCACTCCCTTGCCCACACTGCTCCTTTCAGGGCTGTGGCTGAGCCCTGCAGAATAGGAGTGCTCCTGGGTGCTGTTGGAAGCTATCTGAGCTGCTGCCTCCGGGCGCTGCAGTGGTGAAGCTGGCTTGCTTTTACTCCTCCCTAAAAGAGGTAGGGCTGCAAAGCAATGTGGAAATTAAGCACCAACAGCCACTTGGCCATCTTTGGCATTAGGCCTGAACTGGTGGGGGCAAGGGCAGGGTTATTTCACAAAATAGCAATGAAGTATCTGCTAGGGGATTGTTTTTCTAGCTGCCTCCTTGTTGGTGCCCTGAAGGCTTGTAGTGAAGGGCAGATGTTCAGTCTCTCCCCTTGTACCTGTGCCCCAGGGGCACTCCTTCCACTGCCCACAAAGTCGTTCCCAGCCTCAGGAGAAGGTCTGTGCTGGCTGTGAGATCTCAGCTTGGATTAAGTGGCAAAGGCAAATCCTCAGCTTTGGGAAGAGCACACTTGACCTTTGCCTCTGTGGAGTTACACTCTCTTGGGAGGAAGTGTTGGCTCAGCTGCTGAACAAAGTGCTGGCTATCATGAGCAACACCTGCCTGCCTCCAGGAGGAAGGGCCTGGGGTGGGGGTCAGATTTAGGCTCGGGGGGGAGGAAACAACAGCAGACCCAGTGACCTGGAAGATCAGAGGTGACCAGCTCAATTTACTAAGAAACACAAAGCTGTGTTGCTTCCTTTGATGGTAAAAATGCACTGTCTGGGATGGTCTGGGCAGATGAGCCCACTGGCACATCCAGATGCATGGGGAGAATTGGCTTGGTAAGGTCCAAATGATGTTTTGAATCCCCTTTCTATCCTTATTTTCCAGCCCATTCTCCTCTGTTCTGTCTTACAGTGCCTTTCATCCTGAATTGCTACTAGCACCTTTGCAGGTTCTCCAGGTCCTGTGACAGAAGTAGTCCATAACAAACTTGGCCCTAGCATAGACTTAATACAATGTTATAAGTGCTCAGTGGAAGGTGCAGCTAAACCTGCTTGTTTTCTTTAAGCAGTGGTGTGGGTACAGCTCTTGCATTAGTTCAGACATTTTTCTCCTACAGTATGCCCTTTGTTCTATGTAATGTGGCTCACTCTGGCGCCAGAGAACCGAGCAAGGATATGGACAAACACAGAGTGGGCATTTAGAGTGGTCTCTTTTCCACTTCATACCTGAGGGCTGAAGCTAGGTGATTCATCTGAGATCATAGAAGCAGCCTACGTCAGAGCCAGGACTGAACTCAGGTCCCAGCATCGGCACCTTGGGGCAGTGCCCTGGCCCCATTGTCATGGGCTCTGTTTAGAATTTGTCAGGTCTCTCTATGCTGATAATCTTCCACACATTCACCTAAGTCAGGTTGCTTTTAACTGCAACTGGAGTTGCAGTAAGGCTGCAGCCTCCTCAGGATTTTTTTGGGAGCTCTGCAGCCTTGGCACCAGGCTTTTGAAACAGATACATAAGGACTAAGAATCTGGCTGAGTGCAAAGCACTATAGAAATGCATTTGCTTCTCCAACACTGCAAGTACAGTGTTTGAAGGTTTGGTGCTAGCCCTGACCTTCACACCCTTGTCCCTTCCCCAGTCTCTTCCACTGAATGCTCTGAGCTTGGAACTACTTTGAATTAGTGCCTCTAAAGAGGTAGTTCAATATTAAGAAAAGCATGTGGGTTACAGAGGGAAGAGATTCACTCAGGTAGAGGTGATAAAAGAATCCAGGCCTGCCCAAGCCTCCAAAGGGCTGTAAAATAGGTATAAATACACTTACAGTCTACTGCATTGCAGAGAAATGAAGAGACTGGTCCAGCTTGAAAGAGGTGTCTCCTTTTGGGCCACTTTTGCCAATTCCTGTAGATATTTGTACAATGCTCAGCTACTGGATTAGCAGAGCGGTCTCTCCTCCAGAGGTGATGAGAGCATAGTATGGCAGGACAGGAGCATTGCCTTCACCTGCAAGTGGACTGGCAAAATGGAAGGAGAGGAGACCCTGCCAGCTGCCAGCCAGGCTATTGTGGGGTGAGAATGAGGGGAGGAGAAGTTTTGGAGAGCACATCTGTATCTAGCATTGCTTTACTATCAGAAGGATTGTTAATCAACTGCTGTGAACTTAGACCTATGCCATCTGAAGATATTGTGGGAAGCAACCACCACCATGTTACCAAAGCTCTCCTGCATGCTGAGGGCAGAGCTACCTCCTGCTCCATCAGCTTTACAGGTCTTCTGTGTCTCTTGCCTCTGTGTCACTCACACCCCAAAGTATCAGCTGTGTTTCTGTTGGCGAGGGATGGCTGGGAAGAGACCAAAATCAGAGTATGTTACTGAACGCTTGCGTGGGAGGTCTGTTGTTAGCACGGGCGTGAGAGCTGCACATCTGAGAAACTAATACGATGAGAGGGACTGTGCACATGAAACAACTCAGGGCAGCGGGCCACGTTCCTCCTTTAGATCTGCTTGGTGCTGACAAACCCATTAGTGGCAGCTTGATGCTGCTGCTGATCAGGACTTTGCTGAGAGCGAAAGTCCTGAAGGCTGTTGGCGGCTGAGCTTTGCACAGGACAGAGCTGATGGAGTCAGTTCTCCCACCCCCAGCGCATATGGTGCAGATTCCCAACCAATTTTCTGAGCAGGCGGTGTTTCTGGGAGATGTTTGGCTCAAGTCTAAGCTCGGTGCAGCTGTGTCAGCAGGTCTGGGGTGGGAAGGGCACTGGATTTCACTTCCCCATTTTCCTCCTAGAGCCTTGCTGACACGGCTTCCTGGACCACTAGAGTCAGGAAGAGGCATTTTGGTTTCTGGGGTGTGTACGTGTGGGGGGGTCTTGGCCCTGCCTACACAGGCTGTGAGAAGGGCACTGAACTGTCTCTCCAGCCCAGCTGCTTCCTCCACTAAAGCATTGAGACAGATTCTCTGCCATACCCAGACTGTTTGGAAACATGTTGATAAACTTCCAAATGTCTATTTTACAATCCAGATGTGCTAGCCTTGGCTGTAAACCCTCATCTGAAGAACAGGTGTGCTATAATGTTTCTAGCAGTGGCCCCAAAGCCAGCTGGAGGCTTGAGCTGGGCAGGGGCCAAGGGGCTGGTGCCATATAGGATATGGATACTGGGGCAGGGACAGGTGAGGCAGAGAGCTGTAGGTCAGCTGTAGTTCATGGCAATCCAGAGTCAGACTGCGAGGGAAGAAGGGGGCATGCCAGAATATCCTTCAATCCCCAGCCTCTGCTTAGCAGCACTGGAGCCATCTCAGGAGAGGCTGCCCTGGTTGTATGGGCAACCAGGATGCATCTGTGGGGTGCACCATCCTTGGCTGATCTGTTCTGGTGAGGAAGCACAGGGCTAGAGCTGGCCACCAGCTGCTGTGGTATTTTCTGAGATTTGCTTCAACCTCTCCAGCAGCTCTGGGGTCTGGGAGGCACTGCAGGTCACAGCAGCTCCTGACTGGCATTGTTGGGGGAACCTGAAATGGGGCAGCTGCTTCCTTGGGCCAGACTTTGTGTGCCTTTGACCTGAAAAGCTAGTGTGCCCCTGGGCTGGGGATGATGTCCTGCTGCTGGGCTTGGATCTGACTCCTGAAAGCTGTGCTGGGGAGAAGTGCAGTCCCAGTGAGAGGACAGGTGGCAGTGGTGGGCTGCCTCTGGGGCAGGGGGGAGAGCCAGCCCTGGGTGCAGGCTGGCGGGAAGCCTGTGGATGGTAGGGATGAGGCAGGGTGCAAGGTGCTGATACTACACTGCCGTAGATACCCATGGTGCCTTCAGGCTCAGAGATGGGAGCCATGCTGCTGGCCTATCCCTTCCCGCCCCCAAACCTGCTCTCACATAGGATTTTAGCTCCACTGGTACCACTGGGCAATTTGTGCAGCCTGAAGGCTTTATCAGTGATGTTCATGCCCTGCAGAGGTGGATGGCCAAGCTTGCAGGAAAGCAGAGCCTGACTGAGAGCAGCAAGGTAGATAGCACATGCCATAGGAGCGGCTGCCTTTGTTGAAAGTGGGCAACAAGGCAGGGGTAACTCAGGCTGGGGCAGTGCTGAGGAAAGCCAAGGGCTGTGTCAGTCCCATCCCCTCGTAGAACAAGAGATGAAAGTAGCATTGAGAGGGGCCCCCACAGACAGCATTTTCTCCTGCACCTGGAGTGGCCCTGGCCATGCTCTGTGCTCAGCCAGGAGTCTTCAGCACCCCCGTATTCTTTCTGGTGGGCATAAGGCAAGCTCATGCTGTTGCTTCATTTCCATCTGATCACAGATTGCATTCCTGGCTTGTGCCAAGTACCTTTCCTGCTCTGTACCCCTCTCTGCCTGCCTTCCTCCTGCTCATCTGCAGCAGGAGTTGCCTGTAGATCAGCCTTGCTCACACAGCCTTGGGGCAGGTGGTTCTGGCCTGATGCTGCTATGGGGATGTTCTCCAGGGGCATTGGGAGCTCCCCACCTCCTTCAGCTATTCCACCCTCCAGAACATGATCCCCCTGGTTCAGGGATGCACAGGGCCAGGCTCTGGGAGAGAAGAAGGAGGAGAGGGTGTCTCCTGCATCTGCGGTGCCAGCTGCCTTCTTGGCCACCACCCCTGCTGTCAGGGCTTGTCAGCCTCAAGGGAGTGCAGGCAGCCACCCGGGCTGTTGGCACTGCTGCATGCGTGAGCTGTGCAAGGCTGCCTTGCCTGCTCAGCCCGGCTGAAAGAGGGGAAGGCAGAGGCATGGCCTGAAAGCGCGTGCCAGAGTTTGGCACGGAGACAGAGGTAATCATCAGCAGAGAGAGAAGGCTTATATCATCTCTGCTTCTGCCCTGAGCTCCAAACACAGTTCTGGGAGAGGCAGGAAAATCATGAGTACCATGTCTGTAATCCTGTCACGGATTTTTGTTCTGCGCCTGGCATGGCCCCTGTCTGGGTGGGAAGTGGATGCTTCCCCATCCCAAGCCCCTTGCTCTTCTCAGAAGATGATGATCTGAGGCAGTGTGGCATGGAAAGGAACTTTGCTCATCTTCTCTACCATTGCCCTGCATTTATTTCCTGGTTAAGCTCTCATTCCTCATTATTCTTATTTAAGGCTCTGGGTGTGCTACGCCTATGCATAGAGTGGGTGACAGCAGCATCAGTGTGGCAGCTGGTGAGGGAGACTTCTGGAGCTGTGATGTCACTGGAGGGCTGGATTCCCAGCCTATGAAGTCACAGCTGGGAAATTGGGTACTCAGCCTAATCCCAATAATTACCCAATGGGACTATAAAGCATCAATGAACTAGTCTATTGCTTGATGACTGACTACTTTAGCTCTAACACATGTCACCTAATAATTGCCATTTTTTGCAGTTCCCTAAGATTCACTTATTATTCAAATATATTCACTTATAATCAGAATAAGTGAATAGTAATATGAAAATAATAAGCTATTAAACTTCTACTTGAAATCACTGCATTGTAATGAGCTGAGATCACTGCTCATGCAGCCATTCCAGCGCTCAGATTGGTAGGAAAGCACTTAAAATTCTGTGATGGGGAGTGGGCCTGCAATTTCAGGATGGCAGAGTAACCAAAATAAAATACAGATATAACGTCAGCCCCACCGGTCATTCCCATTTCAGGATCTGTGTGGCCTTCATCAGATTTCCTCTGATGTGCAAAGCTGATGGGCTGGAGGACTTCCAGACAAAGTTCCCCATGCCCTGTGCAGCCAAGGTGAGGGTCTTAAGGAAGGAACAGAAACTTGAAGGAAATGAGTTGTTGCTTTTTAGGAAGATTGCTTTGGAATCAGAAGCAGGAATGAAATTACTAATCCCAAGCACTCAATAGAATTCAAAGTTTGATTCAGGTTTGGTTTTTCTGGTCTTTTTGTTGTTTAAGATAATGCAAAGGAAATGCAGTTCTTTTGAGAGAAGTTCAGTGTGGGAGGAATTTCTCAGGAAGAGCTTCTTTAGCACAGTCTGGGGATTGCCTGGTTTCTTCTGTCCTTGCTGTTTCTTCTGATCTTGCTCAGATCTCTATCTTTTCTATTCTCCAGGTTGTGGGCTCCTTGGGAAGCACTGCCTGTGAAGTGGTACCAGACACCAGGAAAGCAGACTTTCCACTGAGGAGAGTGCCCTGCCGTCCCTGTGTATCCTCAAGCTGTTGCTCCCGCTCCTCTGCCTGTTCTCTTCCAGTCTGTGACAAGCTGATATTTGATGGCCATCTCAGGAAAAGCCTCCTGGTGTTAAGACCCCAGTGAAAAGGGGAAGAGAAGGTTATGGAAACTCGCTATCTACACAAAGTGTGTTCCCTCTTTGTGGGTCACAGCCCTTAAAAATGGCAAGAGGTTCTGCTTCCTTTTCCTTTTTCTTTCCTCCCTTAGTGAGGACAGCTGACTAATGAGCACCCTGGCTGAAGCCCCCTGTCAGGCTGGTGTCCTGAGCAGGCTTGCTTCTGCAGGGAACGCATGATGGAATGGGTTTCCTGGTCAGGACAGCCTCTGTGGGGGCTCAGGCTTTTCTGGTTTCCAGGCCCCACTCCCCACCATGTGTAGTTCCAGCCACAGGTACTGAAGAAGCAAAAAGACCAGACCAGCCTCCTCAGGAGAGGGGAGATTGCAGTCAGATCACTGCAAACAGGACTTCAGTAATTAAAAACGGACAGGTTCCCCTGAGCTGCTGTGGCTCTGCATGAGTCACATTCTAGCTGAGGGATTTTTTTTTCTCGTGAAGAGTTGCTGAAGGGGCTTGAAATAGTGTGATGGATAAATAAGGAACCAGCTGTGCTCTGCAGCCAGCCTCACCAGAGCCTTTCTGCAGCAGCAGCCCACAGCAACCTCCGCTCTGCCTCACTCTGCACTCTCGTCCCTTGGGTTCTGCCATCTGGTCCTGCTCTCCAGGTTTCTTCTTCCTAGCAGCATGTTTTTGTTTCCTGTTGTAACCTCTTTTCCAGCATGTGGTGTCAGCCCCTGGTAACACATGGACATATGACTGGACTCCTTGGTCATGCTGTTGTCTGGCTGTGGGACACCCACTTGGCTGGTCAGTGCCTCCGCCCTCCATCTTGGAGATGGTCCTGGTTAAATGAAAGCAGAAGGAACAATAAAACCAGCAAACCTTGGATTTTGACTACGAGCTGCTGGACAGTTTCTCTTCTGTTTTCTAACGACAAACTGCCACTTACATGGCTCTCAGCTGCCTGCTGGCAGCCTCCTTGCAGGGAGAGGCCAGGGTGTACCCCAGGGCTCTGAGGGACACACCATGAGTGAGTGGAGGTGGCTGGAGGGCCAGGCTGTGCGCCTGGCTGGAGCAGCTTGTCTGCCCAGTGGGAATGTCTCCTTCCTTGGGTGCTGTAAGCATGAGTGTGCTGAGCTGTGTGTATCTGATGGCAAAGGCGAGGGGTTGGAATGCTGTCTGTAGAGGTTTTGCTGGCTGTGTTCACAAATTCAGAAGTGGCTTTCCCTGCCTCTTGGATGTCCATGGTTACAGAGGTCCTCTCCAGAGGTCTCTGCACTGCTGCCTTGAAATTGTTTCTCCATCCAGCTCCCCAGGGCTGCCATGTCCTCCCTCATAGCGTAAGATGGCTCTTTTCAGAGATGCTGTGACTTGTGCCTTTCAAAGGCTGGCTCTGCACCCTGATTTTTGAGCTGATGATGCTGGCCAGCCTTCCCCTGCCCCTCAGCCCTGGGTGGGGGAGCGCTCCTTCTTCCTCTGCAGGAGCTGCAGGCAGCTCCTGAATCCGTGGAATGTGTCCCATCTGCAGCACGTTAGGGGTCTGCTCACAGTGGAGGAAGAAGCACATGTGGGTTGTGAACCCTTCTGAAGAGGAAGAAAAAGGGCTAATTAATCTAAGGGATACAGTGCCAGCAGCCACATCTGGGGGCCAACTGGCCCTGCGGAAGCATGGCCCCCAGGTGCTACCCCCCAAAGGGCTTAGTGCAGAGGTGGTGAGGACACAATGGGTATGGGATGAGGGCATGGGGGATCCTGGCGCAGAGGGACCCCCTTCGGCACAGTCCTGAAGAGTCCCTTCTCCCTGTCCTTAAAGAGGGCTCAAAGACACCTGACTTGTGCACATCTCTCTAGGACACAGCCCACCTTGACCCCACTCTGGCCCCATGGTTTCGATCCTCAGCTGCCCAATCACTCCTCCTCCTCTGCCATAGCAGGGGCAAGTGACAAGGCCCATGCTGTCAGCACAGTCCACCCTTGTTCCTCTCCTCTGCAGGGTCTGATGAGCCCCTTTCTGTACTGGCTCCCAGGTCTGCCTCATTCACCTCCATGCCTTGGCCCTGGAAGGCATGGACTTGGAGACATGCTGCAGCTGCCCTTGGCCTCTCCTCTGGTGCCATTTCTGCTGCCTGGAAGCTTGTGTGGTGTATTAAGGGGAAGCAGAGGCACCAAATAGCACTATGAGCTGCCCACCTGCAGCTTGCTTCCCCAGAGGACCCCTGTGCTCACTGCTGCCAGGGGCTGGGCTATTGAACCCTGCTCTCCGGCTTGCTGCCCTATCTTCTCTCCACTGCTGATCTCTCTTCCCAGGCATGGGTTTGATCTCAGTGGCAAGCAGCCTGACCATCCAAACTCTGCCTGCACGTGTTCCTGAGGAAGGAGATATTTCACGTTTGCCTGCTGTGACCCTGCTGAGTGGCACGCTGATGCCCAACCCACACTACAGCTCTCCCGCACTTCCCCATTTTCAATGGGTTCATTTTCAGGGATGGCTGAATACGAAACAAGCTGTGGGGCTGGGAGGCAGCGAGCCCATGCCCAAGCACCTGTGTATTGCCCACCTGCAGCAGGGATGCAGTCACTCCCCTCCCCAGGTGCCGGAACCTGTGCTTGTGTCCTCTGTGCTGGGCAGCCCTGGGGCTGCAGGGCCAGGGCCTCTGCCGCAGTGCTCATATGGGATCAAACAGTGCCAGCATGCAAAGGAGCATTTGCATGTGTGAGGTTGAAGCAGCTCGATGTACAGCTCTGGGGGGTTTGTGGGGGGGGTTAGTGTAAACATAGGACTGAGCTGATTTGAGAAGGGATGCCAGCTCCCTGGGCTGGACTCCTCTGCAGCTAGGGGTGGCTGTGAAAGTTATTGGAGGACTGTTGATGGCTTCGTTGGGTTTGCACGTCTCATTTCCCCGCCCTGTTGTTGCACAGGGTCCGGCAGCCTTGCCGCCATCAAGGCCCTTAGTGCAGGATCCTGCAGAGGTGCAGTCCCCTGGGGATGCTGCAAGTCGTCTTCCCAGGTGACCCAGGGAGGAGGAATCCACTTGCACCCTGACTCAGCCTGCTCTGGGGTTGCCTGCTCTAGCTTCCAGCACTGCCTGGGCTCTTGGCTGCTTTGTTTATGGCTTTGTTTATGGCGTTGATAATTTTCTCGTGTCAGGTTTAGGCACAAGCATTCTTTCCACTGCTGCATAAGAAAGCAATTAGGTGAGGATGGAAAGGACATTCCTCTTCCTCAGAACAAAGAAATGAGCCACGGCTGTTATCGGGCACTGATCACAGCATCCAGGGCCATGTAAGCTCCTGCCCAAGCACTGGCTCTGCCCCAGAGGGGTGGGCAGGTGAGCTGATAGTGTCCCAGGAAGTGCCAAAGCACCCGCTGGTATTTCCTCTGACACTACTGCCCCATAAGCCAGCTTCTAGCACCGAGGTCAAAACCCAAATCTATTCAACCCTATTGCTCCCATCACACTTGCTCACCTGCCAAGTTACCTTCCCTCTCCCTTGTTTGCAGGGCCACAGCCGGAGGGGATGTGCTGAGGTCCTATTCTGCTCCAGCCCCAGTGTGGTGTTGGAGGGATTCATTCCCTGTGTTTCAGTTCCTTTCCTGGCTCCCCCACACCCCAGAGGGCAGGCAGCAGTGCTCCCATCCCAGGGAGAGGATGTCTGTGGTCCGAGAGGGCCTGAAAGGCAGGGGGCACTGGGAAGAAGGGAGCTGGAGCCACTGGTTTCAAATAGAAGAGGTGTTAGGAGTGCAACTGCTGGAGGCAGGAGAGGCACTGTGGGAGATGGACCCTCTGCCACAAAGCTTTTGGGAAGCAGACAGCTCAGTGAGGGCCAGGGGAGGTGGCACCTGCAGTAGGAGAGTCTGGAAGGAGAGGAGTGCCAGTGGGTCGGGGTCCTTAAGGGGCTGGGGGATCTGTAGGCATGGGAGGAGAGCCTCTGTGCTCTATGTGGCAGCTAGCCCACGCATCAAAAGGGACAAAAGAGATTAGATAAATTCATGGGCTGATATAATTGCCTTTTAAACCCAGTGTGTGAGCTGCAACGTCTGGCTGAAGGATCCCCTACCCCATGGGCTGCTGGCAGGCGTGAGGATATACCCAAAGGATTGCTCTGTGCGCACACGAGTACCTCGTGTATTCCCATGGGCATCCAGCTGCTGCGCTCAGGGTTGGGATGCTGAGTGAGATATACCTTTCATCTGCCTGAGCTTGGCATGATGAAACTGGGTTGATAAGTGTTACTGGCTGCAGGACCCACTGCACAGGCATGGGCTGGTGAGCATCTCCTTCCCGTGGGCACCTGTGGTGCCCTCCTCTGCCTCCTTGTGCACAAGAGATGCAGTGAGAGGTCTTTACCCACCCATCAAGTTCACAGCCACTGCTGTGGGCCAGAATGAGCCCACCCCAAATATACTGTGTTGCTGGGCTGGGAGTGAGTCTACACTCCTTTGAGAGGATTTGCTCCCTGCCCAAGAGGGCCAAGGGCAGCAGAGAGCAGCAGAGGTGTGGCAGAGGTCAAGGCCAAGCCAATGTGTCTGGCTGAAAGAGGATTTCTGCCCCCTCCTTCTACTCTTCCCTCAGCCTTTCTCAGTGCATATAAAGCAGTCATTTCAAGGCACCCCTCGACCTCCAGGTCCCCAGCAGAGACAGATAGGGGGAGGGATGGACATTTATTATAAGCTGGTGGGATATGTCTCCTGGAAGATCTCTCTTAGCTGAAAGACCTGGAGCTTTTGGGTGGGTCCTTTTCTAGCCTGGACCTCTACAGGTAAGAGTATAGAGCCCTGAGTTGAGTTTGAACGGATCTGAGGGCTCTGTAGCCAGGGTGGGATGACAAATAAGGCTCTTCCCCTTGCCGTGCCTTTCTCCGGGGAGATGTGGTCAAGAGCAGCAAGAGGGCTGATGCTGCTGCTGCAGCTCCAGAAGTCCCCAGCTGTTGGGGGTGGGGGGGCGGCGGTGTATTCCTCTGGCATCCCTAACTCCTGCTCCGTGCACCCCACACCCGGGCTGCTCCACCTTCTCCGAGCGCTGCCAGCTGCGGCGGGAGCCGGCGGCTGCCTGCGGGCCGGGCAGCAGGGAGGGCTGCGGGGGCTGCGGGCAGGCTCCCGGGTAGGCGGCGGACGGGTCTCCCCGGCCAGGCAGGGGTTAAGGCTTCTCCGTTGTAGTTTGTTTCCCTTTGCCAAAGTGGGTGTTGCTGGAATGTCTCCTCTCCTAAGGAGGGGGGCCGAGCCGTGTCCTCTGGAGAGGGGGGATGTCAGCATCAAAAAGACACAAAAGGGGGAGGTTTCCAAAAATAAAACCCTCCATCCCCTCCAGGCGCTGCCAGTGCCAGAGGCAGGCGCGAAGGTGCTCGGAGCTGCCTGCGGAGCGCGGGAGCTCGCTGGCAGCCCACCGAGTAGGGCCGGCCGCCTTCCTCCTCCTCCAGCTGCTGCGGGGGCCGCTCGGTAGCCCGCGCCCCTGCCCCAGGGGCTAAGCCCCGTCTGCTCCTCCGGCCCTGGTGGGCGGCAGGTCCCGGCGGAGCCCCGGAACGGGATGGGGCGGTGAGCGGGGGGGCGGAGAGCCGGCGGTCCCCGCTGCCCCCCGCAGGATGCCCGCCGGGCGCTGAGCGCTCCGCGCCGCCCGTCTCCACCCGCCGCCGCCGGACACCATGCGGGGCGCCGCCGCCAGCCTCCTCCCGCTCATCTTTGCCGTCCTCCTGGGCTTCTCCCGCTGTCGGCCGGACTCCGCCGCCGGGTTGGAGCCGGGGGGCGCGGGGGCGGCGCGGCCGCGGGGCCGGGGGGCTGCCCTGGGGGTGGCGGGCACTACGCACAGCCTGTCCCCGCCGGTACGGCCCCTCCCCGCCGCCCTCCACGTGGATCGCGGCTCGGCGGCTGCCGCGGGGAGCCAGAGCGACGGCGACGGCCACAGTCGAAGGCAGCGTCCTGACCGCGGGCTGCCCGCGCCCCGGGGCCAGGCAGGCGATGCCGGGCTCGGTCCCGGTCCCGGTCCCGGCGCGAGGCAGAGGAACAGGCTGGACCACTCCGGCCAGCGGCAGGGCAGCGGGCTGAGAGCCCGGGTCGTGGGCCGGGCGAAGGAGCCAAGCGGCAGAGGGAGGATGGCGGGGTAAGTGTTGCGGCTGGGGGGGTGACACACCTTGCTGGGGGGGGCGTAGCGGGAGCCCCGGCGGTCCCTGCGCCAGGGAGCCCCGGGCGGAGGGGCTGGGTCCCGTCTTCAGCCCCGTGCTGCATCCCGGTGCATCCCCGCTTTCATCCCCGCGGGCGCTCCGGGCGCTGCCCCGTCCCCTGCGGGACGCCCTGTTGCCTGTGACCGGGGCAGTCATGGGGGTGATGTGCGGGGGGCTTGGGCCGTGCTGCCCCGCGGCTGGCACCGGGCCCGGGCCCCGGAGCGGAGCAGGAGTCCCCTCGGTGCTCGCTTTCGTGCCGTGTGTCTGTCCTGCATGTGTGGCAGATGATTTTGCTGCTCTCACCCACGCGATCCGTCGGCGTGAGTATCCCTGTGCACGCACGTGTGTGTGTGAGTGTGAGGCGGGCAGGACGCCCTATCGCCGGCTGCCTGTTGCGTGGTGGGGGATATGTGGTTTACGAGCATGCTGGATGCGATGCCCTTCTGCTGACACATCAGGGCTTCGGCAGGTCAGACAGCTGCGCAGCGGGCAGGGGGTCTTGGTCTGCTGCTCTCTGGGGCTGCCTATGGCTGTCCCAGAAATTGTGTGGGGTGGGGGGCTGCTGGGTGGGAGAGGCAGGGTGGCCATGGTACGTGGGTGGCAGGAGAGGCTGGAGGGGCTTGCGTGGCTCTGTGGGACGAGTCTGGCTGCTGCTGCTCTTGCTACAGGTACCTGGCCTCTTGGCTCCTTTCTCCCATAATGGGCCCCTTGTAAGCACTCTGCGCAGCAGCTTCCCATGGCTTCAGCTGGCTCAGCCGGGGGAGGCTTCCTATGACTTGCCTGGCAGGGCTGCTTCCAGCTCCAGTCTCTGGCTACAGCCCTGTGGAGGTGGAGGGGAGATCATATGGCAAGGCCAGCTGCTCCGCTGTGAGGGGAGCCTGTGGACGGGATGTCTGGCGCAGCGCTGACGTACCCTTTGGCCCCGGGCCCCTCCTCTGCAATTCCCCCTCTGCTGCCCCTTGGCTGATGCCCCTCATGATGAGCTCCTCTGCCAGCTGGGAAGGGCTACTATTGCTGTCATGCAGGCAGTTTGACCAACCCATGTGGCAGCGTGTGCTCCCTCTCCGAGCTGGGGGGACACAGAGGGCAGGCTCTGGGCTTATTGCCCTCTGACACAGGCAGAAACTTTTTCAGCTAACATCAGGTGGGGAGCTTCACTAGAATACAAAAGGCAGCTTAATCCCTGAGGTTTCTGACTTCCATACTTGCCTCCCTCCAAAATTTCAAGACAGAGGTGTCCCCTCTGTAGTTTCCTACAACAAACCTGCTGAAGCAGTAAACCCAAACATGTTCTTCTTCCCATTATGTTTGCTATGCAAAATATTTATCACTAGCAGCTAGTCAATGGCAGGTAGGTCTTGTGCAGATTTTGGCTTACCTGGACCATTAGCCTTGGTTTGTTCAGCCGCCCAGAGGGAGTGTCTTGGGAAGATATAGTCCTGCTCAGTCAGGTTTGGGCTTTCTTGGGCTCCAGAGGATTTTACCCTTTCTGTAGTTGGAGAGTTGTCAGCATTGCTTTGGGATCACATGGCAGTTCAACTGGATTTGAGTCATCTCAGATGTAGCCCGTTTCTTTTCATGACTACCCTAAATAGTCTCCACCAGGTTTTCAGGATGCAGCTGCCTCTGGTGACAACAGCTGGGCTGCACCACTATCACGAGTGGGTGGGCAGCCCCAAGGTTCACGCTATGTTCAGAAGAGTGATGAACCTCTTTGCAAGTAGCTTTCTTTCATCCCTTAATCAAGGATGTAAGCAGAGATGGTTGGTCCAGCACTTTGGTGCTGTTGACCTGTCATCAGCTAAATTTGGCTTCCTGGGATATCAGAGTGCCATTGCCTCGAAGCTTAGAGGAAGGAAGAGCTGTGCCTTGGTGCTGTGCTGCTCCCTGTGCAGGCTGTGCTGTGCTCTCTGCCTCCACTCTGCCCTGGAAGGTAAGGGCTGGGGATATGGGGCTTGCTCTGATCCTCAAGAACTTGAACTCTGGAACGTGCATATAATGGCTTGTCATCAGTAGCTTTCCATCTCTTCTGGAGTCCAAATCAGTACTTTTTAAACTTCTCTATGACCTACTGTCTTTGGAGCTTATGAGAAAGCCTAGGTGAAATAATTGTCAGTGAGAAACCACATGGCGTTACTCTTCATGGAAAGCTAGCTGCTGCTGCCTCCAGCCATTCGGTGAGACTCTGTCCTTCCACCTCATCCATCTTCTTACGTCCCTTGCGCACCAGACATATTTCCATCCAGGAAACTCAGGGCCCCTAAAAAACTTAATTTCATGATGTCTCTTTTTTTTTTTGCCAGGTGGGATATTTTCTGTTCTTCTATTTACACTGAACTCCTGCTACTTTCTAGTACAACAACCTTCATTTTCCCTTACTCAGGTAGCTTTGCAGGCTGCATTAAACCCTGGTGCTATTTATTTATACAGTTACTTTGGCTTAAAATCTCAACTGCTGCGTGGGTTGCCTTTCCTGATTCCTCCAGTCAGAATTCTCTGCTGGTACCTCCAGGGGCCTCACACAGTCCTGTGGTTGAAAAACCAATTTACTAGAACTATATCCTTTTCTGGATAATTATTTTCTCACTTTGTTTGATAGCAGCATACCCAAAATTGAGGTTTTTTCTTGGGGACCGTTTGGATGTGTCTGCCACGCTGCTCATGTCTGACCTTGTTGCAGGTGGGACCTGCTCACACCCTTCCATGAGGGCATCCAACCACAAATCTTGCAAGAGCTGCGTTTTGGTATTTTACAGTGGTTTATTGTGAAGTGACTTTTGACACCACAGCAAATATAGAAAATCACTGTCTCCTAACACTGAGCAAGGAAAACAATCCAGTCCCCAAAGAGTCTTTGCTTTGCTGTGCTCTGCTTAACCTGCCTGTTTCCCCACCCCCACAGACTGGTTTGCAGACACACACCAGTCCCCGCTGCTGCAGATCAGCTATTTCTACCCAGTGCCGTGGAGCAGGTGACTTCTCAGTCCAGTGTGTTCAAGTGTGATGTTTAAAGTGTTTATATGTTCATCAGTGCAGATTCTGGTCCATGGAAATATTTTCCTCCTGAGTGTCATGGGGTAGGAAGCTCCTGAGCCCTGATGCATGCCAACTATGGCTGTACTCGTGCTGAATGCATCCCTAATTTTTGTCCCCCATGATGTGACTCCCCTTGTTACTCTGCCCCATGCCTGGCAGGGTGGATCCTAGTGATGATCCTCAGGTGGTGTACACAAAATCAAACGAAGGTGGGTAACAGGGGAGTATTCTGGGGAAGCTTCCACTTTTGGTTCCTGCCTGGACAATTTTCAGGATCATGTGAGGTTCCCCAGGTAACAGGCTGGAAGTCCCACACTCTCTCCTCCTCCTCCCTCCCACTTTCTTTTGGTGTGTTCTGCACCCCAGTTCTTGTTTAATTGCTGTTGTAGACACTGTTTGTGGCTATAAAGTCCTGCTTTACCCAAGCTTTGTGTGATATAGGTTCTTGCTGCAGTGTGTGTATAGGATTGCTCAGGAGTGGAGGCAGTTAATGCTGATGTGGACTTGGCAGAGGATTTTCAGTGGCTCATCGATGCCAGCAGCCTTTTGCTAATGTCCTTCATTGGGTCTGACTGCAAATATTTCATATGCAGTTGGATGAAGTTCGCTGTCCTGCAGTAGAAAGGCAGACCTGATGATCTAATGGTCCCCCTGGCCTTCTGTGAGGACACTGTAAATGACCTGAATGGAGTCAGCATATCTGGCAGCACAGACTGCCGCATGAACTTGAAAGATGATGCATAGATTGCTGTTAAAATAAATGGTGAAAAAAATTGGTTCTACTGAATGCTTCAGAAACAGTATGTGATCATTGCTGAGGGTGTACACATGCTGAAACTATGTGAAGCCATGATGTTACTACTGTTTTCTTGTTTTCCTTCCCTCTAGTGCTTGTTACAGTTGCTTGGCTCTGGTTTCATATAACACCGCAAGATCTTGCAGGCTTCTGTCATCCTGGGTACCACTTTGCACAGTGGGGGCCTGATCCTGACAGTGGCCTCTGGCTGCTGCAGCAAAGCAGGTGATGAAGGGCTGGCTTGCTGCAGCTCATTTGCCCAAGTTTCAGGTTGTGCTGATGCATCCAGTCAGAGGCATGAAAGGTACTTCTGGATGTAGGGAGGCTTCATGGCACTGGCTTCAGCTCTGTGAGGGCTGTCAGGGAGACGCCTGTCCCAGAAAAGGAGCAGGCCAATGCATAGTGCCTGAGACCTCCTGTGCACCAAGCTCTCGCAACATGCTGGGGACTATACCTGGGTACAGATGGTGCATGCTAGCTGCAAAGTGAGGAGTAAGCTTGGTTTGCTGTCGTTCACTTCTGCCTGTGCTCTTTGGAGACCTCAGGGTGTACCTGGCACTTGAGGCAGGGGCTGAGATGTGGATCCAGTGCCTTACCCTGCATTTTACCAGAAAGGGAAACCCAAAGACCCACATCTGCACTAGTGAGCTATGCCTTAGGGTTTTCTCTGGCACTGTGGCTGTTCAGCTGCCTGAGCTATTCAGCCCCCTTTCACTCCAAGAAGGGGAAACTGGCTATTTGAAATGGTCTCTGTCTGCTCTGCTCTGAGCTGGAGCGTGAACTATTTTGGAAGGTGCTAAGTGTCCCATAAGCCCTGCAGCAGTCCAGTGTTAAAGGCAGTCAAGTCCCAGTGCCTGGGAATGTCCCCAGCAATGTTTCATTTCCTAGGAAAGACGTGTGCTAGCTGACCTAGCCCTTGGGAAGGTAAATACATAATTAACCTATTCCACTGGTAAGGAGGCAGTGATAGAGAAAACAGATGGGTTGCCCAAGACTTGTTTGGCATTAGTGGCAGGGCTGGGAATAGGGCACCCCCATGCAGCATGACCTCATGTGAGTGTTCAGTGGGACTTCAGTTTGGGAGACCTGTGTGAGGACGTGTCTTCTGTTCTGCTCTGATCTGAGGCTGTGTTGAGCTTCTTTTCACCTGGGAGAGCTGCTAACCCCTCCATATGCCCACTCATCTTCTGGTCCCTCTGCAATCCAGGCTGCCCAGGATGAGGGCGAGAGTCCTGCCTCCCTCTACCTGCTGCCATACTTCCAATTTCAAGGGGTGCATAAGCAGGAGGCAGCCTGGGTGCTCAACCTTGTGCAGCAGCTGAGTGCTTCAAAGTTATGAGCTTTGTCTTATGTGATTGTTAGGTCTGCCAGGGGCTTGGTGCATGCCCAGCAGGTGCTGGGCAGCTCTGCCTGCTGTCTTGGAAGCCCCTGTCCCCTGTGCAATGAGGGGTGATCAGGGGGCTGCCTAGTGTGTACAGGTAGCTCTGCAGCAGCCATCCCCGGGATGGTGACACTGGACCTGGAGGGACCCTGCCACTTGTTTTGTTCTCCAGAAGCAGTGCTGGGTGGAGAGGCCCAGCACTGGATGTGCCCCACAGGTGGCTCATGTCTGAGCTGTGTCTTTGCCCAAAGTGTTGGTGATGGCCCGTGCAGCAGGACAAATGCAGCTGGGGGCTGTCACTCTCTCGAGCACTGTCCCTCCACACTGTAAACATGCCATGCTCCTTAAACCTCCCAGGAGTCATTCTGAATTCTTTGTAAGGCAGTGAAAACCACTTGGCATTCAAGCCATGTGAATGACAACTAAAGGCTTTAAGTAGAACCAGACATGCTCAGGACTGGGTCCCATGCAGCAAAGTCCCATAGCTATTTTGCCACTGCTGATGCCCTTACTCACCTGATGCCCCATGCTATGTGAGGTCCTGCTCACTGGGCTTTCATTGGGAAATAGTTGTGGTCCTTCTCTGCCCTCCAGTACTATCTACATGTTGCTCCTCCCAGGTGCTCACTTCCAGTCCTGGACATCCTCCCTGGCTCCATTTCTGCCCATCCTCTCATCCAGGAGATTATCGAAGGAAGGGACATTCCTGCCCAGTTACTCCTTCCGCTCCTGCCTCTGAGGGCATCCCTGCCAGGCTGCTCCCCTCTGTACACGCTGGGCTGGTCGTCCCTCAAGGAGCATCGCCCTCGTGCTAGCATCTCCCTTCACCTGGGGTTGGCAGCTCATGTCTGGAGTTGACAGTGACACAGAGTGACTCTGTAATGAGAGGTTTGTGCCAAACCCAACAGGGTTTTCATGCCTTCAAGACTGATCTTGTTTGCTCAGGCTTGGGCCCCTGTCTGTCTTAGCCATATACCTTTCTTCCTACAACCTCTGGCTTGCTGTTGGCATTGAGAACACCTAGCAGCATGCTCCCTCCAGCATGCATGTGAGAGATGTAGATAAAACTTGAACTTTAATCCCATGAAGAACTGATAGTGTGATTCAAGGCCAAAACAGCTTCTCTGGAGAAGGTAGTTATTTTGCCTACAAGAAACAACCTCTGATTATGTCAGTAAGTTGAGGTGGGAAAGGACAAGGGCTTTCCTCTTTGAACAGGCTGGCTGAGTATGTCTGCAAGATGTGTTTCAGCCATGCTGAGGGAAGAATGGGAGCTGTGACACTTTAGGCAAAGTTGCTTATGCTGCTGCTCGGAGTGGAGTCCCTCAGCAGATCTTAATTACCTAAAGACCCGCTCCAGCTCAGTAGTTTTCTCTCCTTACTGATCTGGACATCTTTAAAAAGTTTAAGGCCTTTCATGGGCCCTTATGCAGTAAGTAAAAGAAAGTTTGCTTTCCTCGGATACTTCCTGGGAAGCCTTAAAGAAGAGGCCCATAGATCTCTTTGGTTTGAGAGACAAAAAGTTGGAAATCGGTGTTCTAGCCCAGCCAGAGCAGATGTGAGTGGATGCAAGAATTTCTTTGGCTTCTTCTGTCTACAGGAAGTCACACCGAGGGAATTTAAGTGCTTTCTCCCTGTAAAAATCTACCCAGGTTAACAAAATGTTGATCCTGAAGGGCTGGATAACACTTTACAAATGATGTGGCTTCTCAGATCACTTCCCCTTCCCACACGGAGTGATCGTATCTCTACAGGCAGCTTCATTCATGAACACCAGAACAATCCTTGGCACGACTCCTACCCAACTGTCTTTAGCTCTCTTAAAACGTGAGCCCCACAGCTTGAGCTCTGGCACTTCTGGAGTCTCATCTTGTGCCATGTGGATGCAGGAGTGGTGAGGATGCTGGTTCAGAGCAGGATCATCTTCTGACCCTGCAGTGTCCATGTGAAAGTCAGTCCAGAAGACAAATGTGCATGTTTCTGTGGTTCCTGTAAATCCTGTCTGCAGCTCTGACTGTCTTGTCCAGTGTTAGAAATAAACCATGCCGCCCCCCCCCCCGTTCATTTCCAGAGCTTTCAGGCTGCCTATTTCTAACTTTTTCTCTTTTGATGACTGTACTTTCCCATCTACCTAGACATGCAAAAGTTACATATTCCCAAAACCTTCCCTCCGTGATGAGTAAATATGCTTGGAAAGCAACCTGCAGCTTGTTATTCCTTCGTATTATAGATGTGTAAATACGAGATATGACCAGAGGAAGCAGGACTAGCTGCCTGCTTGGGCATTGCGGAGCACCTCTTGGAGGCACAGCGCTGTCTCTGATAGCTGTATGTTGGCAGTGATGCCTACTTGAAAACACATGAGGGAGAGGCGGGAAGGGTGTTGTATATACAAAGGCAATCAAAAAACTGTTGTAGCAAAGTGCTGGAATTAACCTCCATGGAAATGATTTGAGCGTCCTGGAGTTAGTCTAGCACTGTGCATGTCAAGCAGGCACAAATTTCATAGCACTGGAGAGTCTCCAGACCCTGGAGTTGCTGTGCCAGAGGCAGATAACAAATGTGGGACTGCAGTGCTTGCAAAGGAAGAGCAAGCTGGGGAGTGGTTGATGCGGCTGCTGCCATCCCTCCTGGAGTGGGGTTGAGCAATGAGCAGCAGTTAGGTGGAGAATGAAGCGTTGTCTTCGGCTGAAGTAGCTCAGAACACTTGTGGAGGCGAGATGCTATGACCGAAGTTGGAATCAGGCCTGATTTACACCCCAATACCACAAAATGCCATGCGATCTTTAATGATTGCACGCCACCAGCCTGCAATTGTTCTCAGGAGAAAAATGGTTCCTCTGAGCGCTGTGCCAGGAACCCAGCATAATGCCAGTTCAAAAGGGAGATAGTCCCTAAAGGATCACTCACACTGCAGCATTCACATAGTCCTTGGGGGTTTCTTTTCCAAGCACTTAAACAACTCAGTCCTTGTCCCATTGGTTTTGATCTCAGCTGCTGGTCCATCTGGAAGGAAATATCAGATGCTGCAGGAAATAATTTTACGGGTGACTCAGAGGTGCTGGCTGCAGAGGGATCTCAGCTTCTCTTCTCCTAACCACGCTGCTTTGTCTCTCTGCTTAGGCCAAATATCTGCGGCAGACAGTGTTGCCCAGGATGGACCACAGCTCCTGGCACAAACCACTGCATCAAACGTGAGTATGACAGTCTCAGCTGGCACAGGTCTCGTGATGCACCCCTAAAAAGTGCCCGAGTACCTATGTGATCCTGTACACGTGCCCTATGCTGTGCCAGGGCAGGAGGTGGACCATGGGGTCCCCAGAGGCAGCGCTGCAGCCTCCCCATGGGGCTGTTGGGATGTGGGTCAGTTCTCCCCAACTGCTGGCGAAGTCTGAGCACGCTGAATAATTATGGCTTTACTTTATTATTGTTATTAGTGTCCATCCCAAGCAGGGTCTTGTTGGGACAGGGTATTGCGACAGCACATATATGGGCAAGTTTCAAGCCCTGGGCCCTCATCGTCCTGCTTGAATCATAGAATCATAGGTTTGTAGAATTATTAAGGTTGGAAAAGACCTCTAAGATCATCAAGTCCAACCATCAACTGAACACCACTATGCCTCCTAAATCATGCCCTGAAGTGCCACGTCTACACATTTTTTTTACACCTCCGGGGGTGGTGCAAAAGGCAGGTCTGTGAAAGTCCCAGCAGGTGGGAACTGGCAGAGTCAGGCTGTGCTCATGTGGGTGAGTGTTGCTGATGCTGAGGGGGAAATCAGGGCTGCAAATTACCTGAGTGCTATTAAGGAAAACAATTAATGGGGTTGACACAACAGCTGGGATATGTGGGGCTGAAGCGTGCTGCAGCACGTGGGATGAGTAAAATGGCAGGGGGCTGCAGGGCACTCCTGCAGTGCAGTAACTGCCTGGCCAGGACCCTCCTGCCTGCCCAGAGAGGGGTTAATAAGGGCTCTGCTCCTCTAGACTGCCCTGCCACAGCTCTTGGGGCTGAGATCATTTTGGGCTCCCCAACACAGCACTGGAAGGGAAGAGGTTTGGGCAGGCACCAGTGCAATGCACGCCAGAGACAGCTGCACTGTCGTCTCCATCCCCAACAGCTCTGCAACCACAGCCCAGCCCTGCTGTAATCCCTGTCCCTAAACAATGGGGCTACACCTCCCAGCCCACCCATGAGTCTCTCTAGTGGACTGCCAGCCCCATGCACCTGCCCAGTCCTGGGGAGGCAAGGGGCTGCCTGCAGCGCCCAGGCAGCTCAGAGGGCAGGGAGCACACAGGCAGCAGGCAGGCTTTCTGGATGGGAACGCCCTGCCCAGAATAGCCCAGAGCATCTGCCTTCACTCGAGTGGCAGCAGCTGCCCAGATGTTTAGCGGGGAAAGAGGCTCAGCTTTGTTTGCCACAGGATCTCACGGTGCTTCGGCCGTGCTGGGATAATTGCATTAGCGATTGCTGTTTGGGAGCAAGGGGCCAAGGGCTGACTCACCTCCCTCCTCCCTCTTCCCCCCCACCGCTGACAGAAGCCAAACGGTAGAGAGCGTGCTGTGCTGCCAGACAGCGTCTGTAAACAGAGCACGGGGCCAGCGATGGCAGCATCTTTCTCTCATTAGGGATTTTCATAGGAGCAGTAGATCTGGGCCTGCAGCCATGCAGGCTGTCTAGTGATTGCTCAGGTGCTGGGCCCTTGTTCCCAAGGATTCATTAAAAGGACACTGTCAACATGATCTGGCCTGACAGTGTCTCCCTGACTGGGGATGGTAAATCTCAGGCAGACCTTAGGTGGAGATTGGTGATGTGTAAACACAATTTTGTTCCCAGCTACCTCCCTCACCGGGCTTTTCTGCTGGAGTTCAAGCTGTTGGGGACATTTGGCTATCTTTAAGGCTGCCAAGGCAAACTGGACAGCCTGTCCCAGTTAGTTTCTGCACTGTAATACTGTTTAATGTCTGATCCTGTGGTCTTTGATATGGAGCATATCAGGGAAGTTAGTGGGGTACAAAAGCAGCCAGAAGGAATCTCTTTGTGAAGTGAAGCAGGGAAGAAGCTGGCATTTGGGTCTTGGGCAGGACCTTGGTTTTGATGGGTCTGAGCCTGGGTGCAGGAGAGAAGATAGGTCAAATTGTTGTCTTCCTCTATTCCCAATCATCTACCAAGCCTGGTGAATTCTTCCTTCTCCACCCATGCTTTTCCAGGGACTTTCCTCTTGCAACATCTCTGCGTATGACTGAACTCAAGCCATGGGCAGGTTTCCGTAGCCTTTTGGTTTGATCCAGCTTCGAGGACCAAAGTGCAGTGAGGAGTTGGGGAGTTTTCAGAAAGTCAGTGACTGGGAGGATGAAAAAGAGAAACCTCTCTCTCAGGACACTGATGTTTCCTGGGAAAGTGGAATTGAGCTAAGGGAATTTAGGAGGAAGATCTCACCCGCTTACAATGGGATTGGTTTCTACCCACATGCTGCCAGGCCACCACTCTGAACTGCATACAGGACATCCTGTGGGGCTCCAGAGGTCTTTCTACAGGAGGGGACATGAGGGATAATGAGCTACATCTGAACTTGGGCCCAAGGAGTCTATCCAACCTCCTGCCTGTTGAACTTCATCCTGGGGTGAGACTTGGGGCTTTATGTCCTGGGTTCGGTGGAGAAGAAACCTGAACACACAAGCTGGCCAGAAGCCCCCTTGCACTGCCCATATTTCAGGGGCTGCAGTGTGCACTTTTTGATAATTTAGCTGCTGCCTGTTAGCTCATCACCGTTCCCCTCTGCGTCAGAGCAGGGGAATCCTGTTGCTTGGCCTCCCAACGTTAGTTCGTCAACCTCCACTTTCATGAACATTATTAACTATATTAACTATGGTACTCTGAAGCTTCCCAAGATAGTAGCCTGGGCTGGGCTGGTAATGCAGGGTGAGCTTTGTTCCCAAGAAACATTTTTACTCAGCATGTTGGGAAGGACTAAATAAATTCATGCACTTTCTAATCTCCCATGGATTGTCTTGCGGTTAAGATACTGGATGAAGGTGCAGGGATTCCAGGATAACTGCTTGCTCTGCTGTGGTCTCACAGTGTGTCTTCAGACAGTCACATTAGCACCTGGGGTTTTTCCATATCTGCAAAATGGAGATGACATTCACATGCTTTCTTCTTTTGTCTCTCTCCTGTACAGTGACTGTAGGGTTTTTTGAGCTCAGACTGTTATTCATTTAAGTTCTGTTTTCCCTCCTGTTATACCTGCATTGCTGTTGATCTCCCTGCCTGTCAGCCTGCACAAATCTCTCACTTGTGTTAAATTGTCCATCCCTTCTGGCTTTGCTAACAGAGTCAGAGCTTTAAGTTAGAACTGCGATTACATATTGCTCTGCATCAACAAGCAAACTTTTCCATGAGAAAGTGGACTATATCACCCCAATGGTACAAGTCCTTCAGCATCTTCCCAGTTTTTCTGTGGATACCAGATATATGCTGGAAATACAACACGGCAGAGAGAAAGCAGTCTCGGAGGTTCCTGGAGTGTGTGGGAGATGATAACTTCCTGCCACAGCTGGTAAGTGAGCCAACCAGGGGAGGTGCCCTGCTGGACCTGCTGTTTATGAACAAAGAAGGCCTGATGGGTGATGTGGTGGTTGGAGGCTGGCTTGGGCTCAGTGACCATGGCATGATAGAGTTCTGGATTCTTGGAGAAGTAAGGAAGAGGGTCAGCAAAACCACTACCCTGAACTTCAGAAGGGCAGACTTTGGATTGTTAAGGAGTCTGGTTAACAGAGTCCCTTGGGAGGCAGTCCTGAAGGGCAAAGGAGTCCAGGAAGGCTGGATGTTGTTAAGGGAGGAAGTCTCAAAGGCGCAGGAGCAGGCCATCCCTGTGTGCCGTAGGTTGAGCACGTGGGGGAGAAGACCTGCTTGGCTGAATAGGGAGCTTTGGCTGGAACTCAAGAAAAAAGGAGGGCTTACTGCCTTTGGAAGAAGGGGCAGGTGACTCAGGAGGACTACAAGGATGTTGTGAGGTTATGCAGGGAAAAGATTAGGAAGGCAAAGGCCCAGCTGGAACTTAAACTGGCCGCCACCGTTAAACATAACAAAAAATGTTTTTATAAATACATCAGTGACAAAAGGAGAGCCAGGGAGAATCTCCCTCCTTTGTTGGATGCGGAAGGTAACCTTGCCATGAAAGATGAGCATAAGGCTAAGGTACTTAATGCTTTCTTTGCCTCAGTCTTTAATAGTCAGACTGGTCATCCTTGGGGTCGTCAGGCCCCTGTGCTGGGAGATGTAGATATTATGCAGAATGAAGTCCCAGTTGTTAAAGAGGTGGCAGTCACCGACCTGCTCCTTCACCTGGATGTTCACAAGTCCATGGGGCCAGATGGGATCCACCCAAGGATACTGAGGGAGCTGGCAGAGGAGCTCACCAAGCCACTCTCCGTCATTTGTCAGCAGTCCTGGTCAACCGGGGAGGTCCCAGATGACTGGAAACTAGAGAATGTGACACCCCTCTACGAGAAGGGTCGGAAGGAGGATCCGGGGAACTACCGGCCTGTCAGCCTGACCTCAGTGCCGGGAACGGTCATGGAGCAGATCACCTTGAATGACATTATGCGGCATGTGCGGGACAACCAGGGGATCGAGCTCAGCCAGCATGGGTTTATGAAAGGGAGGTCATGCCTCACTAACCTGGTCTTCTATGATAAGGTGACCTGCTTAGTGGATGAGGGGAAGGCTGTGGACATTGTCTACTTGGACTTTGGGAAGGCCTTTGACACTGTCTCCCACAGCATTCTCCTGGAGAAGCTGGCTGCTCATGGCTTGGACAAGTGCACTCTGCGCTGGGTTAAAAACTGGCTGGGCGGCCGAGCCCAGAGAGTGGTGGTGAATGGAGTCAAATCCAGCTGGTGGCCGGTCGTGAGTGGTGTTCCCCAGGGCTCAGTGTTGGGGCTGGTCCTGTTCAATATCTTCAATGATATTGATGATGATCTGGATGAGGGGATTGAGTGCACCCTCAGTAAGTTTGCAGATGACACCAAGCTGGGTGGAAGTGTCAATCTGCTGGAGGGCAGGAAGGCCCTACAGAGGGGCCTGGGCAGGCTGGATCATTGAGCGGGAGCCAATGATATGAGATTCAACAAGGCTAAGTGCTGGGTCCTGCACTTGGGTCACAACAACCCCATGCAACACTACAGGCTTGGGGAGGAGTGGCTGGAGAGCTGCCTGGCGGAAAAGGATCTGGGGGTGTTGGTTGACAGCCAGCTGAACATGAGCCAGCAGTGTGCTCAGGTGGCCAAGAAGGACAACAGCATCCTGGCTTGTATCAGAAATAGTGTGGCCAGCAGGAGCAGGGAGGTGATAGTGCCCCTGTACTCGGCACTGGTGAGGCTGCACCTCGAGTACTGTGTTCATTTTTGGGCCCCTCACTACAAGTAGGACATGGAGGTGCTGGAGTGTGTCCAAAGAAGGGCAACGAAGGTGGTGAAGGGTCTAGAGACCAAGTCTTATGAGGAGCGGCTGAGGGCGCTGGGGTTGTTTAGTCTGGAGAAGAGGAGGCTGAGGGGAGACCTTATTGCTCTCTACAACTACCTGAAAGGAGGTTGTAATGAGGCGGGGGTTGGTCTCTTTTCCCTAGTAACAAGTGATAGAATGAGAGAAATTGGCCTCAAGCTGCTCCAGGGGAAGTTTAGGTTGGATATTAGTAAAAACTTCTTCACTGAAAGGGTTGTCAAACACTGGAACAGGCTGCCCAGGGAGGTGGTGGAGTCTCCATCCCTGGAGGTATTTAAAAGAAGGGTAGGCGTGGTGTTTGAGGATATGGTTTAGTGGTGGACTTGGCAGTGATAGGTTAGTGGTTGGACTTGATGATCTCAAGGGTCTTTTCCAACCTTAACGATTCTATGATTCTATGATTTAAATGGGTCTGAGCAGGGGCTGCTTACAGCAAATATCTACACCACTCTCCTAGACATGCAGAGCAGTAGGGGCACAGTAATTGAATGTCACCTTGCAAGTCATTGCTCATTCCTGGGTGGGGTATGCCTGCAAAGCAATAGGAGGTTGGATTTGGTGACCTTCCCTTCTGATGGTCCTACCTGCCTGGCCTAGGTGGGCAGTCAGAGTCATGCCGCAGTCATCCCTGCAGTGTGACCTTGCAGGGAGGACTTAATGCACTGAAGACCAGACAGCACCAGACTTGATCTGTGAAGGCACTGCTAGATGCTCCTGAACAAACTAGCATTGCTACTAATGATATTTCAGCAGTGCTCCAAACTTATCCTTTTATTAAGAGTTTTGATATGAGTCTTTTTGCTTTCCCTAAAACCCCAACTCCTGGGGCAGGTGGTTACATGAAACTACAGTGAGAAGAAATGAGTAGCTGTCATCTTAACAGAAACTGTTTATAGCTCCCACAGCTGGGGAGATATATCTCAGAGCAACCCCGGGCTCAGAAACTAGAAGGGGAAGAGAAAGATTCTAAATATGTTGTGTTTTTTTAACAGTCTTGTTTCTTCCATCAGTGTTATGGTTTTGGGGGGCTGACTCGTGATTTCACACATTTTGGCATTGACAGTACTGCTGAACAATCTGCTGAACATCGCATAGCTGGTCTGAGTGAAAACCAGTGAGGTTTTAAAGCTCTTTCAAGTTCTTCCTGAGTCTGTAAAGGCAACCGGGAAGTGGATAAATCCTAGAGCTGGAATACTTCAGCTAGGGCAGCTCCCCTCCCATCCTGCGAGAAGGGACCAGAAGACTAACCCCATTCCCTTCTTCCTCTTCTCTATATCAGCTGCCTTAGGGGCTTTTTAGAGTGCCTGGTCGCTTATCACTGCTTTCCTGCTGAAGGGCACAGACTAATGTGACTGTGAACATTGTTAGTGGGAAAGGTTGTGAGAACCACTGTGATCCCAGGTCCTGGCATTGTGGCTCTGCAGTATTTCAGCACGTGAAGCAGTTGTTTTCAATGGCAAGCTTCCTGGTCTGGTGGCGTTTGTTAAAACAGGCATTTATTGGGAGATAACAGTAGGGACTGGCAGCCTATTTAAATCACAGCTGAGTTTTATATTATAAATTACATCAACTTTTGGAGTACCAGACTTCCCAGAGACAGTTAATTCCTGCCTGACTAGGACCTTGTCTCTGTTCCAGAGTCTGCAGTGGTGGCTGATTTATTTTACTGGGGGATTTCATCAAAACTTCTGGCTTTAACCTACACAGCCCTACGTGACTTGGGTTCTCCTTTTCCTTGAGATCTCCCTCTCTTCCTGAGTGTTAACATGGTAATAAAGGTCAAATGAAGCACTCCAGCCAACATATCCCTGATCTAGTTAGGAAAAGCTGGTGGCAGGCCAGTTTTGAGGTTAGGGAAGGGTTGTGGGGGCTATACTGCTGTGAAAGGACCTCAGAGCCTATACAAGGACTTTCCTCACTTGGCAACAGCGGGATGATGTGTGGATGGCACAGGAGGCTAGAGCTCTCTGTATGTTTGTTGCCCAGAAGCAGCATTTCTTGCAAGTGTGCTTGGATCTCACAGGGATGGAGAGCACAGCCAGAGAGGAAGGGATGTGCTTATGAAACCCAGCAGCTGCATGCGAAGGTGGTGGGATGTCAGATGCTTCTGCAGCCTTGCTGGTGTAGTCCTGGGAAAGGGGCCCTCAGCAGAAGTAGTGGCTGCATATTTCAACCCATCCACAGGGTTCCCATGTAGCTGGAGGTTCATGTCCACCTTGTGTTATTTGTCAAGGTTTCACTACCCTTTAGCCAGGTGGGCCTTTCCTTCTTTGAGGGAAGACACTGTTTTCCAGTGCCTTTTCAATTACTCTTGCTAAGAACAAGCAGCCTGGTCCTACCTGAGTGAGCTGTGGTTTCCTGGCTCTTGCTGGCTGGGCTATGAACCCAATTTGGCATCTGTTGACTTGGGAAGTGTTAGGGTCCGGTGTATAATTAATAGCCCTTTCCTCCTGGGGTGCAGACTGAAGCTGATGTGCTGTAATTAGGAACACACACAGGCTCAGAGGGTGATTTGGGCATGAAGTTAATGAACTGTAAGTTCCCGTAGCTGCAGAGGAATTTGAGCACGGTGACTCCAAAATCAGCTGCAAAGGAAGAGCTGGAAAACTCTAGAGGGGACATTCAGGGGAACCATATAGATCAGACCCCAAAATGGACTAAAGTAGCAAGGTAGCATGCACACTACTCAGAGACTGCAATAGTGCATTGTCATCTGTCTTCTTGTCTGGCAGTCATCCTCTCCTTGTTCTGGGATTGAGGTCCTCCTCCTGCTTGAAGAGCTATGGGCAGTGCTGGAGGCTGTGTGCTCTCTGCAGACCATGCTGCAGAGCAGCCCTGCAGAGAGGGACCTGGGGGTTCTGGTCAATGGCAAGTTGAACATGAGCCGACAGTGTGCCCTGGCAGCCAAGAGGGCCAACCACGTCCTGGGGCGCATCAAGCACTGCATTGCAGCCGGTCGAGGGAGGTGATTGTCCCGCTCTACTCTGTGCTGGTGCAGCCTCACCTCGAGTGCTGCGTGCAGTTTTGGGTGCCACAGTACATTAAGGATATAAAGCTACTAGAGAGTGTCCAGGGGAGGGTTATGAAGTTGGTGAAGGGTTTAGAGGAGAAGCCGTATGAGGAGCAGCTAAAGTCACTTAGTTAGTTCAGCCTAGAGAAGAGGAGACTGAGGGGAGACCTCATCGCAGTCTGTAGCTTCCTCACCAGGGGAGGAGGGGCAAGCGCTGATCTCTTCTCTCTGGTGACCAACAATAGGACCCGAGGGAATGGCAGGAAGATGTGCCAGGGGATGTTTAGGTTGGATATTTGGCAAAGGTTCTTCACCCAGAGGGTGGTGGAGCACTGGAACAGGCTCCTTGGGAAAGCAGTCATGGCACCAAGCCTGGCAATATTCAAGAAGCACTTGGACAATGCCCTCAGATATATGGTGTGAATGTGGGGGTTGCCCTGTACAGGGGAAGGAGTTGGACTTGATGATCCTTGTGGGTCCCTTCCAACTCAGGACATGATTCTATGGTTCTATGCTAATTTTTGAGCTTTCTGAAGTGAGTATTGCTAGACAAGAGCTCTGCAGAGACCAGTGGGGAGAAGTGGGAACAGAAACAAGCCTCTGATGGAAGTGATCTTGTGTTAGGGGCCCATGGCAGCAGTAACACTGAGACTTTGAAGGCCACCTGCCTGCAGAGAAGAGATGGGGCAACCCTGGTTGTGCTGCCCCAGCTGGGTTCCACCACCATGGATGTGAGCACACTGCTGGGAGCATTGTGTCCGCTAACCACCTTTCTGTGTCTCCCCAGCTGTCTGTGACCCACCATGCCAGAACAAGGGCTCCTGCAGCCGTCCCCAGGTCTGTACCTGTCGCTCGGGCTTCCAGGGCTCCCGGTGTGAAGAAGTCGTTCCTGAGCAGGAGTACCACCCGCCCAGTGCAGCCGCTGCCTTCCAGCCCCCTGCAAGTTCCCTCCGGAGGAGGACCAGCATGGCAGGGCGGGACGCCTCCCTGCGAGGGGCTCAGGCACCTGTCCCACGGCACGTCCTGGCTGCGTAAGTCAAGCCTGGTTTCTGGCAGGGAGATCTCCCAAACCCACAGGCAGCTAACGCTGCGCTCAGTCGGCCACAGCCTCTGCTTTGTGAGACCAGGCAGCTTGGCTCCCAGTGGAGGCTCCAGCCCGGGCTGTGGGAGATGACAGAAGGGGGCCAGGCCCTGCTTTCCTTCCAAGGGGCTCGGTTTTGCCCCAGCACTGTGCCATGATCCCTTGGGCACATGCAGGAATGGGGCAGGCTAGTGGCAGTTCCACAGTGAAGGATGACCATGAAGGTCAGCAGTTTGCCCTTGTCCAGTTGATAAGCAACATTAGCGGTAGCAGCAGGGTTGACAGAGGTGTGGGGGTTAAATCCCTTTCCCAAGAGAATGTGTTTAGAGCAGTATGTCCAGATAGTATTCACAGGAGGGTACATAGATATGAGGTGGGCTATTAAAATGCTGGTACGAGCAAAGTGATGATACTCGGAAATGTCTCCTGGCAGACTCTAGGCATTATTGAGCCATTTGTTCCATATTTCTGTGTTACGCTGCTATGGTGTGGGTCACTTTGGTACCCAGGCAGGCATACCTACGGTATATATACCCTCTATATTGGGTACGGAAACAAAGATGCAGCTGCTGGAGATCACAGAGGTCTGTGCAGGAGAGACTCTTGAGGAGCGTGTTAATCTCAGAATGACAACTGTCGCATCACCTGATCATTCTGGGTGAGGAAGAGCTTACGGCTTCAGCCCATTTGCCTCAGGTCGGTGCTGAGGTGCTCTCATACCTGAGCTGCAACTCCTCTACACTTTGTGTTAGACTGCACCACCCCTAAAGGCCCATGTTTTTCTTGCTGCTACTAACCCAATTGCTGGGCCAGAAAGACTGGTTTTGTTGGTAGCCACCACAGCAGAGACTTTGCACATGGCTTCCAGCAGAAGTCCCTCAATTGTGGTCAAGAAGACTTTACAGCAAATTACAGGTGCCTAACCAGGAGGTAACTTCAGTTTCTCCTTTTCTTCTCTAGGCTATTCTGTCCTTCTCTGTCAACATCTCTTAGAGCTGCCCAAGGAGAGGGCAGGTCTGCCTTTGTTTTTCTGTATTTCTGCAGGTTGTATTTAAAGTGTCTGTTGCACTTAAAGTAGCTGTTGCTTTTCTGTCTCTTCTGAAGTAGACACAATGCGTGGGCTGGAGACATTTCTAGGTATTTCTACTCTCAGGAGTCTACGGTTTTGGAGGGGCTCAAATGACTGACGGGGTATTGACTGACACAAAGTACTTCACTGAAGCTGGCATTTCTTGGTGCCCAAATGAAAAGACTATCTGATGGGAACAAAATTCAGGCAAGGCAGAGGTGATGCTGGCAGGCAGAGGTGGCCAAGCCCCTGTTATCGCTGCCCTGAGAGAGGCTCGGCGCCCAAGCAAGCACACAGCCCTCGCATGTGCCTGCAATCCTGGTCATTGCTAAGTTCCCCCCAGCAATGACCACCTCCTACCCCGCCATGCCACTGCTCTGTGCACAAGGACTGGAGGGGAGGGAGAGCGGTGCCCTCGGAGATACAGCACCTGTTGAAGGCTTTCCCAGTAAGGAACATGACCTCAGGCTCTGCGCAGAGGACAGGGGGCTCTGCAGGCACTGGCAGAGCATTCCTGTCCAGACCGTCAGACAGAGCGTCTAGGGGTCGCTGAGCTGGGATTGCTGAATGCCCGGCTGCCTGCTGTACCTTAAATCCTCTGGCACTGTCCCAAGGAAATAGGACTCCATTAAGGGCCGTGCAATGCCCTTCCTCGTTCCCTCCCCATGGAGGCCATAGGACATTGCCTTATCCCACAAGGTTCTGCAAGACTATTTGACATTTGTCCTTTGTGACGGCCGCAGGTAGGACCCTGGGGCACAGCCACCACTGACTGCCTTCTAGAGCCCGCCTGTGCTGTGCTTTTCCTGCCCGGGCAATGCATAGTGGTCCTGTGCAGGCAGGTGTGGGGCTGCCTGCACCCTGGCATCAGTCTGCATCGAAACACAACACTTCAACCCGAGTGTTTTTCTGTATACTTCAGTTGCTTGGGTTTTGTCTATGGACCATATAACATATGGCAGACAACCGACATGACCTAAAAGTCTTGCTGCTGTTAGATGGGTCATTTCCCAAATATTTTTGACTGTCCCCTTCAGCCTGCCAACTTCTGGGCTAGCTGTGGAGCCTGTAAGAATGAGTTTTCTACAGTCAAAGACTCGCTCCTGCTGCTATTGCACCCAGCCTTTCCCTCCCACTGCTTGCCTTGCACTGGCATCGGTGTTCATCTGGCCCCCAGGTAAGTTGGCTCACCAAAAAACTGGCACAGCAAAATTAAGGATAATTTTCTGCTACTTCAATGGGCTAAACTGACTTATTGAAAAATTCTGTGAGGACCAGGATTGGACAGAATTGCAAGGCTAACATTGTGAAGGGAGGAAAGGGGTGGACCCCCCTTTTTGTGAAAGTCACTTATTGGTCATTTGTCTCTTGAAACCACGCTCTCAGACTTGTGTGAACTTGGAGCCTGCTTCTTGCAGTTACATCATCTGTTGTACCACTAAAGTAATTTCTGTGCTTCTGCATCAGGCTTTCTCCATACAATTGGGCTGTAGCAGCGAAAGCAAGAAGCATATTGGCCTTTGCAGAACGAGGTAGATCTTGCTCATATTTGCAAGTACAAGGATCAGTTCTTAAGTCAATGCAAATTTGGAGTCACCTTCACTGGAGTTCAGTTCATTGTCAAGTCTGAGAGAAACAGCTTGGGTTTTCCAGTCCTTGGACTCCTCCTGGATAAGGATGGGTTGAGCTGGTGGGACACTGACTTTTTCTAGTGAGCCCACCATGATCCCACAGCAGCTGGCTTGCTTGTCTGATTTGTTGATAAGGAAGAGGTTGAAGAAGCTCTTGGGCTTCTCAGTGGACAGAGGACACCGGTGGTTCCAGGTCAGTGGTTGTGAGAAGACTGAGAGATCCAGGAAAAACAGCCAGTCCCCAACCTCCCTGCACATTTGCATTGCTAACAAAGAGGAGTTGTGCAAGAGTGGGATCGTATAGGCCTCTAAGCCTCATCTTGATGTGCCAAGACAGGACATCAATCCTCCCATGAGTGAATTTCCTTTCCCCTTTAGTTTATTGGTGTGTATATTGGCTTTATTTGTGTTTGTTTGTACGGAGGTAGCAATCAGAAGCTCTGAAGTCATGCACTAGAACAATGCTCTATTAGATGCCATATAAGCATGCAACAAAATCCATTAACCCTCCCCAGAGACCTGCTTGGTAAGCAGAGATGGGGCTGATTTTGATTTCAGTGTATTCTGAAGCGAGTCTTCAGAGAGAGTTAGGAGATCAGCCTCCTAGGTTATTCAGGAACTGCCTAGACCAAAATATTCCTCACTTGCCTGAGTGGTGGGACTGCTTTAAAATGATTTCTTATCCTCAGATAGTTGGACTTGCTGCTTATGATGACTGCCACTTCACTGTAGAGAGTAGTGTGCTCTGGAGGTAGGAAGAGTCTGGAGGAGCCTATAAAGCCTTGTTGAAAAGCATGATGAGGCAGCTGCCTGTTTTCATGGCCCTGTTTCTGACAGATGTACTCAGGCTCTCCAGAGTTCACGCCTGGAAGCAGAAGCAGTGAAGCCTTCTGTGGCTTCCCTGCCAGGAGAGCCCAGGAAGCACGACTGTGACGGCAGGAGTTAAGTTACTGTCAGTCTTCTGCCTTCAGCCTTGGTGAGAAGTAGCAGCTCCTTGACCAACAGAGTTGTCCCAGTCATACATAACTGGTTGTACTGGTTGGTTTGTATTCGCGCCTGGCAGATGTGAAGGTTAGCAAATAGATCTGTGGGCATTCCCAGTGTAGCTGTCATAATCCATTTCTGGGCATGCTGGCAGTCCTAGGAAGATGGGGATGTGGATGTCAGCCTGAGCATTGTGCTAAGCACAGGTGTCAGTGCTGCCATGTCACGTGTAGCCATTGGTGCTTCTGTTTGGAAGGGTACCACAGAAGAATCACTGCATCTTTGGCTTGCCCATATGGTACACATTATCTCTTCTTCCTGGGACTAAAGGAGATGTACCCAGCCTTATCTGAGCTCAGCACTTGCCCAGGGGAAGACATGGCTGGGAGAAGGGCAGCTCTGGGTTTATTTTGCTGACACCAGAGCTGGTGATGCTCAAGATTTTATCCCTTAAAATACAGGCTGAGCAATGAGTACCACTTCCCAAGTCCCTTCAGCAGGCCACGGCTCAGCAGAGGTTTAGAGCCGGGTATCTGAGGGAGCCTGTGGGGGCTTGTTAGCTGCTGCAGAAGCTGGAAGGTCCTGGTGCTGTGCTGCTTGGAACAGGGAGTGCTCTGGAGAGCAAAATCCTGGGGGAGTTAGAGGCCTTCTCGGCATGGACTAGCTGAAAACCCTCCCTCTTCTTGATCTCAACCTGAATCTCTGCCCGGAGAAGCAAAGCCCCGACGGATGATTTTGCGGGTGGAGCTGCACCTCAGCCCAGAAGCTGAGCTAAATGGAAACAGCTTTGTTTTCCTAAGGCGGGAGTACCATCAGAATTCCTGTTTATTTAGCAGGGACTGGAAAGGGCCTGTACCCCTGCCCCTCACCATTGGGATGGACAGCCAGCTGCCTCTGACTCTGGGCAGCATGCAAAGAGGGTCCTGCTGCTGCCACTTGCGAAGGTCCCTCCTGCGGGAGTGCTGGGCATAAATCTGTAACCAGCATCTACGCAAGGGGAGCTGGGCTGCCCAGATGGGATGTGTGTGCTGGAGGAGAGCTTTCCTGGGAAGCAAGGCACCCTTCCTCTTTACTGAAAAGAAGGGATGACTGGGACCTGCAGAGCATTTTCCCAGCAACCCAGGCAAGGGAAAAGGACTTAGCTGTGGTACAAGGTGCTGAGACACTGTGCAGACAGCTTAATGCAGCTAAGCTCTTGAGGGCAGGGAGCTTCCTCTGAGAGGGCTCTGTTTAGGCAAGGCAGTTGCTGGGAGTTGCCTGGTGTTTTCAGGATGGAAAAGGAAGAAGGCTGAGTTGTGGCATGCCCACCCCACTGACTCCTGATCTCAGAGCCTCCTCTCCAGCACCCTGGAGGAAACGTCTCCTCCCTTCCTGACAAGAGGAAGCCCTTGAGGAGTTGTGGCAAGCGCTCCTGGCCTGGGGACACTGGGAACCTGATGCCAGCGTGGAGGGTCTGCCAAAATCTCTGTTCTCTCTCCTGGAAGTGAAGGATGAGAACATCAGGGAGCAAGCAGAAGGCAGGATCTTGGGTGTGCAGCAAAGGTTGATGCATGGAGAAAGTATATTTCTCCCCTTTTGAAAATTGGCTGAAACCAGCTCCCATTCTGGCGGCAGTCAAATGTCTAGCATAGTCTTTTGCAGAGGAGAGTGGAGCCCATGGGAGAGCGTTCAGCTGTCCACCCTGAGGGTGGCCACTGAAAACATGACATTGAAAACTCTGACTTGGCAAAATCAGCTTGATTAGCTTGTTTTTATTGAGGACTAGCAGATAAAATGAAAGTTCATTGCAAGATCACTTGCTTTTTAAAGATACTGCTCCAAACAGAGACAGATTTGTCTTAATTGTTAAAGCAGGTTCTGAAGCCTCCTGTCTTGCCAGCTGTGAACTTTCCATGTTTACAAGGAAATGGGGAGCTTACCTGGGTTGTTGCTGAATGTCCAGGACACTTTGTCCACAATATGTATAGTGCTAGGAGAAGGTCTGTACTAGCCATGCACCCGCTGATTACACCTCCTGCTCTTCTCTCACTTACAACTGTCACTCACTTTACATTTACGAGGATTACAATTTATTAATACCCAAATAGCAGAGAAAATAAAAGTTGCCCCTGGCTGAGAAACCCCTCTGTGTAAGGGCATTCCCATGGCATGGGCTATGGCAGGTTTCCTGCTTTCCTTGGGATTGGACCAGCCCAGGAGATCCATAACCTAGTTCAACTGATGTTGAATTCCTGGGGTAAAACACTGGTGCCGACCTGCCTTCCACCACTGCAGCATGTATATGCATATTTTCCCAGTGCAGATAAGCCCTAATTGCATCTTTCTAAGGTACTTTCCTTTGGCAATATAGTTTTCACAAGGTGGCCAAGCATTTACGTTCCTTGATCCAGAGCCAATTTTAGTAGATATCTGAGACCTTGTTAAAAAATTGAAATTAAAAAGCCAGTGCCAGTCCGTGTGAGAATATGTGAAAAGAGATTCCATTCAGGGCAATGCGATCTCCATAAGCTCCAGATCTCAGTCCCTCTCCTGCTTTGACATAGTTGAAAGCCTTTGGCAAGCTGGCTGGGAAGCCTAAAGGAAAAACTCAAGCTACCCAAGAGGAGTATAAATGTCATTTTTCTTATATAAAAATACTTCTATTTTTAAATTACTTGATATACCTTCTCTAGCCTGGCACCAGATACAGTTGCTCTACTTTCTAGTGTTTTAAAGCTGTCAGCACCATTCTGGTTTATGTGTTTTATGTATTTACTTTCTAGAAGGTTGCATATGCTTCAGAGCAGCAGGAGGATAGCTAGCTTTGCAGGCTCCTTTTAAATGCCAAATATGGTCTTTACATTAGGCCTGGTTCTTCTGCACCTCCTTGGGAGCCATTCCTATAGCTTAATTCAGCCTCTAGGCTTTGGGAGAAAATGTTCAAATGCACTTTTCCTTCTAACTGAAAGAAAAATGCTGCTACTGTCAGCTTAGTCTGAGACTACATGCAAGAGAGCAAGGTGTAGGGCAAATGCATTGTACATGTGGTAGGTGAGGTAGTACAGCAAATCCAGTTTATAGCCTATTTTATATACTGTACGTATATCATTTGGGACATTCATGACAATACCATTTATACAGCAGTTGTATATATAAAAAAAGACATTAGAAGAGCGCTAAGGCCTCATGATCAAATGCTGGAGAGTTTTTCCCTAATGCCTGAATTAGGATTGTCGTCCAGCTTGCTTTGAGCTCCCTTGTGCATATGGATTACGCTGCAGTTTCTCATACCTGTTGTCTGCTGCCTTATTTGGTTTAAGCTGGTACTTAAGCAAAATCAAAGCTGTTCTTTTTGGTTTTGAGTGTTTTCCATAAATCCCCGGGTGCTGGCAGGACACAAGGGATGAACTGAAGCTGGCTTGGTACAAGGAGCAGCTGAAACAGAGATGTAGAAGTCTCCATATAAAATATGCTCGTTCTCCTCTCCTTTCTTCAGAAGCACCCTGAGAATTGCTGCCCTGAATGCCTGGTGCTGGATGGGATTGGTACCCAGCTTTCTGCAGCAACCCATTTTTGTCTCACTTGCATGGAGGCTCTCTTCAGGGACATGCAGAACCTAAACATATAGGCAGGAACTAAGAAGAGATTCAGGCTGGAAAAATATTATCTATTACAGCTGAAGGAAGAAAATTCTCCATGGGAGGAAGAAATCTGGAAGAAGGAGAGGCTGAGATTTTGCAGACTAGGAGTGAACAGCAAATTAGGCAGCAAAGAGTAATGCAGTGTGGCCATGTATGAGAGACTGCTGCTTAGGACTTTGGAGGCAAAAGGCCCGAGTCACACGGACTTTTTTCCTGCGCACCCTGGGGTCCTGCACTGAGTCAAGGTGTTCTTTATTGCCAGAAAAGATCTTGACAAATTGGAAGGAATTCTGAGAACTACAAAAGGAGGGAGGGAGGGAGCTGAGGGGGATGGTTAACAGACCGACATCTGCAAAACAGCCAAACACTGGCCTTGGAGGATGGGGAGCATTACTTGGAGGCTGAGGCTATCTGGAGGGGGCATATGGGGCGTATTAGATTTCCTGTAGCCTTGGCAGGGTGGCCATGCTAATTTTTCAGCTACAAGGCTTTCTACAACAGGAAAGTGCCAAACTCTTCCAGGGATGTAATGACAGGTTGGTAACGACACTGGAGCTCTGCCTCCTCCATTGCTTCGGAGCTGCTCTGCTGAGGAGCTGGAGCCCAGGCTCTGCCAAGACAGGCACAGCCCTTCTGTCTGCTCCAGAGCCCTTCCCACCAGGGATGCCATAAAACCTGCTACTCCCTGCTGGTCCTTGGTGTGGATGCTGAAGGCCATGTGGGAAGGTTGTGAGAACAGATTCATGGTCACAGTACCTCTGGAAGCACTGGCTTTGCCACCAGGCATCATGCGTACGTGGCCAGAAACACTCCTGCTCCCCAGCCAGGCTCTAGCGTTCTGGCTACTGAGCACCTGGAGGGATAGAGCCAGTGCAGAACAGTACAAAATAAAATCACTGGGATGCTTGTTCCCCGATGCCTGGCAGGGCTGAGACTTCGAGAGTGGGCAGCAAAGTGTCACATCCCAATGCAGCTCTCGTGGCTGGAGTGCTGCAGGTGAGAGAGTCCTATGTGTTGCAAGGGATGGAGAGATGTGAGGAGACCTAACTACATTGAGCTAATAGACGCAAAGGCCAGGTGCCCTGTTGGGTGTTCAACCATTATTTTAGATTAAATATGTCTTAGATCCACAGTGTTCCAAGGGTGAGTGGGAGACTTCCCAGCACCTCCTGCTGTAGATAAAGAGCCTCTCCTTCTCGATGAAAGGACTATAAACATCTTTCCATGCTGTTGCTCTCACGCCTTCTGTGCGTGTGTGCGTGTGTGCAGCTGCAAGCTCTTCACCCAACTCACACGCCTGGGATGAGAGAGGCTTTGCCTGCCCTTTCCATGTCCTGTGTAAAGCTGGGGGCAGGCAGCTGGCTTCCCCCACTCCCCAGGGTGTGTGTGGGCATGAGGATGAATAGGCTAAAGTGTTTTTTCAGGGCTTTGAAGTTGGCAGGCTGGTGGAGGGGGTGAGTGTTGCTAGTCAACAAGATGGAAATGAAACTCAAGAGCGCTTGTTTTCTCCCTGCTGTATGGGGGAGACAAGTGACCTCCCCATGGCCAGCAGTGAGCTTTTCTCTGGAAAACGTCTCTGCAGCAGGTTTCATTAGATGGGGGCTGGGTCCTCAGCTCACAGCTGTTGTGCCTTGTGGAGACAGAGGGCCCTTTGGGCTGGAGATCTCAGTGTACTTGTAGGCACAAGGGCAGGTTAATATGTGTGCCTCTGCCCTAAATACAGGTCCTTCCCCTGTCAGGCAGAACCCTCCTGCTCACTGTACTGGGGACACAGGGAGGAGGAGAGAGGCAGTGGAGGCATTGTCGTGGCCAGTGGTGGTGGCGGTGTCTGAGCCCTCAGTGGTGTGGTCACATTGTACAGGGGTCAACACAGGTCTCCAGCTCTGCCAGCATCTTACACCTGGTTTTGTAATGGTACAGAAGCTGTGGCTGTGGGGTGATGTCTGCAGTAAGATGGTGGCACTGATGGAGACCTTCATGCGATGGCAGATGTTAGGGCACATCTAGATAGGTCTCTTCTCACCAAGGCATGAAAGCAGCTGTGTGACTGCATCTGGCAGCAGTGCTGTGCCTGTGTTCATGCTGCTGAACACTAGCCTCTCCATGCAGGCAGAGGAGCCAACTGGAGCAGCTTTCTCACTGCTTCAGCCCAAAGGAGTGTGTGGCTGAGCTGGGGAGAGGAGGGCTGCATGACTGCCTGTCTCACCTGCCACTTACTGCACATGCTACAGGCCAGCCTGGGTGGCTCTGCCAGAGGGGTGGTAGCTCACCTGGCCTCTCTCTCCCTCCAAATCTCTGTTTTAGTCTACGGAGTGTACAAGGTTTGGCCCGATGTGGCATTTGTAATTGAGTAGCCTGGCCTGGTTCCTCTGCTGGCTCCACTTGAGGCTTAGAGTGTTTCCAGGCTGCATTTTGATTTTTCTGGGAGGTGTTGGCCTGTACTTCAGCTCTGGAGACAGGCAGGTTGCAAACAGCTCTTTATCACACTTGGCATTTGGAAATCATGGTTCTGACCACTTTATGGGTCAGCACTAAGGCCTTATGGATCCATCCAGGAGCATGGTCTGTTGCTCCTGGTGACAGCCCAGTGGTGTACCCTTGCAGAGGGCATGTTTCTGCAGCCTCACTGGGCCAGGCAGGTGTTGTTCCCATGCTTGGAGAGCTGGACTGCTTCCAGGGAGTCAGTTGATCACTCCCTAATACATGAGAGCAAAGAAGACCACTCACAGAGTGGCAGGTGGCACTTGTGCCAATGGAAGGGCATTTAATGTCAGCAGAGAGCTGTGCAGAGATGTGTAAGCAGCCGCTGGCTAAGGAGCAAATTAGACCCCCAGAGACTGGTTAAAGAGAACCTGTTCACTGTCTATTTGCTTATAGATTTTCACTCTTGTGATGTCTGGCAACTACTGAACAGATAAAAATAGTATTCACAGTGCATCTCCTTTTCCCTTTTTGTTCTCATGTACTACACGGCGGGCTGGGAGCCAGCTTGGATGGCCCTACAGCACCGGCACTGCTTTGGAGGCCAGAGGAAGGAAGATGCCAGGGTGGTGGTGGTGGAGGGACTGAGCTTGGTGGCATGAGACAGACACCTGGTGCCTTTGCTGTCCCATGGACTTGCACATCTGTTGCTGTGGTTTGTAGTGAGAGATCCAGAGAAATCTTGGCCAGCCACCGGTGCGTATGTCAAGTGGAGTTACCACTGCAAGATGGCACAGGAGAGAGCCCAAAATGAGAGCCATGTAGGCTCTGTGACAGCCCCTTGCTAGGGATAGTGGTCGCATCTGGGTGCTAGAGTGATGTGACTCCTGGGCATGCACCAGCAACATTGAGCATGTGTGTGTGGGGAAGAGAGCCTGACCCTTGTTCCTGCCTGTGCAGCCCCACTTTGGCAGTGCTCTTTGTGCCCAAGGCAAAGGGCACCTCTGCCCACAGGAGCTTTTGAGGTCTTAGAGGGGAGGGAGGATTTGGATGACTCCCTTCCTGCTTGCCACGTGACCTGACTGTGTGTAAGTTCTGCCTGTGGCACTACAAGATGGCAGTTGAACACATGAGGGGAAAGCTTGGCAGCTGAGATCTGTTGTGGTAAGCAATAGGATTGCCTCACTTGATGTCTCCATGAATGTCCAGTTGCCTGTGTCTGGTGTGGCATCTGGCATGACATCTGGCTGCAGGTGACAGTGAATCAGGCACAAAGGCACCTGGATGTTGATTCCTGTGGCCTTCATGGTACACAGGTCCTGCTTGGCTGAGACAGGAAGGTCTCCTGCCTGGGTGAGGCTGGCGGCTGCTTCTCCTGGCGATGACAATTTCCCTTGCCTTCCACCAAACCCTGGGGAGCAGGGGACTTCAGGCTTTGGTGTCTTCCTCACTTGCACAGGGGGTACCAGGGCTGAAAGCAGCTGCAGGAGGGACAGTGGGAAGCCTGAAGTGGGCAGGTTTCAGAGCTATCTCTGCTGCTTGTGGGGATAATAAACTGAGCTGGGATTTATGGGCATAATGTGGGTGGGCTTGAAGTCAGGTACCTTGTATGGTGTGGTTTCCCGCCTCGTCCCCAAGTCCTAACAGAGCTGTCTTCCTTGTCAGCATGTTTGTGAGCTAATTGATAATAAAATTGAGTGCTCTCTAAGCAATGCTGCCCCTGTGCTCCGGGGCCTGGAGCCTGAGCCATGAATCCCGTCTGCCTGCTAAGGAACCTGTTCTGAGTCCAAGAAAGGGGAAGTTTCTGGTCTGTGGTCAATTTGCTGCTTTCCAAGGCTGGCTGCTTCTCTCTCCCCCTGTAGACACAGACGCTGGTGTTGAGGCTGCCCATTCTTCTGTGATGCTTCAGTGGAAAATCAGTAACTGCTGAGCATTACAAAGGGGGAAGTGAATCACTGATTTTGGTCCCCATGGCCCCAAGCAGGGAGGGCATCTAGCCAAAGGGACAGGCGGACGGACAAGACAGACACCGACTATATTGTTTGGCATTTAAAAACCAGGGGAGAACCCGCCTGTTGTCCTGGCAGGTTATGAGGGGCTGAGCATGACTCAGCCCCCATCCTGGCTGAGCCTTCTCGCCTTGGAGCTGCGCAAGCAGGCTGCAGGCTGGAGGAGCTGGGCTGGACTTACCAGTGCTGCAGCGGCTCCCCTCCATAGGACCCTGCTCCCAGCCCCGCAGGCAGCAGTCACGCCCCAGGCAGCAGGCTGGTTGTAGCTGGAGGGATGGATCTTATTGAGCTTGGACCCTGGGATGGGGATTCCTGAACTCTGGGAAGATGGTTGGTTCTCTGTGGGTCCCTTATGTTCAGTTTTGTTTTGGCCAGTGTCTTCCCACTCTGTTGTTACCCTTCTGCGAAATGCTTCTTAGGTCTCTGCAGTCTCTGTCATCTCTCCCTAATGCTCAGTAGGGTGCAGATTTGTTTCCAGCTGGAAGACTGACTTTCCAGTCCTCATCTGGCCAGCCCTTGCCTTTTCTGGGGTTAGCACCCCTCCCTGCTGACCACACTGTCTAGGATTCACTTTCTCCACAGTGCCTCAGGCTATCCACCCTGCTATGGTCAGTCAGGCTTTGGCTGGGGACAGGGCGAGGCAGGCTGGATGAAAAACTAGTAATACTCCTGTGGCACTTGGCTCTGCATTTCCTTTATGCAAATGCAGAAAACACCATTTCCCACCTCACTAGTGATCTGGCCAAAGTCAACTGTTGGATGAAGAGCGGCTAATAGAAGCTAAATCCAGGAAAGGCTGAGGTGTTGCTGTTGGGGAGAGGGAAGTGCTTTGAAGAGTGCCACCTTTGCCTCCAGCCCCAAGGAGGTTGCCTGGCCTTAGGTCGCTAAGAGAAGCCGCAGCTGTATAGCCACCATGATCATCAAAAGTGACCAGAGATTTGAAAAATGCTTTCTATATACAGTGGGTTAGAAAAACAGTGTTGTTTTCTGGACCTCATGATCTCGGTGATTTAGACTGGTTATTGTGATCCTGTGTACCTAGTCTTGAAATTGCAGGCTTTAAAAACAATGTGGTTGATTCAGAAAGCAGTGGTCCTCATGTTCATCTGTGTGATTGTCAGGAGCCTGTCAGCTCAGTCTTCTGCTCACTGTCCTCAGCAGGGTGAGAGATACCACTCACCTCCTCCAGGCAGGGAACAGGCACCTTGCAGGTTCATCTGGGACTGGGCAGGAGAGCCATCGTATCCAGGGAAGACAATATTTTTTTTGTACCTTCTCTAGCCTTCTGTCTCTAAAATAAATGTAGAGCAGGGTGTAACAGGTAGCAAAACCAATTTAAAACAAAGCGTTTATACACAGACAAAGGTGCAGCGGTAGCTGTGCAGTTCCCTTGCTGGATGTCACACAGGTGTCATTTGGATCCTACAGGGATGTGTAACACTAGAATGTAAGGGACCAGGTCTCCCTTGGTTCTCCTGATTTCTGGCATGTGTCCTCAGGGACATATGGGAAGTCCAGGTCCTTGACCTGCACCTCAGAAGGGGGCAGCTACAAGTACTTTTTGGGTAGTTTTGAACCGTTGTAAATGTGGGCCACTCTGCCTGACTCCCTCCCATCCTGACTCTCTTTTAATTTTGATTAACACCTAATACTTATAGGAGTGAAACTTCCCATGTGCTGGTGACTGAGGTGTCTTAGCCAGTAACCTTTCAGCCATCATCCTGGTAGAGGTCAGCAGGAACACACACATCTATGCTCCTGGAAGGAGAACACTGCTCCCTCTACCTTCCCTGCTTGACCCGTGTTTTCCCTTGGACCACTGCTGCTGTTAGCCAGGCACCACAGAGGTGAGTGCCCCAAGACATCCCAGAAGGAGAGGTGTCCTCGGAGTCTGCACATTGTTTCTGCCCCACAGGCTGTGCCTGACACGGGGAAAGCTGTCAGCAGCTCTGACGGATGAAGAGCAGGGAAACCAGCCGCTTGGCAGGCGGTCGCCTATAAAGGAAGAGACCACTGCCTCTTTGCAGAGATCTGTGCTGGCCCTGTGCCTGGCTGGAAGAGTGGAAGTGAGTAATACCGCATGGAGGGAGGCTGTAAGACTGAATGAATGTGAAGCCCCAGGACTTTAAATGTCCCAGAATGTAGTCCTTGAGGTCTCAACCTCCTCTGGCTCTTCAATGTCTCTTCCCTGAGCAGCTGAACCATGGAAAGTGGTAGCACAAGCTGTCCACTGTGCTGATCTGAAGATGCCCCATCTGTTTTCCATCCTCACTCTTACCCTTAGGACAGCCACACCAGGGAGAGAACTTATGGCAGTTGAGATCCCTGGGAGGTAGACAAGCTCCAGCCATATGTATTAAGATCCACTGGATGGTTAAGGTCTGCTAATACCTTCTGGCCAGGTCTGTATTGATGTGGTGAGCTCAGGTTCATTCTCTGAGGCCCTTCAGGCAAACCAGTCCCTGTGTTCCCAGAGTAGACTGACTCTGAAGCTTTGGAGGGGAGATACTGTGTTTTGTATTCCTTGACCATGAGCCTGCCACTTGGCATGGCTTGGGGATGGATTGGGACTGACAAACTGCGGTGGAAAGACACCCTTTGCCATTGATTTCTGTGGCCTGGGGTAGGATGGAGTTACTCAACTCAGTCTACAAATCCCAGAGCTCATCTGCCTAGAATAGAACCAAATAAACAAATTAATTCAAAGCAAATCTGCCTCACCCACTGCAACACACACTGGAATGCTTTGCCAACAGGATCCCAGTAGGCTGGCTTTTCCTCAAGTGTTGCAAGACATGGAGTAATTTTCCTCCTCTGTTTTTCCTTTGTGAAGTTGGCACTGCCCCTTGCAGTAAGTGCATATAATATAATCCATTTTTCTTTGTAACTGAAATGCTAATGATTACTTTATCTAAAGCCCTTCATAGGTTGGTTTTGGTTGTTGTTATTGTTGTTGTTTTGGCGGTTTTTTTTACAATATCTGATGATCTTGGGAACGACAGGAGTTGTCCATAAAGCCAAGGGGTGGAATTACTTCAGGCAGGCAATGGGTAGTGTCCAGCCAAGCCCTGCTACTTGCATGTAGCATGTTACCATCCTCAAAAATAGAGATGATGTGAATATTTTCAAGCACAATAGCTGATATTTGCCTGTCTTTTGCCACCAGTCACCTTCACCCAGTGACCCTCAAAAACTCAGGACTGAAGTTGCCTGCAGGTAACCAGCACTAGGACAATGAGCATTGCTGGGCTGGGGAACTCTCGCCTCTTTTCCTTGGGGTGCTTCCATCTATGCAGTAAAAGAGCTTGGAATCCCTGCCATGTTCACCCATAGGACTATGCTTGGGGTCTCCCACCAGAGATCAAAGAACAAATGTGCCTGAGCTTCTCGGGCTTGGTAGCTCTCACCTAGCCTCCCTAGAGCTCCATACAGCTTTTCATTTGTCACTAACAAAACCAGCATCAACATACCAGCTAACAAAACAGTAGGTAACAGGCACTAGAAGCTCCTTCGCTAGCAGCAGGGCTGGATTAGTAGCTCAGAAATGTGTGGGCAGGTCGTACCTGGCCCCCATGGCCATCAGGGGCAGGTGCCACTCTGCAGAATCTTGGGAGAGCTTCTGAAAGAAGCTGGTAGGGACTGAGGTAGGACTTTATTTAAGTTCACTTCTCTGCAATCATTCTGGTTAGCCTCTGATTATTGAAAGACAAACACTGTTTGCTGTCCTCATCTCAGTTTAGTTCTCGATGTATGAACCTTCAGCCTGCCAAGTTGGGTGTCTGCCCAGTAGCACGGGTTACCCATGCTGCTTCTTCTCAGGACTCCTGTTCATGCCTCGTCCCATCAGCTCAGCCACTAATTTTCAAGGTTTTCCTGTGTTAGAAACAATTAGGTAATGAGTATCCAGACCGGGGACTTCTGTCTTGCGGATAAAACTGTTCATTCTTGGATTCCTACAGCTCAAGTCCAGAAGTGATCAACAGTTCAATAGATAATCTAAAATCACCACAGATTATGCATCTTTATTTCATTACATTTGCACTGTTCCAGTGATATCTCATCTCCCAGCAGCACACTTTCCTCTCCTGAAGCGATGGTATCAGGAGTTGGGGAATCCACTACTGGGGTGTTTTTGGAAAACAGCTACACTGCTGCGTGTGGGCGTGGTTTCTAGTAGGGAATCATTTGGCTTTGTTTTGCAGATGTTTTTTCATGGTTTGCTTTTCTTGGTTAGATTACAAGGCTCTTTACACCTGGTGTTCACCTATGGAGAAGTCTGTGCCCTGTAATCAGACCACCTCTTCATCTTCTTTTTGCTAAATTGAAGAGATTAAATACTTTAGGTTTCTTACAGAGAGGCATTTTCACCAGCCCTCAAATTACTTTTGTCATGTTTTCTCTTGTATCCTCTCCAGTTTTTCAACATCCCTTAGAAGATGTGACATATTTCACATCAGAACTAGATGTGATATTTTAGCATACATACTCCCTGCTGTGATGAGGATGTGTAGGGAGTAAAAAATACCTCCCTGTTCCTGCAGTGTTTCACTGCCCTGATGTCAGGGCATTGAACTGACAGTTCATATTTAATTGCTTGTCATTAGCCCTGAAATCTTTTCGGAATTGCTAGTTTCCAGGATCGTCTCCTTCTATCTGCAGCTGCTGCCTGCATTCCTTCTTCCTAGAAGGGTAATTCTACATTTGGCTCTATTAAAATCCCATATTGCTTGGATGGATTTGCCCTCCACAGTGATCCAAACTGCTCTGTATGATTGCTCTGTTCTCATCACGATACACCACATTGCAAATTTTTGTGTCAGCAGCACATATTATCAATGTTGATCGTATGTTTATTTCGAAATAAAAGTATTTGTTTCCAGATGAAATCCTTGAATCGTGCCAGGCCTCGTACTGATCACCCTGGAACCCATCTAATTCCCTCCCCTGTGACAACTGCTTCTTGCGTTCTGTCACACAGCCAGTTTGTTATTCATTTCACATGTGCCTGATTGACACTGTACTGCCCTGTTTATTTTTTTATCAGAATAGCATAGGCTCTCAGCCTGTCGGTGTGCATGTATGTAATTCTAACGAATGAAGAAAATGGACTCCTTTGATAAGAGCGGTTCTCCATAGACCCCATTGATTTGACCTCACTTCTATATTCCTTTCCCGTAGTTCCTCGTTAATTGACCTGTTTGTCATCTTTTCCACTCTGTTGTTCGGGGCTGATTTTGGGCTTGCTAGCTGACAGTTACCTGTATATCACGCTTGACCTGTTTGAATACCAGCACAGCATTAGATCCCTTTCTGTCTTCCCAAATCTTACCATTATTCCAAGCTATCCAAGCCAGGAATGTCAGTGAGCCAGAGCTGCTGTCAGCCAACTCTCATTGGGTCACCCAGTCCTGTTGGGTTTAGAAACACCTCTCCTGTGCTGACTGTGACAGGGAAAATGGTGACAACCATAAAGTGGGATGGACCTCTCTGGGTACTTTAGTGGGACAGAGCTAGTTTGCCCCAGCCATTCAGTCAGAGATGGAGGTGTTGTACCCATTATACAACAGATCTGCTGGTACTTACATTCAGTTGCAGAGAATCCAAGGCATAGACTGTCAAAGAAACTCAAGGGGCATATGGGCGGACAACCTATTTTGGCCCCTGGTGTACTAAAGCCTTTTTCATTGCAGGTGGTGCAGGTGAGAGTGGGGGAGGTATCTGCTGGTAAGGACAGAGCACCCTCTTGGAGGCTCAGTGTTGCCAGTCAGTAAAAAGGAATGGGAGCAAGCGCAGTAGAGCAAGATATGCTATTCTGCCGGTTTAATACAAAGAGCTCTGCCTAGTGGTCTACATGGCTTTATCATAGAGTGTAGGAAGTGTGACCTTGTGAGTTGGATGGCTGCTCCATGCTTAGTCCCTAGAAAACACCAAAATCCGTAAATGCAATTACTGCAGAAAGTTGTAACTGTGCTTACAGGAGTGAGTTCTTGGTCATTTTCTCTTGCTTGTGACTCTCATGGGCCAAGTTTTGTTTATTTGCTTGGCCTGGCTTCTCTTCTGAATGTCTCACTGGTTTTTCAGTGCTCATTTGGGACTGGGAAGGCAGGTCCTGAGAAAGCCCCCACCGTAAGAACACACTGATTTGGAGCTGCTTGTGTTTTCTGGGGGAGGGATGTGATGGGGCAAGGAGCAGCCCTTGGGTGCGACGGACAGACAAAGGTGCTGCAAGGCAGCTGGGGCATCCCTGTGATGGGGCAGCCTGATGTGATGGTACAGGGAGGGTATCTTGGTAAGCACTATGCCCTGCCAGGCTCAGGGCATGTGGCATAGAGTGAAATTATGCCATCGTGATGACTGAAAGCAGGTGAGGAGTGGGACCTTGCTCAGGTAGGCAGAGCTCTGTGTCCAGGTGGTGGCTCAGGCAGCTTGGCAGTGAGGGTTGCTGTAGGGCATCCTGGTGCACAGGCACTGTGGGTCAGCACAGTTACTCATGAGGAATATTCGTTCATTTTTTCTCTTCCACAGGACTCAGAGCAGAATTGCCTCTCCTGTCTACCCCCAGCACACAGGGCCATCACGGACTGTCCGGCGCTACCCAGCCAGCAATGGCCAACTCACCTCTAATGCACTCCCCAACGGGAATGGACATGAGCAGAGCAGCTCTGGGCCACACGCAGTTTCCCAGGAGCACACCTTGTCTGCAAGGGGTAAGGCCTCCTGGGTGGTCACTCTTTTGAGGCTTCTTGTTGGGGTGTCCTGGGGAAGGGCAATGGCATGACTGGGGATAACCAAGAAACCCTGGACTCCCAGAACTGTACTGCTGGGTGGGATGGAAAGGGAAGGTCAGGATGGGCATTGCTGGGCTTGGTGAAGAAAGGTACCCTACCAAAGGAAGACACATCAGGGGAGCAAAATGCGGATGGCAGGGGATAAAAGCCAAGGGGATGTGAAAGATGCATCCCAGAGTTATTGAACATCACTCCAGCATTGCTGCCTTGAAGGTGGATTGCCTCTGTGAGTAGGAACATTGTCTCCCAACTTCCTCCTCAGTTTGAGCAGCCCTCGAGGTCAGGTTGTGCAACCAGTGTCTAGTTCTTCCCTTTGGCTGCCCCCTTGGTGCCTTCTGACCTGAGCAAGGATCAGGCCAGGCTACTGGGATGTGCAGTTGCTGAGGCAGAGCCTCAGCAACTCCCTGGCTAGGACAGATGCAAGTTGTCTTCTGCAGCTTGGTTCCCCCTGAAGCTGTGCTTCCCCAGGGAGGCACCATGTGGCATCTCAGCCTTTATGAGTAGGGCTGTGAGCCTGATTGAACCTGATATCTGAAAGTAGAAATTGAAATGGGGAGAGTCAGGGGTGAGCACACCAAGGGGGCACCTGCAGAAACAGTTGGCCGCTGGGCAGGATGGAGGGCTACTGTTGAACCAGCTGGTTCATGGTTAGACAGTAGTTCTGCCTGTTGACCATTTTCTGCAAGCCCCCAAGATCTCTGAGTGCTATTTGCCCCTGCATCTAATGTGAGGATAGTGAGGGACCAGGAGGCGACAGCAGGATGTCAGGGGACGCTTACAGGGAGACATTGGTTTTCTAAAGCCCTGATGCTCTCTTTGATGGATACCAGTGTGGCTGTTCATGTGGGAAGCTCTCCAGTGGTTAAGGGCAGCCAGTCTCCTGGCTACTGACATGGCTTGAGAAGGAATATTGTTTAAAGCAGAAAAGCACTCTTTATACTGGACTTAGTGCATGTGCATCCCTTATGGAGGAGTTATGCCACTACAGCTGGGCAGGCAGAGCATGCTGCTGGCCAATTTTCATGTGTTGACAAACCCTTATTGATGCTGGAGTGGAGGACAGGCTGGAGTGAGTGAGGAGCAATGAGAAACACTGCACTGGGGAGATACACAGACCTCTCCTTGCTCTGGGAATGCTTTGGAGCTTGAGCTGCAAATTACCAGTCCTCTGGCCTGGAGAAGCTGTTTCCATTTAGCACTGTCCTTTACTTTCGTAGGGGCCAACCTGACAGAGAAGATTAGGAAGATAAAAATCGTCTTCACACCCACCATCTGCAAACAGACATGCCGGAGCGGGCGCTGCTACAACAGCTGTGAGAAAGGAGACACCACCACTCTCTATAGCCAAGGGGGGCACGATCACGATCCCAAGTCCGGCTTCCGCATCTGTGAGCACCCTGAGGCCCCCAGCCCATCTTGTTGCCTGTTCCCTCACCTTCTGCCTTTCCTGCCTCTACAGGCTGAGAGCTTGGGCTGCTATAGGGATGGGAGGAGATGGCCTCTCCCAGTGCCTTGGAAGATGCCTCCTGGGGTCTTTGGGGCATACTCCATCTCTGCCTCTGGGGAAGGAAGACAGACCTTGCCTCATTGCTCTCTTTCCTGGGCAAGCAACTTCTGTTTCCATCCCACCCCAGGTAGTAGGGATGCGTGTGTTTGAGTCAGGCCTGCAGCCAAGCCTAGCCACCCCCTCCTTCTCAGAGCCAGCTCACTGCTTTCATTGGCATCCAGTCTTGGGGCTGACTTTCATCACCTAATTTCCTCCTGTTCTCTCCTTTCACTCACGTGGCAGCCAGGAGAGCTGGCTGCAGGTTGCAAGCTGTTCCTATAAACAGGGCTGCTGAAACCTCTGCTCGCCTTTCAGAGATGCTGGGATTGCTTGTCAGGTCACTGAGATATCCAGCTGTGGGTTGGGCACATCCTCTTGGAGCCAGTTGGTGGGAGCAGCCCACAGAACCTGGGGGGACTCATCCTCGGAAAGCCTCTGTAACTCTCAAGTTCTTCTAACTCTGAGAGAGTGCAAAGTCTGGCGGTTGTGGACACCAACTGATACAGGGTTCATGGGAATTTCTGCCTAGATCCCAGTCCAAAGATGTGTCTCCTCCCCTCAGAACTTGTTGCTGGGATTGAGCAAAAGAACTCATAGCAGGGTGGGAGCTCATCCCCTGGGATTAAGCCATCCTGGGGTGTGCAGCAGCAGCGTCTCATCTCATGCTGAAATGAGTCAGGATGATATGTCAGGAAATCCCGTGCCTTCCCTGAGTGTTGCTCACACTGAGAGACACTCTGGGTTGCTCCAAGCATCTGATGAGGCCAGAAAAGACATGACTTTGGTTTCTTCTGTGGATGCTTTTTCTGAGCCTGTGCAGGCGAATTGCTCCTGATTCTTTTGTCCCACTCCAAGCTTCTCCCACTTGAGCTGCTGGCAGGGCCAAGGCTGGCGGAGAGTCAGGCTCTGAGGACGTGGCTTTCTGCCCGTTCTCTCCTGCCTCTCCCATCCCCACTAAGCTCCCTTCTGGGCTGGGAGTAAAAACCCTGCCAAGTGGGGAGGGGGCGATGCAGAAGAGAAGGAATTGTGCTGACTCGGCTGCAAGCGGCTGCTGTAGCTCCTGCCCCACTCCAAGGGATCCTGCTGTGCTAGCAACACCATCTTGGCCCTGGGGGGTTGCCCCACAGGGCATGGGTGCCTCAGGGGCGCTATGGCCCCAGAGCCCAAGGGAGGGCTCCTCATCTTCAATGCATGACTCCAACATGGAGCAGAGCTCAGGGAGGACCCTGGCTTCTCCACCTGCTGCCTGCTGGATGGTGGTGCACAGCAGGGACCACGGATGCCTCCAGGCTGCAAGTGCTGACCCCAGCCCTGTGCTGGGCCTGCTCCTTGGGCACCACAGGGCTAGTGCTGGCCCACATCCAGCTGTCTGGCCTCCCCCAGTCACCCCTTGGCTAGAGGCTGTGGCTCATTTTCTCTGCTAACCAGACCTCTCTTTGCCTTGCAGACTTCTGCCAGATTCCCTGCCTGAACGGAGGGCGCTGCGTGGGCCGGGATGAGTGCTGGTGCCCCTCCAACTCCACAGGGAAGTTTTGCCACCTGCCAGCTCCCTCTCTGGAAAAGAAGCTAGGAGGCAGAGCCCCAAAGACCCTGGCCAGCAGCTCCATGAAGCATTCTACCTATACCCTGCCCTTGTCCAACCAGCTGGGTGAGCGTGGCCAGGGACTCCAGACCCCACATTTCCCTCATAATTCTGAGCCCTCCTACTTGGATTCTCCTGAGAACTTCATTAACAGGCCTGAGGAGGCCACTACATCCTTAAGCTTGCCTTTTCAGGCCAGGGTGTTAGAAAAGTGGTTCCCTTAGTTTCTGAAGGACTCAGGTTGCCAGGGAAAGATTTTGGTAGGTTTGTCCTGGTTTTAGGCCAAAGAAGTATTTTCTCTTGGTTGCAGTCTTCCTCTAGATTTCCTGGTGGGGTCAGTCTACCTCTCCTCCCTTGTGCATTTGTTGATGACAAGATGCTCTTTGGGTGTCAAATTGTTGCCAGATTATCACAACTGTTCTATAAACTCACCTTCCAGCTTCCTTAAACCCTTCCCTGGTGAACGTCCACATCAACCACCCTCCAGAAGCCACTGTGCAGATTCACCAGGTGGCCAGGGTGCAGGGTGACACAGAGATGTCGGAGGAGAACAGTGTGGAGGCAGTCCTGGTGCCTCAGCTGGCTGCCGTGCCCTGGTACACCTACACCCACGGGAACGGCAACAGCATTGCCACAGAGAGAGGCCAGCAGCAGCAGCAGAGAGCCCCAGGGCTGCTGGGGAGGTGCTTTCGGGAGGCTCTCCATGGACAGGTAAGATGTCACCCATCAAGAGTTGGAGCATGTGTATGGAGATAAGTTTCTTGTTCTGGGGTACGGGTGTGTTGGCTTATGGGACAGCAAGGGTAGCCTTTCACTGTGTGAAGCTCTTCAGGATCAGTGTGGGCATCACCCAGGTGCCATGGGCTTGGGCAACAATGTGTTAGTATTTGGGAAGAAAATCCCTTCTTTTGGCCCAACCCAGAGACCTCACTGCCTTGCCCTGACCAGGCTGTGCCCTAGGGCAGCACAGCCCAGACTTGATGGCTTTCACACACAGTCTCGTTTAAAAAGCATGCCCTATTTATAGCAACATTTACAGCCACGCTCTGCGATTATTGTAGGAAACATATAAAACATAGGAAAATTCCTTTCCCTCTCAGACGATAAATGAAAGTCTGATTTCCATGGAACGATGCCTTCCTGGGCAGCTTGGTCAGGGCTTGGGAAGCAAACGCACGTGAGGGGCTTTCTCACCCCTGTCCCACAGTCATCGTAATTTCTTATTTTGTCTTTCCCCATATGTTTTTCTTGCGTCACTGGAAAAGCATCGGAGGTTTTTGGCACCCACAGGAACACCTGTGATCTCCCCTGGAGCAACTCATGCTCAGTGAGACCCCCTGGCTGGGCAGCCTGGGACTTGGCCCCCTCCCCACTGCTCCCCAGCCCTTTCTGGGGGACTGCTCCCTGTTCCCCTGCCGTCCTTCAGTCATTCCCATCAGAGCTGTCCCTAGCAGGATGCATTCTCAGCCATTCCCTTGTGCAAAAATAAATGAGATCAGACCCTGGGCCTGAAAAAGACCCACTCCTCTGTGGGGAGATGGCGGCTGTCTGAGCTTAGGAGCAAATACCAATGCATGGAGATGCTCGTGGATGCCCAGAGAGGCTACGAGAGATGCTCGGGGGGGACAAGGGGGCAGCGGGGAGTACCCTTGCCATGCTCGCACCTCACCCATCTTGGGTGATGCCATGCCCAGGGGAGGGTGAGGAGCCCAGCGGGGACCGCTTGCCTCTCCCTGCTCAGCCGCAGCCGAGCCGATCGGTATGTGAATGCTGGGCAGGCGGCCATGCATGCCTGGATGGGGGCCAGCTCTGGCCTGTGGGCCACGGCAGCTCTGCTCTAATGGGGAAGCCTGTAATCCAGAGGGCCTTGCCGGGGGGGGTGAGTGGGGCAGGAAAGAGAGACTCATTAAGCAGAGGAAAGTGCCTGACCGCAAGCTCCCCACCAGGCTGGAGTGGTGCACCCATTTCACTGGCTAATCAGCCAGGCACAGGGCTGATCTGAGGGCTTTGCCTGGTGATATCATCTCTGGTTCATCTCCTGTTCCGTTTGATGTCCCCTTCCCCTCTGAGGGGTGCAGTCAAGGGAGTCTTGTGTTTTTCTGTCTGCACAACTGTTTACTGTCTTAAACCACATCCCAGGTCCCGCTGTGTCCTGGTGGGGAGCTGTGCCGGGAGGGCTGTGCCAGCCTCTAAGCCCAAACCGTTGTCCCCTGTGCCAGCTCTGCTGCTGCTGCACCAGCCAGCCGCAGTGGACAGACGCACATCTCCTCCCCATCACGCAGAAGCTTGATCCTCTGATCTTCTCTCCACAGTGCACCAACCCCCTGCCAGGGCTGACCAAGCTGGAGGACTGCTGTGGCAGCGTGGGGCTCTTCTGGGGTGTGGACCAGTGCCTGGCCTGCCCCCCTCGGCCAGGTGAGTGCTGCCGCTACTGGGGACAGCACAAGGTACAAATGTACAGCACGCACCCTCAGCAAGCAAAAATAGTTGGGCTGCCTTGCATGGCCGAGGAGGCATGGAGCAGAGCCATGGGTCCCCTGCTGTGTGGCTGTCCTTTGCCCAAGGCCCTTAGGGACAGGCAGTGTGTCCAGGGTGGCATGCGGGGCCATGTCCGCTCAGCTGCTGCCCTGAGGAGTGCTCTGGTTTGAGTGCTGGTCCCAGGTTTTCTCCCCAAACTGTCCCTGTGAAACCCCGGTGCAGCTGGTGGCTCCCGCCATGCCAGCCCCGCTCAGAGGGAGAAACAGGAAAAGAGCAGCCGTGATTTTAGGAGGTGCAGTCCTAGATCGGTGGAGGAGGCTGCAGACTCGGCCCTATAGAGTTACGGGCTTGCTCTGGGCCTGACATGGGCTTGGCAGGGGCTCTGGAAATAACACTACATCAAACAATTGGCAGGAGCACACCGGGGTCTGTTCCAGGGGCATGGGCGTCTAGCCCTGTTTCTGCTGCGCTCAGGAGCTGGATAGGCTGATCCAGTGGGAGATGGGGATTACTCGGCCACTTCACTCAGGGTGCCCCATGGTGGGCACGGACCCTTGTGCCGCAGCCCCTCTCCCATGTTGTGGTGGAGAGGCTGTGCTGAAGGACTCTTGGCTGGAGGGAGGCAGACCTGCAAGCAGCCAGTGCTGACCAGGTCCACTGCAGGGCAAGGAGCACATGTCCAATGCAACATGAGCAGGGAGCTGCTCACCTCTCCTCTGCCTGCCTGCCCCTTTCATCACTGCCTGGCTGCTTGTTCACATGCCTTCACTGGATTGAAGGGCTAAACTAAACAGACCCCATGGTCCAGGAAACCTTGACCCCTGAGGACAGCGGAGGTGTCCAAGGCAACAGGCTTTGTGCAAGCAAGTGTGGTGTTGGTGCCTTCTAGCTCTGCCCAGAGGCTGTCTCATTTGCTTGCATGCACAATCCCAAGAGCTGTTTGCATCTCGTTGTCCTCCCTCAATTTGGTTCCTCCACAGCCAGGGGTAGGGCTGACTGGAGCCAAATTCCTTGCAATCACAGACGAGGTTGTCAGCATCCTGGAACCCAGCACAGATCTGGGGAGCTCTGATTGCTGTCATCTTCCCACTCTGCGTGGTTCTGCTGTGGCCCCACGCCATGCTACTGCTTGCCTGCCCTTGTATGCACGCCAGCCCCAAATGAGCCTTGGGCACAGGTGGTATGAGGGTGAACACTGGGTCACCAGGTTCAGCACAAACATGGAAATGCCACACATGGGCCTCAGCCCCCTCCTCTTTGTCCCTAACCTTTGCATTCCTAGTCATGGCTTTCTTCTCTCCATCTCACAGCAGTCTCCCTGTTACTCACCCTGTCTCTCTGTGATCCCCCCATCAGGAAGCAGGGGGGCTGCTTAATACTTCAGTTAGGCTGCAGATGGCTGCAAAATCTCTGCACCTCCTTTCTCTTTCTCTGTGCCAGGATGCTAGGTTGTCACTCAGTGGCCAGAGCTGTAGCAGTGATTGCTCTGCTGGACATAGGTCTTCAGACTCCAAAACCGTGTCTCTAATCACAGGCTTCCAAGACATGAAAACAGCCATGAAATACCCCCATGTGCTCCTTGCAGTCAGCCAGCCAGTAGAGGAAATGTGCTTAAGAAATGCCTCCTAGCTGCCAGCAGGTCCCACTTCCACAATTCAGCACATGCCCTGTGTCCCAGCAGCAGCTCAAGGAAGGTTGCCCTGCAGGTCTTCGTTGAGCGGGCAGATGCTTGTCTGGGGTTTTTTTTCAGGTTAATGAAAAATGTATCCCTCTGGGTCTTCTGTCTTTCTGTGCCACAGGAAAATCCCATTCTCAGTCCCTTTGGCTTTGGGTGATAAGTTCCCCCTTGGAGACCAAATGGCTCTTGTTGATTTTGGCAGGAATTCAGGCTAGTTGAAGGGGCCATTTCCATCCTCTTTAATCGTGCCCAGTAACCAGCCCCACATGCAGGAGACCACACAGTGCAAGTGAAGGGAGCTGTAAGGCAGAGACTCAATGGAGGCAGCTTAAGAGAGCCTGGCTGTTGTGAAGTGAGAAGTCCAGGCGGCTGGCATGCTTTTCTCTGGCGTGCTGTCTTCACAGACAAGGGATCTCACCCCAGAGCGGATTCAGGGAAACAGTCCTTTCTCCATGATCTTACTGCTCTAATGGAGCCACCAAGCACTGTGACCTCTCATTGCCCCATGCCTCCTCTGCCAGGGCTCCCAGGTCCATGTCTGTCCGGTGTGAAAGCATCTCTCCCCATTGTTCCTCCCTGTAGACTACATCCCACACTCACATCCCTTCTGTATCCTGGTCTTGCTGGCCTGTGTTGTGCTCACTCAAAGTCACTGGGCTGTAGTTCAGTGACCCAGTGTCTCGTGCACAGAGATAATGTGTCCAGTGGATGTTTCCAGCTTTCTTATTGGCACTGTGGTCTTCAGACAGAACTACTCCTTGCACTCATGTGTCCCAGGGAGGCATGCACCAGAGCAGACTTCACAGCACTGGGAATTTAATTCCAGCAACCAGAGACAGAAATGGCAGAAGCTAGTTCAGTGTAAACACTTACAAATGTACAGAAGTGCAGCCAGGCAAGAGCTAGACAAATGGAGAACTTGTTTGGATTGACTGTCTGCCCGAGACACTGATTGTTAGTAGAGTCTGGATACGTCCGGATGTCTCCGTCGACTTCAGCTTTCATGTTTGGTACGTGTTTGTGTGCGGAAAGACATCAGAGAAGAAGAAGAATCAGAGGCAGGCATCTCTCTAAGTGAACCTACCATGACCAATCCCTGCTATTTCTTGTGTTTTGCCCAGCATCAGAAAAGCCAAGGCACTTGAATGTTTTGTCTGCATCCTAAGGAGACTATGTTAAAAGCTGAGTTCAGAATTAAGGTAGAGGTGGGGTTGATGTGGCCAGGGCTTGCTGTAGCAGGTGTTACATTAGTCACAGAGGTTTCCTCTGCTCAGGCTTTTGGCTGTCTGGTTTGCTGCTGGGAGGATGTGTATTGTTAGGCCCCTTCAAAGAAGTGGGTACAGAGATATAAGGTGTTCAGGCAGGCTATTACAGGGTATTAGAATATTCAAGCAGGCTATAGTAGAAGTTGCTGGGAGTTTGTTATTGCTCATGTAAGTGAGAGCTGAAGATGGGATCACCATGGTATGTCAGAGACAGCCCTGGGAGAAAGGAGAGAGCTAAGACCTTGTTCTGTGAGCTGTTGAGGCAAAGGCTGTCACCCAATCCATGAAAGAAAGAGATGAGCCAGAGGCAGGGCCCTGGAAAGGGACAGGACACTTGCCTGCTGTTGTTCAGCTGCAGTCCTTCTGCTTCAGCTGAAGGTGGCTGGATGAAATCTGCTGCCCTGTAAGATAGGATAAATCAGATGGAGACATCCAATGACCCTCCTGGGTCTTTAGTACTTGAAGGAGGAGCTGGGGCACACACTGAAAGGCTAGAACAGAGAGGTAGGAAGCTACATGAGCTAGAAGGAGAAGGCTGACAGAGGGAGAAGGGAATCAGAGGCTGAGGAAGCAGCTGATGTAGACACTTGGATGTGGCTGGGAGGAACCCCAAGGACCAGCAGGGTATTTGAGCAGTGCTGGTGAGGAAGCTGCAGTAGCAATGTCCTGTTCCTCAGTAAGCTCAGGATGCAGGGCGAGTAAAGTCACACTGCTGGTCAGAGCTACTCCTCCCTACCTGCCAGATCATATACTATTTTGGGATATACAATGGTCTGTGGAGAAGAACATGCTGGAATAAGGTAAAGAGATGGTCCATGAAAACTAAACCCAACAAGACCCAGACTGCAGGTTGACACAGACCCCAGGCAGGGTGTGGATTTGGATACTGGTTTTCCTGAAGTCTTGGCCCTCCTCAGGCATGTGGGGATAAAGGAAACTGGTAGCTGAGAGTTTTTTCTGAAGGCAAGGTGAGGTGATCTGCCCAGAGAGGGTCACGGCCCTCCTCTTCCACTTCTTCCCTGTCACTGAGACCACACAGCTCTGTGACCAGCAGCGCTCCAGCAGAAGCCCATATTGATGATGGACACCCTCTTCTTTACTGCAGAGGAGCTACAAGTCTCACCTTTTTGCAGGGGTTTGGGGGACCTTCTGGCTGCAGCAGTAAACCTGCACCTTCCAGGTCCTAGGTTTTCACTGCTGTCCTTTATTTCAGGCTGCAATCAGCCCGAGCGTGGGCTGGGCTATGCACTCACCAGTTGGGCTCACTGCAGATCTTCCTGGGCTGCTTTCTGTGGTCCTGCCTATGGGTTTTAACTGCATTAAGAAACAAGTCTTTGAAGGCTATTGTTTTGTTTTTATTCCCACTCCCCTTGTTTTTTCAAGTTTTTTGACCTAGAGAAAAGTCTGAATTTCACTGGAAAGTTGGATCTTGTAATGTCTGGTTTGGCATCCGCAGCACTCCCCAAACAGACCTCCCACTGCGAGAGGGGTGGCAGCTCACCCATGGAGCCGTCATCATCAGAAATGCCAAATGGCTCTGCAAGCCGCAAGCTCCCCTACACTGTGCCTGCAGGCACTGAAACAGCCACAGGAAGCCCCTTGAAAACCAGCCCCCTGGTCTGCTCTTGTTGCGATCAGATCAGGGAGGACTTAGGGACAAAAATCCTGGAAATATGGGAAGGAGGCTACAGAGGGAAGGGGCTGGCTCTGCCACTGCTGCACCATGCACCACAGGGAGTCTGTCCGAGACAGTAAAGAAGGGCTGGCTTCTCAGAGAGATAATGCCTTTTGTATGATAAATGGAAAGAGTTGAAAGAAATGGGCTAGCTTTCAGCAGCCAAGCATTTCCTCACTTCTCATCTGACCACAGGCTTCCTCTTCCCCTTTTAACAGAGTGATATTGGCTGGCCTAAGACAATGTATTATCTCACCCTACAAACCTTGCCTTGCTCAGGCCCTTGTGGCTACCACCACTAGAAGTGGTTTCTTTCCACTTCACCATCAGCCTGAGCTTCTTCATCCCGTCTTCAGACAGCGTTTGGGAGCCAGGACCCTTGGGTAAAGCCTTTTCTCCTGGCAAGTGATGGACAACTTGTGAAGTGTGCCTGGCTGCTTGAAGATCATCCCGCTAGCCTGCAAAACCCCTCTGCCTGATTTCTGTACATTCATTTCCCTTCTCGTTCTGCTGTGCTCAGGTATCATTCTAGCTGGGGACAAAGGTGCTGGTGGGAGTCCTGGGGTTTGCTGCTTCACGCTCACCTCCTTCATTCTAGATCAGTGACCTTACTGCATGCATACTCCCCTGTGAGAGCCCAGCCCTGCCAGAGGTGCCTAGTGCCTGCAGAGCTTGCAGAAAGCAGTATCAAGTGGTGGGATGAAGCAGAGCAATGGAGGGAGCGATGAGGAGAGCCAAGGCAGAGTCCTGGTGTGCATGTACTGGGTGAACACATCACTTCAGTGCAGCACCCATGGAGCTGAAGTGCCCAGGAGGCGAGCCTCCAAAACCACACCCCCATCAAGCCTGAAATCCCTCTGCCTGACAGATGCAGCTCAGCTGCTCTGTCCCCTGCCTCAAACTGCAGGAGCACCCCTTCCTAGAGAGAGTGTAGACAGACAGACAGACACAGAAGACTGGGACCCCTCTGGCTCTGGGTGCTGACAGACATTCTGCCCTCTCCAATCATCAGACTGGCTTTTTCCCACTCCTACCAGCTGCATGGGAGAGGGGTGGATGCTGATCCCCTTTGCAGGAAACTCAGGTGCCCTAGGCTGTTTGTTAGGGGGGTTTGGCCATCTCTGCTGTAGTTCAGCAACGTCAGAGCTCGTGGAAGAAAATGGTCCTCTGCTTGAGTAACCAAATACAAAGCTGAGAGTTAATAGCTTACATCCTCCTGCAGCCACATGCTGTCTTCCCTTGCAGCCAGGTCCTGGCAGGAAGAGAGCAGCCTCCATCCAGTACTTCAGAAAGTGTCTTGGTTCCCCTTGGTACAGAGGGATCTGCTCACATTACATTGCAGTTATTCTTTCCAGGGAACATGAGTTTCTTTGCAAAACTAAGACATTTGTCCGCAGCTTCACAAGTGATTTCCTCAGTAACAAGCCACAGGTTTCTGCTGACTGGAGTCGTACAAGTGCTGAGGTAGCACGAGACCTGCACGCTCACCCCCCATCACTGGTATTTTCTGCCTTGCCCTCTCCCCAGCAGCATCTGGCAGAGGGATGCTAGGATCTGTTTCTCTGCAAAGGCTTTTCAGAGAGGGAGCTGGGCTCTGACACATGTCATCGCTGTTTGATCTCCAGCATGCTTGGCTCCCTGTTGGAGGGCTTGCACATAACGATGCTGCTTCATTTGAGCATCTGTTATCACATCGTGCTGAGGCTGACAGATGCTTCCAAGCACAGTTAATGCCTGTTGGCAGCCCCAAGCCCACAGGCTGTGGTGTGGAATGACCTGGAATCCCACTGGGGTGCTGAGCCTGGAGCCTGTGAGCCAGAGGTTGTCTTTCCCTTCCCAGAAGGTTGGAAATGCACCCAGTGACTCCCAGTATCACCAGCAATCCCCTCGCCCCCAACATCCAGATATTTGTAAGCACCTCCTGCTTACAATTCATGACTGAGCTGTTGAAGAGGGTGAATAGTTTTTTCATCTTAGTCATTCATTCAGCCGCTGAGGATCTACCTACACCCAGAAAACCTTGTAGCTTCATTTACCATACATGGGGAAACAAGATTTTCTATTTCTTCCTGGTACATGCTGGTGAATGGCTTGCTGTTCTCCCATCTTTTATTTCCCAAGCACCTTTATCCTAGGAGGCTGGTCCCTAACTTTTGCCTTTCAAGAATTATCCTAGAATGGCTTTAAGCTACATTATCGGGTCAAAGTGTCTAGGACAAAGAGTTATGGACATGCCTGTTCTCTGCCCCCAATGCATTGTTTGTGTTCTTCACCTTTTCAGGCTCTTTCTGACCATCTCCTGCCACAAGGATGGTCTCAGTTTGTCCCTGGTTCTTGAAAGCTGCAATGCATTAGGAATCTGCCAGATCCTCAGTACGGCTATTGCCATGGAGGGCTTTCCACATATGACACCAGGGTGTGAGCTACTGATGCCAGGCAGGAGGAGGAATTAGAGTGGTGGGAATATGGCTGGACAGTCACTAAGCTGTTAGCACTTCTTGTTTCCAAGTGTATGGTCCAGAAAAATAAAAAGAAACCCCACCCTGGGAAAATCCCATCCTGAGTCAAAGCGCCCTTCTTCCTACTCCACCCTGTGCTTCCTTTCTTTCCAACCCGTCACCTCCCGTATTCCCTCTCCCTTGCTCCAAAATCCAGTGCCTAAATTTGACCTCCTTGGAATTTATGGGCCACATTTTACTTGCCTTTAAAAAATTTGGAGAGATTTAATTGTATTGGTTATAGGCCATTTTGGAACCCACAAAACTATTTTAAGCAGCAATTTGAAATTTTCTTTGATGAGAGTGATCAGGGCAGGAAATGACATGCAGTAAAAAAGGCAGAAAATGTAATACACAGGCCCTGGACTATTATTTCATCATCTTGTCAAGGACCTCTGCCATTCCTTTCACTATGATCCCCCTTGTCATGTGCCACCTGGCTATCCAAGGTGGCCTGGAAGGATCTGTGGTGACACAGTGATAGGTATGAAGCACAGGCAGCACCTCTGGGTCACCATTTTGGCACCTGCCAAGCGGCAGAAGACACCGCTTGGGAAATGTGGCTGCATTCACCTTTCCTTCTGCTCTGGGAGTCATCAGAGGCCCATCCAAGGCAGACCTAGGGACCCTTTCCCCTCTGCAAGAAGGGCAGAGAAAAGGTACAAGACTGGTGGCTGGCTCTACTGCTGGCATCCCACACTGTTTGCTTTCTTCCCAGCGCATGCTGTGATTGAGAATGGGCAGGTGGAATGTCCCCAAGGATACAAGAGGCTGAACCGGAGCCACTGCCAAGGTAAGGATGCTGCTTTCATCTCTCTCTCTGCTTCCCACATCCACTGTCAGAGCTGTAACTATATATACAAATAAAATACAGTTATCTAACTCCCTGATACAGATCTACCAAGAATGTGACTTACAAAAATCCCTGTGCTTTCATCAAGCATGAAGAAAAACAGGTAACACTGGACTACATGACTCAGCGCATAGTTGGGCCAGCACGAGAAAACTCACCTACTAAGTCCTACTGACACAGTAAGGACCTATGTTGCTGCTCTGCTACATGTGAGTGCAAAAACACTTCTCCCATCATCTGAAGCAACAGATATTCTGTTGCCTGAAAACATTTGGGAAGGTTGTCGGCTTGTTTGGTTGGTCATTTCCAAGTGGGAGTGCCATAAAAGTGAGTCCTTCTGTTTCAAGCATGTTGCTTGCCCATGCTGCCAGGCTGTTGTGCCTGCCCTGCGCTGCTGGAGTCTATCCCTTTTCTCTCCAATTCATGTTTTTTGCCATCCCTTGGCCCACAGGGCTTGTGTTTTTCCATGCTCTGACTGAAGTGGAATTTTATGGTTCTCTTCTTGTGATTCATGACAAGCTGAGAGGTGTCATCTCAAAGATGCAGCAGGGAGCCTGGGCCCCAGCCATGCAAACCCAGGGCTGGCAATCCACTGACTCGACTCTTTTATCTGGGACTTTCCACCATGCTTACTTAATTAATGATTCAACCTCCCCACATCATCCTGGGGGAGAACTTTCAACAAGGCAACAGCTTCTATTCTCCTTGGTGCTCAGATCTCATCCCTTATGCAGCCACAGACAGTGCTTTGGGTATGAGGAACTACCCTGAGATATCAAACAGCAGTCAGAGGAGCAAAGCAGCTGAGGGGGTCGTGTCAGCAAGCAGAGACCTGTGGTGCCTGCTCTGGATTTGTGTCTCCTCTGGAGCAGGGAGAGTCTCAATGCTCTGAGCAGCAGAGAGAGATGGCAATGTGGAGTTTGCTAAGAAGATGTTTTTGCACATGAACCATGAAGCAGAGATTTGTGCCTCTGCGTGCTCCTTCATAAGCCTGGCTGGGAGAAGTACTGTTCTGCAGACAGTCTACTGCCTTGAGGTGCTTTTCCCATCTCTGCTGTTACAGCAGGATGTGTGTCAGGAAGTCCAGCACCTCACTTAGAGTCCAGAGTGAGCAATTTGGCTGATAGACTGTGGGAGAGGCTACATGGGGCCTTCTCTTGCCAGCCCAGGTAGGAGGGAAGCCAAGGGCCCAGACAGCAGCTGATGGTTCCTGAGGTCATTGGCTCTAGGAGAGAAGCTGAGCTTCTTGGAAAAAGCTGAGCTGTGGCTTTGCAGGCTGTCATCAAAGCACAGATGAGTGACTGGAGTGGGGTCCTGGCAAGAGCCCGCTTTTCTTAGTTCTATATGGATAGAAAGGGTTGTTTCTGGTGCCTTCCAGCAGAGGAACAAATGGCTTATCTTTGCAAGATCTCCTCTTCCTCATCCTCTTCCTCTTCCTTTTCCTTCCTGCATCCCATTGACCAGGAACAAGGCTGCAATGAGTCTGAGTTGAGACTGCCTGGCAGACCCAGTCAGGAAGCCTCCTGGTGCTGCTGGAACCAGCAAGAAGGATGGCACTGGAAAGGATAATGTGGTTGCTATACATGAAAGATTGTCTTGGAGGCTGCAGGCTGGGCCGCCTGGAGACGGTGGTAGGGACGTGTGCATGCACAGGGGTCACTGCACAAAACACACATTGGCACCTTGATGTCCATAAATCCCTGGTGTCTTTTGCTGACTCAGGTCCTTTTTCCTCACCAAGCACCAGGGTAAACCAGCCTGCACCTTGCCACTACAAGCTGCCTGACCCAGTGCGGCTGTTTCTGAAGAACATGGCAGGCTTGTGTGGGGTGGGAAGAAGAAGCTGAGATAGCATATGGATCTTGGTTTGCGGTCCCTGAGGCCTCCTTTGTGGGCTAGCCCCGTTGTTGGCATGCTACAGTGGGTAGGAGTGTGTGGCCCCAGGTGTGCCTGCCTGCCTGTGGGGATTTCCACTGTGGGTGGGTCCTCTGCTGCCAGTGGAATAGAGAGGGTTGGACTGAGGCAGGGACGTTGCCCTGTTTTAAATTAAGCTCATAAAGCCCAGCCCTTGGTGCTTGTTTGTTTTGTGCTCCCATTACTCTAATCCCTTCAATCCCTTTGCTTATGCGGAGGCCAAACACTTCATCCAGTTGGTGTGTTGGAATGACACAGCGCTCCGACCATGCCAGGGAGTGGCAGGGATGAGCCCCAAGGCTGCTCTGGAGAGACCGAGCCTCTTCTCTGAGTGGGGTTCCTGGCATATTTGGGGTCTGGCCACTGGTTGTTCTCATGAACTCTGTCCTGTGCTTGGTACGGAGCAGGAAACCATTACATTATGCAGCCAAACCCTACTCCTCCCTGGCCTGCTGTACTTTGAATTGACTGAACATCATGGCCTGGTCTTGATGGCCCCTGTGTGTCTCAACCATGTATAGGGCAGCCGGTGGGGTGAACAGCAGAGTTTAAGAGCACAGGGCTGGGAAGGACCTTTCAGGTCATTAAGTCTGAACGCCAGCTGTCATAGCTGGCTGCGTGACACCCGCACTTCCACCAAGCAGTGATGTTGCAGCTCTGAGGAATCAGGTAGTGCTGGGAAGGCCATTCCTGAACCTAGCTGGTCTCAGTCAGGCTCCTCCATTACCTTCATTCTTCCAAGTGTCCCAGCAGCCCACCTCTGCACCCTTTCCACCTTGACACAGGTGCTCTCAGGGCACCTGAGGTCTCACTAGGGCCTTGTCCACAGACATTGGGATTGCCCCGTGTCTTTGGAAAGTGTTTGGCATGATGTGGCCTAGTGTCATGCTGGCATTTCTTGGTCTTGGCAGCTCATAGCTGTCCTGTGAGCAGCAAGTGTGCCCAGGTCCCTCTCACTGCCTGCTCCCACCTCTTAACTTGTAGGCTATGTTCCTGTGATTTGTTCTGGGGTGGTGCTGAGGTTCATCCCACTCCTGCCACTCCATGCTCCCATCCATCTCTTCCTGCCTGTAGGAAAGGCTTTACTGCAGGCCAAAGTAGTGAGCCTGGTTGTGTTTTGCTGGTATAAGCACAGATCTCTTCCTGAAGACTGCATCTGATGGATGCTGAGTCAGGTGAAAGGACAGGACTCACCAGTCCAGGCTTGCAGACAACAACCATGATGGCCGTAAGAGTGACCCTGCCAGGGTGGCTCACCACAGGGGCCACATCTGTTTTCCACAAGGGTTGTGAAGCAGAGCAGTCATTCATGAGCCATCCCTGCAGCTGCAGCAAGCGAGCTCTGTGCTGCAGATGCGGGACTGGCTGTCGCCGCGGAGGTCCCCACTGCGCTGCTCGGTGCCAAGGCTGCCTCAGACACCAGCCCAGCTGAGACCCCTCGGTCCACAATACCTGAGTGGGAGGCACTGGGTAGGGGATTCAGTTCACCCTCAGCTTCCTCACATCTCACCAGGCTCTCTCCTGTCCACAGATATCAACGAGTGCTTGATGCAGGGCCTGTGCAAAGATGCTGAGTGTGTGAACACCCGTGGCAGCTTCCGCTGCACCTGCAAGCCTGGCACCATGCTGGACCCATCCCGTAGCCATTGCATCTGTAAGTAGTCCAGGAAACCCCTCAGTTTGGGAAGGGGCCTGAGCAGGACCCCATGGCTGAGTGGAGGCTGCAGCATGCTTCATGCCTCTTGCAAATGCGGTTGAGTTCTGCTGTCCTGCACTTGTGTGCAGGATGGATCCATATTCCTCGGGCCTTCTTCATGCATTGTTCTTCACCATGGACATCTCATGGCCCCTGTGGAACCTGCAGGGGACACGCCTGCAGTGCAGCAGCAGAGGACACAGCCTCCTGGGTTGAGAGAACTCCCACAGGAGCTGGATTTGTTTGGGAGTAGCACTGCTGGGGGAATGGCCTGAGAGCTGAAGGCCAGGGGCTGTTCTGAGGAGAGGATGGGGCAGCCCTCAGGACAGGCTGGGAGGCACAGGCAAAGAAGGCCCTGAGGGGGAGAGATTGAGTGTCCCCTGTTCTCTCCTTGGAGAGCATAGAGCTTAACCTCTGGCACTGACCCTGCTGTTGTGTTTCAGCGGACAAAGCGGTGTCAATGGAGCAGGGGCTGTGTTACCGCTCAGCAGCTGGAGGTGTGTGCTCTTTCCCCCTCTCCCACCACATCACCCAGCAGATCTGCTGCTGCAGCCGCGTCGGCAAGGGCTGGGGGAAGAACTGTGAGGAGTGCCCCCTGCCCGGCTCAGGTGAGATATGCCTGCTTCAGCTTTGCCTGCTCTGGTTAGACTGGGGTTTGGGCTTGCCTGAACTTGCTGACACGCAGATGGCTGCAGGACTCAGAGATGAGTGGTGCAAATGCTGGCCTGTGAGATGGTTCCAGCATCCCAGGAAGCAGACCTGGATAATACTCGGAAGATAGAGAAATCCCTGATGGGAAACCACTCTGTACCAGAGGGAGAGCACAGCCATGTCTGTGCCTGGCTTTGCTCAACAGCCCTTTTGCCTCTTGTACATCTTCTGCTGGATGAAAGCCAGGTGAGGATAAGTTTGGCATATCTCAGCATGGGGCAGGGTTGAGGGGAAAGCACTGAGAAAAATCTTCGGGTGGGTACCAGGGGTTTGCTTTTATCTGCTCCCTTGCTCAGCTTGGATCTTCCTGTGGCATGATCCATTCCTAGCAGTACTGACCCAAGGGAGGGATTTAGGTTTTGGTGTCTGGGAGTACCAGCCAGTGCCTGTTAGAAACCCTGTGAGCAGATTCCTGCTCGAAGCATCTACCCACTGCAGCCCATATGTGCATCTATAAGGATTTAACCCTTAGAAATCACCAGAAAATTATAGGATGGGAGAAACTGGTACCTGCATTCACATACCTGCCTGTCCGTCTTCATTCCTTTCTTCCACTGTCTCACCATCATGTCTGGGTGTGGTAAGCCAGGTGATCCCTGGATCAGCCTCTTCCTTCCAACCATGCCCTCTAATGCTTTGATTCAATTTTCCCTCGCAGAAGCCTTCAAGGAAATTTGCCCAGCAGGACATGGTTACACGTACTCCAGCTCTGATATCCGCCTGTCAATGAGGAAGGCAGAGGTAGAAGAGCTGCCCCTCAGCTTGGAAGAACAAGGGGAGAGCAGCAACTGGACATTAGACTGGGCAGCAAGGAGACAGCAGCTGCAGCACAGCCTGCGTGGGAGCATCCTGGAGGCATTCCCCCACCCTGGCACCTCAGCAGGAGAAGGTAGTGTGGGGTCTACTGCTTAAAGCTGCTCCATCTGGGCCCCTAGGAAGGGTGGGCAAATTCCCAGGTCCTGCCATGCCCCCATGGATGGACTTCTAGCTGATAAGAGCTTTCTACATCTGTATGAATATGCAAGGTGTTCTTCAACCGTACTAGAATTCCTGGGGCATGAGACACCATGTCTTCAAGCCTTTGGAGAAGTTTCTGAGTGTTTCAGGCTCCTGCAACTGCATCTTTGCAGTTGGTGCTGGCTGGCCAGGCTACCTCCACCAGGACCTCAGGTCTGTGTGGCAGCCCTGGCACTGCAGTCCTTGGGCTTTTGTCGAGCCCAGATGGAGCAAAGTGTGACCAACTGCTTGTGCCAGCACCTGCTGGAGCGGAAGGTCCTGGGGCCTGTGCAATGCCAGGAGAGGAGTCCAGGTTTGTTGGCTTTGGAACAAGCTCTTGCAGAGGAGTGGGAGGGACTGAGTGGCAGTGTCTTAGAGGTGGGGTGAAGTTAGGGCAGCCAGAGTTTGAGAAGGATGCCTGCCTGCCTTGTCTCTACTCACCGTGCTCTGTTTCACTTTCCAGGTAAAATTTCTCCTGCTGCACAGGTGAGTAAGTTTGTCTTACTACATCTGGGTGCATCCATGGTAGCTTGATAGTCAGGAAGGGCATTTCATACACATACACAAGGAGGGGTGAAATGTGGTCAGAGAGAGCACAGAAGAGAGCAAGTAGCTGCTGCCAGAGCGAACAGCATACAAACTGCAAACCCTATCACCCTGGCTGAGTTGCCATGGTTGAAGGCACTGTGCCAAGTGCCTGCTCAGCCCTTGCTAAAAGGCCATTAGCTCAAACAGCAGGAGCTGAGGGTTCTGCTGCACTAGCTCATGGTCAGTGTTGATTCCAGCTGGCATTTGCTGGGGATGGGGTAGCAGCCCAGGCTGAGGCCGGAGCTGGCTGAGGTGTGGGCGCTCACTCCCTGCTGTCAGCCTGGCCTGGCTGTAGGGCTGATGGGCAGCAGGGGAAGGGGGACTGCTGCACTCAGCTTGGGGAGTGCTCCTCTCACGGAGCCCAGTGTTGTGTTCAAGCCTAGGACACAAGCACGTCTCCCCGTGCTGGTGTGGGTGCAGCAGAAACTCCACTGGAGCAGTTGGGGCAGGGGTCTCCCACACTGGCTATGTGAATTCACCCTGTTGAACGGGAGCAGTCTGGGGACCGATTCTCTGCTAGGCTCTCCCAGGGCTGGGTTTCTTTATTATGAGTCTCACTTGAAAAATATGTGTCTCGATCTCTGCTGTCAGTAGCAGTTGGGCCATATCTCTCCTGAGCATTTCTGTGCCCCCTTGCTATAGCAGCCCCTCTGCAGGAGTTGACAGCACTGCCATCATCACTGCTTTATAGACATGAAGTGACTTGCCCAAGGACATATGAAAAATCTCAAGACAAGGCAGAAATTTGAACCAAAGCTTCCAATCTTGAAGCAGAGCTATCTGGGACTTATGTTGCTCAGCTGCCTGTTTTCTTCATCCATTGCGGAAAGATCCTTGGAGCAGAAACCCAGGTTGTGCTCCAACTTCTCCTTTGGCAGCCATGGGTTCACCAGGAAGGGATGCTGAGAAAGAGCGTCTAGCACCAAGCACCCTTCTAGTAGGTAGCAGTCAAGGCAGGTCGAAGCAGTGGCTGTCCTCAGCCCTCCAGAGCCACCAGTGACAGTGGCAGTATTTACCATGCCTGGATGCCCTTTGCGGCCATCTTGCAGAGATGCCTGTCCGGTAGCAGTGCCCTGGGTCTCACCTGCATGGTGTGCCAGCATGGCGCCTCTGTGGGGAACCCCCGGGCACAGACAGGAGCTGTGTTTTATTCAGGATGATGTGCTCAGGACAGAGTGGCCCTGCCAGATGCACCCAGCCGTGGCAGCTTCTCCTCCCAGCATGGTGTCTTGGGGAGCAAAAGGAGCCAGGAGGTGGGTGGGAAAATGTCTCAGGGATGCTGCCTCCCAGCTACATGCATGTGGATAGAGGCAGTCCTATGTTTCTGTCCCTCAGGGCGCTGCTGATGCCACTGCAGAGCCTGCCACGCGCAGAGGTGAGCGCCCAGCTGGCAGGAGGGCAGGGTGGTCGTGGGGAAGAGGATGGGGCAGTGAGGAGGGAGGAGAGTGGGGAGGCTGGGAGCTGCTTCCTCTGCATGGCAGCCCCCGATGCTGGGCAGGATGGGCTGCCAGCTGGGCTGGCTGCAGGGCGCCATGGGGGACTCCTGCCGCACTGTGGTGGCTGATATGGGGCTGTAGGGATATGGGGAGGTCATGGATCTCCAGTGAGGTGGAGGAGGCTGTGTTAAATAACAAGATGATGAGGTAGCTTCAGCCACCCTGTGGCCCCTTCCCATGTGCTTTCTTGGGGCTGTGGATGCAGGGATACCCAGCACAGGTAAGCCTTGGGTGGGCACCTCTGCCTGTGATCGGGTGCTGGACTTCACCTCATGTCTTCTTCCTCAGCAGAAGAAGAGTCCTGGCGTGGTCCTCCCCAGCCTGGCCCCACCACCACCTGGGATGACGCTGCACCAACACAGATGCCAGCGCAGGGTTCGGGTGCATGTCCACTGCTCTCCAGAATTTCCCTCCTTTCTCTGCCTAGCACTATGGGGATGTTATGTCCTAAGCTCTGCCCAGGGGCTCTCTCCCTTCCCCAGCCTGCTTGTCTTCCCACATGCCCCACTTGGCTTCCCAAAGAAAAGTCCTTGTCCTACCACCCTGGGGTGTTGTCCCAGCCTGGTCCTGGCTGCTGCCAGCCAGGGAAAGCTGGCCGGCCATGGGGAGGCATGAGAGCAATCCCATACAGGGACCAAAGTGTTTGGTTTTCTGGGTCCTTCCCCTGCCTGCAGCTCACTTGCCCGGCACAGCCGTGGCTGCCGGGCGAGGGGGATCACGTGCCCGCTCTGGTGGCTTTGGCCTGCTTCCCTGGCAGCGTGAGCTGACTCATCGGCAAGGGGGAGCGCAAGGGGAGGCATGTGGATCCCGGGGCGGCTTGTTTACTGCGCCGGAAACAAGGGCGCTGTTGTTCCAGGGTTGCTCAAGTGTCTGGGAGCGCGGCCCCTGCCCTCCACCGGGGGCTGGAGCACCTTGGGGAGCAGGCCTGGCAGAGGCACCTTGCTGAGGAATGCGTCTTCCTGAATAGCCTTTTGTTTGGGGTTGGGCTGCGCCCCCACCCTGCCCAGGCTGGCTCAGTGCTGAGGGGGTATGCAGTGCCCTGCTCCCTGCTTAGCAGGGTGGTGGGTGGGGGGGCCCTGCTGTCGCCCCAAAAGGAGCCCCCTCACAGGGGCCAGGCTCTGCTGCAAGCCCTCCTCTAAGGCATGGGGCTTCCCCAGTATCCTTTTGTGGGGCGGGGGTGCAGGTGAGCAGCACAGGGGGCTTGGGCATCCCAGCTGGGCCTCAGGCCAGAGGAGGAGGCAGAGTCCGCCGTGTCCTCCCTGCAGCCCTATGGGTGCAGGCTGCCTGAAGCGTAGAGGAGCAGGCTTAGCATCACTCTCCAAGAAGGGAAAAAGCAGCCTCCCTGGCATGGTGCTTGGGACACAGGCAGACGCTAGACTCATGCACCCTTTTGGTGCTGCCCCCAACCCCATGGTCTCTTCTCCCAGTGGTTGGCAGCTGTGCCTCTTCACCCCTCTTCTGTGGAGCCGGAGCTTGCGTGCTCACCCCGGAGGGATACAGCTGCTTGTGCCACCCCGGCTACACGTTGGACCCCAGCCGCCTCGACTGCATCGGTAGGTTGGCACCTCCTCTGCCTGCTGGGCCTCGACAGACTGTTCAGTCCTTCAGGCTCCTGGGGGAGGAAGGTTTTCTGTCAGCTCTGCTGAGCTCTGCCTATCTGCTGCACCATGGGGCTGGCAGGCAACTGCAGGTGTTGACTGTCTGTCTTCCTTCCTTGCCTGGGCACAGATGAAGATGAGTGCCTTAAAGACCCTTGTGCTGGAAAAGGTCGCTGCATCAACAGTGTGGGCTCCTATTTATGCCTCTGCTACTCTGGGTACACCCTGGCTGTCTCAGAGGGCAAGCAGAGCTGTGAGGGTAAGTGGTATCTGCCTGGCACAGGGCTGCCACCTTCCCATGGTGGCCTCAGTCCCCACTCTCGTGCTCTCTCATGCACATGCACATACACATGCACTCATGCACACCCTCCCTTCCCCAGGCCTGCCCACAGACAGCCTGATACATGGGCATCACCCTCTCATCCTCGCTCAGGGACAGGGCCTTGCCCATGATGTTCTGGGTAGGACCCTGTGATGCCAGCCTTGATCACTGCTTCTGGCAAGGGGGGTGTTAGGACAGATGGGGGATAGAGGAGAGCCCCAGCATGGGTCCCTTGGGCAGAGCCTGTTGCAGGCGGAGCAGCTCCTCTCCTGCACCCAGCCCTCCCACGCTGGAGAGGGAAGACTTCAGGACTCTCCCTATCTGTTGCCAGATCGAGATGAATGTGAGCAGCCCTCTATCTGCAGAGGACAACGGTGCATCAACACCCCTGGGTCCTACCTCTGCGAGTGCAAGGAGGGCTTTGCCCTGGGCCCCAGAGGACAGTGTGAAGGTGAAGCTTGCTAGTCCCTGTTCCCCTGCCCCTCCAACCCACCCTGTGCAGGGCTGAACACCTTTCCTCACCACTTCGTGTCTCCTTCTGGAAGGGAGGAAGGACCCCCCCATGTTTGTCTGCCCCGTGCCTCCCCTAAGGGCTGTCTGTCCTCTCCTCTGCCTGAAGGAGGGAGAGGCTTTCCTGGGCTGGGAGAGGGGAGTTCTGAGACCCTCTCCCACCTCCCCAGGTTGATCCCCCATGACCAGCCCATGCTGGCTTCCTAATCTGGGAGGAGATGTCCCTGTGTTTTTGTGCCAGCTTGACACTGTCACCAGACCCTCATGCTGCCAAGTGGACTGCAGGGAGAGCAGGCTGCAGAGAGTCAGGCCACAGCATCCCGCTCACGTGGCATGACCTGGGCTGTTCAGAGCATTCGACCTTGTGAACATACAATGTCCCTGATCAAAGATCCCCCTTTCTCAGTAGCTTGTCTCCGACAGAGAGTGGGAGACTATTTTAGGAGGCAGTAGGAGAAACAGGGCATGCACAGAATGCTGCTCCCCCTGCACGGCCTCCAGAAAGCACTTGCCTTCAGGACTTCCTGAGCTGGAGGCTGCATCCTAATCATAGTTACAGAAGTCCCTGATGAAACAGCCCTGCACAGGTGTTCTCTGATCCCTTTCTCTGTCCATGCACATTCCTGGCCTTGGCAAAATCCTGCAGCCGCAGGTTTCGCTGCTGGATTATGTCAGCCCTCAGGTGTGGGTGTAGGCTCCTGAGTGGTAAGTGGGACTATAAGTAGTGTTGCTCAAGCCCTGGCAAACTTGTCTCACCTCCTTTTGGGCATCGCTGTCCCCCAGAAGGGAACTCTGAGGATCCAGCTGGAGGGGACATCCTGGAGAAGGCTGCACTATTCACCTTTGGGAGCCTGAAAGGAGTGTGTTTCTTGGCAGATATCAACGAGTGTGTGGATCCCAGCCCTTGCCCCCATGGGAAGTGTGTCAATACACTAGGCTCCTACAAGTGTGTCAGCTGTGGGGATGGCTACCGGCCCAGGAACGGGAGATGTATTGGTGAGGAATGTGGGCTGTCTCTGGGTGGCACCCTCACCCCCTGTGGCAGTGCTCCCTGCGAGCCTCAAAAGGAGCAGGGGCACGGGCAGCACACTCCCGTGGGCAGCCAGCCTGCGTGGCCAAGGCACAGTGCCCTGGCAGTTTGGGTGGTGGGGATGGCTTCGAGCACCCTCCCATTCCATATTGTTCTCTGCTGTGTCACACAGACGTAGACGAGTGTCTTGCGGAGGGGACGTGTGCTCACGGGCAGTGTGTCAACCTGGATGGCTCCTTCCACTGTTCCTGCTACCGGGGCTATGAGGTGGCACCTGACGGGAAGAGCTGCCAAGGTACCAGGAAACCATGAGTCCAGATCCTCTGAAGTGTCATGCACCCAGTCCAGAGGCTTCCCTGGGCTCTTCCTGAGCACTTGACTGTGCCTGAGTCCTGGCCACCATGTTGGCTGGTTTCCTCAACATGTCTGCCTCCGGTTATGGTTCCTCCACATCCACCCCACTCATCCCGCTCTCCCTTGTGTGCTTATGCAGATATTGACGAGTGTGCTGCCCAGGCTGCCTGTCCCTCCAGACTCTGCCTCAACACTGAGGGCTCTTACTCCTGCATGGCTTGTGACACTGGCTACACTGTGTCCAGAGATAGCAGCACATGTGAAGGTAACCCTTTCCGAGGGACAGAGAAGCGAGTGCTGGAGGGAATGAGGGAAGAAACATTGCCGTAGCTGGGTTATTGGTGGGGCCCAGGTGTTTCTTTAGCCTCAGGATCCTTCTCCAGCTCTTTAGCTCTCTGATCAGCAGACAGTGGAGGGGGGTGCTGCAAACAGATGTCACCTAGAGCAGCAGGAAGGTGATCTTCCTCACCCAGGGAAGGGATGGGGGACAAAGACTCATTTATGAGAATCCTGGACTAATGGTGACCTGGGGGATGCTGACAAAGGCCAGAGGAGTATAGGAGGCCTGGAAAGATGGGCAGAGAGGATCTGTGTGTGGTTCAGTTCAAAACTGTGTGCCTGGAAGCATGTGCCCCAAGTGTAAGTCCTCAACAGAGAGAGAAACCTTGGGTCCACAGCCAGCGGCAAGACTGTGGGCACCCAGGGTTCATCTTTTTTTCCCCAGCCCCTAATATAACTTGGACATGTTCAAAAGGGAAAGAGTAGTTCAAGGGCTCTGCTGTGCCGGGCATGCATGACAGAGTTAGCACGAGCATGGATCTGTGTTGGTTGCTTTGCTCAGACATTACAGTGCCCTGTCCCAGCCTTACAGCCTGACTGCCCCAGCGCAGGCAGGGAAACTACTTCCTTGGATGCTGCCCCCAGAGGACACCCAGGGCTTGATATGGCTTGGTGCAAATTCCCTGTTTGGGGCAAGGGAAGGGAGGTGGCAGGGCTGGCAAAGGTATTTGTTTAAAGATTGACTGCGTGCTGCAAATTTCTCTCTGGAGCACTGCAGAGCTCTGCAGCCTACACTTAGCTGGTAAACAGAAGATCTTGCCTTTGATGTGACTCTCAGAAGACCCCCCTGCATGGGGGCCTCAAATGGGGGAGGAGAGGGAGGCTTTCCTCCCCCTCTTCTCCTCTGTTTTGTTGTCTGAGAAAGCCAGCATGAAATGAACTTATTTTCCATCCGATTTTGGGGTGCAATGGAAGAACCATGGTTTGATCCCTTCTGTCTGCCCTCCCACTTTCCCAAGACTCTGTGTAAGCCCCTTCTCAGCCACCTCGCCCCAGCTGTGTCATGAGGGCACCTTATCAGGGTTTGGTACTGTTTGGGTCACACTGACCTGATGGCAGGATGGTATGTTCTTCCCTGCCTTGGCTGGTGGCCTTGTCTGTGGATCTGGGTTTCATATTTGAAAAATGATGAGGGTTTTGTGATAGCTTTGTGATAAATAAACTAGGTTATGGTTCATCTCCAGAGGGATTCAAGAATAGTGCTACTTGCAATCCTTTGAGACTGAACATCTGGGAATCCTGCCCCGAGGCAGTAGGGAGCAATGCTTGTTTATGCGTGTGGCATGTTCAGTGCTCTGCAAAGGGGAAGAAAAGGACCCTGCCCTTCCCTCAGGAGTTAGCAGTCTCAGGGCTTTAGCTCCTGGCACAGGAGAAGAGAACAGCAGGATCTTCTCCACTAGCATGTCTTCTGCTGCCTGGACACCAGCCCATCCTTCTGATTAGCATCCTCCTCCAATGCTTCCCCCTACCTCACCGGCCTGCAGGCAACATCAGTCTGTTGGCATGCTGCAGCCCTCTGTTAGAGGGAAGGCACCTCTGCTGTGGGCAAACCCTCAGAGCACCAGCGTGCTCTGGCCAAGGCCTGGAGGAGTTGGGTGGGAGAGGGTTTGTGGGGAGCTCTGCAGCTGGGTAAGAATGGATACAGGCCCCTGGACAGCTTTGCCAGGAGGAGGACATTTTAGGCAAGCCTGGCAGGTAAGAAAGCAGAGCCACAGAAGGTATGGCTGGTGCTGGGTTACTTTCCTGATGTTTGCTCTTGTGCGGTTGGCTGAAGAGAGGGTTTGTCATCAACTATGGCTCTGTGCTGGCCTCTTAGTGGTTGTGGTACCCGGTGCAGAGCTCTACTGGAGGTGGACACTGGGGTTAGCAGTATCCTTGTGCTCACAGAATCACAGAATGGCTGAGGTTGAAAGGGACCTCTGGAGATCATCTTGTCCAACACCCCCTGCTCAAGCAGTGCCACCTAGAGCTGGTTGCCAGGGACCATCTCCAGATGGGTTTTGAGTATCTCCAAAGAGGAAGACTCCACAACCTCTTTGGCAATGTGTGCCAGCACTCAAAAACCCTCACAGTAAAAAAGTGTTTCTTGATGTTCACATGGGACCTTCTGTTTTTCAGTTTATGCCCATTGCCTCTGGTTCTGTCACTGGGCACCACTGATTTGGTGCAGGGATCTAGTTTTTCTTGGTCCCTATGATGGAAGGTAGTGAAGGGTCTGGGCTGACTCCTCACACCCCAGTAATATGGAGTCTCTGCCCTCATCTCACTGTGACAGGATGGTCTGGGAGGGCAACTCAAACCTACCTTGCAGGCCAATAGCTAGGTGTTGACTTCTCTGGGTGGGGGTCTTCTCCAGTGGAGGCAAGAGCTGGGGCCTCACTCTGTCCTGGGCCCTTCTGCTTGGCAGATGTGAATGAGTGTGAACACCCTGCTGTTCAGTGCCTCGGGGGACAGTGCAGGAACACCCCGGGCTCCTATGAGTGCCACTGCCAGGCTGGCTTCGAGCTCATCAACGGCACCATGTGTGAAGGTATGAACCCCATCCCTGCAGCCCTCTGGTCCTTCTTTCCCAGCAGGGAGGATGCCAGTGCCAAGACAGGTGATGCCCCCATGCATGGCACATCCGTAAGGTTGTAGGCAAATGCAGGATGTGCCATGGACAGGGAAGATCTCTGTCTCCATGGCAAGAAAACCAGGGGCCAGGACCCCTGCGAGGGCTGCCTGTAAGAGGCTGGGGAGAAGGAATCCATGTGGCTTAGGTGCAGGATGTCCCCCAGAGCTGGGTGTATGGCCCTGACTCTGCTCCCTCTGCAGATGTGAATGAGTGCCTGAACAGCGAGATCTGCAGCCCCAATGGCGAGTGTCTCAACAGTCATGGATCCTACTTCTGCATTTGTGCTCCTGGCTTCTCAAATGCAGCTGGTGGAGTCACCTGCCAAGGTGAGCTGGAGGGTGGCAGGGACATAGCTTGGGTCCTGCTCTCTGCTCCCTCCCCTGCTGTGAGATCCATGTTGGTGATTTTGGCCCAATTTTGCAGATGTGGATGAATGTGCAGACAAGTCCCGGTGCACACAAGGCCAGTGCCTGAACACAGAAGGCTCCTACAGGTGTCTGTGTGAAAATGGATTCAAACACTCCCAGGATTCTGACGACTGCGTGGGTGAGAGCTCATTGCTGGGGAGATCAGCACCCTGGATTTGGGGGGATGAATGCAGCCAATGCAGGGGGGAGGGCAGTTCTGCTCCCAGCACCCAAAGTTGCTGGTGACTTGTAAGGAGGACTAACAGTGGCTCAGGGCCTCTGGCCAACTGAACTTGACCCAGGTGTTTCAGTGAGCAAGCAGGGTCTCCATCTGACCACCCTCATCCCCTTGCCCTCCTCCCTGCAGACGTGGATGAGTGTAAAGAGTATGGGGATGCCATCTGTGGCACGTGGCGGTGCCAGAACAGCCTCGGCTCCTACCGTTGTATCATGGGCTGCCAACCTGGCTTCCACTGGACACCCTTGGGTGACTGCATTGGTGAGTACAGTCTGGGTGTCCCTGTCCCTCCTCCTGGTAGGGACGGGGTGGCTGTGGGTCACCTCTGCCAGCAGCGTGGGGGAGAAGGAGGAGGAGGAGGAAGCATGTGGCTGGTGGAGAGGCAGATAATGCTGAGAGTTTGTTTTCTTGGCTGAGCTGCCTGCTTGTGTCTAGACTTCTCTCTTCCTGGCATCTGGAACAGACACTGCATTGTGCTGCTTTCCACTTGGGGAGAGTCCTGGGCAGGTTACAGCCATTCCAGGCTTGGGGCTGGACCACAGCTCCCTGTAAGCTGTGCTTACTGGGGCTGCTGCCTGTGCCAGTCACCTGCCTGGTAGGGCTGGGTGAGGGAAAAAGCTGCTGGTAGCAGTGCTTGGGAGCAGTGGGCTGTGGGCAAGTGGCTGCTCTGCCTGCTTCAGGGAAATCTGTCCCGTGAAGTGGCAGAAGGGGAGATGGGTGCAGCCAGCAGGGCTGTAAACCTGCCCTCCAAAAGCAGAGGACCCATTTGTGACTGTCCAACCCCACTGGGCTGGGCAAGGCAGAGATTACTCCCTGGCACTGTACCAGTTGGAGAAAGACCAGGTCAAGATGAACAGGGCAGGAGGGTATCATCCTAGATCTGTCTGCGCTTGCCCCACATACTTCAGTTGCACCCTTGTATCTCCTGCCAATGTGAGCCTGTAGGCTTTGTGCCCCTTTATGCCTCTGCAGGGACCTGCGCTACCCTCAGTCCTCACTGCCAGCCACCTCCCACTCTTCCCAACCATCTCTCATTCCCACCCTGCTCTTGTCACTCTGTCCACATGGCCTCTCTTCAGCTCTGGATGTTGCAGGAAGCTTCTCTTAACATGCACACTCATAGCAGGGGAGTGAGTGGGACAGCCAGACCCAGTCCCTCACATCAAGGGAATGCCTGCCCCATACTCAGGCCTCGAGCTCAGAGCAGAAGGGCCTGGGCAGTGGGGGTGTCCACTGGGAGAGGTGGGATCTGGGGCAATTCCTGCTCTCTGCTCTGCTGCAGATATAGATGAGTGTGCCAATGAGACGCTGTGTGGGAGCCACGGCTTCTGTGAGAACTCAGATGGCTCCTTCCGCTGCCTCTGTGACCGTGGCTATGAGAGCTCAGCCTCGGGACACTACTGCATTGGTAAGTCTCCCATAATTGCTCTGCCAGCCAGTAAGGGAGAGCCATTGTCAGATGCCAGGCTGGTGTCCCTGCTGTGTGATGGCTCTTGGGGCATGGACAGGGACTGTATCCACACATGAAGAATCCCAGACATGGAAAGGGCAGATAATGCAGGCAAAAACCCTCCCCTTAACACAGCAGATCCTTGGGACTGCAAAGGAGCAGGGTTCTATGAAAAAGTGAGCGGCTCCTAGTGAACATGGAGCCCTTTTCTGTGCAGGTGGAAAGGAGGTGCCTGGGGGCTGGAGGCACTGAAGGTGCTAGGAAGGTACTTTAATGGGTGCCTGGAGAGGACAGGCAGCGTATAATACAAGGAGAAACGTTTTCACCATGAAGACAGGCAGGCAGCGGAACAGATGCCCAAGACGGCTGTGCTGTCACCATCCTTGGAGGTTCTAAAGACCCAACAAGACAAAGCCCTGAGCAGCCTGGTGGGATCCCATAACGGACCCTGCCTTGAGCAGGGAGCTGGACTAGACACCTCCCAGTCCCTTCAAACCTGGATGATCCTGTCATCCAGTAATTCACTGCAAGCTGGAGTTCAGACTCCTTGAATCCATTGAGAGCAGGGCAGGAAGCTCCTTCCAGACTTGCGTTGAGCCACAGTGTGAAGAGAGCTCTCTCTCATCCCTAGCAGCTTCCATCTCCCTGCTGAAGGGTGACCCCATGCTGCAGACAATGCACAGACTGCTCATGCAGAGGCAGGGCTCCAGCTGCCACCGCTGCCCCTTGCTTTGCAGATGTGAATGAATGCGAGCTGATGGTCGCCGTGTGTGGGACTGCGCTCTGCGAGAATGTGGAGGGATCCTTCCTCTGCCTCTGCCCCAGTGACCACGAGGAGTACAACACAGAGGCAGGGCAGTGCCAGCCCCGAGCAGCCATGGGTGAGTAGGCAGCTAGGACAGAAGCATGGGTGGCAGCTAAAGCAGGGGCGTGGTAGCCCTGGCTGGGGTCAGTTAAAGTTGAGGGGCTGCCAGGGCTGTACGAGCCCATGCAGGCATGGGCAAGCTTTCATTTGAGGAGAGTTGAGGAGCCTGAAAGTGGGGACCTAGGAAGGCCACAGTGCTGGTGATGGGTGTGCTCTGGGACCTCCTAGGTGTGGGCTGCTGCATTGGGGTGCCATGGACCCCATCCCGTCCCTGCTCTGCTGTCTTCTAGAGGGCCCCGAAACACATACAGCCTACCTCTCTGACAGCGCAGAGCGCAAGCAGTGCTACTACCACATCAGTGACGTTCGCCTGTGTGACAGCGTCCTGGCCAAGAACATCACCAAGGAGGAGTGCTGCTGTACTGTGGGGGCAGCCTGGGGTGACAACTGTGAGACTTACCCCTGCCCCATTCCGGGCACAGGTAGGAATGTGGCCCCCACACACCAGGCAAGGCCAGTGCTCTGCCCACCAGCTCCACCGTGGTTGCACTAACGAGCTGTTTCTTTTCTTCCCATCTCCCCTTGGCATCCACCTCCTGGCCAGTGGAGTACCAAGAGATCTGCCCTCTTGGGAAGGGCTATGTTCCCCAGGAAGATCTGCTCTCAGGAAAAGTCTCTTTCACAGGTACTAGCACCATTTTCTCTCATTTCTTCCAGGGTGAAGAGAGAGGGTGCTGTGCAAAGCCCTGCATAGAGATGCATCCACAGAAATATCTCCCCGGGGCTGTGGTTAGGGATGCTAATATCCTGCTGCTGCTTTTTCCTCCATTCGAGAAATCCCAGGTTGTCAGTATCACCAAGCTGGAAGTGCCCCTTCCTTCAGTCCTGCCTCACTGCTGGCAGTGACTCTTTTCTCGGTGCAAACCTCCCATGCCCATTGCAAACCAGGGATGGGGTCCAGTAAGACACAACCCTTCCAGTTACTGATAGATCTTCCAGTGGCCGGCTGGCTCAGTCTCTGGCACTTCACCTCCAGTGGGTTGTGTTCTCAACCTTCAAGAAACACACATGAATTTCCTATTTGTGAAAGCATCCTGTTCCCCATCATCCCTCATCCTGCTCTGCCTGTGGGTGCTTCCCCCTCTGCTCCCAGGCATGTAGCTGGTGGGAGAGGCAGGGGGCTCACTCAGGGACGCGCCAGTGATCCAGACCAAGGTGCCATGCTGCCTTTCTGGGGGCAGAGCACCCAGCCTGCCCTGTTTCCACAGCTCTGCTCCCTGAGACACTCTCTTCCTCTTCCATCCCTTTCTCAGACATGGATGAGTGTGAGATATTTGGCTCTGAGTTCTGCCGCAACGGACAGTGTTTGAACACGGTGCCGGGCTACAAGTGCTTCTGCCGTACAGGCTACTTCTATGACTCCAACAGGCTTGAGTGTGTTGGTAAGATGGCCTCAAAGAGCAGCAGGGTCCCCCACTGTGTGCAGAGGGAGAGCTGTGCTGCTTCACCCAGAGCTGTCCCTGCTGGCTATGCTACAGGGCCAGCTCTGGGTAACAGGCTTCCTGGGACCCTCCCAGGAAATGAAAGAGGAGGTGGAAGGGAAAGGGTGACATTGCCCATGTCTGCCAGCCTGAAACATTGCTCTGTCCTTGTGCATGGGCAGACCAGGACGAGTGTCAGAATGAAGTGTACTGCATCAACGGCGAGTGTCTGAACACGGATGGCTCTTACCACTGCTTCTGCAGCCTCCCTCTTGTGCTGGATGCCACTGGCAACCGGTGTGTGAACCTCTCCGTCAGGGCAGGTGAGCCCAAGCCCCTGCTGCAGCACACCTTCACCCTACACATCCCACCCTGCAGCTGGGCCTCCCGGGAGGGAGAAGCATGTGGAGGCTTGGTGCTGGGCTAAAGGGTGCCAGAGCCAGCACAGTGTGCACCAGGGCAGGGGGCAGGAGCTGGGGCACATGGTCACCCCCCTCAGGACAAAAGCAGCGTCACCCTTCTGGATTATTTTTATGGCATCCTTTGCTTGTGGCATTCACAGACGCCTTGGAGGAGTACGAAATCCACCTAGACGTCTGCTGGCAGACTGTCGCTGACTACATCTGCCAAGACCTGCTGCACGGCGAGCAGACCACGTACACTGAGTGTTGCTGCCGGCTCGGCGAAGCCTGGGGCCAGAACTGTGCGCTCTGTCCACACAGGTCCTCTGGTGAGCGAGGCAACGCGGGCAAGCATCCCCTGGCAGAGGTGGGGACAGGCTGGGCTGCTGCCAGTCATGCCTGGCAGAGTTGGTATGTGTGTAGTGAGGGCTCCTCTTGTTGTCTGCATTGCTGAAGCCAGCCAAGGAGTGGGTGAACCCCCCACTTCTCCAGGGCTAAACTGCATCAGTGGGTAGGATGTAGTTGGAACGGGTTTGCAATGAGTCTGAGGTGTCTGAGGGAAGAGTTGCTCTGTGCATCCTGCTGCTGCTACTTAGCGTAGAAGAGGTGAGGTAGTGGCAGCCCAAGATGGGATCACACTGCGAATTGGGGTTCTCACTGCTCAAAGACTTGGTGGCCCCAGACAGCAGCTGGTTTTCTCAAAGGCGGGGTGCTTCCAGCAGACTACAGAGCTGCAGCTTTGGAGGCCCTTGAGCACAGGTGTGTCTCAGCTGGCCCAGTGTGGATGCACTCTCTCCAGCTGTAGCAGACCTACTTCTCTTGAGCCAGGCTGCACTGACGCTTCCTTTTCTCTCACTGTTTCCAGCTGATTTTGCTTTCCTCTGTAATGGTGCCAGTGAAGACAGTGAGAGAGGGGCTGAGCTCCGAGAGAGACCTAGGTATGAGTACAGACCAGGCTTGGAAGACCCCCACTACGGCGTTCCCAGCCCAGATATGGGCCCCTACTACAACTATTTGGAGTCTGAGTATGGAAACCCTGATGCTGGTTTCCCTCGGAGGGAGCCCAACAGCGAGTTTCGTGGCAGCCGTCTCCACCATAGCCCAGGGCAGCCCCTGCCCCGCTACCTGCCCAGCCAACCTGGTGAGTACTGGGAGACAGAGAGGCGCCTTCCTACCAAGCCTGTGTCCATTGGGACTGCCTGACAGCTCCTACCTTGGCCAGGATGCTCCAGGCTTGGAGTAAGCTCTGCTCCTGGCTGCTCTGAGTCAGTCCTGGTCCCACCAGTACTGTCTTGCCACATGCCTGATGTCCCCTCTGCAGCTGGGCAGAGGGTCACCCTGCTCTGACACCATCTTGCTACCTTCCAGGCCTCTACGAGGGCTTCGAGGGGCTGCAGGCTGAGGAATGTGGGATCCTCAATGGCTGCGAGAACGGGCGCTGCGTGCGCGTCCGGGAGGGCTACACCTGCGACTGCTTCGATGGCTTCCAGCTGGACCTGACCCGCATGGCCTGCGTGGGTGAGTGGCGGCCGGGGCCAGCCCGGGGGCTGCAGCGGGGCCTGTGCGAGCACTCTGCCCCGGCATCCCTTAGCGGGTGCTGCTCTCTGGCGGTGCTGGCCGGGAGAGCTGCCGGAGGTGCCCCCGCTCGCACTGGTGCTTCCGTCCCACAGAGCTGGGAGGACCGTCCCTGAGGTGCAGGCGGCCGCTTTCTGCCGGCAGCTAAATCAGGGCACCTCGGGGCATCGCGGAGAGCAGCTGATCGCTCCCCCTTCTTTGCGTAACACTCTTGTGCATCACCAGCCACTCTTACTCTATCCCTGCTTACTTTCCTCTATGTTTACTGCTGCCCTGGTGAAATTCCTTGGTTTCCACCCTGCCCTATGAGACACAGTCTCTAAAGCTTCTCTCTGCATCTCTTCCACAACCCTATGCCATGTCTCCACCCTTTTCACAGTGCAGCTCCCCAAGCCAGCTGAGGCCCTGGGCACTAAACCGAGCAAATGAAGACCGTCTTTTTCCTTAGGCATGGCACTTACTCCAGCTCCCAGCATCCTTATTGCACGACACAGTAATGCAGCTCCTTCATACAGAACCCGCGGCCTCTGTCTCCCCAAATGCTGCTGGGCAGAACGGCTCTCTGAGCTATTACTCCCTCTTCAGCATTTGTGCACTCTGTTTCCCTTTCCTTGGCCACAATGTTTTGCACTTGCCTTCAGTGTACTTTGTCTGGTTGATTTTGAACCAATTCTTCTCTTGATCAGTGTGAGTCTGAACCCCAGGGCCCCCCCAGAGTGCTGGCATCACATACATACATTTCATAATTATGGGGATTCTTCCTTCATCCGCCTTAATGACAACATTAATGGAGTAGGGGTCAGGACAGGCCCCTGCAGGCTACACTTTACATGGCTTTTATTGTGACCACCAGGTATTACTAATTATCTTTGGAATGCAGCTTCTTGTGCAATTGCCACAGTTTCATCAAGACTGTATTTTCTCAGTCTGCTTGAGCGTGTCATGTGAGAGCATGTTGAAATCCTCACCATGGCCAAGGCGCATCATATCCACTGCTTCTCCCTTATCTGACATACCAGTTATCGGGTCAGCGAAGGGAACCAGATAGGCTTAACGTAATCAGGCCTTAACAGCTCTGCACCAGCTATTTAATGACCCTGATATCCTTTGGAGTGTTATGACCTAATGACTCACAAACCTGGTCTGCTTAAGGGAGCAGGGGGGAGGGGAGGGGGGTGAGCAGTCTGTAATTCTGGATTCTCCCTTCTCTGTTTTTGAACATAGTTAACAGATTTACCCTTCCTCAGGTCTCTGAGACCTTCCTTATCTTCCGTCTCAGAGAGAACTGCTGACTTTTCAGGGACTGCAAGAGTGCTAAGCATGTGAAGATGAGTTGCAGCAAGCCTTTAGCAATATGGATGTAACTGCTTTACCTATCCAATTGTCAAACCTCTCCATCACAGTATTGCCTTTCCCTCCCTGTGCTCCTGCACCCTCATTTAAACACTTCAAACATAGTCTGCGCCCTGTCTGATGACCATGAGCATTTTTATGATAGCTGGAACAAAGCCCACATTAGCTGCTCTAGCCAGCTTGGCTGGCTTTTGTTTCCTCCACGATAAGGACCAGACCGACATTCCCCATTGTTTCCTGCTAACATATTTATGGAGCCTTTGCTTGTTGCCTTTTGTATCCTGGACTAACTAACACTCATTTTACACTGGAGCCTGTCTTGGTTTTTTTTCCCTTCAGTTCTCCTGCGTGGTGCTTAGTCATCACCGTGTTTTTTCCTTGCTGCCTTCAGGCCTTTAGCATACTCCTGCAGCTGCTGCAGTGCTTCCCCTCTCGCCTCCCCATGGGTGTAGCTCGATCTCACTCCACAGGACAGGCTGCCTGCCCCCACCCCTGCCTGAACAGGCAGGCTCCAGAGCTTGGTGTGCATGGCTAGTGTGACTCTACCACGTTTGGTTTTTGGGTGCTTCTGGGCTAAAATAGCCTTGTTTTACTTCTCTCTGTTTGGTGGTCCACAGCCAGCCCAGCCCGCCTGCTCTTCCCCCTTTTACCTTTCCTTGGAGCCCCCAGCAAGGCTGCCTCTAGAGGTCTTGTGGGTGCAAACAAGGGCTCTGGGGTGCACCGGGATGCTCTGCCCAGCTGGTGCCCCACCACAAGGTAGGGGTAGTTCAGGCAGGGTGAACAGGGAAGTGCATTTAGCAAAGCAGACCTGTCACAGCGGGGCAGCTGCTGTAGGGCTCATGTGCATGCTATAGGCCAGTGGCGAGCCGGCTGAACGAGCCCTTTGGCACAGTTTGCAGATTAATAAAACAAGCCCTTGTTTGTGCAGTGTGAGATCCCCCTGTGTTCTGGTCCTGGAGGTGATAATGGGCCTCTCAGGGCCACCATCATCTGCCTCCTTGACCTTGCCAGATCAGAAAAGGCATTTTCCGAGGCTGGAAATGGCCTTTCTCCCAGATCTTACAACTTATTAGCAGGAAGCTGCTAACCTGGGGGTGTCACCAGCTGCAGAGCATGGGCGGGGGGGGGGGGGCTTATCTGGTGTGCGCTGCTGGGGGGAACTTCCTCCTGTGCTGGGGGATGCCAAATGCTGGAGACGCCACCCTTGCGAACTGAGGGAGCTCTGTGGATGTGCTGAGGGGTGTGGGAGGCTGGTAGGGTAACAGAGAGCACCCTGGAGGTGCTGGGTGGGGCATCTGTGGGGGAGTTCTGGGTGGGTGGCAGGGGCACAAGACGTTGGCTGTGGGATGGGACTTCTCGCTGTGCCACTGGCTCAACCCTGTCCTTCTCCTTGCAGACATCAACGAGTGCGAGGAGGTGGGCGGCACTGAGCCTCTGTGCCAGGGCAGCACCTGTGAGAACACCGAGGGCTCCTACCGCTGCCACTGCTTGCCAGGATATGTGGCCCTGGCCAGGCCCCACCACTGTGTGCCCCAGAGAGCCCAGAGCCCAGCCACAGCGTAGCTTTAGGGGAGTGGGGGTGAGGGTGCTCCCCTCTGGCACGTGGCTCTGGCACCCAGGACCTGGGAGCACACAGAAAGGTCCCCCAAGGGCTGAGGGTGCTTTGAGGTTCTTTTCTCCTTCCCCTCTGAAGCGCACAACTTCCCTGCCACCTCTCTCTACAGGCCACGACTGAGCTCCCAGCCTCTGCATCCTACTCCACCCTGCCAGCCCCTGCTCCTACCACAGCAGAGCCCAGCCTGAACCCCAGCACCCATTACATCACCCCATGCCATGGAGGTTCACGGGACGCCTTCCCCTGCCATGCAGCCCCAGCCTCCCCACCTCACCCTGCCGAGAAAGGGGGTTCATCTCCCAGCCACTGCTGCACTGACCTAGCAACAAGCCTCACCCATGCTGCTGCAGGTGCTGGTCCTGCTCCTCATGAAGCATCCAGCCCCCAGGCCAGAGCTTCGAGGGGGAGGTCAACCCCAGCTTTCTAAAGCTGATGCCTAACTTTGGGGCATGGTGAAAATGCTGGACCGGCCCCAGGGCCAGCTCTCCCTGCAGCCAGCCCAGATGCACCCCTTCGCCCTGCACTTTGCCTTCGTGCCCGTGCTGGCTGGGCAGGGGGATGGGAGGTCAGGGCCAGGCCAGCTTCCTTTCTGTAAAGTTGTTGGTGACTTTTTTTTTTTAATCAAGTCTGCTGGAAACTTCTCTCATGTTGTTAAATAAAACATTTATTTTGGGCCCCTGGGGCTCAAGACACTGGGGCTGGTCAGAACTGTTCTTGTTTTGCCTCTGCCAAAGGCTACCAGAGCCACATCCTCCACCTAGGTCCAGCCTGGCAAGGCCACCCCACTCTCATAAGCCAATTCTTACCCATCTCATGCTGGCACCCAGCCTCCTCCTGCCAGAGCAGAGACCCTTGCCAGGCCAAATATTTGCTTATCTCCCCAGCCCAGTAACAGCCGCAGGAGCCAACTCCAAGCCCCACAGACAGCACAGTGGTTATGGCTGCTCACATGCTGCCTTGTTCACACACGAGGGGGCTGCAGTTTAAGCATGAGAGCCTGTACTTTTCTGCAGTTAGCAAGAGCCCTCAGGCAGATCTGGGAGCTGCTTTTCCAGCCCCAGAGACCTCACGGGAAAGGCCTTTACCTGCGCTGCAGCAAGGTCATATTCTATACCACCACTTCCTCACAGAGCCTTTGCACAATTTCAAGCCAGCACAGGACCAGCAAGGCAGGAACACAGCCAGACATTGCTGCTGGATGCCAGGGTATCCAGCTGGCAGAGATGCCTGGTTGCTAACCAGTCACCCACACTTAGGCTAGCATACCACCTCCATCCATGCCTTCAGCTGAGAAGTAAGACCAGCCCAAGCCCCACTAGATGCCCAGCCACTCTGCTTTTCCTCCTGCTCCTCTTCACTCACAGAAGACAACACAAGCAAATTTTGTCTAGACTTTATTAAAAGGAAAGTTATAAAAAGAGGTTCAGGAGCTTCCAGCAGCTCCAAGTTAGTAGTAGTGCAAACCATTGGTTAGAGAAAGAATCATCCCTGCAGAGACATTGAATGCCATTTGGCTTCGCATCCACAAAAATGAACTTTTCCCAGCTGCAGTCCTGCTGGCTCAAGCAGGGGCCCAGGACAGAGCAGGCTGCCAACTGACAGAAAGCCTCCTCTCCTCCAGCTGCATGGATGGCAAATGCAGGTCCCAGGGGCATCCCAGTCACGATGGAGCAGGAGAAGCGCAGGAGGGTGGATGCAGCCAGTGTTCTAGAAGAGGCACTGAAGGGTTACCAGGTAGCAGCTCAAACACCAGCCAGGTTCACAAAGGAATTTCTCTGCGATGCACACGGACAGCTCCATTTCAAACTGAAGTGCCTCCACAGAGTGGCTGGAGGACATGCTCAGTCACTCCTGCAGCAGACACTGCTCCCCCTTGAGCTGCTGTGAGAAGGCCCCAGGGGGGCTTTAAATGGGGTAAAAGCTCTCTGGCCACTGCTGACCTTGCAGGAACAGAGTACTGGCTGCTCAGAGGCTGCAGAGGTCTGAAAGAAGCAGTAAGAAATGCTTATTACATAGAAAAATTTGGCCTGTGTTGTCTTCTGTTTTCCCCTCCCCAAGCCCTACTAATGGCAGGGCCCCTCAGCTGGTGATCTGAACTGGTATCTTCCAGCAGAACAACATCTGGTCTTGGTCATCCACTAGCTCCCACTTCACAATCAGTTTAATCTGAAAGAGAAAGAAGGGCAGAGGGAAATTAGAGTATTCAGGAAACCACAAGGCAAGGACACAGGGCAGCAGGGTTGTTACTTGTGTGGAGCAAGGAGGTCCTGGGAGCTCTGCGCAAAGAGAACTGAGCTTTGGCATTTCCCCGGCTGCAGTAGGTGGGCATTGTTGATACGGTGGCTACTGAAGTATCTTACATGGATGGAGGGTTCTGCTGTACACACTGCACATGGATCCCCACTCTGGGTAAGCAAAGAGTGGAAACACCCTGCAGCATCTCAGCTGAACAGTACCCTGGAGCTGAGCATCCCCAGTTTGGGAGCACCTGGCTGAGTACAGCAGGCTCTGCAGGGAGGCTATATACAAGCCTAGTAAAAAACAGGCAGATACTTGGGCAGCTGAAGCCACTTCTCAGCAGCTGGAACCAGGCTGCTTCCTCTGCTGGGTCTGTCCCAAAGCAGGAACTTGGGACAGAGTCATACCACCACAAGTGCCACCAGGTAGCCCGAGGAGTCTTCTAACTTGCTCCCCACCACCACAGGGCGAAGTGACCTTCCTTAAAGCCAGGTGGTGGGACTGTCCCAGGAAGGACGGTAGCTCTAAGAAGCAGACCAGCTGCCTGCTTACTTACACTGGGGTACTCGCTCTTCACAGGGAGTTTATTCAGGTAGCTGTAGGAACGGCCCTTCTGAATGGGGCACTGGATCCCAGACTTGCATCCATCAGGCTCAGGAATGGGAAAGGGTATGTCCACATGCAGCATCTCACCGTACACCCTCGCTTTGCTGCCCTGACTCTCGATCTCTGCAAAACACAGAGAAACGTAAGCACAGCACTGGAGCAGGGAACACGCTCCTATCTTATGCCCCCCCCTCCCCCACCTTGAGGTACCCTAGAGGCTGCAAGAACTCAACTAAGCGACCCTCTTCCTCCCCGGCCACTTCTTCACACCCAGACCCCTCTCCAGCCACCCTTCCCCACTCCCGTACGAGCAGCGGGACACAGAGGCGATCACCTCCCCCCTGCCCGTCCCCCGGCACCCCAGCTGGGGAAGGGACGCTTACTGCTGGCGAAGGTGACGTTGATGCTGTAGGACGTCCCTTTGTGGAGCTGGCAGGGCTGCGTGGGGCAGGGGCTCACGTTCACCTCCTGGATGGTGCCGTCTTTGGACCCTGCAAGGAAGAGCCGGGATTACCGGGCCTTCTCCGCCCGCTGACCCGGCTCCGCAGCCCCCCGCCGCCCCCGAGCCACTCACCGCAGTCAGCGAAGCGGAGGGGCTCGGCCAGGACAGCGACGGCGGCGCCCAGCGCCAGGAGCAGAGCGAGCGGGGACGGCCCCATGGCGGCGGCGGCGGCGACAGGAGCGGACCGGGAACGGCGGCGGCAGCTCCTCCGCGGCGTCACATGAGCGCGGCGGCCCCGCCCGCGGGGCGGGACAGACACACAGACAGCCCCGTCCTCGTCGCGTTGGCCTGCGGCGGCCGAGGCCGCATCCTGCAAAAGGGCAGGGATACAACGCCGTGACCCCGCCGGTCCTGGGGGAGGAGGGCAGCCGTGCTGCGGCTGCAGGGCTTGGACAGACAGACAGACACCCTCCGCAGCAGCGCTGCTCCTGGGCTGCATCTGCGTGCCCAGTGCTGCGGGGCGGACGTGCTCCCCTGCGGCCCGAGCGGTGGGCCGGGAGGCTCTTCCCGTGCCTCTGCCGAAAGGAATAAAAAAAATCGAGAAGCTAGCGTCATAGACTGGCCTGTAGCCTCATTACTTATTCTATACCTGATGTTTTACATGTTGAAAGCTGTCTGTAACGCAAGTGTCAAGAGTTACATCTGCCAAGTAACTGGTGGGGTTGTTGCCTTTCACAGCACGTGGTGGTATAGCCCCACTTCTCAAACTAACAAAATGCCGGGGACTCCCCAGCTTTGCGCTGTGGATGCCAGGACAAACCAGAGGACGTTTTAAGACGCTTCAGCAAGCGTTCATCCCAAGCTAAAGTTTACAGCTTCTCACCAATTTCACATGGTAGCAAGGGTTACCCTTAACAGGGTCACATCAGGAACATCACAGAGATAGAGACATGTGAGTGCTGCTTTGGCAGGAAAGCGGCAGAGCTGACACAGCTTCTCCTCTTCAGACTTCCGCCCCAGTAAGGTGTCTGTCTACTCGGCTTCAGCTGTGCTGCCAAGTGACTCAGAAGCAAAACCCCCATGCTTTGCTCAGGCTTTCCACAAAGGGTGTCATACCAGAAGCCCCAGAGGTGTTAGCAGGACTGAGCAGAACTTGCTCTTGTGCATCTCTCTTCTGCACACTTTAGCTCTTCAGATTCAGAATACGCATTCAGTTTGCAGAGGTCTCAAGCAAGCAGACCAGGGCACTTACAGCGGCCCTATCAAAAAACCAAACCAAACCAAAAAAAGCAACCACAAACCCGAATGACCCTACTGAGACTAAGCCATAGATTTAAGCCCACCTCACACTCTTCATAACCAACCCATGCAGTCTTTTTCTTGAGCATGGGAGCTCATGCCCTTATAAAGGCTTTTCTTCTCCCCATCCTTCAAGTCTTATGGTTGATAAACAAAGCTGCCTATCTGACTGCTGGGAACAGAAGTGCGGTCAGGTCAGAACACCACTATAAACTACCATCACACATTCACAGGATAAGCAGTACCATGCTTGGGAACAAATTCCACAATGCATTAAATCAGGATGCCTCCCTGTGAAGTGGCTCTCCAGATGCCTTTACTTCACGGATGCTTTTGTGTCATAGCGGCAACTACATGCATGCAAGGCTACACGCATTTCAAAGGCTTCGAACTAAAAATTGTTGAATCTAGGATCAGAATTAACACATACCTATCTCCCCCAGAACTGCATTAATAAAAAGCCTAATAAGCCTAAGTTTGTGTAAAGGCCTTAGCTGTAGTTTTACAAGGAAGAAGCAGAAACCTTCTGCCCAGGGTTTTTAGCTGGTATCACGCATTACTGTCATGCCAGTTTTGCAATAACAACACTAAAGCTCAGATTCCCCAGAGCAGCATAACCATCATCACCCTAACAGACCTTGCTTTTAGAAATGCCCCTTTTGACATCTGATAGAAGACATGGGCCTCCAGGTCGCCTTGGAGCACAACATTTCACCAAAAGGCTTCAGAAATAACCAATGCAACTTTAGGTTGGTCTCATCATTTTGCAGGCAGGCAGGCAGGCAGGCAGAACTCCTCCTAGATTATCAACATCACAGGGAGCTTGTGTTAAGGTGCAGAAACACCAGGAGAAAAGGCTAAGAAAGCCAGCAGTTAAATTTTTTCTAGCAAGACTGATACTCGACTTCATTTCTGTAATCCAACCAACTCTATTACATGAAGAAGTCTACAATTCCACTGTATGAGCTAGCTACACCCAGTGAATCCAAATCCCTCTAATAGCATTGCACTTGCAGCTCAGTAAACAAATGCACCTGCAGGCACTACAGCAGCCCTGAATACAGAAGTCAGGTTCTGAGGAAAATCCACGTACAGAGACTAATCAATTTTACTGTTCTTTCATCCAGAATATGCTCCTGTGCTACAGGTCATCAGAAGTCACATTGAAATGCATCGCAAGCTACTCTCGCATTCAATGCCACACCAGAGGTTTTATTATCACCAGTTTCTGAATCACTGAAACAAGCTCAGTTTTCCACTGAAACAGATACAAGATGATTTAAGCATACACATTGCAGAGGAGAATAGAGCAAACTGTCTAGGGAATTCAACTCACAGACAAACCTTTTCAATACAGTGTGCTTGAAGAGAACTAGAGGAAATTCCCAAACCCAGATACCACAGACCAGAATAAGAAGGGGAAAACAAAACAGAACAAAACCTAAAAACAGACCACATCAAGCTATCAGGAACAAGATAACCAAGAAAATCACAACCTAGGAAGGAAGAAAACCTGGACTTTAACTCTCAGTGAGAGACCACCACCCCCATACCATGTAGCCGGCAGAAAGAAAAAATAGCCAGTGATAACAGACAGATGGAAAAATTAGCTGTTCTTAGTTGCATCCACCTCTCCTAGCCATTCAAAAAATTTGACCCTAGCACCTAAGTCACTCCTCATCTTAGAGGCTTATTAATTAGATTAAACTAACTCTGAGTTAACTCTGAGATGGCCTCTTTCTCGTTCTTTTGGTCTGCATTAATGCTAGCCCCGCCCCGGGATCCTGCCTGTGCTACTTTCCTGGCTTTATCCTAACATCATTAGAGTTAACCCAAGAGCAAGCAAAAGTAAACAGCTCAAACCAGTCTTCATTTACATGTTAAGGGCAGGACAAACAAGCAAAAGCACGTGGTTGCAAAAGCATTGCCTTGCTTGGAGTGGAACAGTGAGAAAGCAAACCATCACAGGGTCCCAAGGTCCCCTGACATTAAATCAACCCCTCATGCTGGGATGACTGGTTTTCCTCCGCCATCCCACTGTGTGACTCTCCACAAGCCTGGCCAGGGGCAAGGAACAAGGTTCCTCCCCCAGAAACACATGGAGAAACAGATAAAGAGTCTTTTAAGTGCAGGCACATCTGTGAGCAGCTGGCGAGGCTGCTGTCACAGGTCAGATGATCAGGTGGAGGTGAAACCATGGGGGGAAACATGCCTCAGGCAGCTGCAGGGGAGGCACAGGCCCTGAAACCCTAAGCACCCACCCAAAGGAAAACCAGCCTCCGTGGGGATTTCCGAGCTGAGCACCCACCTGATGAAAGCAAACCAGAAAAGCTGGGATCAGGAAAAAACCCCTTCAGCCCCAGCCCTGTGTTTGCTCCTCTGCTTACCTAGCTCCCCCTGCCAGTGTCTTGATCCCTCTCAGGGTCTCTGGGTAGTACTTAGAATAAACAACCCTCACAGCTAATTCCAGGGCAAATACACTCTGCTGTAGTGTGCTGTGTTATTTATTTTGTTACTCTCTATTGTTTTATTGCTGTTTACTTCCCTCCATGTGTTCCCTCTTGTGGAAGAGAACGCTCCCAAGGACGAACAGCAGCGTTGTGCAAAGCTTCAGCCACTTTGCTGGCTTTACGGAGCCAGCAGCCAAGCTCTGCCCGCGGAGGGACACTGCCGCCGGAGCCGGAGCCGGACCGTCCCAGCCCGGCCCGCACGGTGGAGATGCCATGGTGGAGGCGGGCAGGGCGTTGCCTAGCAACCGCCGCCGACTCAGCACTTCCGCCTCGGCGGGCGCCATGTCGGCCCCGGCCGGAAGCGGCGGCGGCGGGCAGCCAATGGGCGGGCGGGGGCGTGGCGCTGAGGCGGGCGCGGGTGTCATCATGGCGGCGCCGGGGGTGCTGAGATGGTGGTGGTGGCGGCGGTTGGTGTTGGGTGACTGGGCGAGGTACCGCTCTGCGGTGGTGGGCGACGCCCTCGGTCCCTTTGGCCTGTTGGGGGGCGTTAGGTGTCCCCATGTGTTGCAGCTCTGCGGGGGTGGGGCCGAGCCGAGCGTGGGGGTGCGGCAGCTGCCCTCGAAGGCGACCCTTCTGAGGCTCCCCTTTTCCTCCCCTCTCCCTGAGGCAGCTGGTGTCCTGCTCCGCCGTGCCGAGGACGAGCGCTGCCGAGGCCCCTGCCGGGTCCTACCTGTGCAGTTGGCCGCCCGCTGCGGTGGGCATCGTCCTTCTCCCAGCTGGGCCCAACGGAGAGTGACCCCAGCGAGGGACAGGTCTTCCTCAGCCAAAGCTGCGTGAAGGTAGGGACCATGGGAGGCAACTCGGGTGCCTCTGGGATGGGCTCCAAACTGCCTGGCCTACCCCGGGCACATAGGGGAGGCATGTGAGTGTTTGCCAGTTTGTTCAGCAGGTCTTTTAACCCTCTTTTCTTTTTTTTTTGCAGAGGCTGCTGGAGATCACAGAAGGCTCAGAGTTTCTCAGGCTGCAGGTAGAAGGAGGTGGCTGCTCTGGATTCCAGTACAAGTTTTCCTTGGACACGGTTATCAATCCTGATGACAGGCAAGGGCAAAGGGGTGTAGTGGTGGTCGGGTGTGACTGTTCTTTGCAAAGGTAACAAGAAGGGGTGTGTGACATGATGGTATCTTGAACTGAAGGGAAGAAGCCTGTGAGATAAGGAAGGTGCTCAGGCTGTGCTTCTCTGTCAGGTCTGCAGCACAGTTAATGGTTAAACATGCTGCTTTTCTCCAGGGTGTTTGAACAAGGTGGTGCCCGTGTAGTCGTGGATGTGGAGAGCCTGGCCTTTGTGAAAGGTTCCATGGTGGACTTCAGCCAGGAGCTGATTCGCAGTTCCTTCCAGGTGGTGAGCAACCCTCAAGCAGAAAAGGGTTGCTCGTGTGGGACTTCCTTCTCTGTCAAATTCTGACTGGACTTCCCATGGATGGACACTGTCTGCAGACACTTCCCGGCAGTCTTCAGAGGGTTTTTGCTTGTTCTTCTCCCAGCTGCTCCCTCTCATCTTCCTTACCCTGTAACACAGCTGTTACACATGATGGTAGCTGTATGTATGTCTGCACTGAGCTGATCTCCAAGACTCATTGGCCTTCCCTTCAGAAACATGAAGTAGCACACAAGAGCATCTTCAGCACCCTGTGAACTACTGGCCAGGTGGTGCTGACTCGCCTACCCTGTCCTGAATGTCGAACCACTTAACGGCTTGTCAGCAAGAAATGGCTGTGTATATATACGTGTGTGTGCATTTATTGAAAGTTCTTACTAAAAAAGTGTTTGAGATTGGTTGGTATTGCTCATATGTTCCCATGTGGGTATAATCTGGGTTCTCTCAGGTACTGTTGCTTATCCCTTGTCTTCCAGCTGAATGGAACTCAGTCTCTCCTATATACCTCTAGTGTTGCTGGCTCTCCACAGTGGGATTTCCTAGATACTTTGCTGTTCTTTTACCCAGCAGGCTTCTCTTCGTCCTAGGAGCCTACAGTGGTTTTGCTGTCAGTCCCTGGGATGACAGTTTTTACTTGTTCAGAGTAAATGAAGCTAAAAAATTGAGGTAGGAAGAATTAATAGCTATGGTTTTTTATTTAAAAGAACTTATCTTATTTAAAAAAAAAAAGCTTTTTTGTGTATATATATATAAATAAAATACACAGCCCTCCGTCCCTCAGTACTATTTTAGGCTGTTCCTAAACCTGACTTGGAATTTTAGGTCATACAAATGCTCAGGTTTCATAGAGTGTCTTCTGCCTCCCCATGCCACTGGGAAGGAAAGTTCAGGTGACAGAGGCAGAGGAGGATCTGGAGTACTACTTAAGGGTCCGTAAGACCTTTTGACTTAGTTGTCTGAGAATCTTTTCCATAACTTGCTTCACTGTTTAATCTCTGTCTAACTAGTGCCTGGTTTGATGGAAGAATGCAATAGCTCCTTTCTTTTGTGGAACTCCCATGGAATGCGAAATCTCGAAGTTTCCAGAATAAGATTCTTGTGATTAGTTGTTTTCTGTAGTTTTCTATCTACCACTAGATGTCTTTTAAAACAAAGTGATTCACCTGCTTCTGGGTGAAAGGAGAGGTGGGGAAGCTATTTTTGTTTCCTCTCTTGTATTTTATCTGATCATAACCAAATTGTCTATAAGACTCAAGTCTTTCATATGAGTGTGGGAGTGCTGCATGACTTCGGTCTCAAGGCAACTGCTTATGGCAAACCAGGAGCTTCTTAAGACTCCATGCCACAGGCATTTTTGTTGTTAAGCTTCCCACATGCCTTTCTAAACCAATCAGCAGTGCATACATACAGCACTGATTTGCCTGTTGATTTCTAGCACTCAGAGTGTTGATAGCCAGCTAGTTTCAGTTTCATTCATAGCTGTTACAGGAGTCATATGTGATCTGCTCTGACTTTGTCACATGGGGAATATGGACAGGATTTGGAGCGGCATCTTTTTTGATTTAGCCTTTTCCATTTCTTTTTCCTGCAGTCAACAAGTTCTACCTAGTTATGTTGCTATCAGAGTGAGCTGGATGTAGCACTGTTCCATTTTGTAAAAGGATGTGATTAAAAGACTTTGTCTAAACTGCTGCAGATGTTTTGGCCCTACCCTTATGCTCCCAGATCTTGAATGTTATGTCAGCTGCAACTGCCTTTGAAAAGCGTAAGACCTAAAAGCTTGTGTAAATAGAAGACATTAGATTGGACCCCCTCACTATAAGAAGGACATTGAGTTGCTGGGGTGTGTCCAAAGAAGGGCAATGAAGCTGGTGAAGGGTCTAGAGCACAAGTCTTATGAGGAGCGGCTGAGGGAACTGGGGTTGTTTAGCCTGGAGAAGAGAAGGCTGAGGGGAGACCTTATCGCTCTCTACAACTACCTGAAAGGAGGTTGTAACGAGGTGGGTGTTGGTCTCTTCTCCCAAGTTACTAGTGATAGAATGAGAGGAAATGGCTTCAAGCTGTGTTAGGGGAGGTTTAGATTGGATATTAAAAAAAATTTCTTCACTGAAAGAGTGGTCAGGCATTGGAACAGGCTGCCCAGAGAGGTGGGGGAGTCACCATCCCTGGTGGTATTTAAAACCTGTGTAGATGTGGCGCTTCAGGGCATGGTTTAGGAGATGTTGTAGTTTTGGGTTGATGGTTGGACTTGATGATCCTAGAGGTCTTTTCCAACCTTAATGATTCTATAAACTCAGTTTCTTTCAGCTGGGATAAGTGAGCAATGAAAGTTGGCAGGAGGAATTGCTTTCTGAGCCAGGGAGTACAGATCTGTTCTTGATCCATTTCTTGCAGTCTGACCTTGATCAAGTCTCTTTTGGGATTTTTTTAATGGGAAATAAAAGTGCAACAGTAGTGCTAGAAGTAGAAAACCAGCAGCTACCAAGGTTTTTTTCCACTAAACTAAAGCCTGCCCTCAGCCCGTGTAAGCATGCAGCCTTCATCTTGGATTACTGTTCTTACTAAATGTCAATGTACCATGTCTGTTCAACCTAGTCAGGTTCCACCTGCCTTCACTCACTCTGCCCTGATGAAGTAAATACAGCAAGTGCTGTCTATGTGGAGTGCCCCTGCTTTCAGAGAATTTGCCTCCTCCTTCCCAGGGACTGTACAGAAGATGAGGTTTTGGGTCCTCACCAGTGTCACCAGGCAGCATTACTGGGCTCACAGGGGAAGCGTGCTTGTGTAGCTTGCTCTCCCTGCAGTTCTGGCAGTACTGCTCTAACTGCACTAGATGGACCCCTTACTCCTTGGCAGTTGCTACACTCGACCTGTATGGGCATTTCGACCTCTGTCTGGGGTGAGGATGGATCTGCTCCGTGTAGGACCTAGGCAAGAGCAAAAGTTTCTTTGCAGCTGCCTGTTCTGGAGGCAGGCTGGAGCTGAGTTCATCTAGTATGGCAGCAGAGTAGTTTCTAGATCAGAGAAACTGCTAGGAGCTGAAGAGGTTCCAGCTGTATGACACACTGCTCTTGGCCTCCTGGTCCTGCTTCCTGGGGGCGGCTATAATCTTCTGGCCAAAGCTACTAGTCTTCCAGCTCCCAATAGGGAGTGGGTGCAAAGGGCTGTCTGTCACCTCCAGAGTCCTGACTCTTAAAGTCTGTTGGTACATCAGAAATTGAAAACTTCTGTCCATGTCTAGGAAGTCAAAGTGGGTTGTGTTAGCAGAGGGGGGTGAAGGTGACCTTGGTGAATTTTGGCTGTGTAGTCAGAAAAGGCTAGATCCTGGCTCCTAGGGCAGGATTTTTCTTCCCTATCAAGGTTTGTACACTGAATAGCCCTAGGGGACAAAGATGACACCACATGGTAGGCTGTGGGGCAAGACTAGTGGTGCCAAGAGAAGGGTGCAGAGGATCAGACAGGAGATTTGAATCTGTCTGGACTGTGAGGGACTGCCATGGCATGCCTGTGAGATGCCTACGCTGTGGGGATAGGTAGGAGCCCTTGTACTAAACCACAGAGAAAAAGCAGGAGTATGGAGCTGGAGGTGCTGCGTTTGCTTCGTTGCAAATGAGAAACTGCAGTGGAAGATCTTTCTCTACTCCCACATGGAGGAGGATTCTCTCAGTTCACCCACCTGACAAGGAATGAATGAGCAAGAAAAATTCACGGAAACCTACTTTAAGGTGAAGCTTCAAGGGAAAAGGGCACAATCATCAGTGTCAGGCAGGTAGAAGAGGATGGAATAGAAAACCTTACTTTGGTGAGGGCTTCTTGGAGCTCTGTGGGGACTTGTTAGTAGATGGCCAGCACATCCTCAGCCTGTGACTCTGGCTCTGTTCTTCAAATTAGGTATCTACCATTGCATGTTAACTGTAGGTCCCTCTTCTAAGTTTCAGGCCGGCCACTGGTAGAGAAATGGCAGATTTTTGTCATGCCCCTTTTCTTGTGGTTTAGGGATATGCATGGGAATATCATGCTCACCTTGGTGGGCTTCTGTGTGGTATTACTTCCTACAAAGAGCATTTGGGAGTGAGTGGCTCCTGTAAGACTGAGGGCCAGCCTACAGTGGATGTTAGGGGAGCAACTGGGCCTGTCACTCCAAAATTTTTATCTGCAAAATTTTGCTGGGTTCAGTGCTCTCCCTCATGAAATTCTGTCTGCACAAAGTTGTTGGCTGAGTCAGGAAGGCAGCTAGGGGTGAGGAGCCAGTACCCCTTGGATGACACCCACTGGGACTTCTGCTACCCCCACACAGCAGTATAATCTGCCTTCTTAGGGCTTGCCTGAATCTAGCACCTGGGGGAGGAATCACTAAATGGTGGAGGAGGCAGTGACAGGAAGGCAGAATTGCATGAAAAAAGGCTCTTGTCTGTGTCCCACACTGTGAAGGCAACTGCTTCTGTATCAAGACTGTCTTCAGCCTTGCAAGTGTTTTGAACGTCTACTGGCAACTGGAAGTAAAAAACAGTGGTATAAACCCCAGTGTTCACACCCTTAGCTGGGACTGGCTAGAGGAGTTTACTGAATTCAGAGCAAACGTACTTCTTTTCCAGGATGAGCTGCTACAGCACGTGGTTAAGGACTGAACCACATGCTTTCTTCACTAACAAATGCAGCAGTTGGGTTCATTGGCAGAGGGTGTGATAGGATGTACACCATTTTGACGCTTTGTTCTCTTTGCCTGTTTTTATGCACACCAGCTGAAGTGCTCACCCAGCATTAATCATGCTCCTCTGGAAGGGGCCGTAACTGCCAGACAGGCTGGCAGCAGAGAAAGGGGTAACCTCGCGTAATGGTGTGTTTGGTACGACTGTCAGCCACCCTGGAAAAAGAACCACAATTCAAGGAGACAGAGCACTGGCAAGAATAAACTGCAGCTGCATGTGTTCTATCAAACAGAAGTTTGATTTGGGTAATCTTTTTGTTGCTGTTTTTTAAAAGAGGGTGAATCCTTGAGCCACACACTGTTAGGGGCTAGGTATAGCATTAATGGTGCACTTTGGATCTTGCTGGGTTCTGAGGCATATGTTTGCTCAGCTCCAACTGGCAGATATCTGCCCAGGAAACAGCTCAGTAGATCATGGACTTGGGGTGGGTTTAGCATCCAGCTGTGGACAGAAACGAAGCTGTTCATGACAGTGAGATGGGCTGTTACTCCATGGCTGTGGTTCCTCGCCCTGTGGGGAGCAGTTTGTGCAGTGCTTCCTGCCTCTGGCCTTCCCAGGACTTGTACGGCTCTTAGTGTTTCCTGCTTGAGCAATAAGAGTTTATGGCCCTAGTCTTTGTGGTTGATTAGAGGCCAAGTTTGTGCCCCTGTTTTAATCAGTGCTCATTTACCTTTGGCATCCTTCAGAGGAACAGAATGGTATGTCTTTCGGTTGCCGTGGAAACAGTGAGACTAAATGCACATTTCCATGGCAACCTGCCATTATCTTCAGCTCTATCTGTGGGTCTCATTTTCTGACCATGGGGGTGGGGTGGTGAAAATGGAACTTCATCTCTTAAAAAAAAATAAAAGGGGGGAAAGAAGCTACCACCATCACCACCCCCTTTTCCTCCTCTGGCTCAGGCTTGGGGCTGAGGGAGGCCTATGACTACTGCTGCCATCCGGTGTGCTGGGACTCTGAGGTATTGTCTTCAGCCTCTTCTCTCCTTCACCCTTCTAAAAATAGAGATGTTCAGAACAACTTGATGACAATGTTCCAGCACTTCTCAGAGTTCTTTGTTTCCTCAACTAATGCTCCCAGAAAAGGACCTTGAAGTTAATTGAACTTTCCAACAGGTTCCAAAGGTCAACATGTCCCAGCTTCTTTTGGTCTGAAGGGCCAAGGGTTAATTATGGGGTCTAAGACTTGAGGAGAAGCCTTTGTCTGATACGACCAGAGGTGCTGGGGCAAGTGACATTAACCTCAGGAGTGAGGGACCTTCTTGCAAGGAAGGCAGCATCAGGAGGTCATGCCCGTCAGAGAGTTGGGGATCAAAGGCGATGCTTATCCATTTAATGTGTGACTCAAGGGGTGCAGGGCAGAGAAGCCAGGTGTTTGCTGTATGATGCGTTTTACAGTCCCCCAGCCAGAAGTGCTCTTGGCCACTGTGAACATCTCTTTCTCCTTCAGCCACTGAGTCAAAAAAAAAAAAAAAAAAAAAAAAAAGGACAGAATCTGCTGTACTTTGAGCAATTGCACACAGCTGTTCTTTAAGCCCATGTTCATTATTCTTGTTCTAGCTGGCTTGACCTTTAGCTAATTCCTCTTATTCACAGTCTAATCTTGGTTACTGAGGGGAAAAAGCTTGCATCTTGTACTCTTCTAGCCTGATGCAATAGAGTCATCCACGGACAGGATGTGGTAGAGCTCTCCTTCCACATCTGCCCCACTGGCATTTCACAGGTGGTGAAGCAAAAGTCAGTAAAGCTCTGCTCAGGAGTTAGCATGGAGGCAGATGTGGTCTTCAGAACAGGTGAGGCAGGTGCTGCTCAAGCACAATTCTTTTCCTTGCTGCAGTCTACCACAGTGCTGATTGTACATGACAAAGAGCTGTCACAGTCAGCCTGGGTTCGTGTTGTCTCATCAAGGGGAGAACAAAGACCAGAGAGCACTGTACATTGCTGAACTTGCAGGAGTTTGCCCTGCAAGAATTACTGTCTTGACACACTGCCAGGATTTGATTAGGAGCTATCACTTGGAAGATGCTGAGAATGGTCTCTGAGATGTGGGGTCCTTGCTCTTGAGTTGAGGTGCTGAGCACTGGGACAAACTGTATGGTTTGCGTGGGCAGAAGTTTGCCAGAGGATGTGCTCCTGGTGCCAGACTGTGCTGACTTGACTCTGAGGTGCTGTGGCAGAGGGTACAGAGGAAGGTTTGCTCAGTGTGTGAAGCCATGGCTGCCCTTTGGCTGCTGTGGGGAGCAGCATGCCCCTCTGACCTGTTGCATGGCAGCCTGAGGGCAGGGACAGCCTGGGCTCCTTCTGCTGAGGACTGCTGTGGGCTGGCAAGCTTGTGCCATGGGCTAGAACTGTAAGGAGTGTTGCCTGCAAGCTCTGTAGTCCTGCTCCTGTGGCTTGCAGAGCTGCACAGCCAGGGTGGCTTTAGGTTCTTCCCCTCGGGTCCATAGTGACCGAGCAGGCATTGACCGAGGGAGTGACACAGCCCCACATTCAACCTCTCCTTGGGATGCAGGGTCAATTCTCCTTGCCAGAATCCTACACTGCATCAAGGCAAGGGTGGCTGTGTTCTGGCCAGCATGTCCAGCAGGCTTCCCCTTGCCTCCCTGCTTACCCATGCACATTTGCCACAAACTTGAAACCTGGAAGATTCATTTACCAGCACAATGGTAAATATAGAAATTTTTCAGGGAAGAGCTAATAGCATTTGGAAAAGAGAATTCACTAGCTGCCTTTGGTGACAAAGGCAGAAATAACAGGGTGATGCTATTGTTAGCAGAACTTTATCTACCAGTGCCTGGAAGAGCTTAGTGGGGACAAGGGAAGCAGTGGGACTGCGTGGCAGATCCCTCAGCCTCTTAATAAAATGCTTCCCCCTGCTGCCACTGTCCTATGTTCCCAGATAACAGGCACAGGCCAGAAATAGGACTGCTGTGGTGAAAGAAGTTACTTAATCCTCTTCGAGCTAAGCAAAAATGTATCAGTGAAGAGCCAATTCACAGGGCAGAGCTGAATTACACAGGAGAAAATTGTGTCTGCACGTCAAATGGAGCTCCAGCACTGTGAGACAGCGAAGACAAAATGGACCAGTGTGGGAGAAGAGGGAATAGCCCAGAGACATGCTCAGGGGTGGAAGGCAACAGGAGGTATTTGCTAAGCCTCCCCTAGCTCTGCCACAGAAGCACGGGTTTGTGGAAGGTGGCAGGACACTTAGAGCTGTCCAGGTATCATAAGAGGCAAAAGAACCTGGTGAGACCTGGGAGCCACTGAGAAGACAAGAATCGGTGAAGGGATGGGGTGTAGGACATGCAGAGAAAAGTGAACAGGATGGAGGAACAGGGAGTGAGCAGCCAGACCAAAGGGATGCAGGCACTGAGCAGAGTGCACGGCCTGTGGCTGTGCCTGCTGGGTGGCTATCCCCCAAAGATACAGCCATGGGGTGCCAGATCCATGAAGCCATTGACCTGCTCTGCTTTGCGCTGGCCGAACTTTGGATGGTGACAGCCTGCAGGGAAGGACCTTCAGCAAACAGAAAGTGCCAAAGTTTTAGAGATGAAAACCAGACCTGCCAAAGAACTATAAAAGTACCTGCTTTTCAAGGACTAGGCCCTGCTGGCCTGGAGAAAAGGCAGCAGATGTGAAAAGCAAGGGTGCACAAAGAGCCTCAGTCAATGTGCTACATACTTAGGAGCATGGGCTAGTTCTCCAAATGAGAAAAGGCTCCTGTTGTAAGGAGTTGAGGAACAGACTTCTGCTGCTTGAGGATGCCCTCTTCTACAATATGCTGGGCATTGCAGGTTGATGTCCTCCCAGTCTGTGCTGGATGTGGTAATTTTACAGGGCAGATGAGACCACTAGAAGTCTCAGGTTGAGAGGGCTTCCTAAAGATTGGGGTTTGGGGGGAAAAAGGGGGATCCTAGCCCCTGTGGGGCTGGTCCAGACACAAAGTAGTTCAGCAGAAGGGCAACTTATTGAGAGAGTTGTTTATCTCAAGAAAAAATGAGGGCATACCTTGCACAGCATGTGCTAGTCTGGGCACATAGAGGTCTCACTTGCTGCCTGGGCTCCTGACACAATGCTCAGGTGTGAACAGCTTGCTACACTTGACCCCACAAGCTACCTGTGGCCTGGGGGAACCTGAATGCATCCTCCCAGGTATACTGATCTGTGTTGCTTGCTTTGGAGTATGTACTCCTGTTGCCCCCTCCCCTCCTGCTCATGTTTTCCAGATGCATTTGATTTATACATACTCATTCCGTTCCTCACAGCAATGAGTTTTGGTGCGTGTCGGTTGCGTGAGAGAAAAATTGATAGTGCAGGCTGCAGAGCAAAGCAGCTGGGATCTTTCTGAGGAGAGCCGCAGTCGTTAATTATAGGAGTCTAACTAAACCCCGGCTCAGGCAAGAAGCATTTTCTATATCTCCCTCCTTTCTTTTGTATCTCCCTGTGCAGGTTGTCACATCAAAGCCAGGATTCAGGGATGAGTCGAAAGGACACCCACCTTTTTGAATAAAATTGGGATGCTGAGTGCCAGGGAGCAGCTCCCTTTCTAGCTCCCTCCTCTCCCAGACTGGTGTGAGGGGCACCACACCTCTCCCCAGCGAGGGCTGCAGACAGCACTTGTCTGTCCCCTGGGCTTGTTCCTGCTTCTTCCCTGCCTCAGGCAGTGTGGTGAGTCAGCTGCTGCCTTACTAAAGCCTCTCTGGTCTGATCTGAGCACCAGCCTCCTCTCCCCAGCTCAGGTCTGTACAGCCCAGCCAGTACCTTGTGATGGGAGGTTCCCCAGGGGTCTGTTTTATTAGCAGAGTCACAGCCGAGCTGTGTATTTTGGTCACAAGCAGCCTCACATGTGCATCACGGGCAGAGCCAGCAGCACTGGAAAGGATTTTCTCTGTACGAATTTACCCCAGAGGAAAGATAGGGAGGAAACAACCTGGATGGCCTCAAAAGCCTAATACTCCTTATGTGTGTGCTTCTCCGATGTGTTTCTGGCTGACAATCCCAGTACAGGCCATGCTATTGCCCTGTTCCAGAGACTGCCTACACAGATAACCTCATCTTAACATCGCCGGCTTGCTCACAACCTTTGCTCATGCCACTTCATGACCTGTAATACCGAGATAAGAGCTCTTGCCACAGCAGGAGTCTGCCTGCGTTCACAACTAAGCAATACTAAAAGGGAAGAGGGCTACGAACATACCTAGGGTAAATAAAGCTGATTTGGTCTCTGCAGAAGAAAGTTATATGTGTTTTCCTCAAAGTTTCACAGGGCTGCCAGGAGGTGTTTGTGCATAGCCAGCAGAGGTACTGTCATCAGAAGCTGATTTGGGTGTCCCAGGTGGATGTTCCTGGCCTTTCACTGGGGTTTGGGCAGGGAAAGAAAGGAAGCAGGGTACCAGCTTGCTAATTAAGGGACTTTCTCTCTCTGCTGCCTTTCTGCTGCTCAGAGGGGGAGGCAGAACTGGTGCCTGATGAGAGCCTCTTGCCTGTGCTGGGACCTCTCTTAAAAGCTGCTAAACATTAAAAAAGAAAAGAAAAAAAAAATATCTGTGAGTGCTTTGATAGTCCTCACAAGAAAGTGAAACAGAAGAGCCTTTGAGCTGCGTGTATAAGAACAAACCTCTGTACATTGCTGGAGGAAGAAAGGCTGGCAGAGCCGAAATCTGGCAGTGGTCCCCAGCTGGTGAGGGAGGTGCTTTTCTGCTGCAAGCTCTTGTCATGACTGATGCAGAGAGAGAGAGAGGATAAGCGCAGGATCCTCTGTAGGCAATAACTAGCACCTCAAACCCGCTGGGTGTTAGCAGGATGGGGAGAGCAAGCTGGCACTCATCCTTTGTCTCCACGGAGGGGCTTGGCCCTAGGGTCACCCTGGCAGAGGCACCAAGCCTCACCATATCACCCCTCCTCCTGTGAAACTCCTTCCTGGGGTGGCAGGAGCCTCCCAGCTGTGCAGAGTCCCCCTGTTCTACATCCCCTGGGTTTCCATAGCAATTGGTGGTGTCAGCTGTGTGGGGAAGCTGATGGAGGGAAATGAAGGTTTCTCCCCATCCTGGGCCAGTGGTGGGGAGGTCGGAAAAGGGGAGCCCCCTGATGCTTCTCATGGAGGTGGCAGTACCTGGACTGCCCCAGTTCACTCCTGGCCAGGGCACAAGGGCCTGATGGGAGTGTATAGCACCCAGGGGCTCTGCAGGACAGATTTTGGGAGACTGCATGCACCCCAAAGCCTGCCCCACACACCCCCTCCCATGCCAGGGCACCTTCTGGAGACTACTGATACTGAACAGATGTCACCCCAGTTTTGTGTCCCATCCTCCTGCAGCCTGCTCCATTTTTGCTCACTTGGTGCATTGTCAGTTAAGTCAGAAATTAATCTTTGGCTTTCATGAAAAACATGGTGTGGGGGCTGGAGAGGCACAGGCAGCCTTGAAAGCAGCATTTTTATTCCCAGGATGGGAGAATGGGGCACTGGAGTAAAACCCCAGGGAGGGAGAGGGGGATCAGGCAATGGAGGGAAGTATGGGTATATAAGGCTGTACCCCAGCAAGAAGAGGAGAGTCCTGGGAGAGCTCCCTGTACCCTTGGCACCATGGGGAGAGTGGATTTCACCACCTGCTAACCATCCCCACCCTTCCCCACACAGACAGGAGGAAGGGGGAGACCTGCCCATTCGAACCAAATGGAAAACTTAGGGGAGACTTTCAGAAAATAAAATAAAAATGTCTATTCAAACCCAAAACATTTCATATTATTTAGCTTTTTTTAAAACTTTAAAAGATAGGTCAGCTTTGAGATGGAACATCATGTCGAAAGAAAGCCAGGCTATTTCATTTAGAAAATGTCTAAACAAAACGTTTTGACATTTTCAGGAAAAAATTATCCCATACATTTTCAGACAAAACTTGCTAACAAATGTGACTGAAAAGATTGGCATCCTGAAAACTGCATTTTGAGGCAAGCTTGGCAGGTGCTTAACATGTTTCATACACTCCTGGGTACAACCCAGGCACCCAAAGTACAGTGGTGCCAGGCAGAGCCTGGAGGGCTACCTGGGGAGTAGAACTGCCCAGGGATGCTCAGCAGAGGTTAGGCAGGTCCCAGCCATGTCCAGGGCAGCTCCATGTGGCTGCCTTAGGGTCTCACCCTGGCCCAGCTCCTGCCAGCACCTCTCTGCCTGCTGTAGGAGGGATGGCACAGGTACCCATGGGTCAACGTGCCTGCTTCTGCCGTTGGCTCAAGCCATAGCTCTTCTGCAGGGGTGAAAACTGGGACCTTGGTGATTTTTAGCATATGATGGTGGGGAAAGCAACTATACATGAGCCAGAGCCATCCTTCAGTGGCTCGTGCAGCGTGGGGAAGAGAAACACAAAGGTTTCTGGCATAATCACATTCCTAAAAGGGGACTTTTGGAGAGCTTGAGTGCATGATTTCCTGATCGCAGGGACAGGCACAGAATACTGTATCTCTGCCTGGCCTATTGACAAGCGTACATGCTTTTCAGCACTGAGATTAGATGTCAAGAGGAAATTGCCATTTACAACAGCAGCGTACCGGTGTATGCTGAGACCTTCAGTCTCACATGGCACTTCTGCTCCAGCCACCAGCTGTGGTATGGCTTTGGCTGCCTTCACCCCTCTCGCTCATTCCATCCCCAGGCCCCCAGCACCTTAGAGAGGCTAAGGGCATGTCTCTGGGGGATTTCACAATTGACTGTGCCAGGCAGGGGTGGGCTGTCTGGGCTTGTTTCCAGCTTGATAAAACAGATCTTTATAAGGTAAGCCCTTGAAGCAGGAGGGTGACCAAAGGCGGTGCCGGGCAGAACCCTCTGCAACATTTCATGGCTTAAATAGCTTAACGCTTACCCTTCTCAATAACCTGTTCCAGCACTCCAGGAGACCTGAGAGTCTCTGACCTATTTCCATGAATTCAGCATTTCCCCATCTTCACCACTTCCGCTCCCACAGCCTGGAGGAGGGAAGGAGGGGCTTGGCAAAAGGAGTGTGAGGAAAATGCATCTGCAAAGGTAAAAGGGAAAAAAGCAAGCAACAGATGTGACATGAGCAGTCTGCAAATCCCCAGAGGGACCAGAGGACTGCTGAAAGCATCTCCTCTGAAGCAGCTCACTCGCAGGAATGCCTCGTCCCACTGCAACAGGCTCGACTCCAGTGCTCCCAAACCAGTGGCTGCGGGAAGGCAGTGGGAGCGTGACGCATGCCCTGAGGACCTCTCAGCCCTGACAGCTGCCAGAAACTTTTTCCTGAAGTCAAAGCAGGTTTCAGAGTTAACATCCTTTCCTTCTGGGGGGCTGAGACATGCCCATGGGGCCTGGCTGCTCCAAACTAAGCCATACGTAGCAGTAGGAGATAGTGATAAAGCTTCGCTTTGGGGCATAGGTCGTCTTTCTGTAGCTATTCCTGCTTTAACAGAAAGTAGCCCGAGAAATAAAGCTGGGTCCCGCCTGCAGCCTGGGCCAAGGCTTCTTGCAGCAGTCAAGGACCATGGCTGGGTGCACGGTGGCTGCTGTGGCAGCTGTGTAACCTGGAGCAGAGGGATGGAGAGGCAGAGCAGCTGCGCTCGCTGCCTGCCTGGCTCCTAGCACCACTGCCTGCAAAGCCTTTCAGAAGAAAATGCTGTTTGTTCTGACATTTAGAATAGATTAAAAATCGTTACAGGCTCTTCTGGAACATTTTAGAAGGCGAAGCTATTGATTTAAAAACTCAACATCAGTTTTGTAAGAGGGGTGAAATCTCCCCGGCTTCCTCCTGTGAACACCAGTGCCTGGCCCTGGCAGGAGGACGTTTATCACCTCACCACCGTCCATCCCCAGTTCCTCAGCCCTACCCCCAAAAAGCCTCTCAGTACATGGGAGATTTTCAATATCTTCCATTTTTTGGAATGAAGTCATGAGGGCTGACAGCACTGTCTGCAAGCCAAGTGCTTGTGTCACCAGGGAACCGGTGGCCTGGTCTTCAGTGTCCTGCGGGTCACCTCCTCCCTGCTCCCTGGATTTTTACACAGCAAGGACCCTGTGTTCAAGGAACAACTTCACACCTGCCATCATTTATATCTCCTCCTGACTTTGCCACCTTGACCTCAGATGCCATTTCCCCCCAGCACAGTGTAGCATTCTGCTCTGGCTCATCACACTGATGGCAATTAATAACTTTACTGGTTTCAGTCTAAGCACAGGCACAGGTCCTGCTCTTCATGCCTCCTCTTCATACCTGCACGCTCAGCTGCTCCAGCTTTGGTTGTAGGGTTGGAGAGCTGCCCAAATCTTCCCCACTTGAGCTTTGACCTGTTGGCTGCCAGGACTGCCAGGATCTCTGCTTTCCTCACGAGCCAGCCTCTTTGGGAGACGAGGCGCATCCAGCCCACCACAAACCTCCCTTGGTGAGTACGCTGACTTAATGGGTACCTCCGACCACTGCTGAGGGCAGAGATGCTCAAGCGCACATGTCCCCTCTGTGACATGGGTTCATGTCCCAGCCTGTCTGCAAGAGCTGCCTGTGCTGTGACACAGGCCGTTTCGCATGGCCCTGTGGCAGCAAGACAGCCAGAAAGCAGGGGAACTGGTGAGGACCTTGGTCCTGGGGGATCTCAGCAATACCTCTAGTGAAGACCTTTTGTCACACCGAAATGGTGCACCAAAGACATCACAGCGGTGTTATGCCTGACAGGATGACAGCTAAGCTGTTGCCAGATTAAACAGATCCATGTGCCATGATGGCTTCAGGTTGACACTGATTTTCTTTACCAGTCTGGATGTTCTGCACTCTTAATGAAGGAGCAGAGGTGGTGGGTGCTGGGCACTGCTGATGTGGGCAGCAAGGGCTCGGGACCCTCCTGCTTTCCAGGTGTTGAGCAGGAGCATTAGCATCTCACGCCTGCCCTGAGCCCCCACACTGTGCTCATCACCAGATGCCAGCCAGCTGTGCTTGGACACTGCATGGGGCTATCTGGGGGCATGATGCCTTCCCTGCTGAGCTCCTCAGAGCATCCCCATGCCTGCCAGGAGCAGGCAAGTCCCCTCTGTGGCAAGAGGCAGGACATTAATGCAGCGAACTGCAGCAGTGCTTAGCACCTCAAACTTCTTCCGCTCTCAGCAGAAGTGAAATGAAATTGCTTCCACTGCTGGCTCCAGAGCGAGCTCGTATCTCTTGTCCCCTAATCAGGGCAGATATGAAATTTCTTATCTGTTAAGTAAAACGGTGCTGCACTTCAATCCACCCAATTATTTTTTCCAGAAAGTGTGAGTGAAGAGCCTGGTGGGGCCGGCCGCAGAAACTCGTACAGTAAGCACTGTGCTGGCAGCCTGGCAGGCACCTCAACCAGTGCCCTGCACAGGACCAACCAAAAGCACACCAAAGCTCATGCTCTCCTAGCCAGCACGACCCAGAAGAGGGTCCAGGGTGGGGAGCTAAGGGGGTTGGCTGGCAGGCAGGGCCTTCGCAGCTTGCTGTCTACCAAGGACATGTCCAGAAACGCCCCCAACATGGCCACAGAACTGTCCCTCACTTCAGCCTGGACTGGGGGCACCCCAGGTTGCAGGTGCTCTGCTCTGCACTTGCAAAGCAGAAATAACAGGTTCACCATCAATCATCAGTTTGTCTTCAAAGCCAGCACAGCTGTCTCCAGAGGAGACCCATCCACCTTTGAGAGGGGCTCTGTGCTTAGCCCCAGAGCCTGAGGACCACCTCTAGTGTGCGCTCAGTTGAGACCACAGGATCTAACCCAACAGAGATAGTGGCAGGTTAGCAGTTGGACTTGATCATCTTAAGGGTCTTTTCCAACCATAACGATTCTGTGAGACAGCAAAAGCTAGTGGCAGTGAAGCAGCTTTCCCATCCCAGGTCAGAACTGAGCCCTGTCCAATGCCTGATCTGATGCCTGGATCACCCAGCTCCAGCCTTTCTCCATTCCCAGCAAGACAGCAACCTGCATCTTCCTTTCCTTGTGCTTGGAAGTCAGCAATGGCATGGTTAAATGTGAGGGAGGACCAGAAAAGCTGGCCTGGCTGTGTGCAGCATTGATGCATTGGCATCTTGAAGCTCCAGATGGGGATAGGAGCACAGAAGAAAGAGAGTCACCAGAGGAGGAGGAGGAAAGATGGGACCAGAAGGTGGGAGAAAGGACACGGGAGTCCTGCAGAAAGGGGAAAAGGGAGATGAGCTGGAGGAAGAGCTCTTGAAGGAGAAGTGATAGGGGAAGGTAGCAAAGGAGAGATAAAAATGAGACAAATGCAGTCATGCCAGAAGAGTCCTCCCTGCATCATCTTGCTCACAGTCATACTGGGGAGAAGTCCTGGCATTGATTTACTGGGTCCTGCAATGGCTGCAGCGCCCCCACCATTACCCCTTTAGTCATTCCTGCACACCAAGGCACTAGTAGGAGACAGTAAGGTCCCCTTCCTTTGGCAATCCTCTGTGGGCTGAGCAATCTCCCCAGGAGTGGTACCTGCAGCTTGGGCTCCCACAGCCAGCAGGGCCAAAGACAGAGTGAGGGACAGTCCCATCAGCCTGTGGGGACCTGGGTGATCCTTGGCTGCTTCTTAGGTGCTCAGAGCAGCCCTGATCAGGTTTTGCTTCCCCTCCCCTCACACCTCTCTGTTCACTTGCTGTTGCACTCCCCCAGCACCCCACTGTTCCCCCAAATCCCCTGCATCTCTCCCCCCACTCCCCCAGCCAGGGCTGCCTTTTCCCAGTGTGTCTGCCAAAGCTGTTCCTGCACACTGGTCCCCAGCATCTCTAGCTCTTACGGGGTCAACTCCTGGGGCTGGTGTGCTGTGCAGTACCCTGCACATCCCTGGCAGCAGGTGAAGGATGCCAGTCCTCCCTGCAGTCTCCTGGATCCTTCCCAGCACCTCGGTAGACCCAAATGGTTCAAATGGGAACCAAAGCCCCTCTTGAGGTGGGGAGCAGGCACCAGCTATGGCTTTTCCTGGTAAACTCTGTGTTTCCAAACAAGTGATGGCAAAGGCTGCAGTGGGTTGGAAACCAGGGACATCTCCTGAGAGAGCAGCTCCTACAGCAAGCACCTTTGCATACTGCCACGCCAGCGGCAGAAAAAGGATGTCCAGATAGAGCGAGGGAAACAGTCCCTGCTAGCTCTGCTGCCCTCCCCGAGCCATTGGGCTCTGTGCTGCTTTCACAGGGGCCATGCAGTTCACCTGAGAACAGCCAAAACACTGGGAACGTAGAAGCCGAGCCTCAGTTTCATGAGATGACAGCTATATTTTTTCCCCCCAACCTTTCAATAATGCCAATAAAAAGTGCAGAATAGTTCAGTGCACTTCAGCAGTTAACACACATATAGTCACCAGTTAATTGGGAAACCGTTTTTCAGGGAGGGATTTGCAAGTTTCTGCATTAACAGGGTTAGAAAGAGAAGCCTGTTCATTTAGGGCAGAAAAAGTTGATATCTATCTAATTCATAGAAATAGTGATCAACAGTTTTTTCTCTAATTTTCTGAATTCCCAACTTTGAGTGAAATATGGAGTCTTCCCTTTCCGACTGAGGTTGTGTGAAAGGTTTTGGGGGAAAACCCACCATCTTTGCTCCCTGACATAAGGCAGGAGGATAGGAACTCTGCCCCAGACCAGTGGCTCTGATGGGATGCTCAGCATTTACCCTGAGGAGCCTTCAGTGGGAAAACTTCATTTAAATACCTGTTGGACTTAGGGACCAGGCATGTGAGCACCAGCAAACCACCCTGGAAAGGCAGCCTTGCTCCTGGGCAAAGCAACGCTAGGCAATGCAGACTTTCTCTGAGGTGGTTCCCACCATTTTCTAGAAGGTTTCCTCTTTTTAAATACTAGCTGCAAAATGGATTTGCTCTTGAATCCGCTGACTGAGCAGCAGAGAAATTAATACAATAAAAATGTAGCTATGTAGAGCAGTTCTCCGCTGACCTCTCAGACTTTCTCTGATGGTAGGCTTTGAGTCTGAATGGGATTAATTGGGTTTTCTTCCCCATTAAAGAGGCAGGCTTCTGCTCACCCCCAGCCCTCCTACAGCTGAGCTGAGCTTATGCTGTGTCATGCCAGCACTGCCTGGATGGAAACAACCGGTTGGAGAAAATCTAATTTTGGGAAATAGGTGGCTCCTGATTTTCTGTGATGAAATTCCAGCCTGGGGGGCTTATTTGGACCCAGGGTCATGCTGCATCCCTTGTCCTTTAATACCTCTAGGCACTTCACCAAAGCACCTCACAAGGAAGTGCTTGAAACCTTAGGCCAGTCCTCTGGTGAAAGAGCACTTTAAATGCCAAGGGAAATATCCCATGTATTGTCTTCATTTCAGACAGAAACCCCGTATACATTATCAAAGGTAACCAAACGGGTATGAGCTGACTTGACCCACGGAAAACAGACACAAGGTGAGGGAGACAGCCTATTCCCCCAAGAGACCACATCCTAAAAATTGCTGAAAAACACATGTGTTGCCGAAACGTCTCTTTTTAGCACACGGTGCTTGCTGGTAAATGTCCTCCTGACGTGACATTTCAAACAATTGCATTTTAGACCAGCCTGGCTCAAGAGCACACAAGGGAGGTGTGAGTCTGGGCTTTGCTTTAAATAATGCATGTGGGTTGCTTTACAAAATAACTGCAGGTGACCTCCTGTCTGTCAGCCTGGCAGTGCCTCGTGTGTGATGGCCCCTCAGCTGCTGCTGGCAGGGGCATCCTCATTTGAAGGAATCGGGGCCGTGGTGTAGGAGCATCTGCATCGTTGAGGAAAATGGTGTGCTGTCCCAGGTGGGGGGATGGTGATTCCCCCCCGCCCCTGGAAAGCCCATTTTCATGAGTGGAAGCTGCACTCCTCCTGCTGATAACAGACAAAGAGGGGTTTGGATAAATGCTAACTAGTGGCTTGTGACTTTGACAGCAATGTTTTCCTGATGGCCTGTCAACTGCTGATAAAAGCAACATCCTTACGCTTAGGAGCACATGTCTCAGCATAATAAATCCTACACTCTTGTCTAAGGTTGAGTGGCAGAGAGAGACAAAATTGGGTTGTTGCTGCTGCAGATTTGTTGGTGAAGTTGGGGGTTCATTCAGCAGAATGCACTAGCAGAAAGTTGGTGGCTTGTGAAAGCTCTAATCCCACAGCTTTGATGGGCCCCACAGATGTATCAAGGCATTGATAAGCTGCTGGGCTGGGGCAGTGAGGTGTGCAAATCTCTGACTGCAAAAAGCACAAACATCAATGTCCTCTAATGGGAGTGCAGAGGAGGGACTGTGACCTCGGTTACCACGATGGCTCATTGAGAAGCACTGGGTTTGGTACAAACCATGCATTGGAAAGCAGATCTAGGTAATGCGTCTGCATGCTCCAAGGAAGTGGTCTCAGGAAAGGATGGCTCCTGCACTGGGGATAGAGGCAGAATCAGGAAAGCAGGTGAAGAAATCACCCCCCTGCCTCCTGCACCACAAAGCCAGGGAGGAATCAGTGCAGCAAAAAGCAACCTGGTCATATATATTTTCAGAGCATTGGAGACTTCCCAAGGATTCAGGGCAATTCTGCTTTTGGAAAGGCAATGGGTTTGATCAGGAATGACTTTCAGAGTATGTTGTGCCCTAACTGATGAACCCCTTGCCTACTAAGGTTGTTTCACCAGTGTACAAGGGAAATCAGTGAGTGAGGAGATGACAATGGACAGAGAACTAGACAACTTCATTTTCTGAAAATGGCTGAGGGTGCATTTTCAGGGCCCAGAGGCAATTAGTCCAACTAACCCTGGAGCTCCACCACACCACCCCTCTTTCTACTACAGTGGCCCACCACAGACTGGCAAGAGTTAAATAAATTGGTTTATATGACAGACATGTCCTTTTCTACTTGTCAAGGCATGTTTCAGAGGAAATCCAGAGACTACACAGTCTCTGATGGTCTACATGGGCTTTGAATCTGATGGCCTCTGATGTATAATAAGGGCTGTGAATCAGAGAGCTGTTCCTGCTGTGTATGTAGGCTAATTCTGCTCCTTATAATTGTTTCCTGTGCCCCATGATGTCCATCACTGAGTTCACATCCAAATCTGTTTTGATAGCCAGAAGACAACCAGGAATAAATGCAGCATCCCAGGAAGAGAAGTGGGGCCGAATAACTAGAGCTTTGGGTATGCAACCTTGAAGGAGAAGAATGGATTGTGTTACAGCTTCTTACAGTGAATGAGCAGTGCCCACTCTGCATGCTTCTACCAAAAAAGAAAAAAATGAGGTGGTGTAAGAGCTGTAGAGATTTTGCAAAGACCGTAAAGCCAAGAGAATAGCCTCTTTTTATATATATATTGGCGTTCTCTACTTCTCTGCAAGTGGCCAGGATTTCAGCAGCGCAGGGCTGTGCTAAGCCTAGGAACAAGAGCCCAGGGAGCCAGCTGCATGGTCTGTGCTGTGGTGGTATTGTCCTTGATGTATAAAGCTTTGAGCAAGAGGCTGGAAAACAGTAAATGTGTTAAACCACTAGAGCCTGCCAGATATAAAACCTGGGTGCAGCCAGACCCCATGTGAAGAGCTGTAGCTTTCAGATCCACAAGCACAAGTATCAATTTATCAACTTTTTATGGAGAGTTTGATCCATATTAATGAAGCCACTGAGCCTCCAAACTCCAGTGTTTGCTCTCATTCTAGAACTGCAAGTCATTTTGGAATACACATTTTTTTCACAGGGATTCCTGAAATACAAAAGAAGTCTTGGAAGTTTTCCACTATTTCATTCCTCCCTATGAAGATCAGGACAAAGCTGACCGAAACTATACAGTATGGTAGAGCCAGCACCAATCTGCTTTTTTGAGTTGGCCCTCTTGAGAAGACACTGAATTGGTCATTCCATTACTGGATATGGCCAGAAGTGTTGGTTCTAGGTGTCTGTCCTCGATAGGGCCTCCACACCCTTGGGCCACTGCCAGGAAGATGACCCACCATGAAGATGACCCACTGTATGCATGTCGCACAGCATCCTCACAGAGATCTGTGCATGCGTTCCTGAGAGGAAAGAAAACAGACGACTGGCCTATGTGCTCCTCAGAGCCAACGTGACAGCAGCCACTGGCTTTTTGGGTCTCACACGCAGTGAGACCTGATGCCCAGTGGCATTGCAAGAGGAGTGGTGGGGAGGCATTGAAACGAGTGGTGTATGGTGTCCTCCTGGAACAGCTCAAGAAGTTTCCATCCACTGAAGGCACTCACTGGGAGGTGCATCTGACTCGGCCAAAAGAGCCTTTGGGTGACGGCAGACCTCAGTTTGTAGCACCCAGCTTGGAAACTGTTATGAAGACGAGTGGTACACGTCACATCAAATCAGCACCTTAGCAGCAAGCAGTGGCTTAGCAAAAAGATTTGTTCAAACAATGAAGCGAGCCCTGTGTTCTTCAGAAGGAAAAGCATCTGTTTGTGAACGCCTGACTAATTTCTCATTATCTTATCGAAACAGCTTATACCACTGGAAAAGCATCTCCTGCATGGCTAATGTTCAGCCAACAGTTGGCTACCTGTTTTGATTTATTGAGATCATCAAGAATGACACATGCAATGTAGGAACAGGCACAGGTATTTCAAGAGGAGAGACAGGTAAAAACCATTCCTTTAAAGCAAGGGCAAACAGAATGAGCAGGAGAAGAGCTGGTGGCTCTGTGGGCCTGAGCTGTAGCCTTGGCCAAGGTGAGATGCTGGGCTGGGGTTGCCCAGGGGCTGCTCGGATCAACTTCCAATAACCATACCTGCTCCTTCTGGTTTGGGTGAAGGTGAAGGTGGGAGCTTCTGTGTGGGGCTATGTGGGCTATGGCTGTCACTCATGGCCTTTGCCGTGCAACAGTTGTATCCATCACCGTATTCTTCTAGGGCTGTTTCCTGCTATGGACCATTGGTTTCCCAGTTAAAAGGCTATTCCCCTTGGACTTCCCCCACTGTGTGCTGTGGCCAAGGTCCAGCCTCTGCATATGCTCCCTGCAAGTCAGTCCCCTGCTGCCTCAACAGCAGGTCTGTTACTGCTCCCACTGGGAGAGTCAAGCTCAGCTATGGTTGGTCCCTGAGGCCAGTTCCCTTCTGTGATATTTCCCTTCAAAGCGTAAAGGGTGGGGGGGAGGGATTTTGCTTGTGTCTCTCTCATTACAGAACCCAGTGATTTGTTTCAGCTTCTCCATCTGTGTCACAGAGATAAAGTGATTTGCCTATCACTGCAGACCACTTGGCGATGGCTGGGTGGAAAGTACTCTGAGAGCCAGCCCTCACCTTGCTTCAGCTGTATCATCACAGATCCCTGAAGGAGCTTAGCTGGGGGAGCTGGCCCTTTCTGCCATCCTTCATCACTTTTGCATCTGCTAGCACAATGCGGATGCTCCCCGGGCACACTGGAGTTCCGCTGCTCTGGCTGCAGGAGAGCAGGAAAAATGAAATATGCCTGGGGAGTGAGGGGAGGAGGGAAGGGCAGAGAGGGAACCAGCGCCTGCTATTTCCACATCTCAGGTCTTTCATCATCATTACAGTTGTAAATGACAGTGTATGATTTACCGAGAGATAGAAGCAAGGAGGAAGCAGCGGGGAGAGGCTGGAAGAAGAAATGAGAAGAGGTAGAGAGCAAGAAGTAAGAGAAATATGGGCACAGTTTAGGGAAATAAAACAACAAGTGCAGGAAAAAGCAGTGCCAGACTTTGGAAACAACAGAGGGAAAAGGGAGGGATGGAGAGAAACAGGATCTGGGAAGGCAACAGGGAAGGCAGGGGAACAGTTCTCCAGTAATTAGCTGGAAGAGGCAGAAGCTGTCTGCTTCCCTGGTGTTCAGGAGTACTGATGGATTATTGATTGAGGGAACCTACTGTATTTCATCCAGCAATATTTCACGGCTGGGAAAGGCAGCTGATGTTTGGGAGGAGAGGGAGTGGGGCTGTTGTCAGCCTGCCTTCTGACTTCAGGCAGCAGTGGTTCTTGTAGGGTTAAATCTAGGTTGCAGGATGCAGAGAGAGAGGACAGGGGTTTAGGAGTTATCCAGCCTGATGGGACAGCTTTTAGAAATAAAAGTAAAGGAATGAACAGATGCAGAGAAACACAAGGGACAGATAAAAATCATTTGTCTAACATGCGGTGGAGCAGGGCTTCTCACAGAGGTGGAGCAATCACCTAAAGCTGCAGCCTGTGAAAAAATGCGCTGGTACCTGATGAAGAAATAGTTGTTATTTATATAAGCCTCATGAAAACACATACAAAACCACAGCATGCACAAAAACAGGCAAAGAATCTAAGATGCCCTCACTGAAATTAAAGTGACCTAAAAGACAGAGCCGAGACACTTTGGTTCACATTTGGGGGTCAGAATACACTATGGTACCTGGGAATCAGCTTCCTGACTGAGGTGATTCATTAGCTTTTTGGCCAAGTGTCTCTAAATCCTGTGACTTGGTCCCAGGCCTTGGGCTGCAGAAACGCCCTGCTCTCCTGCAACAGCTTGGCCCGGTCCTCACAGAGTTCACCTGGACAGCTTCTTCCATTTCATTTCTCTCTTCCAGCCTCTGAGCCATTTTATTCTTTCAGCAACCGGCAGGTTTTTTATCCCAGCCACTAACATCAGCGCTGCGAACACTGGCTCTCCCTGCCAGCTGCCTGCTTGCTGCCAGAAGGGGCTGCATCTCCAGGCAGGTAACTGCAAACCCTTGGGCAACATCTCGGGGTGTTCTCTCTCTGACTCGGTGAGCATGGGTTTTGAAGCCCAAAGCGCCATCAGATGCCAGCGGTAAGTGACAAGTACCCTGTGGAGCTTTGCGCAAGTGTGCAATGAAGCACAGGCGGTGGCAGGGATGGAGGGTCTCGCTGGGTGAAGCACAGAACTGGGGCTGGTTTTCTTCATGAATAGGGTGGTCCCTGGGTTACTTCGGGCATCTTGGGTGCCCTCCTGCTGCACAAGCAGAGGCCAACGTGCTGCAAGGGGGATGGAGTTGCACATGGCTGCTTAGTATGCTGGTCCAAAGCCAGGCAGTGTGCTGGAGGAGGGAGGGCAGCAGCTGCCCAGGATGTCTCCCACATTCACCTGCTGCCCTTGTCCACCTTTCTTGTAGGGAGCAAGGTCTGCGGCAGACTGTGCGCTAGATCCAGTCTCTGGGATGCCTCCAGCCTGGAGTGGTCTTGGGAACCCAAGCACCAGCCTTGCTCCCCAGGCAGATGCTGCAATATCCCAATGTTAGGGATGCAGTTGAGGTCTGTGGGGGGGACACCTGTGACAGCCCCCACAGCTGGTAAGGAGCTGGGGTAGCTCAGTCACATACACACGGTGTTTTCTCCTTTGCACTCCCAGCCTCCAAAAGCAGGGAAGGGCAGATGACCACCACTGGACCCCTGGCTAAGCAGAGCTGTTGGCTTCTTCCCCCATGCAGGACAGGCAGCAGCTGCTTTGAGGCTTTTCTGGGGAGAGGCTTCAGGGGATGGCAGATGGACACCAAACAGGCTGGGACAGCAGAGACAAGCCCTGCAGGGTCACGGGGACCAGACTGTCATGCAACACAGCACACTGTGGGCTGAACTGCTGGGGTTGGCAGACAGGGGAAGCACCCGCAGACAGCAATGTCTGGATGGGTACTTGAAGGAGGCCGAAGGAAGGAGAGACAGCGAAGCAAGGGTATTAGCTGGGCACCTCACAACAGCTGTAGCTCCATGCCGCCTCTTTCGCCTGCCCTCCTCTGCCTTAGCACTGGGACCCTTGGAAAAGGGAAGGAGCTATGGGAGTGAAGCCATGGGGAGCTGGAGGGGGCCTCACCAGCTCCTCAGCCCCTCACACCCTGAGAGCTCATGCTCCCAGTCAGCTCTAGCACCAGGTTGTCCCACTCCCCAGACCCGGCCTTATATTGGTGGCATTCCTCAGCTTCTGCAGTGAGGCACTTTTCTTGACAGTGGTCCTTTGCACTGGCTTTTTGTGCAACTCTTCATGAATTTCAGGGTTTGCCCCTTGTAGAGCCTGGATTAAACAGGATTTTAATTAATATTAAGAGTAATACCTTTAACTGAAGGGTAGCCTCCATGTGAGGTCAAAGCTGGGCTCCGCAGGAGTCAGTAAGAAGCTTGCCAATAACTTTTTTGAGCCAGGATTGTGCCCATTAATGTTCAGGTCAATTTCATGGCTCTAGCTTTTTCACAGGTTTAAAGAGAAAATGCCAAAATTTGTTATAATAACCCAGCTCTCTTTAATGAGCAAATGAAAGGAAGTTGGTGCAGAGCAAGAGGGAAAAATGAGATGGAGAGGAAAATGCTAAAAACATACCATACCAGCAGGGTGACATTCTTTCTGCAGTGCTCCTCTTCCTGCAACCCAAACCTGAAGCTGGTGTGGGCACTTTCATCCAGCCTCCATCCCTCGCCCTGCACACCCAGCCCATGTCCAAGACCTACCAATCTGTTGTGCCTGGCTTCCCTAAGGTCTGGCTTGCTCCATTGCATAGACAACCGTAACTCTAACCCACATGGTGGTCAAAGTCATGTCTTGACAGTGCCTGCTCTGCAGCCCCCTAACATGCTGCTTTATCTCTGCCTCCTTCAGCCCATGCCCAATGGCACCTGCTTCTGTCACCATGACCTGGCATTGATGGCTTGCTTTCCATTAGCTCCTTGAATCAGGTTTCAACTTCTCATCTTTACATTACAATGTACCAGTACTTAAGGGATAGCTACAAAGAAGATGGAGACTCCCTTTTCACAAGGAGTCACATGGAGAGGACAAGGGGGAATGGACACAAGTTGCTCTTGGGGACATTCTGATTGGACACCGGAGGGAAATTTTTCACAGTGAGGACAGTCACCATTGGAATAACCTCCCCAGGGAAGTGGTTGACTCGGCCATGTTGGACACCTTCAAGAGTCATCTGGTGCTGGGTGCTGGGCCACCTTGTCGAGACTGTGCTCTTCCCAGAAAGGTTGGACTAGGTGATCCCTGAGGTCCCTTCCAACCTGTGATTCTGTGATCTTCACCTTGCTAACTTTATCTTTCCTCTCTTTTCTGTTTAGCTTCTGATTGCCCTTCTTGATCTCCTGACCACTTTAGCTCCGAGCTCTCCGGCAGGCACTTTTCCTGTGGCTGGCTTTGTGCTGTTATGTGCAGCATCCCAGATCTGAACCCCACCTTTCCCTCTTTCGTGTCCATGCAATACCTGCTGCCACTATATTGCCTGTCACTGGCATCTCCATGTGTCTGAAAATGGTATTTACTGAAGTCCACATCGCAGGCAGGTGAGAAACAAGAATACCAACTGTGCAGCATCTTTCAGGTCCTGCCCTTCTTGCTCTATAGTAGCACTGCTGAAGGAACAGAGTAGGCTAAGGTGGGACAGAGGTTTGACAAGATCTGCCTGGCAGTTCCTGTGCAGATGGAGAACAGGACTTTAGGACATCCACAATAAACATTGGCAAAGGCTTTAAGGACTGATGAGGCCAAGCCAGTCGATCCAGTGCTTTAAAGGCAGTAGAAGTTAATATACCATGATCAATTCAGCTCCAGCCAGCAAGCCAGTGTGCTGCTGCTTCCAGAACAAGCTGCAAGGCATGATGGAGAAGCCCTGTGGAGAAGGAAGTGCAATAATTGAACAAAAGAGGCATGTGGGTTTTCACTGCTCTTGCAAGGTCATCAGGGGTGCAGTAAGTCAGGATAAAGCCTCTGTAAATTGCAGAACTGGGAGAAAACACATGGAATACTCTTTACTACCCCACCTCCCTGGTTACCAGGGTCAGCAGAGCTGCTGCAGGACCCCCATGTTTCAAAAGCATGCTGGTGTGGCATGCAGTGCAGGGGAGCAATACATGGCTGTCAAGAGTCCAGTTGGAGCAACTTTGCAAAGTGTGCACATCAGTCTGGAACAGGACCTTGTTTTTAAAAATACAGGATCTTCAGACAGCTGAGAGATGTGTGGTTGGGAATTAGGTCTGGCCACATGTCCCGGACATGCTGCTATGGGGTGACCCTGGCTGGGACAGCTCAGTCCAGAAGCTTTGGGGTCATTTTGGTCTTCAGGCCTTACCTGCTCAGGACCAGAGCTGAGTTTCCATGGTCTCACTGGTTGTGGATGAGGACAACATGCTCAGTGATGGTACACTGTGGACCCGGTGTTACCTCCTGCAACCCAGAATATGAGGAGACCAAGGCACTTCCCACCATGATCCTTCTCTGCCCTGCTTTGGAAGTCTCCACAACCAGCACATGAAATCTACCTTCTCTGCATCCCAAAATCTCACATCTGCCCTGCAGACAGGCCTGTATGCATGGGTCCCTCCCTGTTGGTGGAGGAAAAGGGCAGGCAGTCCGGCAGGCTCCTTCAGCACAGCATGATGCTATTTGTGCTGATGCATTTGGCATGCTGCATTAGAAACACATTGATGGGTTTTAGAGAGCCAGAGTGGCTTGTAAAATATTTTTATTTTGTATTCTCACCTTTTAGAAAAGTGCTTTTGAGTTTGCATATTTAAATGTCTTACAGGTAACAGTATCTTAAGTGAATTGATTATGGCACAGTCCTTCCAAACTATTACCGTTTATGTCATAGCCTGGCGTGCTCAGCAACCAAAATACTTTCCTGTTTATAAACGATCTCTGGTCTGGGGTTGAGACACTTATTGGTACAAGTAAATCTACAGCCCTCAGAAAGGACCCAAATAAAAAACAAGCAGCTGGACAGACTTCATGCACAGTTGGCTGTTACAGCTGAATATCCACAAGAAAACAAATATATTGGCTCCTTCTCCTTAGATTAAAGCTCCCCACCATGGCCTGCCTGCCTGTGAAAGTACCTTAGAGCTAGTTGGAGTCAGTGTGGTACCAAAATGGTTGCAGATGCTGTCCTTGTCACAGGTCCAGCTTGGGGGTTGTCCTGGGGTTGAAGAGGCAAAGCTGAATGAGCAATCTGTATGACTGTTGTTCCCCTCTGAACTCCACTGCTACTGTATTTTTGATTCTATCTCCAGGCAATCTTGCCTCCCAAGGTTTGTAAGACTCTTCCTCCTGTTAATCTAGCCCCCACAAGGTATTTCAGCAGCTGATGTGAATGATTATTGGCCTGCTATGGATTTCAGATGGTGCATCGATGCCACCCATGGCAGTGCTTGCTCTTCAGCAGGGAGAGCACTGTCCTTGCCTCCTGCAGTGACTGAGAGGGAACTTCAATTATAAGCATTTATTTTTGGTAGTTCATCACTTTCTATACAAATAGTACCCTCTGAAGTGCCTCTTCTCTTGCTTCCTTCAGCCCATAGGTGGTATATTTTATAAAGTTTGATAAAAATCTATGTGACTCGTCTGTATTATTCAGATAGGAGAGGGGTAAAGTGGTTTTAGTACCATGGATATCTTCCAGATTGTTTTTTCTCTTCGTGGAGTTTGATACAGTAGCTCTAGCGTATCCCTCAGCTGCTCTACTCATGGCCCGGTCCAACACTGCCATTATGTTGGAGGACAGTTTGGTCACAAAGAGCAGTTTTAAGCTGATGGCATGAGCTTTAGCAAGGCCCAGAGCCTGGAGAAGCCATTGCTCTGAGAACATGAGACTCCACTGATGTCGATAGGAAGTTGCTTTTGCTGTCTGCACCAGGGCTTCCTACCCATCCCATGGACCAAGCTCTCCAGAGCCTTATCACAAGGCAGGTCTGAGCAGGACGGGTGTTTCCCAGCCACATAGAAATGTTTGCACAACCTCTTGTGGGACCCAACCTGTGACCTTCTGCAGGCTCCAGCACTTTCTTTAGCAAGTCAGCCCACCTACCACCCGCTTTAGGGACTGCTCCTTGCAATCCCCATGGGAGGGCTCCAGCCCTGAATGGGTTCAGTAGCTCTACCAGCACTGAAACAAGGCAACCATGGCCAACAAGTGACAGCGGTTGTACTTCAAAGCCCACAGTGGTCCTCTGGGAAGCAGAATTATCCTACCACAAGCCATAGCTGTGACACATGAGCCTGAAATCGTTCCCCTGGCAGCTCAGCGCATCCTTGGCTCATATCCCAGAGCTGCATCTCTCCCATTTTTCCCTATGACAGGTTGTTCCTAGGGGTCTCCTTGCCTTCACCTCCTGCTTCCTGGCAATTTCCTCCCCCCACTCATCAATTTGCTATATAATCTGACCATTTTGTCATCGGAACAGAGGGCTATTGTCCATGAGCACCACCTTGGGTGGGCTTGCTGCATTTCAGCCTTCTCCCCAGCAGACTGAAAGCAAACCCCAAAACAGCCTGACCGATCTCACGGGGCAGCAGCAAAGCTTAGATGCTGGAGAAAGCTGGACAGGAACAATTGTCTGATCCCACAAGAGCTGCAGCTGATGACCTAAAAAAATTGAGGTTGTCCTCAATTAGTTGCCACTAATTCACTCCCGGACTCCCCCTGCCTTCCTCCCTGACTCGTCCATCCTTCCATTGCATCTCTTCCCCCACATTTCCCTTCCACCTATTGTCACCCCAAACTCCTCCAGCCTCCAGGCCCCCGTTTTGCAGCACAAAGGGTCACTGCTAACTTTGGTCCCAGGCAAACCAAAAGGCTTGGTGGGACACGGACTGGTCTGGGTGAGGCTTATCGAGTGGCTCAGGCTGCAGGAGCTCGTGTCTGTGGCTTGCTAGTGGGGATTTACACAGATCAAAAGATTTGTTGGGAGGGTGCTGAGGGGTCCATAGGGTTATTGAAAAGGAATCCAAGGTCTTTCCGTGGAGAGACAAAAATGGAAATTTTGACCTTGTCTGAAGATCAGAAATGGGCTGCAGAGCAGGGTTTGACATTAATGAGCTGAGAGCAGGAGAAGCGCTTCTCTGGAGGTGCCTGCCCTCAATTTATCCATTTTCTCCCTGTTAAAACCATGGCAATCCCTGGGGACAGCAGCTCCAAAGCCCATCTCATTTTGTCATTTGAATGAAGTGTTTGAGCTGAGAAGTATTATCATTATTATTATTATTTAATATTTGACAGCTGATAATTCCTTTGGCACTCAGCCAGACCATATGGGCAAGACAAGTCCCTGGCCCAAGGCTTTAGGACCACGATTCCAGCCTCCAGTTATTCACAGGACACCAGAATGCTGCTCTTAATGAAAAACGATGTGACGCATATGTGGTATGAGTCATTATAATGTTAACTACTGTTACTTTAAGCCCAGCCATCACCAGGATCGCTTTCCTCCCCGAAGATGATTCATGTGCCTCATGCGTGACAGTTCAGCCATTTTTTTTTGCTTATTCAAGTGAATTTCAATATTTTTTAAGTGTTTTGGGGGCAAAGCCCTTCTGTTCCTGTTTGTTGAGCTGAATTTCCTTAAAATATTCACAACTGGTTTCCCCAGAGGCTTCATACCAGGAAGGAGGAAAAAAGGAGAGGCCCCAAGACCTGCAGGTCTGCATGCAAGGGGGTTTTGCAGTGGGAGGCTCCCCCAGTGCAAGGTCCACTCCCCTCCCCAGCCATGAAGTGGAGGTTGCCCCATGGACTCAGCTGCCCATGAGCTGAGCACAAGCCCTTGGGAGAGGTCAGGGGGATGCTGGAGGATCTGCAGGAGGCTGCAGGATCCCTCAGACAGGGATGCAGCCCACTGCTGCCCCTCCTCTGAGTCAGCAAGGGACGGAGCACAAATAGGGAAGGGCCCTGCGGTGCTCAGACAGCTGCTCCTTGATATCTTCTTCCTAACCCTGCTGCCTGCCTTTCATCTCAGGCTTCATCAGCATTGTACAGCTTCATGCCTCCTACCAATAGCTGAGTGAGGCGCTCCCCAGGGCTCAGTCTGCCAGCCTCTAAAGATGCTTTATTCAGCAATTATTCAGTGGGGGACCTGCTTTCAAGAAGGTGACTGCCACCACAGGTAGTCGCTGTCTTTGCTGGGGTTGAACTTAAACCCTCCACAGCCACATCACAGCACAGAGGCAGCCTGAGAGCCCCCAGCCACTGTGGCTGCCCACGTCCCCACGTGCACGGGCTGGGACACATCCTGGCTCAATACGGCCTTTTTAGGCAGAGCAGGACAACTGAAAAATGAGAGGGAACAGAAAAAACAGAAGTAGGTGAAGCTTTGAGGAAGTGAAGCATCACAGATCAGGCCCTTGTGGGATTAGAGGATTGAACCCTGTTGGCTCAAAGCCAGCTCTGGGACATGGGGAGTTTGCTCTCTGTCATCTCCTCTCAAAACATGGCTCAATCCTGCTATTTTCTTCTTGCCCTCCAAAGCCCCAGGGACTAGTGGCTGCAGTCAGTACCAGCAGCAGAACGAGGTCTGGTGGCAGGAAGGCTGAATCCTGTCCATCAGTCATTGACCTCACTTCTATCCTGATTGGAGTTGGGCAAGGTTTGCCAGGCAAGCACATGTCACGGCCTTCTATTCTTGGGAGGAATTATGTCAGAGTGAAGTCTTCAGTTTATGCCCTAAATTCAACATAATAGGATGCAGAAAAGCACAGACAGATCTCAAACACCCTTAGCTCTGCCCTTGCCCAAACTTCAACATTTTTTACAGCTGAAGCTTACTGAGCTTTTATGGTACAGGCTATATGGGAGTACTGGTTTGGGGTTGTGGGACTTCTTCCCCTTGATTTTCTTCATAATTCAGAGTTCCACCTCCAACAGCAATCTCAGCTCTGCCATTCAGTGACACCATCCAAACACTACATGGGCGCAGCATAACAGTGTATCAGGCTGGGAAGGACCCTACCAAGGTCATCCATGGCAGACAGGTAGTCCCAGCTCAGCTTTGTTTCTTTAAGAGACTTTCTTTCATGGCCAGATTTACCACAAGGCAAATGTCCTTTTTTTGGCATTTTGGCTGCAGGTGAAAGCAGCCAAAGCATATGGACCAGCTATTCTGGGCTTAGAGCTGCTTTGCTTTGCCAGAGCAATGCAAAGCAGCTAGACAGCACACAGGGTTCCCTTCCCTATCCCGCTCATCCTCCAGATGTCCGCTATTTGCCTGAACACATCCCCTACACGACATGCATGCACCCATACACACCCCGCCACCTCCTTCTCCCTCCTTGCCCCCCTCCATAGCCTTGTACATTCCCCACTGCTCCCTGCCTCTGCCAGTCTACACCTCAGCTGGCTGTCATACAGGAGCATCAGCTCTGAAGGGGACATTTGGAATTCATTGCCCTAATGAGGACTTGCCCTTTTCCATAATGATATTTGTGTCCTGTCATCCCAGGTGGAATGGGCATCCAAGCGACTGTCCATGAGGATGGGCGTTTCCTATGCTGTGAGGAGAGGAGCTGCTGCCACATACTTTAGGCATCCATCAACGTTCCCTAGCTGAACCAAGAAAAAGGTCCCACTGAATGGCTATTCACAGCATGTTAATTGAGAGTTTAATTACCACAGAATGCATGTGCTCTGAATAGCTTTCCAAAGGCACCTGCCTTCCCCCATCCATCGTCTGCCTAAGAAAAGTGCCTGGCACCAGGCAGCCTGACTACTGCTCCAGCACCACTGACAAGGGGTAGGAAGAAGACACCCCTGCTTCAAAATGGCCATGAGACACTTTCAGGGCCACGGGTGGTGGGGGACAAGAGGAAGGTAGGAAGTGACTTCCCCATGGATTTTTCTTTGCTGAAGCATTTTAGTCTTCAGCTTCCACAGAAGCCGACATTTACTGAGAGAGAGGAAAATGCCACTAATCCCAGAAGGATGCTATTCAAATATATTGCAGACACAGGCTTTTCAGGAGCTTTAACTACATGGGAAGTTAGAGACATCTGTGTTATCAGGTGCTAATCATATCAGAGGTGTGACAAAATCTGGTGCTAGGTGCTATGTTTTGTAAGGGACCTGCAGCTTATGCCTTGCTTACTGCTGTCTCCTAAACAGACAGATTTCCTCGTAAATGCTTAGAAACTTCATTCTGCACTCCATGGCTCAGTGCTTCACTTTTACAGAAGACTATTTTTTTTAACCATATTTTTCACAATAAGTGATCTGAATCTGTCTTCTAATCGAAAAACTTCAACTTATCCATAACAGCTGAGTCACTACCAACACGGTACTGTAATATTTTTATTATTTTCTGTACCCCTTTATGAAAGCAATCTGACAGCATGTTGGGTTTTTTTTTCCTCACCACTGTACATTAACCAGATGGTTTTCACTCTATTGTCCACAGATACACCCACATCTCTTTTTTTTCCCCTTCATGCTTCAAGATAATTTAGAAATCACTAGTGATTATGAAGGGTTGAAGTTGTTCCTTCCAATATGCTTTACCTTCTCCTTGTCCACACTTAATTTCTTCTCCCGTCATGCTGCCCAATTAATTAGCTTTGGCTGATCCCTCTGAAGGTTTTCTCTCATCTCTAGATTTTACTAATTTGATAATTTTTAATAGCTGAAAAGATAACTTTAATCTCTTCAGTGCTCCCCCCAGTCATTATATATAGGTACTTCAAATCCCCCCCTTATCTTGCCAGGGCAAGGTGTGCTGAGTGCCTCTGACAAGTGGGTCCTACCTGATGTCCTCTGGTCCTGCTGATGCAGCCGCCTGAGTGGCAATGTCCAGTTGTCTCAAGTGTGATTTGCATCCCTTTCATTGTGTCTCTGCTCTCTGTCTCTGCTTCTTTGAGGATGCTCTGCAGCCAAGCCCTCACCTTGTTGGAGGCCTTCCAGTTACTGGGGGTTTTAGTAGTTTCTGTCCCTTTATGGTGCAAAATCTTTAATCTCATCTGTCTGCTTGCAAGTGTTTGGCAGGAGTTCAGGATTTCAGTCTTGAGTGATCTGGGGTTTTTTGACTGTCAATAAAGTAATGTTACCCAATTTTTCGTGGTGTATTTATCTGTTGCTATGTCTTTAGTTAGATGAAGCATGTGAAGCTCAGGACATATTGGCAGAGAATCTTTAATGTTTGAGACAACATAATCAAAAACAAAATCTCACTTTCCTGAGCAAGGCAGCCTTTTCTTCACGTATTTTATATCTATGGCAACATTTGTTCTAACTATGTCTTAAAGAGGGGCCTCATTTAGCTAGTATAACACATCCAGCGTGATAGTGTGTCAGCTAATATTTAATGTAATGAGATCTCATTTCCTTCTGCTGGATGGGCTCTTGCCAGAGGTCTCCCTTGCAGTTGAGAGCAAAGGGCCATTTCAATATCCACATTCCTTTCATTCCTCTCAGTGGATGCATAAATCTGACAAGAAGTTTCAGCAGTGCAGGATGCTTTGTACATTTTGCTCTGGATTCTCTCCGTTTTCCTTCTCTGGGCAGAAAAGTTTCTGACTGACAGCTTGTCCTCAGTGCCCCAGAGGTGGTTCATCTCTGACCGACTCCTCCAGGTCACGCAGCCCTTTTGCCTGGTGTCACCTCCCAGGGACACTGCCTCTCTCTAATCTGGACTGGATGGCTGTAGTTATAAAAAGCAAAGCCTCAAACCACATCACTTAAGCTGGTTTTCGCCATACCTCCATAAGCACTAGTATGTACATATAATATCTGTGCATGCATATATTTCTCTCAGAGCTGCCCGAGGTTAGAGAGACTTCGATTTGGGATGCTAATGTTGCCTTATCATCATTAAAGCAGGAGAAACAGTGCTGCAGCTCTGCCACTGAGCAGTAGCTGTAAAAGTTGGTGAGGGCTAATCCCCCACCCTGCTGGGCAATTGCAGTGCTTGCATATTAATACAGCAACATGCACGGCCCCAGTGAAGGACGAAGCGGCGTAAAGCTGAGGCAGCTTTCAGGGCCTTGGCAAGCCATGGATGAAGATGCTTCATCCAGTGACGCAGTTTTTCTTTCAGTCTCCCCCGTGGCACAGAGAGAAGGGGTTTTGAGGCCACATCTCACTTCACCTCCACAGCCCCTCCAGCCTTGCCAAAAGGCTGTCCATGTGTGATGAGGCCCTCTTTGTTTGCCTTTAATTAGCGCACACTGGCTGGACGGGGATGCACAGGCTCTGATAACTGAGGCAAACAACAGGACCAGGAAAGCAGGCAGCTGATGGCGGGTTGTGCTCCCTCTGACCGCATCCCTACAGGCTCCCAGGGATGCAAGAAGAACCTTTATGGAGACTTTCTCTCGGGGAAGAGGATCGATTGCCACCAAACCTCCCTGTTCCCAGCCATAAAATAGCAAGTCCCACTGCCTCCCCTGCCTCCTCACAGGGCTGCAGCTCACCCCATGCCCATGCAGGACTAGTGACCTGGGCTTGCAAACACCCTGAGATCCTGGAGCATGCACGCACAGGGCTTTGCATGGAGTTTGGTTCAGCTGGAGTCACCGGAGAGCTGGAGGGGCCATTATGAGTTGTCTTCTCTGTTCCTCTGCCCCAAGGCAGGGTGTTGCCTGTCGAGCACATTCCCAAAGGATGCCCCTAACCTAGACTGACAGACCTCAGATGAGGGAGAGGCCAAACCTCCTTTGCTGCTTCCCAATCCCTTTCCTGTCTGTCCCACACCCTAGGGACACAGGGATGGATTATTCCCTTCTCAGACCCACCTCAAGCTCTGCTGGCTGGGTCTGGCCAACAGTGCCACCTTTCCCCTGGGCATTGCTCTGTTCATAGCAGCAGCCCTGTGCTCCAGCTGACATCCTGGAAGACAGCCTCCTGGCTGAGGGCCCCAGCCAGGGGCTGGAATTTTGGGCTTGCATCCTTCCCAGACTTGCTGCGGGATGCTGACAGCAGGACACATGGGTATCCCCCAGGGAGGGAAAGCTGGCCACCCATCACTTACTCTTCAGGGAACACAGGCACTTTGGTCCCATCGTTAGTCCACATAATCCAGCCAGCTGCTTCAGGTTTGCAAAAGGATCTTGCAGCTGCTACTGGCAAGGCGTGCACCACCCTGGGAGCCAAAGCAGCAGGGAGGTTGCCCTGCCATCTCCTCCCCTAGCCAGAGTCCCAGTCCCTCTGGGAACAGGACCACAGGATCCACCTGTCCACATAACCCATAAACCAGTTCAGCACTTGGAAGGAGTTGGGAGGCATTAGAGACAAGCCTGGGCCTCCAGAAAGGTACATTGTGCTGAGAAGCCACAGTGTGGTCCTGAGGGGGCCCTGGTGTGAGCTGCAAGAGGTGACTGCTGGGCTGCGGGTGCAGGTGGCTGTGATTCACATCTTGGTCTGTCTGGGGCAGCCTGTTCCTGCCAGAGCAGCACTGGGGACAGGCGAGGGCAGGCAGGTCTCTGCCCACATGCGAGCAGGTCCCCCTGGCTGGACCAGGCTTCAGCTGCCTGTGTCTCTGTTAGCATTCATCCTGGTGCTGGGTGCCCCTGAGCTGGGTTAGCTGGTGGGGGGAGACTAGGAGCAAGCAGAGACACAGTGTGGGGCTCGGGGAGCCGCCAGAACATCACAGGCTCCCCAGGGCATTGCCTGAGTTGGGGGTGGGGTTTGAGGGAGGGATGGGCCCTGGGGTCTGTGGTGTCAACTCCGGCTACGCTGGTGCAAACCCAGATTAACTCCACTAACCAGAGTGATGCCCAGGTGCGTGTGTGGCAAATCAATAGCCCACCAGGGTCCTTATGGAGCAGGGCAGAAAAATACCTGGCTGAGCCAGCAAATGAGCCACCTGCCCCTGGGTTGCAGCCCCCAGGACGGGCTGCCTGACCCCTCAGCACTGGCTCCAGCAGCAAGAAATCCCATTTATCCTTTTCCTTTAAACTCTGCTTGCTGATGCTGGGTCTTTCGCTTGCTGGGGGAGTGGGAAGGGCTGCGTGCTGGGAAATGCAGCGAGCAGAAGATAAAGGAGAGAGTTTCTGCCTTGTTATCTAAACCAGCAGGAGAAGAAATCATGTTGGGAGGGCACGATAGAAGAAGAGCGGTGGCGATGCACAGCTCTCATTAGCAAGCCTCAGGAGCTGGTGATACCACAGGCAGCATGAGAGAGCAAGCGAGCCAGCGAGTGAGTGTGGGGGTCTCTGGACACAAATGTGAAGTACAGTTTTGCTGCAGCTAGAGGGCTTTGCTGCTGCACAGCCCCGCGCTGTGTCTGGTGTGCTGCTGCACACCCCAGCACCGGCTGGGGCTCTGCCACGCCGCTCCCCACCGCTTCCCACCGCTCGCTGCCAGCCCACGGCCAGGCCCACCACAGGGCCGCTGGACGCCCACCCAGGAGACAGGCCGCGGCGTCCCTGCAGCCGAGCCACTGCCGGCCGTGGTCATGCCTGACACTGCTGCTCCACTTCTGCTGCCGATGCTCCAACTTGGTGGGTGAGCCCTTCCTCGACACAGGTAAGGACCCGTGCACTGCTCTTGGATGGGTGCATCCCCACTTGCAGGTGGGTTGGTGGCTTTCCTGGGGGGGTCCGGGCACTTGTCCTCAGCGTCCCCAGGCTGTTCCTGTGGGATAGCAGGGGGTCCCCAGGGAAAGCTAGCCTGGCACCAAGCTTGGGTTGGCCCCAGAGGGAACAGAAAATGTGTCAGGGGCTGTAAAGCTGAAAGGCTGCAACCTGGAGAAGGCAGGACAAAATTATCTGATCAGAGGCTCGGGGGTGGGCAAAATGTAAGGATATCAGCAAAAGTTTTGGAGGCCAGGTATGTCAGAGCAACTGCAATGGCACCTTGGACCCAGACAGCCATCAGGGCTCCCTCCCTAGCAGGCAGCTCAGCCACCAGCTGAAGTTTGGGGATCGTTTTCCTTCTGCTGAGGAGCTTCAGCAGCTTCCAGGAGCCACCCTGCTGCCAGCCACCCTGGGTGCGCATCTCTGGGATGCACTGGGGCAAGGGAACTGTCCGGGGACCTCAGCCGAGATGGCTACTGTCAGTGCAATTAATTGTGCCAAGGAAATTATTTGCCTGAACTGCACTGTCTCCCTATAGCCCTGTAGATGCCCTCCGAGGTTGTGTCTGGGGGAAGAGACGCACGTTCAGGAGTTTCGAAGGGAAGCGCTTTCCATCTATGCCCAGCTCCTGTTTATAATTCCTTCTCCAAAGCTGCTGCGGGTTTCACAAAAGCTGTGCTGCTCTCCCCAGACCCACTTTACCAGGCTGCCTGCTTTGCTTCTGAAAAAAAAAAAAATCCCTTTTCCTGAGCTTGGGATCTGCCACCAGTAGAAACCTTTTTCCCAGGAGGAAGGTAACGCTATGTAAATACGAAGCATAACCAGAGGAGCGGGTTCTGAACCTGCCTGCAACACACAGGGAAAAAAAAGCCTTGGTCTCCAGGGGAAAATAGCTGGTTATTTTGTCAGCTGTCAGGAGAAGGAATTACCCAAGCCAAAATGTAGCAACTGCATTTCTCTGGCAAAAGTTTCTTGTGCCATGAAAATGGCTGGCAGAGCTAAAGCTTTGGGGAGATGAATCCGCTTCACTTTGGCTCCCTGAACCACCGTCAGAGGCAGGTAATAAACACCATTATTAAAGAATGAGTAATTTGCTGCAGCTTCAGCATGGTGAATTTGTACAGCAGATCCCTGCTTTTGCGTGGTACCTAACCCCTCCCTGCCCTCAGGCAAGCCTGCAGACCTCGCCATCGCTTGCAGAGAGGTGACCAAGCGTTTGGCAAAAACTTGTCCATTAAAATCCCCCTCTGCCACCTGCAAGCTCGGCAGAGCAAGCCCCAACGGGGGCAGCCCTGCCTGGCCTGGCAGCCTGCAGCAGAGCAGCCTGCAGGCTGTAGGGAATGGCCCCCTGGCATGGGCATGGGCACTACAGGCCCTTGTGGCTTGGCTGCCCCCTTCACGGCCCCTCTGCGTAGGATGGGATATGCTCACAACTTTCCAGGAGCATTCTTGACCTCAATGGACAGCCTGAAACTCTGCCCTTCCTGCCCCCTGCTGTTCCCACTGTGTGCCCCTCATGCCATCCCACTCCTGCCAGCATTAGGCCCCAGACATTAATACACCATGCCCCTTCTCCAAGTCTCTCTTACCCTTTCTTAGCCCTCTGTCCCATTTAATATCTGTGGTTGGAATGGCTTTCCAGCTCCCTTGCAAGCACGGTCTCTGAATCAGGCAGATTTTGGCTCTTCTCTGCCTGTTTTCTAAAGCCCTGTAGGCAAGCCTGGGACTGTCAAGCACCACTTGCAGGACACAGCTCTACTGCTGCTTTCAGGGGGTAATTTCAGGCAAGGTCTTCAGCCAGTATTTCTCTATCTGTAGAATTAAAGATGGGCAAATGATTGACTTTTCTGGCTGAAGGGCCAAGCACAGCATTAGAGAGGGGAAAAAAGACCATTATAGATTTATTCCAAATTGCCTTTCTGTTGCTGCTTTTCTGTCAAGTGAAAAATGCAGCAAAGCAGCCCAAATGCTTTTCTCAGCCTGGAAGGGAAAGCTCCACTGATCCTCAGCATTTTTCAGGTACATCACTTAAACCAGCTTCCTTTTGAAGTGAAACACTTCAGGTATCTTTTGAAAACCAGAGTCAGTCACAGAACTTGTCCCCAAGGTCTATGCCTGGAAACTCAACTGTTGGCATGAAAAATTGGCCTGGGGCACATGTGTGCCGGCTTGGAAATGTGATGCCACATGCAGCAGCCACACTGATGCTGCTTCTGAGCTGGGTGGAGGTTTCTCAGCAAATCCTCCTGGCTCTCTGGGGCCTCCAAGATGGCAGGGCAGGGTAAGACAGAGGGTGCTGGGGCTCATTGCTGCACAGCAGGGACATGCTGGGAGGGAAGCACTGTGAGCAGGATGTCCTCGCTCAGCCTGTGAGCAGACGACCAGTGCTGCTCGCCCAGAGCAGAGCCACCTCCTGCAACATGCTATGACTCTGGACAGGTACAAGTAGCAGCTTGAGACCTGTCCTGGGAAGGACTGATCTAAGTCTAGAGGTGACATGGGCAGGGAAGAGAAACAGGCTAGGAAGAGAGGGAAAGCATCTGCAGCCCAGAGGGCCCCTCAGCAAGGCATGGTTGGGACTTAACAGGGCCATGGAAAAGAAAATCTGACATGTGTTGTAGCATCTCTTTCCATATCACATGGAAGATAATCTATCAGCATCCTCTGCATGCTGCTGGGTTCCCCAGGACTGCGGGACGGACAAGAGCTGTTGGACAGGTTGGGGCACCTGCTGCCTTTCCTCTCACCATATTTCTGAAGACAGAATAAACCTCTCCTATAGCTCCTGCCAGCGTGAACTGCAGCTCCTTAACACAGAGGGCACATCTCGGCCAATGATTCAATTTCTTTGGCAATAACAAATATGAAAGAGAGGCTCAACATTTGGTTTGAATTGCACCTATTGACCTGGCTAACAATTTAACGCCTTGAAGTTTGCCTGAGTCTGCAGATGTTGGCCAGAGTGGGAAGAAAGAAATCCACTTATTCACTGGACCAGGAGATCGGCTTACTGCTTAGAAATACAGTCTGTGTTTGGAAGCATAGGGTTTGGGGAAGTAAGCTAGAAAGGTGTCATCTCCACAGCATAAGTTCATTTTTAAAGAGACAGCAGATCATTGGCAAATGAATTAAACATCTGAACTGTAGAGGAGCCTTGTGAATCCCTAGGAGAATCAAGCCGCAGTAAGCAAAGTGAAAATAGCCCTGAGCTGAAGGCAGGCAGACAGTGGATAAAATAAACAGGACGGTGGGGAAAGGAGGGTGCCGGCATGTGCTAGCCTTCAGGGTGGTTATGAATCATTTGAGTACGGATATGTTTTAAACAGAGACAAATGAGCAGTCCTTAACAGCCGCTTTACATTGCCAACTTCGATTGATAGGAGGGGGATTTGCAGAGAGATGCGAGGATGGAGTTAGGTGCTGCAGCTAAGCTGCTCTATCAGCAAGCTGCAGCTGCGAAGGGGAGGACACCTCTCTCTTCCCCTGGAGCCTGCTGCCAACCACGTGCTAAATCCCTGTCCCTGTCTTGGTCTCGACCAGTGCAGGTCTCTCACCTGGAGGAAAGCCAGGTCCTATCTGCCAGATCGCTTCTGTGGTGGGTGACAGGCCATGGCAGGGAGAGCAGACCAGGGGTACAGACTGTGGTCACGGCCCTGGGGCAGGCTGGGCTGGAGGGCTGAGGGGCACAGGGCTGGTCCTGGAGGGGAGCACGAGGCACAGGTCTGCTCCAGCACCGGGTATCGCTGCTTCCTGAGGGTGATGCTCACTCTGTGCCACAGACCCAGGCAGCCCAGTGTAGTCTGTGGGGAGGGAGCAGTGGGGGTATAGGATGCAGGGCCCCAAGGCAGCAGCAGTCGTGAAGGGGAGATGATGGGACTGGAGCAAAGCATATGGGTGAAATAGGGCAAGCTGGGAGAAGAGCATGGAGCCATCTAGGATACCCACCATGTTCAGTTCCATGCTGGGTATAAATAGTGAAGGAGAAAACCTGATGTGAAATTGAGGACTGTAACCATTAGCATAGGAAAATCAGCCACGAGCAAAATTACAATCTGCAAGCATGAGCTTCTGTGCATCTTCCAGCAGCAGTGAGAACATCCTGGTAATAAACACATCTTGGGGGACCTCTGGGAGCTCTCCTGTGGGATGCTTAGTGTCCCTTCAGACATACTGGGCAGGGAGCATGGTCTCAGCCAGGGACAGGGCTTCCTCTGTGCTGGAAACATTCATGCTTCCCAGAGCCCAGGGGTCAGTGAGTTTAGCTCCCAGTAGCTCTACAGGCACGGACATTTCTAAGTAGGCTTTCTACATCGAGGGTAGGGTGCCAATGCCCTTCTCTCCAGACAGCAGCCTTAGGGTATTTCCTTAGGGTGGTCCTGAGCTGAGGAAGAGGAGGTTAAAGCCTGTACCCAGTCTGAGCATAAGTTTCTCCACACCAGTGATTTGGATGCTGCAGTAGGCATGGGAATTCACTCTCCCCTGATCCTGGGCTGGCATTTTGTGGCTGAGATGAGCAGTCAGAGTCCAACAGCCTCCCAAGCTGTCCTCACTGGCTGATGCCTCAAAGGGCTGGAGGTGCTGAGCAACAGCCCCAGCAGCCTCCCCACGTGGGATTCATCACCCTGACCTCCACCACCTCCGAGCAATGCTGCTGGGTCCCTGAATAGGAATGTTAAGAAGCCTCCAGGGAGAGCTATCAATCAGTGTTTGTTAGCATCATGTGCCCCTTTAAAGCCCTTCACTGGGGGTTGTTGTTGAGGGTGCCGCAGGGCTGAAGTTGTTTGGGTGCAAATACAGCAGGAGCACCCCAAGGCCAAGAGGACTGCCCCAGCATGGCTGTTGGCACCTCCAGAACTTGTCCACCCCTGATCCTGTCCTGGACCATTTCCCCGGCACAACGCTGCTGGCCAGGTCACCCATTCTGCTCTGCCTCAGCTGGTTGCCCCATGGCCACGCCGCTGCCCTCCAGCACTGGGGCAGCCCCAGAAACAGTCCCCTGTGTTGCCTCCTCTTCTCCCTGATCCCACGGAGACCCCCACCCAGGACAGCCTGTGGAAAGTTCTGACAGCCACCTTATTTACTTGTTTGCGTCTCCAGCTAAAAAAATGATGCTGAGAGCGTCCAAACCTGCTAATTATACACTTAGCCACCCACACAAGCATGTGTTTTATTACCATCACCCTCCATGCTTCCTCCTTCCCCCCTTGCCAGCTCGGCGGGCCCTTTCCCGCGCTCCGCCGCACGCGGGGCGCGGCGGGGCGCAGCCGGCGGGGCCCGGGGCGGTGCGGCGGCCGGAGCGGCAGCCTGCGCTGCGTGGAGTGCCTGGGACATCTAGCGGCCACCTCTCCCAAGTGCCAGGCCCTGCCGGGGGTGGGTGCCGGGCCGGGGGTGACCGGCCCGGGCTGGGGACCACGGTGACAACGAGCCGCAAGCGCCGTGCCAGCCCCGCAGCCCCAGGAGCCACAGCGGCAGGGCGCAGGCTGTCTGCAGGCACTCCCGGTTTGAGGTCCAGTGCTACGAGCGTGTCTTTCTAGTGTTTGGAGGTGATGGAGCTCACGCTGATCCCCCGTGCTGGTGCTCACGGGCAGCGTGTTCGGCTTGCTGGCACCAGAGCTGGGAACGGGGCGGTGGGGGAGCCCACAGCCCTGCAGAGCCCCTGGCACGGCCCCTCCCAAAGCAGCCCGCCTCATCCCTGCCAGCCCCAGGGATGGATTTGCTGTTTCTTACCATTAGGAGCAACGCCTTAGCTCTGAACACAGCTGGGTCGAAACACTGCTGCAGAGAAACATTTTGTCAGGGAGAATAAAGACTCGATTTCCACCTGGAAATTGCCCAATTTGACTTGTGAACCTTGAAAAGCAGCCCATTGCATCCCAATTCTCAGAGCAATTTAGTCTCTGTTGGAGCCGGGAGCCCATTGCCTAGGCACTGGCTCTCTACCTTTCAGGAGATCAGAACATGTGCTTTATTCACTCCTTTCCAGCTCTATCAAACTGGCTGCATCAAAGATGTGAATTAGATGCTCTACATCACAAACGCCTCAGCTATCCTCCATCTAATCCATGTCCTTGGACTCTTTGTCACCTTCCTTCCCTCCTGGTCTTCACCCACTCTTTCCCCTCCAGCAGATCCACGGTCTCTTTTTTCTCCATCCTGACAGCCAGGGCCCAGCTTTCTGCTTGGTCCACATGTCACTTTGCTTCCCCTGCCCCTTGCCCACCAATTCCTTTCTCACTGCTGCCCCTACCATGCTCCTTTACTTCTCTGGGTACCACCTCTGCCTGCCCTATTGGGGCTGTCATGTCCCACCACCCTCCCCTCCTGCCCCACACCAAGAGCTCCTTCCCCCACACCACCCCACTGCCCCTTCCATCCCCCAGCCACCCTCTCACCTGATGCTCCTGCCACAGCAACATTTCCCAGGACCAGTGAAGGCTTCATTACACCCCAGGATGGAAACCCCCCCCAACTCTGCACAATGGTGCTGTGCCTGAGGCAGGAGCAGTGGTGTGGAGACAAGCACTAGCCGGAGGGCTTGCATGTTGGCTGGAGCACAACCGCTTTCTGTAGCCATGTCTGTGGGGCTGGTGAAAGCACTTTCTTCTCCCCTTGTGCCGTGCTTCACCTTGTAGGGCTCAGGGCTGGAATCTGGCAGGTATCCAAGCTGCTATGCAGGCTCCTAGGGCTGAGAGAGGGCTCAGTCCACCCCTGCCAGACACATTGTCCATGAGCCCTGACAGCCCTTTCTTCGCCCTCCTTTTCCCTCTCCAGAATGCCAGCTTCCCAGCCTGCAATGCTCTGCCTTTGCTTCTCAGCAGCCTTTGTGAGCTGGTTTTCTCATGGGCAGAATTGCAAGCTTGGATGCCCAGACACAGAGGTACTGTGCCCTGGCAGGACTTGGGCCTCTACCTACAAGTCCCAGAGAAACTCCTGAGAGCTTCCAGGAGGGCCTGGGCTCTGGAAAGGGTGCTAGCCACCTCTCCTGTACTTTCCTACTTCATCAGGAGCCCACATGCCCCAGGGCTATGGCAGCCGTACCTGGCCATGATGCTGCTTCCCATCAGCTGGGTCAGGAATAGGGGTTCACACTGTCCCCTGCCCTCGGACCAGCCAGGTCATGCAGCGCAGTGGGGCACCGCTCCCCAAGGGCACTGGCCTCCCCAGGTGCTGTCCCAAAGGGGAAAGCCTTTGGCCAGGATGGGCTAACATTCTCACCCAGGAGTCTGGGGACATGTAACACAATTGCAACCCGCTAATGAGCCCAGGAAGCAAGGCAGAGTGTTTGCTTGACAGGGCAATTAAATGATGATTGATTCCTGGAACAGCTACTTAATTCATCATTAACTGTGCTTATCATAGCCAGCATCTGTGCCAAGGGTCCCTCTGAGTACTGCACTGCTGCCAGAGGGAGCGGCCAGTGACCTGAGCACCTCTCATGTCTGTGGGAAAACTCTCAGGATGGTCCCGAGGGGACCTGGACTGCCCATGGGGACATGGTATGGAGGTGAGATCCATGAAGCACAAAGCTAAATTTGCTACCTCTTTCTTTTCATGCCTTATTTTGGTTCCTTTTATCCAGTACTTGCCTTGAGAAGCAGAGTACACAGCGCAGTTGTGCGTTTTCCACTCTGTTGCGGATGGCTGCAACTGGCCTAGGGAGCATGGGGTGCCCTGCCCTGCCAGGGGGGAGGCAGTTCATTAGGGAGCCAGCAGCCGTTAGTCTTGGCAGTAGGGCTGCAGCAATAGTCCAGCTCAGTCAGGGCACAGGAGTCTGCCTCCTCCCAGGTGTGCCCTCCCCCTGGGCTCATGTTGTGCATGTGTGCTTGTATGTGTGCATCCTCCCTGTCCAACTAACAGCATCTCACCTCCATTACCTGCTGCCAGTACTGCCCAGACGAGACCCATGGGGCTGATGGATATGCACGCTATCCAGTCATGCTGGTAATGAGGATGGAGAATGGCCACTCTTTGCCAATTTTGTCTTTTACAGCTTCCTAGATTTCATCTGCTAGCTTCATGCCTCTTCCCCCAAGCCTAGTTATTACCAGGCTTACTTTATTACCAGGCTTACTTTATTAAGTCCCTGTGTGGCTAAATTCACTGTAGGAGCCAGATAATGGGGTTTTGGGACAACCGCAAGGCTTGTTTGGCTCTGCCCTTCCCTGCACATGTGCACATGGGGCTGGTCCTTGCCCTCCCTGCCATTCCCTCTTTAATACCATCTCTAGCAGTTTGATGGCCCTCATCGCCACCTGCAAATCCAGACCACTTGCCACACGCAAGCATGTGGGCTTGTGCACATGGGAGCAGTCTCTATGCAATGTGATCTTGGTGACTAGGGAATGGGAAGCACCTCTAACCCCTCTGGCACTGGGACTCTTCCCATCAGCTATCAGAGAGGGAGGTTTCAGCCTGGCTGCTTTCCAGCAGGGCTGAGCACACTGCCGAAGGCATGCTGTGATGCTGTCCCTCAGCGTCCCCTCCCCACTGGTGACAAATGCCAGGACTGCATGCTAGGGGTGCACTTGGCGGTCCCTTTGCCTATTTATGAGAAGTGCAGAGAGATCTCCTTCCACACTTTTTCCATTGCCCCTGCAGCCCTGTTACTGCCCCATCCTGCTGCCAGGGAGAGCATTGTCCCCAACTCCTGAGAGTGGAAGACAGCAAGGAAAAGAGAGCTTAGTACAGGTAAATCTTTCATAATCCCAGAAGGTACAAGACTAGCACAGATTAAAATCTTCTAGCTGTAGCCCTGCCCTGTCCACATTCATACTTTGTGCAGTGCAGCAGCCTCCAAGGTCTCAGCCCTGCTTTAGGGAGAGCTCCAGGGCAGTTTGAGAGACCAGAGAAGTTTGGGCTGTCCCTGCTTCCCTGGGGCAAGTCCTTCAGCCCTGCCCAGCCTACATTCACAGAGACTTCCCCATGCTTCAGCAGTATTTTCCTGATGTTTCTTTTGCTTTCCACAGTTACTCTTCCGAAGTGTGTTCACCCTGGAATATTTGTTACTGGCAAGTCCTCCCTGCCTCTTCCCCCAGCCGAGGTCAGCCAGCCATGTCCCACCAGCTGGACCCTTTAGCATCCTTTGGGATGCCCAAAGTCAGCAGAGTTTGTGTCCAGCAGCAGCCCAGCTGCATAGATACACTCTTCCTACCCTGGTCTGTGATACCGGCTGCCTCCCAAGCTGTCTTTTAGGTTTCTAGTCCCTCCCAGCTCCTTTCTCTCCTTTCCCCAGCCATGCTCTGAGTGTTTCCCAGAGCTCACTGCTGTGAACATATGGCTTTGCTGCACAGCCCTCCCCCTCCTCTAACCCACTGCTGAAGACCTGAAGTGAGCAGAGCAGCAACCTCCATGCAGGCAGCGCTTACTGCCCGGTGGCCAGCAGCCTGTCTGCAGCCCATCTGCTGGCATTTCTCAGCATATTTGGACCCAGCTCCCTCTGGCAGCTCCCAGCGAGATCCCATCCCTCCCTACCCTAGCTTGCTGCCAGAAACATTTCTTGAGTTGGGGCATGGATGCCCTCCTGAAACTGTTGTCTTTCTCTTGCTAGAGCTGGGCTTCTGCTCCTGCTTGGGCTGCTGCTCTCAAATGACACTCAGTGACTGGTCTCTCCTTACTGTTTCATTGAAAAGCAAGATATTTTACTGGAAATATAATTTGCATGTTGAGGTAAGCAAAGAATGGGTTCATGCTTTCCTTGCCTGAAAACCAGGATGAAGCTTTGTGTTTCTCTGGGTCTGTGCAGGAAATAAAACTGTCTGTGCTACAGATATGCATCTCCCTTAAATATTTTGAAAATACTTAACGGCCATCTGCCACACAAGCCATTACAGGCTTTACTGGTAAGGTGGGAGACTGCAGAAAGCAGAAGATGGTTTGGGGGAGGGAGAAGTGGGGAGCATTCACCAAAACATGCGGAGTTTTAGCAGCATGGGAGTGCTTTTGAATGACTCCATTTTCCTGAGCAGCTTTCTAAAATGTGATGACCACTGCCAGAACAAAGCCCATCAACAGGGCCATTTAAAACCAGGTACGGCACTCAAACCTGTGTGGTATGGCAGTTCGGCCAAGGAGACGGGACTACTTGGGTTTTTGAATCTCCGGACTCTTCAACTCCAACTTCTTTATTTATATTTTCTTCCTGAGGACAGATTTAAACCCAAGGTGATGTGCTTTCTATCAGAAAACCTAGTGTACCTCAGGGAACCCTAGAGCAGGTGGAAGCGTGGCTCTGCTGCACAGCATCCTGCAGAGGAGGCAGTGATGGAGGTCTCTAAGGAGGACAGGAACATTTGGGGTTGCAAGGCAATAAGGTGGCACGGTGTAGGAGCTGGGAACATGCTAAAGAGCAGCTGTAAAACATGGGGCTCGGTACTGAAGAGTGCAAAGTAATTGTTTCTCTCTCCTGGGGAACACTGATATTTCACTACACATTTTCTTTGTGCCAAGATGGGTTGGGAAGCCAAAATAGCAAATGTTCCTCCGAAGAAAAGGGATTGAAATATTTCATCTCAGAAATTCTAATGAAAAACAAACAAACAAAAAAAGGCAGCACAAGATTTTAGCACTCTGGATTGGAGGAAGGGGGAGGGGGTGATTTTTCCCGAGGAAGAAACCCGTGTTGACATTTGTAGCTGAGGATCCCATTTGGACTCGGCATTTTCTGAAACCGGTGGCCCAGAGCCAGGGCTGCGCAGCTGCCAGCTGTACCCAGGGGTGCAGCTGGTTTAAACAGAGGTTTGATGTGGTGTGTCGTTTACTTAAATTTTTGTAATTTCAGTGCGGACCAAGCCCTGTGGTGTCTCCCCTTTAACTTCCACACACCTCCATTCCTCTGCACAGCCAGCTGAACATCTGGCACTCCCCACCCCAGCCCAAACACCACCTCCGTGTCCTTTCAACAGCCTCCTGGCTTCCCTCAATGTCCAGCTACTCTTGCCCAGCCCCAGCTCAGCCTTGAAAGAGCCCTAGAAAACCTCCCAGCTACCTGAAAGACAGTTAGGTGCATGTGTAATGACCAGAGGGTTGTAATTCACCATGTGACCCTCCGCTTTGGGAAGACAGGAAGGCCCCTCAAGTGGCTGTCAGCATCTTATCTGATTCTGTGCTCTCTGTTAGGCTTTGTCACAGCATACATTATGAACCAGCAGAAAAGATGCAGTAGGTCCTTTCCTGTCAGGCTGCACGTGGCCATCTCAAGATGCATTATAGATAAAGCAAATCCTCATCTTGATCCAGCCTGAATCAGATCATCTTGTTGCAGGGCTGCATACTTATTTTACTACCAGCTGGGGAGAGATGAAGAGATGCTCAGTTTGCCGAGAAAGCATTCAAGCCGTGGAGAGCGGGGGAGGGCGCCTGTTTTCTCCAGCATTGCCAAATCTTTCTGTTCCCACTAGCCTTGTCTTGACATCGGCTCCGCATGGGCGTGAGGCTTTTCTGCTCCCTTGCCTTGCTGAAATAACAGCCTCCTCCCTCCCACTTTCTCTGCTCCCACAGGATTTCTTCCCCCCACCACCACCAGCAGCATGGAGAGTGTGCGTGAGCTCCAAAACCCGCTCTTGGCCAAGGCCAACGGGCACCTTCACAGCAGCTATTCTTACCACCAGCATCACAGCCAGGACTACCCCAGTCATCACTGCCAAGGGAAACTGTATTCCTACATCTTCCAAAACACTGGCGGTGCCAGGACTCACCAGCTGCTGGATGCCAGTTCCCTGCAGCTGGCTGTTGAAGCCTTGTATGGTCCCAATTTCATCCTCGTGAAGGATGAGACCACCCTCAAGGCCAAGGACAGCAAGATGGAAAGCTGCGAGACCACTTTTACGGAAAGCAAAGAGGCTCCATCTGAAGGTCCTGATGGGCATGAAGCACAGGGGTCCTGCCTGGTAGAGAGCGACATCCGCATCCAAACTGTGTCCTACGAGGTGGAGGAAGAGGAGCTCCAGGAGTATGAGGTGAGCTATGCAAGTGAGATGGCACCAAACTCCTCTGGTAACTCTGGCCATTGGCCCAAATTCTTGGTCATTTACTCTCCCTTCTTTTCCCAGACCTTCCCCCCCAGACCCTACAATCTCCTGCCTTACCAGCCTCTCCCTGTGTACCCAATATTTCTTCTTCCTCGTTATCATTTCTGCTCCCTTTTCCTCACCAAAGACCTCAGAAGGAAGTCAGCTTCCCTGAGGGAAGCCTGGCTGCATGCCTGCTGGGAGCGATGGGGAGGTGTGGCTGTCTCTGCAGGACCCCTGGGATATGGGGACACTTTGACAAGGGCAACCTTTCGCCACTGTGACACTCAAGCTAACGGGAAATAGCAATTCTTGCATAACAGCAAAATTCACATGCCTCATGGCAGCAGCCAAGAGAAAGCTAAATATATAAAGACTGGATGAATCTTGCAAAGGAAGAATGAGAGCTGGCAGAGCAGCCTTGTGCTGTGCTCTGTGCTCCACCATGGCTCCAGCAGTGGTACAGAGGTTGGGAACATCATCCAGGACCTTGAGAGGTGGGAGTGGGTCCCCAGAGCCTGCTGGAGCTGATGTCTGATGACCCAGCACAGCTTTTCTGCTTTCAGTGCCAATGGTGGGGCCTTTTCAGAGGGCAGCAGGGGTATCCCCATGTCTGCGTGCCTTCCCCACCAAGACACATCACTTCCAAGCCAGTCTGCGGCTGCCTGAGTGGTGCCCAAAGGCAGGAGGGCTGACTGCAGCTACTCTGAGCAATGTGCTCACTAAGGGGATAGGACACGTTGCCCCTGTGATGGAGGCTCCAATTCAACCGCTTTCCCTCACTTGCTAAATTAGTTTAGCAGGATATTGATCTCCTAGTCCCTAATGGGGATAAGGCACTTTGTTTAAGTTTGTTTAAGCTGACAAACAGCCAGTTCTGACAAAGCTCAAGATATTTCAGTTTAAGACTATCTATCTCCCAGGGAAATCCCAGACCCCCAGCAAGCAAGCTCAGCATTTGCTCTGGCAGGGAGCCGAGAATCCACTCTGCTCCTGAATTTGCTGAGCTACATTTTTTCTCATCAAACCAGGCTGAGGAAGCTAAAATATTTTTGAAACTCACTCCTTGAATTTGCAGGTGGGAAACATGTGAGAATATATGATGGGGCAAGGAGAGACCAGGAGCGGGGAGGAGAGGGGCTGAGATGTAGCCCACAAGGCAGCAAGGGGAGGTGGGCATGTGCTGAATCCATCTGATTTTGCAGAGTGACTCCTCCAGCGACAGCGAAAGTGAGGATCATTTCCTGATGCTTCCCCCCCGGGACCACCTGGGTTTGGCCCTTTTCTCCATGCTGTGCTGCTTCTGGCCCCTGGGGATTGCTGCCTTCTACTTCTCCCAAGGGGTAAGAGATCCCTTTGCTTGCCTGTGTGCACTGAGCACTGGAGCAAGGGCCCTGAAAGCCACAGCAGCCTTCGCAGGGGACTGGGCACCTTTCTGGCTCTAAGGCTTGTCTCTGTGCCATGCTTAGACCCCTGACAGCTGAGGCAAAGGGTGCTCCTGGCTCCTGGATGTCTCCACGCTGCTGTGGGGTTGCAAGCCCTCTGGCTTTTGTGCGGGTTACTGGAGGTCAGGTTTTTCCTTTGGGTCTTTCAGGTCTTATTTTGGGAACTGGGGCTCCCCTTGGCCCCTTGCCCAACTTCTCACCCTCTACGCAGTCTCAGGAAAATGGCATTTTCCCACCTGCCCTCCCATTCTTCAGTAGTGTGGAGGTCCAACACCATGACCCAATCCGAGGCAGCTCATGCCCAGGGAGTCAGTCTGCTCTGGAGATGCTGCTGTACCAAGAATAGATGAGGGGGGAGGCATTAAGAAGTTAAATCAAGATGATAGAAACAGCAATGGAAAAGTATATAACATGAGTACCTGGCACAGAGGCGGTGAGAGGCTGGGGAAGCTTTAACTGATTAGGACCCTGAGGCGTGGATGATTTCACATTTTTCTATGTGGCGCAGGGTAGCATGGTGCACTCTCCATGTGATGATGTACTTGGTGCAATTTAAATTTAGCTCCATTTGCTATAACTACCACTTTTGTTCACTCTCTGAAGCAAGGACCATCTCTTTATTCAGTGTCTGTGCACAGTGGGTGGCCTGATCTCCACATGGCAACTTGAACACAAATAGTAGGTAATACTAAGAGTAGCTCTGAATGTGCCCCAAGCTCTCAGGGAAGATGGAATTCACCAGCCCAGAGAGCCAACACCCATATTTGCCTCCATCACTGGCTTCATCAGCTCTTCTATGACAAATAGACTTCAACTGAAAACCCCATGCAGGCAAAATCAAATGGCAGCACAGCCAGACCAAGGGGCTATGCCATCAGCAGTCAGCTCCTTGAGACTAGTCAGTATTGTGTATATACGTATAGGGTATATTTGTATCTAGCTGGTACCATGCAGCCATCACCACTGTGCACAGACTGTTTGCCTGGGCTTACGAGGGTCCAGCTGCCTGCTCACAGCTCTGGCTGAGCGCCCACATGGCTGGGGTTTTCAGACAAACAGCCAAAGCCCACTCTTCCCTTGGAGGCAAAATTCACAGGGAAATGTGTGTAGGTGGCACTGCTGTGCTGAGCCCTTCTGGACTGACAGATGCCTTGCTGCCTGTCCCCAGCCTTCATGGGATGTAGTGGCTGTGGAGGGGGGCCTGACTCAGTAGTGGAACGACTGCACGCAAGCTCAAAGTCCGCTTTGGTACAGCTGTGAGCAATTAGCATTTCTTCTCCTTACAGACCAGCAAGGCTGTCTCCAAAGGAGATTTCCATCTGGCCAGTTCAGCTTCCCGTCGAGCTCTCTTCCTCGCTGCGCTCTCCATAACCATCGGCACAGGAGTGTACGTCGGGGTGGTGGTAGCATTGATCGCTTATCTCTCCAAAGGGGGCCACGTATAGCTGCCACCTGCATGTCAGCGCTGTCCCTGGCTGCTGGCTTTCCTGGGATCACGGTCTCCTGCGGAGCACAGGACGCCAGTGCCTGCAAGGGCTGCTTGCATGGCAGGACCCTGGCTTGGATGCCCTGCTAAGGCTCTGTCCCCTTTCAGACAAACAGTAGACCCCTGTTCTCCCCGAGGCTGTGGGGTGCCACCATCTGACAGCAGGGAACTGAGCACTGGCCTGGCTGCTGGGACCAGGAGAAGCACGTTTGCCTGGTGGAAGATGTGCAGAAGAGATGCTGAGTGTTGCTGCTGGGCTGGTGCCACCACCCCTGCTCTGGGGCCATGGCTTCCCCTCCCACCTCCGCAGCCAGCAGATCCACTGCTGGTACCCAGGCTTGGCCCATGAAGGGGGCACACAGGGAGGAGAGGGGATATGGTGCTGGGGAATTACCACTCTTTCTTCTGGGAGGCTGGGGTCCTGGTGGGCTGTCTAGACTCCTGTGATGGGGACAACATTCTCATTTCAGTGCCACGGGGTGGCATGGGGTGGCACCTGGCCCCTCAGTTGCAGCAAAGTAGGAGGATACACCATGGACACGATTGAAGGGCATGCTCTCCACATCCCTCTGCAGACAGACCCCTGATCCACAGGAGAACATCCCAGTCACTGGCCCATCGCAGGCCAGAAACAAGAAGGCAGGCAGGCTGGTGGTTGCACACCATCACTCCCATCATTGGAGCAAGCTGGCAAAAACTGCAAGGTTTTTTCCACATTAATAACGACTGTCATGATAATTGCAAGTTGGAGCCCCCGTAATGTTGGCGTCCCACAGTGCTGGGCCCTGAAAAGACTTGTAATGGCAATTTCTACCCAAGAAGCAACCTGGAAGGGGTGGGGGCCTGAAGGACTCCACTTTCAGTGCTGGGTCAGGGCCCTGCACACAAAAAGGGCTGGAAAGAAAAGGCTGATATGACACGCAGAGCCTGGGGTGGGAGTGCTGTTTGCAAGGGAGTGGATCCAGAGAGGAGGAAGACTTGGAGGGAGCCCGAGACATGGGGGGTGACTCCACACACTTCTTCCCATGCCTTAGAAAGGGGTATCTCCATCCATCCAAAAGCTTTTGCTGACAAGGAAGTCCCACACTTCCCTCTTACAGCTTACATTTGCTAATTCGTATATTGTCAGCAACACGTCAAGTACTTCAGAGGTGGGTGTGAAGGCAATGACTGCCCCAAAAGGGCTGGTGTTAAAAGGCCCTGCCTCACCCCCACTCCCCAGCATCCACCTTGACCCTCAGTCATCCTGGCCATGGCTCCCCTGCTGCCTCCTTCCCCCATGTGCAGGTGGCTGCAGGCAGACTCTGGGCGCCCATCACCCCCTTCCCTGGGTTTCTGGGCAGGCTGCAGCTGGCTCTGCAAGAGGTGCAGCATGCTCCTCCACCTGAGTGACACTCAAATGTACATTTCATCCTAAAGAAGCATGTTAATGTCTGCGATTACTGTTGTACTTGAGCCATAAAAGAGAGAAGCACATCAGAGACCTGTTCAGAAGCTGGTCTGAAAGTTCCCATTACGTTTTATAACATGGAAGAGCTAATAAAAAAAAGCAGGAAAAAAGGCTCTGTTTATAAGAACATGGAGATGGCTAGAGAAGAGGTGAGCTTTGCAGGAGTGCTGTGCTCCCTTAAACCTGGACGTGTTTGTGCAGTTTCCAAAGGTAGTTATAATACAGCTGGTGTCTGGGCAACTCAGAGGGAGATGTACTGCCATGTAGATCACAGCGAGCAGCTAGCACTGGGAGTGGGATGGTGATGTAGGCTTTTTGCCATGTGTGGATGGACAAGAATTAGGGAGAGACAGATACTGAAGCATCATGTATGTTCCTGTTGCTCTGTGTGTAGTAGAAGCATAAAATAAACTGTGCTTGAAGAGGGGCAGAAGAATACAAACATCAGGAGGTAATAAGCAGGTCTTCCTTCTGATGGTAGACAGAGAGAGATGGAATTTGCAGGGAAGGACTGGAGTGTCCAGAAGAGATGAGGTGGCTTAGAGAGGAGAGATGAGGGGCACCCTCATCCAGCAGCCAAGGGATGGTTTTCATTCCCCTCTCCTGCACATGCTCAGCCTTCCTGGGCATCCAATCTTCCAAGTAACCAAGCAGGACAGGAGTGCTATTTCAGGACAGGGGATGTCTGTGCGTGCCCATACAGCAGAGGTGACCAGACCCACCAACCTCCAGCTCAGTGCCATCCCAGCTAAAGCCCTCCATACCTATCCCCCTCCCGAGCACCCCAAGACGGGAGGTGGTTGGCTTCTGGGGGCCAGGGGTGGGGTGCTCCCTGCCAATTCTGTTCCAGACAAAACCGTCTGGGCTGCTGGACCAGAATCAGCAATGAGAAACTGCATTTGCCTCTGAATTTGTAATTCTACCGGGTGGTTCCTTCCAGGGGATGCCATGGGTGGGGGGCCAGCAGCCCCCAGCCCCCTCCCTGTGGGCACCTCATCCCCCTGCACCCCAACCTGCCTCTTAGTATTTTTTTAATTGGAGATGCACGGGGAAGGACTGGGCTAAAGGGCCAACAGAATTAAAGTGTTTTCCACTAATAGCCTGAATCTCTGATGATCTTGTCAAGGGGGGGGAGGGGCTGTGCCAGAACATCCCTAAGGGGGGCATTATGCAAATGGGAAATTAGTTGGAAACAGCCTGAAGGGAAACATGTGGAAATTGAAATCCGAGGACCAGCACAGAATAACTTATTATAGACTCACAGCGTCTGCTGCAGCCGCCCCAGCAGAAGGGAAGGAAGCAAAAAGGCAACAAGGCACAGCAGTTGGGGAAGATGTAAGCTTCAGAAATTTAATTGAGCTTAAAAAAAAAAGTTAAACTAAATGCTACCAGTGGGTGTGGAAGAGGTGACTCTTCACCCCTTCCCTCCTGTCCTCCCAGAGGAGGGGTCCCTCTCCCACCCAGGACCCCCAGCTCCACAGCAGAGCTCTGTAATGGTCCTGATCCCACAGGGGATACTCAGAAATTTGGGGAGAAAGAGGAATAGCCTTGAGTTCTGGTCTGCCAATGTGTCTAGCCCGAAAAGGAGGAGGGAGCCCAGGGGGCCTGGCAGGTCGCAGCGGTGGGAGGTGATGTGTAGGGCAGAGAGTGCAGAGATGGTCCATGCCTGTGCAATGGGATGGTGGTGGAGTGGGATTCCTGATGGCTGGCAAGGGATGATTTGGGGCTTTCTGAGCTAGGGGTGGAGCTGGGTTGGTTAAATAGTGATGTCCTACAAGGGTGTACACTGCAACCTGCTGTCCTTCCCCACACGCCAGAGCTTTCTAAAAAATATCACAAGAGGTGCTGAAGAGTCCCATAATATATCAGAACAAGCCCCCCCCTTCTTCATTCATGAGTAATTAATTATCCATAATTATGACATCTATTTTGCAACTGAGTTCCTTGCCCACGGGCTGCAGGTGCCTGTCCCTGGGAATGCAGGTACAGTCTGATACCTCTAGCACAGGCACAGTCCTACAACCCCCTGGCCCCATTGCCCTCCTGCCCACTGCTCCCCAAATGCCCCTGCCCTGGCCCTGTGGCCACACCAGCACCCCCAGCCCTCACCCTGATCCAGTGACACCAAGAGACAGACAGAAAAACACCAGAAAGCCCATCACCTGCCCCTCTTCCTGTGCCTATGCCCAAACATCCCTCTCATCTCATATGCTGGACAGCTTCTGGGTTGCAAGAAGTGCCATCACCAGGTGTCCCAGATGCACCCTCTGCTGTGAGAAGACCCTGCGGACCAAGCTAGCCCCACTCCCCACACCAGCTGAACAACTCCTCCATCCCTCCCCTGCCCTGGACATGCTCCTTGCTCAGCCAGGATCTCAGGGCAGCGCTATCTGAGGTGTGCTGGGCTTTGGTTTCTTTTCCCAGCAGTGGAAAATACATCTTCCAGCTTGGGCTCTTCTTGTTACCTCCACAATGTCAAGGCGAGCACTTCCTGGTAGGTGTTTCTCTTTGGAAGCAGCTAAGGATGGGGTGGACAGAGCCTGTGACAAGGGCAGGGGTGACCTTTGAATCCTGCCTCCTTCTGGGACATGGTCAAGAAATCTGCCAAGGAAAAAAGCACCATCGCCTTGGCCACAGATCTGCTTTCCTTGGCTCTGCTTATGCCGCCTGCCCCTCAACAAGCACTGCGGCATGCCAGATGGGGCTGCTGGCTGGGGACTAGGGCTGGAGAGCAGTGATAAGGGGTGTGGGGTTGGGGCCTTACTGGTTCTCACTTCTTTTCCCACAGGGATGAAGCAAGAGGATGGAGGAGAAGGGAAAAGAAGCTGGTGCAGTCTGGGGGGGACACAAGTCCCCTGTAGGACATTGTCCGCAGCTGAAGAGATTCATTGGGGCGCTGGCCCTTCTGCATCCTCCCACCCAGCCTGCCTCCCCTTGGGGTCATCCCCAAGGCAGGCAGTGTGGAAACCACCAAGGTGGAATGTGGGGTGTCCTTCCCACTTTATTGTGGGCACCTTCACCTACCCAGGAGGACACAGCACCTTGCAGAGGCAAAGCTGCTACCTGCTCTCTGAAGGGTATGGGGTGGGATTGTGACCACTGCTGGTGGGGCAGAAATGCTTCAGTTCTCCCTCCATCTGTCCTCTGGAAGCTGGTGAGAAAAGAGAGGGAATAAAAGCAGAGTACGTCCTTCGCCTCACTTAATGACACAGTCAGTGTTTTCCCTTCACAGCAATTCAGTAAGGAAATAGCTAATTATATGAGACAGAGCAAATTTTCTATTCATGTCCAAAAAAAATTTAAAAAGCATTTAGCAGTGCATCTCTTTACCTAGCTTATCCTTTCCCCTTTGCTCCCCAAAAACAGCCTGCAGCAGAGAGAGCACAGGGAGGCACAGCCTGTGGTAATGCTATCTCTCCTGGGGCTGGCAGGAGAGGATTTTTGCAGAGAGAAGCCAATTAAGAGCCATCAAGGCATCAGCTGCTGTGAAATCAGGAGGCTCATTACCTCTCCTCTCCCTGCAGACACAGTCACCAGCTCCCTCTTCCACAGCCTCGGGTAGCCACATGTGCAGGAATGCACTGGTGAGGCTGAGCTGTCCCCACGTGGCAGGAGGACAAGTGGTCCTGAGAGGGGACAGAGAGCTAGGTGAGGACTCCTTGCTGGAGCCAAGGCAGATGCTGTCCCTATGGCCCATAGTGATCCATGGGCCTTGCTGCAATGCCACGGGAGGGGTTAGTTAGTGAAGGTGATGCACTGAAGGGTGTTAGTGTCACTCTGCACTGCTCATCTGTCCCCCCTGCAGCATAGAGTGGCTGTACCCCTGCATGGCCCCCTCCCCACTGTTCCCCTCCACATCCTCATGGTGTCCAGGCACAAGGATGTTTGGGGACCACATCTGCAGATGTACTGCTCCTCTGAGCTGACCTTAGTCTTGCCGTAGTTGGTGCCTGGGCTGTGTCTCAGAGCCAAGGGCTTTGCAAGGGAACCACAGCTGCCTTTTAGAATGTGTATCTTGAAAATGCAATTTAAATATCCTCACAAGTCATGCTTTGGAGATTCAAGACTAACAAGTGCCAGAAGCACCTGGCTTGTGTGCTTCTAGGCCAGACAGGGCCTGTGTCCCCCTGCCCCAAATGAGCAGGAGCTCCCCTTGGGCCAAGCTCTCCTGAGAGAGGAGCTGGTGCTGCCTCTCCAGCCATGCCAGAGAGCAGGATGGAACTGGGACATGGGTTCGTGTGTGGCTAGTGGAAGAGCCTCTCTTCTCCCCACAACCCACCACACTCCACATGGTGGGATTTTTTCCACCTTTTCTCAGAAAGCAAAAGAAGCCACCTTGGCCTTTGGGAAGCAGTTCACATGGCTGATTTCTGCTGATGTTTAAAATGCGCTGCTTAGGCCCCACATGTGTGGTGTTCCTTTCTGCTGCCAGCCCTCGGCCCTGGTGCCACCAAGGTCTGCCCAGCTCCTCTTCCCCACACTGTCATATCTGCTGCCTTGAAGAGGCTCAGCTGCCGGGCTGTCTCCCCAAAGGGCGCATCTTTACCACCACTGCTCCTGTGAAGGTCCCTGATTCATCTCGGCTTTTCCAGATTATTCACTTCCAAAACCACCGAGGTGTCCTGCAACTGCTCTAGTGCTAGACACAGACAACACAACCCTACTGCCTCACATTTCTGCTCAGGAGGTTTTCTGGCTGCAGGGCTGTGCTCAGTTCATTCTCATCCTTAGGAGCCTTTTTGGAGACTTCCCAGCAGAAATCCCCCAGCTCCACAAGGGCTCCTTCTTTACTTTTGGAGACATGGCACTTAACTGATTTTTAATCCATTCAGTGTTTGCTGGCTTCGTTTTTAAATCATTCTTTTTGCTTATTCAGAATGTCAGGCAGGACCAAAGCCAGAGCCTCACAGAAGTCAGAGTGCAGCCGGAGTACTGCCTTCTCCTGGCACGGGGAGCTGAGGGACAGCCCCATGGGCAAGGGATCCTTCCCACTGCACAGGCAGGCTCCCTGCCTGCCCCCTGCCCAGACTCATGCAGCTGCAGAAGTGATACGAAGGCATGACTTTATTCTCAAACATCTGAGTTTGGTGGGGGTGTCCATCCCTCTGCAGCTCACCTACTTTCCCCCAGCACTGCAGTTACTGAAGCGATGCAGGAGGAATGGGGAGAGGGGAAAGGAAGAAGCCACTGAAGGAGAAATTAAATGCAAATAAATGCACTATCTGCCAAAACACCATCCTCAAAGTAATATATCAAAGTCTCAGCGCAGGCAGTAAACTCTTGACAGTATTAGGCTAGAAAGATGGAAGTTTTTCCTTCCTGAAGTGCTTTCATATCTGAGTATTTTCTCCAAAACTTCAGCTTTTTCCAGATGTTGACTGTGCTAAATTAGCATTACACATCAGCCCACTTGTTTTCTAGAGGAAAAGCAGGGAACACTGCATTTGGACCTTGGCCAAACCGGGATGGAGCCACACTGACAGTTGGCAGGTGGGGGCTCGTTCAAGAAAGCTAAGACGGGTGTTAATAGGTTATTAACATTTTAGAAGATCAGTTGGGCTGGAGGGCAAAATCATTGAGGATCCATACGAGAATTGATCTTCCATATTTTCACTTGCAAGTCAGCATAAGAAGGAGGGGTCCCTTGGTGCCACTGAGACAAAATCGAGTCTGATTGATGATGGTTCATCCTGCAACTGCATCCTGGTGTGAGGCATGCTACGCTCCCAATTTGGGGAGAGTCGGGTGATGGGAAGCAGGAGAAGCTATTCTTCTGCCCTACAGAACACTGGGTACCTCCCACCACAGAGACTCCCCCAGGCTCTCCAGATTCCTCCCTGCCCCCAGCAGCAGCTGGCAGCCACCCACCATGCTGATGGATGCCCCAGTCACTGCTCAGCTGCTGGGCACGGTCTCCCCCAGCCTCAGAGCCACCCAAATGGCACCTGTGTTAGCACCCAGTCAGAAAACCCACCCTCCCTGCTCATTCCCTCAGCTTAGCTATGAAAAGTCATGCTTCGGGGGCGGTGCCTCTCATCCACCTTCACAGCCACTGCTGCAGCCACCACTGCCACTGAAAGCAGCTATCTCCAGCCTCCAGCACTTTGGAGACATGGGTAATCATTCTGGAGTAATTACCAGCTTACACCCTTGGAGGAGTTTGCTGGTGAAAAGTTGCTGGCAGCTAATTACTCCAATTACTTCCTGACACACAGAGCCCAGGTGCCCAGGGCTCTCTGCAGCAGCACACAGCACTGCTCAGGAGCTCCCCACTCCCCACATGCCTCCCTCCCCAGGGCACTGGATCTCCTCCTGTAGGACTGTACAGGGTATGCTGGGGTGGATGGGTGGTGGTGAGGACCCACCAGCACCAAGGACATGGAGCTAAGTGGTAGCTGAAGAGATGCCCCACCGGCTCAGCACTGCTCCTCTGGGGCTGCCCCACCACATAGCTCAGGCCCAAGGATGCTACAGGAGGACCCTAAGCCTCCCTTCCTCAAGCAGGCTGATGCCCAAGAAAGCTCAGCAGGGATTTCTAGTGCAGGTACCTCTCAGCCTAAGAGGCTGGTGGTCAATGAAACCAGACTGCCTCTGGAGCAGGACTGGGGTGCAGTAAGGACTGAGAAGTCCCAGGCATACTGACGAAAGAAAAATAAGTTACTTGCAGGCATGGGGGCACTATTATATCTCAACTCCTAACAAGGTCACTTAATTCCCCATCCTCCTGCAAAGGCCTGAGGGTAAGGCAGACAGTACTCAGACTTGCTATTAGACCCTGCCTTATGGACTGAGCTTGTAGATAAAGGACTCAAGAGGCTCTCCCCTCACAGTGGTAGGGTGCTCTGGGAAATAAGAGCAGGTAATGCAGTTATCACCACCCTCCTCAGTGGTAGCAGCTAACCCAAGACCCACTACAGCTGTCCTGCACAGCTATGCTGGCAGACATCACAGAGAAGATCACACACTAAGGAGACAAGGCTCTCTGGAGACCCCCAGCAGAGCCTGGGCAGACAGGGACCCCCACAGCCCTGCATCCCAGGGCACTAGTGAAAAACAGCTGGTGTCAACCTCTCAGTTCAGCACCAGCACTTCAAGGCAGGAGCACCTGCTAACATCTCAGACATCACCACATCTCTGCCACCACACAGAGCTGGCCCACGGCATCATCCCCAGCCTTGCATCTGACCTGGGAGGCAAGTCCTGGCCTCTCACCAAGCAGAGGACAGCCCCTGCTAGGCCTCCAGAGCACCACAAAGCAGATGGTCCCAGTCAGGACCTTGACAGGAGCAGGGATTGAGGTGCACACAGGCTCTCCCCACCCACAAGCCAGTTTCAGAAAGCAGCCAGGGAGGGGAAACACATTGCCCAGAAATCACACAAGCAAGAGTAAAAAACTGCACAGGACCAGGAGTGGAAGAGTCTTTATTGCTTTGGTTTCTTTAAGTGAGATATTTTTGCAGCAAGCCTGGATGCTCACAATGCAAAGAGACACCTGTATTGTATTCAGCTTGCAGCATGGCACAGGGGACACTAGGCACACAAAGTTCAGTCTCTCTGCCTTCTCCCAGGCACCACAGAAGAGAGACCCTAGGGAAGTAAGGCACCTGCCAGCTGTGAGAGAGTAAAGGATTGTGTGAAAGGTTATTGCTACAAGACCAGAAAGGTCAGGGACAGCTTCTCCAGAGCCTGCAAAGGACACTGGCTTCTAATTTAGCATTCCCAGCAGACAGACTACAGTGGGGGCACAAACAAATCCCCTCCCTCTACCAGCCTCTGCTCCCTCTAGGGAAAAATCAGGGCAGCCAGAGGCAGGTATTAAGAGCCAGAAAGCCAAGGTGGCATCGGTGCTGACCCCAAGTGAAGCTTTTATTCCACTTAGCTAGGAAGAACCCAGATCAAAGATGCTCCTCCTGTAAAGCTGAGCACTCCCCAAGCCCCTCCTCACCTGCAGCTAAACCAGCACTGCTCTGCTCACCAAGGAGACACTGGGCACCTCCACATTACTCATTCAAGCAAGTGCCTGGGGCAGAGAGACCTTCACATCCTCTGTCTCAAGAGGCCTGGCAACATCCTGCGATGCTTGCACAGTACTGCCTCCCTTGCCTACCCTTCAAGCACAAAGAGAGGACAACCCCCTTGCCCCCTCCTTTGGGGCAGCTCAGTGCCTTCTCCTTCCACTCCTCCCATCTCTTAGAATGGGCACTGCGAGGATGCTCCCAAACCTGATTGAACCACACAGAAAAGAAAGCCAGAGACTAGGAACAAAAAACCAAACTGAAACAAAAGTTAGAGCAGGGCCCGGGCACACCACCAGAGAGCCAAAGGGCACATCAGCAGAGGAGCTGCGGCCAAGCCAGCTGGCAACCAGCACTCAGGCATCCACAAGTGTCAGCCCATCGTGCAGGGCACGTTTCCACATGTAATAGGTAGAACGGGCTGTGAGTGGGAAGCGGGCACTGAACTCCTTATAGGTGGGGAAGGTCTTCGACTCAAAGCGCTGCTGGAGGAACAGCTTGGCCTGTGCCTTGAACTGGGCAGTGGCAATCACATCCATCACGAACATCTGGTTGTTGGCTCTCTCCGACATGGCATACCCTGAAACAGTGGTGTTGTACGGCACGGTTGGCACTGACTTGTCTAGGTGCTTGGTGGCTACCTCCATGCAGCACTGGGGCTTAAGGCCTGGCTCTGCTCTTGGAGGCACCAGGGAAGCCACCCGGTTCAGTGGCCGGCCAGAGCCGGTCCAGGGCAGGCGATGCTGCCCATGGGCCCAGCCACTGCCCTTCCAAAACCAGTAGGCTGTGGAGGAGAGAGACGGGTAGCGCAGGCGGTACTTGCAGAATGGCAGCCGCCATTGCTGGACCTGCCTCCTGGCCACATCTCGCAGCTGCTTTCTCCAGCACAGAGAGGGCTTGAGCTGCAGGAGACTCCTGGGCGCTGGCCGATCTCCATTCAGCCTCTTCCTAACCGGCACGCTGCTTGGCTTCAGCTGCAGGAATGGCTTTCCTATCGCTAGAGGTTTCTGGTTATCCAAGTGAGTCTGGGGGGGTTTGAAGTTGGGGTTCTCCTTGATTGCTTTTCTTCGCCAGTTGTAGTAAGTGGACCTGGAGATGCCAGGGAAGCTGCGCTTGAAGCACCTGTAAGGCACCAGAGTGTTCATGGAAATGCATTTTTCCAGGTAGGATTTGGCTCCTTGCATGAAGATTCCTGCTTGGATGGGGTCTAGGGAAGGACTTGGGGTTCTAAAGCTCACCCCTGAATTTGCTGGCTCATCCACATTGGCCTTTTTTGGGACATCCCTGCAAAGCTCCTGCAACCTGTGGGCCTCAGCCAGAGCAGAGGCATCACCATTGACCATGCTCTGCATCTCATGCTTCCAGGCATAGTATGTGGATCGGGAAATTTCTGGAAACATTTGTCGGAAGTGCTGGAGGGGGATTATATTGCCCTCCTGAAAGCAGGACTGGAGGAAGTGTTTAGCTGCAAACCTGGCAGCTGCTTTCTGCCGGTGTTCACGAGACTGGCGCTTCCAGCGGTAGAAGGTGCTCTTGGTAATGCTGTACCGGTCACGCAGGTTGGAGTAGGTCAGCTGTGGGTCACTGTTCAGCAGCTCAAGGGTCTTCATGGGCTGGACAGGAGGCTCTGGCGAAGGCATTGTGGGTTCTAGCTCCTCCAGGCCAACCACAGCCACAAAGTACTGTGCTTTGAAGACTTGCCGAGAAAGCTGCTGCCCTGACCACATGATGTGGAGTGTGGAGGTTCGTGGGCCACACTTCCTGGGCCGGATGAGCCGGTTGAAATAGGGCCGGATCTTCAAGTTGCTCATGGGGTAGATGGAGTAGATGTTACACTGCAGTACTGAGGCAAGAGCATAGACATGCCACATATTGGCAAAGGTGCCAGGAAAACAGGTAGCTTTGATATCAGCATCAAAGATGGCCTCCAGGATAGCCATGGGGAGGCTGGTCATCTCTGGGGTCTCCTCAGTGCAGAGGGAGTAGCGGGCAGCCTGCAGCATCACCTTGGAGTCAATCATACCATTCAAGTAGTATTGCTTGTGCAGCAGCATCTCCACCACCGTACGCACCTGCAGCTCCAGGCTGAGGCTGGGGTTGCCCCAGAGCAGCACACTGGCAGCCTCAAAGAGGCGGTTCCCCTCACCTTTGCAAACCAGAGGCAGCATGTTACTTGGGGCGTCCTCAGGATAGAGACTCCTGGCTACCCGGTCAACCTCCAGCTCCTCTTGGAACTGCCTCCCACAATAGCCAGGCAGGGAGAAAGATGACAAGGTCCTCTCTGCCTCCAGCGCGGCACTGGTGAGGCCCTCCAGACCAAAGCATTCGGTGGCTTCCTGCAGCTCCTGCAGCACAGACTGCACCAGCTGGTGCCGCTGGATCATCCTAAAGGATGGCAAAAAGAATGAAGATGGAGATGAAGTCAGTGCATGCTCCAGACTGCCAGGGGACCTGGCCTCCAGGTCCAGCCCTTCCCCAAAGGGCAGAACAGGGGAAGAGGGTAGAGGAAAGGCCACTGGTCACCCCTCCACTTGCACTCCCAAGGACAAAGGAAGAAGTCTGGGTCCCTACAGGCAGAGCTGGGACAGGGATACAGGCTCAGCTTGCTCTCCAGTGACTTCCTGTGGGCAGCACACATAGCCTCCAGAAACACTTGTCTAAGTGAAACTAAAGAGTGACTATATCCATTGGAGTGGTAAGCTGGGTCACCTCCTACCCCTGCACACTTGGCTTTGCGCCTAGTCTCATCCCTACACTTGTTTCTCCCACCAGTAGCTCCATCCCTTTTGTTTTAGCACCCCACTTCCAGCACCCAGAGAGAAGAAAGCCTCAAAGGTGAAACACTTGTCATCTCTGCAGAAAGAGACCTGTGATGGACCAATGCTGCGTGGGGGTGTGGAGGGACCTGGCTCAAGGTGTTCAAGCCCAAAAGAAGAAGGGGCAAGGACCTTGCCTCCTCCCTCAGAGCAGGGCACTAGAGTTGCACCACCCATTGCATGCACTGAAAGCTGCTGTCACAGAACCTGGGATGGGAGGAAGAGCCAAAGCCAGCCCAAGCCACAGTTACTACTGCCTGAGCTGACACTAGGTGTCACTTGCTGCTCAGCAGACACACACCACCGGCCAGGGAAAAGCTGCAAAAAGAGGGCTTCTGCTAGACCAGCTACTAGGCAGGAGGCAACCCAAAAGTGCAGACAGCATGAGCACTGGGTGGGTAGTTCAGAGGCTGTATGGAACACTCTTCCCTGCCTGAGCCCATCCCAATCCTGTCCTCCCTCCCTCCGCATGCCAGTTCCCACTCTGGCAATCCAGAGGGTCAAACCTGCATTCCCCTCTTCATCAGCTTTTTGACACCTATGTGGCTTTGCTCTTGCCACTCCAGGAGCTTTCATGACAACTGCATGGTCCTTACCCCATGATCCAGCTCCATCAGTGCAACTCTCTTAGGCACCGTTTCCCCACCAGCCAGCCCAGGTCCTCACCCCAGCCAGCCCAAGTCCAACTCTTGAGCCAGTTTTCCCAGGGACCACAACATTTCACCCAAACAGGGAACGCAGTCTCCTCCATATTCTTACCCTAAGGCTCATTCACACACCACCCCCAACATGCAGGGCATCACTATGTAGTCTACTTGATTCACTTTGCAGCCAGAGACCCACCTTCTCACACTTCACAAGTATCACGACACACTCATGGGTCCACAGTGAGACAGCAGAGCCAGGTAGGAAAAGCAGCAGCTCTGCAGTAAAGCAGGTGTCCTGCCTGACCTCTCCTAATTCTCAGCCCTGCACACTGCTGCAGTTATTATTGCTGTAGCATCTACAGCCCCTGGCCATGCCCAAACAGCAAATGGAATGAGGTGCCACAAAATCACATGGCTGCATCCTGGCTACTTTATCACAGGGATCCTCCAAGCTGCTGCTACCCCTTGCCTTTAATCAGCTAGTCTGCTGGCCCTTCTCCTGCTCCAAGCTCCTCCAGTCTCCTGCACGTCTGAGGCCAGGGCCCTCTTACAGCTGTTCCCACAGCTGTGGGTCATCAGGTATCAGAGACAATGCAAGAGAACACACACAGCTGTGAAGCCAGGGAGATAAACTTGTCCTAAAATCCTGGTCTGAGCAAGTATGGGGTTGTCACTTTAGGTCAGATCTGTACTTTTGTTCTCCTGGAGGTTCAAAGAAAGTTATTCTGTAGAGCAGTGTTTTGCCTAACCCCGTGGTGAACAATGTGTGCTAGAGGAGCTGAAGCAGAGGTGTTCCTTGTGAGAGCCACAGGGCTGGCAGAACTCAAGTTCTTCTCCATGGCCTGCCAAACCCTTTCAGTGTTTAGCATCTCCCCCTAGAGCAGCCACTGCTGCCTCCCCTTTCAGCCCCTGCAGTCCAGCTGAGCACTTGCCTGCCAGCAGAGCCAGGAAAGGCAAGACAAGCTTTTCCCCTGGAGGGGGGTGAGAAGCTAACACAGGCTAGGGAGCAATAGCAACAACCCTGGTCTTTATGGCCTGGTGGGCATTTCCCACCCCCTTATAGCTTAGGGGGGGAGGAGGGAGGTAAAGGGAGAGCTGCAGGCAAAGGACTTAATCCTTTTCTTCAGCAATAACCCCACAGCCTCAATGTCACTGTCTGCTCCTGCTGCCCGGAGCAGTGGGAAAGCAATCCTAAGGCAAAACCCACAGCTGAAGAAGCACAGGACAGGGTGGAGAGGAGCCAGGTAAGCCAAAACAGCTAAACTGGGGGCTTGGGTTCATCACTGATTAAAACTCAGCAGCTCTCAATGCAGAGGACCTGCTGCAAAGGGAACATTTTTCCCCGCACACTCATGGCAAAGCCAGCTGAACACGACAGGCAAGTGCTCCCTAAACCACCTCAGCACCAGGAGGTAACCAAGGGAGCTTTTTGCCCCTGATAAAGGAGGCTTTACCTAACCTGGCTGCTTTTGCATTGTAACAGATAAGCAAACACTTGCAGATCACGTTCCCTCACCTAAACTGATGGGCTGGTGGCATCCAGTAGTGCAAGTTCCCCCAGCCAGCCCCAAAAACACTCTCACCAGCAGGAATCCAGGAGACCTCAGCCCTCGCCACCCTGGTTCCCTTGGGACTGCCAGTGCCTTGCAGGAGCAGGCATGTCCATACACCCCAGCCCAGCTGCATTAGGCAGCTCACATGCCAGCCTCAACTTCAGGCTCAGGCCACCCCAGCAGTAAGGGCTCTCATTTGAGAGGAGATTTGAACCACCATAACCACACAACAGAAGCTGTAGTTTCCAGGAGCTGTCTAGGCTAGAAAAATAACCACACAAGAAATCCACGGGGGTTTCCTGTGGGTGAGCAGGACTGGCAGCCCAGGCAGAGGGAGCAGCCCGCTCTGCCTGCAAACACCCGCATCTCCACCAAAGCCCAGAAACGGGCCAATGTTCACCTGGAGAGAGGAAAGCCACGGACCCGCCTTAACCTAGGCCAAAGCACTCTGGCTAAGCCTGGTTTCAGCCATCTCTCAGGCAGGGGCACCGACCGCTCGAGTGCAAGCGGCGCCTGACAGCCGCCTCCAGCCCCGTCCACCCGTGAGAGCGCACCCGCCGCAGCCTCCGCGGCCGCTCCCACCTCTCCCGAAGGCGGCGGAGGCGACTCCGTGCAGCTGCCCCCGGGACGGGGACAGCCCTACGCCCCGGGTGGGAGCACGGGCGGCCGCTCCCCTCGCCCGGGAGACAAAGGGAGCAACAGCCCCGGGGCGGGGAAGAGGTGGCCGGTGCCCGGGCAGCCACCGAGCAGGGACCGAGGGCAGGGTGGGACGGGGCGCCTGCCCTCCGGGGGAGGGTGCCCGCCGCGGCAGGGCAGCCCACGGGGTCAGGATTAGGGAGGGACAGCGGGCAGCCGCGGCCCCGACGGCCCCGACTCCGCACTCACCTGGCTCCACGGGTCGCGCCCCGCCCGGCCCCTCGGCCGCCCCGCACCTTTAAGGGCGGCGGCAGGAAGCGGCGCGGACCCGCCGCCGCCGCCGCCCCGGTGCCAGCCCCGCAGTGACCCTCGGGAGCGGGCGGCAGCGTGCGGCGCCGGGCCGAGCGGAGCCGGGCCGGGCCGGGCCGCCCCTCCCCGCCTGCCCCCTCCCTCCCCTCCCCCGCCAGGAAGCGGGCCATCCCCGCGGCCCCGGCCCAGATGAAAGCGGAGCGGGCCGGGGGTCACTTCCAAAGCTAAAGTGATAATGGCCATTGTCCCGCCGCCGCCGCCGCGCTTAAAGGGCCCGCTGCCTCCCGCCGCTCTGCCCCGCTGTGCCCCGGTGCTCCCCGGCACCCTGCCGCCCCACAGCATCCTCCTGCCCTCTGCCCCGCCCGGGGCTGCAGCCACACGATGGGCGACAGACCCCACCGGGGCTGGGGGGTGGGAGCTGGGTGCCAGCATGGGGCACCCCTCGAGTCCCACAGGGTACAGACAGGCCCCGAGTGGGTGTCACTGCAGCCATGGGACCGTGGGGTTGGCACAGCCCACGTGCATGTCTGCTCCCTCTTCCCACTCGCTCCTGCCGTGGCCACGGTCTTTCCTCTAGGCTGCCAGCTAGGAGATAGCTGCCCTTTCCTCTCCCCTCCCTAAGTGGTGCCCCTGGCAAGGGAATGCTGGTGGGACCCCCGGGGTTGTAGGGCTGACGAAGGGCAGCTGTGCTGCTCCCTTCAAAACCTTCTTGTTTGTCTGCAGGAGGCACCAAAATGATGGCAGGCTTTTTGCTGCCCTTGGCTCTGGGTAGCCTCCTGGATGGGCTTGTGTCCCCCTGCCCATGCCTGGGCCTTTGGTGAAGCAGCCTTCCTTCCGCTATCTCTGCCCCGCTGCCTCCCCAGCCTAATCTCAAGACCGAGGTCCCCTTCCTTAACTCCCGCTCGCACAATGGATTCATCCTATCCCTCAGGCATCACGTGAGGCAGTGCAAACAGCCTGTGCGCCAGGCACCTCACTCCAGCATCGCTGAGCTGCCAACGTCAGCTCCAGCCCATGTCTTCTTCACAAGCCCAGAACCCATAGAGCTTCCTCCAGGACCTGACTCATTCCAAGCTACACCACCCCAAAATGGGTCCTTGAGGAGCCTATCTACTCTTGGGTGTGAGGGCTGGGAGCGCTTTAATGGCAGGGGTGCACAGCTTGGAAAACGGGGAAGAGTTGGGCTCTTCACCAGATTGTCTTGGTGCTTCATGTCCCCTGGTTTGTGTAGCTCTGGTTGCAGGCAGCATCTAGTTTCTACTCCCCAGCCTACCCTCGGGGAACCTGGGCCACACCACAACCCCCTCACACAGTGAGGGACGTGAAATAAGTCCTGATGTCAGACATGGCAAGGGCTTCCTTCCCTGCATGCCACCATCTGCAGGGAACCTCATGGTGGCCACTCATTTCTGCTTCAGCATTTGATAATGAGAGGGGAGAATCCACGTATGGGATTCTTTTGCAATTTGGGCAGAAAACTAAACATGGACCTTTCAAACAGAGGAAATGTGCTCAGCTCCCTCTCTTGCTGCCCTCCCTTCCATGGTAGTCTGGGAGCAAGCACTGCAGCACACAAGGCATACCTTCGCTGCCCTGCATCCTACCGCCCCCAGAAGCACATACCCCAAGAGCATTTTTTCCTACTTCTCTTGTCTCACCTCTGAGCCCAGGAGCATGGGGGAGGCTGGGTGCAGAGAGTTTGCCAGGAGGAACGGGCTCCCTGGAAGCTGACTGTGAGTCGTCCCAGCCTCAGCTAGGAACCACCACCCCAGCTCACACTGGACCTCGGCCATCAATGCTCACAGGGGTCACTCTCGCTGGACACAGAAAAGTTACAGCACAAGGAAGAGAGACCTAAACCACCCCTTGGTGAGCTTTTTCCCCCCTCGGGCAATCATCATATCTCCCAAGCCAGCTCCACTCTCACTATCAACCTGGCCAGTCCTGGATCTTTTCCCTAGCAGGCTGGTGTTCATATCCACAGCTGCTGAGCTCCCCTTCTCATCCTTCATCCTTTTAACTTCTTTGGTTGCAAATGCAAAGCAGTGCTCACAGGGCAGTGAGACACTGGCAAATGCCAGAGTCAGCAGGGTCAGTGATTAACATAGGAGCTGGAAAACACACAAAGAGACAGCCTGGGCAGTTCTGTTATGCAGATGACTGCACACACTGGCTTCCAGCATATAAACAAGTAGTTAGCATTTTTCTGTTCCTTGGAGGAGTTCGGTGGGGGACCAGTGTGCTCCCTGGTTTGGTGCAGCATGCTTCAGCATGACAGTAGGCCGTGGAGACCTTTGCAGTTTAGCTCTGGCTGCCAGAAGCTTTTCTGCCTGTTGTGCTTTTACCTGCCTGCTGCAGCATCTCCTCTCAGACAAGTCCCAGAGCAAAGGTGCAGAGGTGTCCAGCTGCACATGGGTCTCCGGGCACTATGTTTCCATCCACACTGGAAGGCAGGTTTTACTGCTCCAAGTTTGGGCATGGAGTCTTTTCCCAGGCCAAGAGCAACCTCCATGTTCAGTAGATAAAATTGTCATTGGTAGGGGACCTCCAGGTGTGGAGGGACTCAGAGCATCCTGCCCACTGCAGCACTGTCCATGGCTGCAGAGGAGACCGTTCAGGTAGGATGGGATATGGCAGAAACAGCTGGGACAGCCAAATGCCATTCAGGCCAAGTCAGACTGGGGACCGGTTGCCAAAACCACCTCTGGAATTGGAACAGGTTGACCTAAATGGGCTAAATAGACATGTCCATCCCCTCAAAGCCATTGCCAGTGCCCTGGCTTCTGTTTTTTCCACCTTTCTCCCTCCAGGGAACTGCAGAGTCAGAATCTTCCTTCTGAGAAGTTGGGGGAGCTGGAACTGCTGAGACGCTGACAGGACTGAAAGCATGGGGGATTCCAGGAGGGTCCTAAGTCTGGTCTATTGGCTGGGTTTCTCCCCTGTGACCGGCATTGCTCCATGAGGAGAAAGCGATGAGCAGAGCTTGCAGCCTGAGATGGCAACAGAAATAGGGTTGTTGTGGCTGCAGTCTGCCCACCAGTTTTAGTGGGAAGGAAGGTCAAGTGCTTCTGGTGTAACTATGCCCAACAGGGCCCTGGAAAACATGGAGTGCACCCCAGTCTTTGTAGTATCTTGCTCAAACTGAATGACAGAAGTCCTGTTTTGGGGTTCATGTTGTCTGGTACTTCTTATTCCCAGCCCTGAAACCATCTCTGAACCCACTGCCTCGTGCCTGAGCTGGAGCCCTTAAAGGGATGCTCAGATAGACAGACTGCTGGGTTCTACAGAGAGGTCCTGTGAGGCACCCTCATGTCTGTGCATGCCCCAGGACGATGCTGGGCACCAGCAGACAGACGACTTTGTTCAGTTCTGCTCACATCACACCAAGAAGGAGAGAGGCAAACTACAGGGGGTTTTCAGCTAGGAGCAATGGAGCTGGAGTGATTGAATTACAGGATACGACGCAAGGAGCAAAATCTATTTAGTGGTGCAGAAGTGAGAACTGATGGGCAGGGACAGCCATGTGCATCAACCTCAGCGAGCAAGAGCAGTTAACAGGGGTGACTTCAGCTGTGCAACTGAGGACAGAAGGATGGCACAGAGGGAAGAAGAATGTGGCCTGAACTTTAGGACAGCTTGGCAGCAAGGCCCAGCCAGTAGTTTCATCACTCCCCAAGGGACACAGGGAGCTGGCCTGGGGGCTAGGTCCCATCTTAGATGGGATGATGTTCAGGACTGACCAGTCTAATGCACAAGGAATGCACAGAAGAGCAGGTCTGCCTGTTCCCTGCCCTGGGATAGCAAAGCCCTGACAGTAGGTCCCATCTCTAATTCTCCTCTGCTTGGCACAGGGCTGTTCTCCCTTCTGGCTTCTGTCCAGCTGGGCTCCCTCTTCCTTCCTGCTCCATGAGATGGGAAGGAAGGTTTGAACTTGGTGCCAGTACTGTGCCCTTGCTCCCCAAGGCTTCCCAAGACTCCCCAAGGCTCCCAGGCACACGGGAAGGAATTAAGAGTGAAGCACCAAGCGCAGTACCACAGCTCCGGGTGAGGACCAGGAGTCTTGGTTACATCCTGGGGTCCTGGCCATAGGTGGGAGGGGTGGGGGAGAGCTGGGAACTGCAAGAGATTCAAAGTCAAGATCAAAGCGTTTCACTCTGAAGCCCTAACACTCTCCTTTCCTCCCACTTGCACATAAAAGCACTCTGCCCTCAGCAGGCTCTCTGCTGGGGAGGGTGGGTGGAGGAGGGGGTTGCTTTCCCCCTCACTTTTCCTGTGTTACTAATAACTCTTCCCAGAGGTGAAATGGTGAAAATTCTTCCACCCCTCCTCCCACATGCCTGCTTCTTGCCCAGATCCAAAGGGCCTGAAGCCATTTCAATGACTAGTGAGTTCATGGCAGACCTGGCCTGCTTTGGGGTGTTACCAGCTGCTGCCGGCACAGGGGAGATGCAGGGAGCAAGGCCTTTGAAGTGTACAGTAGAAAGCCACTGTTTAGAGGCAAAGCATGAGGAGGGAGGATTGAAAAGAAAGCAGAGCAGTTTGGCCCACAGGAGGGGGAAAGGCTAATTAAGGCACAGAGCGTGGAGGAGGAAAAGGCAGAATCATTAAGATATCACAGCAGGAGCCTGTGGTGGGCCTCCCTGGAGGTTTAAGCCATGCCAAGCCTGGCTTCTGCTGTTCACTCCCCCTCGGCTCTCCATTCCCACCCTCTGCTTTGGGGTGGCACAGGAGTGTGGGGGACCGTGTCAGTCAGTTCAGGTTGCTGATCCAGCTGAAAATGAGTTGGTTTAGTTCATGCCCTAATACAGACAGAGCTGAAACTCAGTCTCCATTACCCCTTCCTTGCTAATGATCAGAGAGAGGGCTAAAGCTTGTAGGTGATCCCAAACTGAAGAAGCTGCAAGCTCGAGTGAGGACAGGCATATATGAAGCAGCTGGAGACCGGAAACATGGGCAGGAAACGGCAGATTCAATTTTGGAAGGCCCAGGAAGGCGATACTCTTCTGGCAGTGCTTTATTACGCAATATTGCACAAACCCAAAACCTGGGACGGGAAACCCAAGGGAAAGCAAGCTGCAGAGTCAAGGCTGCAGTTTTGTGTTTCTTTTGGTGGTCACGGCAGCTGCTGTTTGTTTCAGAGAGTGCCCAGGGCCACTTACCCCCAAAGGCACTGAAAGATGTGTTTGTCAGGCTGCTCCCTACATCCCAGCTACAGGCCAACAGGCAAAGAGGGACCAGAGGGAAGTGGCAGCACAGGGGGGCAGTGGGGACCATTGGGATGCAGGGGCTGGGAGGCTGTGGGTGTGGGAGGACCTGGACAGGGACTTCCCCCACCAGTCCTGGGCAGGGGGAAAATGCATGGGACAGCAGGCAGGGGAGGACGGGGGATGGGATGTTTCACACCTAGCAAGCAGGAGCAGATGGGGCTGGGGTTAAACACGACAAGGAATTAACTTGCACTGCCACAGGGAGCCCAGGACTTGGCAAGCCATGCCCGGCTCTCTCTTCCCTGGGTCCACGGCAGACTGTTTAGTAACTGGTTAGCAATGCGGAGGGGGTTTCTCTTGGGTCTGTAGCTAGTCAGGGAGCCGAGATATGGCCCTGCAGTGTAAACAGAGCCATACAACCCTGCTCAAGTTGTGATTCCCCAGTCCTTTCCCAAGCCCTGCCCCCAGGCACACTCTGAAATGGCCATGGTGTTTGCTGGGGGAGAAACATGAGAAGCAGAGCCAGAGTGCTGTAAAAGATGTAAATGTTTCGGTCTTGAGAGCAGCTCTGAGTTTCTAGGGCACAGCCCGGGCAGGGGGATGGAGAAGCACTGAGAAGGCACTTCTCTGTTGTTCTTGATCTTGGCTGCCTTAGGAAGGGTCCCAGGAAAAATCCTCGAGCTGATTCACTAAAGGGAGCTCACAGCATGTGCTTTATCAGGTGGTGGTCGTGGGGTGACAGGGACACGACAAAGGGCAGGGAGGAGGAGGAAGAGGTAGGAGAAAGGGTTTGGGATAGACAGTTGTGACGGTCTCATCTCGGTGTGAGATCCCCTGGCTCCCTTGGTGCTGGGAAGCCATTTCATCAGCAGGGGAGGGAAGTGGAGGAATATTCCCTCGCTGTAAGGTGGGCAAGGGAGAAGGGAGTCAGATCAGTCCCAGTAAGCACTGGCATGGTGACACACACAATTGCCACAGCCGCTATACTGTACCATGAGAGGACGTCTAGAAGCACCCGTCACCCAGGTCTGATGCAACAGCTGAGAAAAAACCAGATCCTTTTAACATAAAAATTAGTCACCGCTGAGGTCAGGTTTTCAGAGGGCTGATCTCTGCCCTCTAGAGCTTAACCTTTAGGTATGACTGATAGCATTGTGAATTCCAGCAGTAAAAGAGCTGAGAGAAGGGAGATGAGGGCAAGGAGAAAGGGACACCACTGAGGAAACAGACTGATGCGCATTCCTTCATACCTGAACATATTACCCCGATTTTGTGTTTTAAAGTGCCTGGACCCATGAGCAGATAGCAGCAGAGCAAAGATGAGGGAGACAAAGCTGAGGGAGAAGAAGAAAGAGAGGGCTGGGTGGTTGGGAACTGCCAGGAGAACAAAGATACTTGGGGTATGGAAAGAGGGATCTACACAGTTTGTGCAGAAGCCCAAAGACTCTGCAGAAGAAGCAGCATAAACAAGATGGTAGGTGTGAGAGGTGCTTGAGGTAGGAAGGGACTCCAGCTTGTATCTGTTATCATCAGACATGCCCAGAAATGTACTTGCACTGAAACATTTCATAACCTAGAGTTCAGGTGACAATTCAAACCTGGAAAAAAATTAGTTGGTTTCTGTATTAAACTTGGGATCACTGAGAAGCCAGAGGATCAATTCACTGACACAGCCCATTGCTGCTTTCTTGGAGTCCCCCTCTACCCTCTGCTCAGGTTTTCACCCTGCCCCACTCCCTTTAGTGCAGGAAAGCGGGGAGCACACGCTGCTGGTCACCACCACGCCGGGGATCGCTGCCTTATCCTGAGGTCCCTGCTTGAGAAGTCCCCTGCAGACAGCGGCCACCACAAGTTGTGTGTCCTTTTAGAGCAACCCGAAACTTTGCTACCTGCCCCAAAATAAGCAAGAGGGGCTGGAATCGGCCCTGCCCCTCCCTTCCCGTGTCCCCTGTGACAAGTGGGCTCCTCCCTCAGGAGAAAAGGCGGCAGGCAGGCGGCGAGGGGGCGATGAAGGACGCGAGCACACCCCCGCAGCCCCGGGGACCGGGAGGAGGCCGCAGGGCCGGGCAGCCCGAGTGCTCCCCCTCCCTTCCCTCCCGGCGCCGGCAGGGGGCGCTATGTCCCGCGGGCAGCGCGGCGCCTCGCCAGGGGGCGCTCCCTCCCGGTCGCCGGGCGGGGAGAGGCGGCGCTGGCGGGCGGGGTCTCTATGGTGACGCCGCAGTCGGAAGCGCTGGGCGGCACGGCGGCGGCCGCCCCTGCCCGGGCGGGCGGCGCGGGCCTCATGGACGGCGAGGAGAGGTGATGAATATTCATGTTGTAGCGCCCGGGGGGGCGGGACCTCTTGCCCGGGCGGGTCCGGCCGCGCGCTGATGGCGGGCGGCAGCGCCCGGGCGGGGGGCCGGTGAGGAGGGGCTGGGCTGGGCTGGGCTGGACTGGACTGGGGGTTCCTCCGCGGCCGGGGTCCCGGCGGGGTGGAGGGGAGGGAAGGTGGGCACTCCCGAGAGCTCACCGTCGTCCCCGCGTCCCCCTCCGTTGCAGGCATCCCCCCGCGCAGCTGGACGGGCTGTTCTGGCGGCGCTTCCTGCGGCTGCAGGCTGTCCTCTTCCCGGGGTGGCCCTCCCCGGGCGTCCTGATGTTCCTGACGCTGCTCTGTGTCGCCTTGCTGGGTGAGGCTGGGGTGGTGGGGCGGGGGGCTGCTCCCCGCGCCTGCTCCCCGTTCCCCCGTGCTCCCCACGCCTTTGCCGTGTTACCACTGTCCTTCATTTCCTTCCCGTGCTCGCCTCTTTCCTCCAGAGCAGCTGGTTATTTACCAGGTCGGCATCATCCCCAGCCAGTACTACGAGGTCCTCGGGAACAAGGACTTCTCCGGCTTCAAAACACTGACTGCTGTTGCCCTCACCCTGATCGTGCTGAACTCCATGGTAAGACAGGCCGGAGGCTCCTGTGTCTTGGGAGGGGAGGAGAGGGGAATGCTTCCTGTGGCTCTTGGCGTGATTCTGGCGACGAAGGGTCTAGGTCTGCCCTTGCCCTGGTAAGTAGCTATGTGTGGGACAGATCACTGGTACAAACTGTTGGTTTTTATTTCATTTTGGGAAATCCTTGTTCTTCTCACTTATCTCTTCCTGTCTGTCTCTGCCTTTATTCCAGCTAAAAAGCTTTGACCAGTTTATCTGCAACATGATGTACGTGAGCTGGAGGAAATCCCTCACTGAATACCTCCACAGCTGCTACTTCCAGGGCCAGGTCTACTACAACCTGCACGTGCTGCGCGAGGACATCGATAACCCGTAGGCTGCCTGTGGCTTCTCTCAGCCTCTTGCTTGGCTTCCTGTGGGCTGCTCCATGCCTTTTCCTGACTTCTCTGTGTCCCTGGGTAGGGGCTTGAACCCTGGAAGCTTTTGCCATCTAGGCAGAAATACCCACATCTGCCTTGGGTGGGAGGTGGTACCTGTGGCTGGAAACTCCTGTGACTGCTGGTCATGATGGCTTTAGGGGTAGGATGTTTCTGTTGCGAGGAAAATGGAGGCCTGCCAGAACAGGGATCTAGTGCTGCTGTAAAATATACTGTCTGCAAACTCAACCCTTGGCACGCAGTGTGACGTTGCAAAGGGCCTGGCTGTAGTCAGAGAGCACTGCCTGTCCTTGGCCTTCATGCAGCCAGGGCATTAGGACAGTCCCTGTTGTTCTGTTTGAACTTCAGACACCAGTCTCCAGCTGAATACAATTTTGTTGAGTTGGGTTTTTAGTGGTTTTGATAACCCATGAGAGCCATATCCAGAAAGCGCTTTGTTTTGCACTGTATGAGGGCTGCATTTCCCCTTTCCTGTTCCTAGAAGGAAATGTGAGGTGTGACTTGAAATATGAGAGGGGTGTTCAGTTCCTCCTTGCTTATCCCAGCCAATGCTGACATCCCCTTTCCTGTTTGCTTCATACACTGTCCTGCTTACTGCAGAGCTGCTTGTCTGCCTGGGCTGTGCAGCAAAGGTCAAACACCTCCCTTCCTTACAACAGCCTGCTGACTCTGGCCTTCCAGCCTGTCCTTGCACACAGGACACTGCTGTTGTAGTTATGCACTTTGAAGATTTAAAGATCCCACATTAGATATCATGTGAGAGGTAAAGGCTTTTTTTTTTCCCCTCCAGAGCTTAAATAAGTTATTATTAAACACTTGCTGAAAAACTAGAAACCAGGGGATAACTTTTTCCAAATTGTGTGGCTTTATTCAGTTGTTTTGAGACCCCAAGCTCTCCTCCCCTGGAGGGAGCACCCCTCATCTCTAGTCACTGCACTGGTGCCATCTCTCACATTGATGGCACCAGAGGAGACCAAGCCTGGGGTCCCTGTGAGAAATGGCTGTGTTGCAGGGACTGCTAACTATTGCTAATAGTGGTGGCCTCAAGGAAACGAAGCAGCCTCTGTGCTTCTGCTGCCCGGTGCTCCTGGCTGCCTGTCCTTGCCCCTTCATTGCACAGTGTGGTAGTTTGTGTGGCTGCACAGTGAAATCGTGCTGGGTATCTCAGATAGTGTTTTTGTCTGTGTCGGTTTTCAGCCAGACCCGTTCCCTGGATGGTTCTGCTGGCCCAGTGCTAGGAGACAGCCCAAGTAATAGCAACCAGCTGTGCACAGGGGCAGCAGTAAGCAAGGAAAGGGTCAAACAGCCCTACTGCCAAACATGAAATCACAGTTTCATCATGCTGATGCGGTGTCCAGCTGCTGTCGGGGTTACTCCCACCCTCTTTAAACGTTCATTTCTGATAGTGTTTTGCAGTGGTATGGAGTTGCAAGGAGAGGTCAAAAAGCTGTGCCTGTCACCAACGCATGCAGTGCTTCCCAGGCACACTGGCCATGGCCAGAAGCTCCTGCATGCCTGCCTTTTCCTTTGGCGGGGTGGGGGGAAGGCAAGAACAGAGGCCCCTCACCACCTGACTATCCTGCTCAGGTTTATTTTTAACCAGGGCATGTGTTCAATTGTGCAGTGCAATGCATGAGATAACTGGGTCGGTCTGCTCCGCAGCAATAGAGCCAGCTCTCCTGACCTTAGAAGACTGAATGTGTGGGATTGCTGCGAAGTATTTTTCATTACCACCTTGCTTCTGCTCAAACATCAAATCTTATTGTTTGGTATCTTTTTTGGTGCCACTACAAAAATTCTCTTTATCTTGCAATTCCTTGATGAGAATTTTTTCTCTGCACTGAGTACTTAGAGAATGAACTAGACCAATGAAGTGCAAACCAAACTGAGAGTTAGTTGCACGGTGTCATCGATATAGAAGGAACGAAGAGTGGGTTCTGAGTGGCATACAAACACTTGCAGCGCCTAGCAGGGCATTTGAGTTGTTGTTTATGTGTTATCATTACACATTGCTTAATAGCTTGGAAAAAGCAATATCCTGCCTTGAGTCTATAGCGTGTCTTAAATGGTAACTATGGGAACAATTACAGTCTGAGGAAAAGGAAAAATAATGACTGTAAGGTCAGTCAGGGTGAGAGCTGCCCCAAAATTAAATCCTTTGCTGTTTCAGGACTGCAGAATAGTTGAGAGATGAATGTCCTTGTGAGTGTACCTGCACTGATGGCTAAGCAGGAGTCCAGCCTTGCTCTTTACTGGACTCCAGCATTTGCAGTCATGGCCTTTCCACCTGTGCTTAGTGCATCAGACTGAAGCCCTCATCCATGTGCTCTGGACAGGTTAGGTGCCGAGGGAGTAAATATGCTGAAATCCTTTCGAGTTACCCCAAGTGCAACTCCTGTGCAGCAGTGGGATGGATGGGACTTGAGGGTCTGTCACCCACGTGCCTGCTGCCGATGGGACAAGGAAGCTTGGTGCGCTTCTGCCTGCTCTTGTGGGATGGGGGTGGTTGGAAGCACATTCCTCCTTGTAGCAAAGGGGCACTCCATGCAGAGTGAAGGGACCAGCTGCTGTGGAAGGGTGGCTTTGATGGAAGTGTTTGCTGGCGAAGGCCTGGCCTGTACCCTAGCCAGTCCTAGTAGCCCTGGTGCCTGAGATGCAGGACCAGTACTGAAGCTTTGGGGGACAGTCAGTAGTTTTTGGTAGTACAGGGGTGAGTCCAGGAGAGGAGTAAAGGACAAGGATGTAGAGGCCTTTAGCACAGAGTTGGACAGTGTTGTTGAAAGTGGAACAAGGGGTTAATACAAGGAATGGGGTGAAAGTAACAGCAGGAGATGTTCTTCCTGGGTGGCTGGAAGGCCCTTGGCTGAGTCCTGCTGAGAATTTCTAAGGAAATTGTCCTGTGGGGGAACAGGAGTCACAGTTGCAGGACCCTCCCCAGCGGGGTTGTTTACTTGCACCCTATCCTAAGTTCAGGCAATGAAACAGCCTGGCTTGTGCCCTGTTAGGGAGTTAGTACTGGTTCTTGTTCCTGGGCTTTGACACTGTCAATGGCTCTTTGCGTTGAGCAGGGACCAGCGCATCAGCCAGGATGTGGAGAGGTTCTGCAGGCAGCTAAGCTCCATGGCCAGCAAGCTCATCATCTCTCCCTTCACGCTGGCCTACTACACATACCAGTGCTTCCACAGGTAAAGACCCATCCTGATCCTGCTTTCACACCTCTTATTCTCTTTTTTGGAGCCTGGCACACACATTACAACTCCCCAGAGAGATGCTTGTACATATGGGTGGGTGGTCTCTGCACTCCAGAGGGAATTCTGCCTTGGGGATGCTGGGTGCACAGTGCTGGCCCCCAAACCTCTGTGAAAGCCAAGAAAGGTGACAACTGAGGGCTCTAACTGCTTGAGCCCAAGGGTGCTTGGGTGTCCTTTTGTTTGGACTATTAGCTGACCTCTTTTTTCCCTCCTATGTAGCACAGGCTGGCTAGGCCCAGTGAGCATCTTTGGGTATTTCATTATTGGGACGATCGTCAATAAGGTATTGATGAGCCCGATTGTGTCTAAACTTGTGCAGCAGGAAAAACTGGAAGGGGATTTCAGGTGAGTCCCAGCACAACAGCTTTCGCTGTCTCTTGGCAGCTCCTGCAAAAGCTGCATTTTTGTCCCTGTTCAGTGCTGTGTGCGCAGCTACTCTTGTCCGTGGCTTTCCTCACGCTCAGAGAAACCTACCTGCACAATGCTGCCCCGAAGGCTGTGTACTGAGCCCCTGCCACCCCTTTCACTGCCCTGTGTCATGGCAGGCAGTGCCCTTGGTTCAGTCTCCTGGTTCAGTCTCTGACAGAAATCATGTTTTTGCTACACCACCACCTTCATGAAATGCCTAAAACAGCACAGTCTTTCCATATGCCTTGTAACTCATCTCTTCCCCTTCCCCTGCAGGGTTGGCTGGGTGTGTGGCAGGGGCTTTCCAGCTTTCCCTGGGGCTTGGGGCATCCAGGGACAGCAGCAGAAGCTGGTGTGACACAGGGAGTCCAGACCCAGGGCAGTTGATTGTCGTGATCCTGTATGGTGGAGATGCTGGGCTGGTACATGGGAAGCCCAAGGGCTGAGAAGATGGGCACAGACAGCGGGATATCAAACAAATGTGCCACTGAGCTGGCCCAGAATGATGTCATCTTGTGCTAAGCCTTGATCTGTGGTGCCTTTTTGAGCCTATCAAGTATTTCTGTCAAGAGATGCCTCAGATCAGTGCTCTGACAGATGCAAGACAAGTTTCCTCTAGCAAGGATGTTGGCTACATAATTCACTGGGCATTTGTGCACAATCCTGATGATTTTTTTCTGGGTTGTCCAGGTTCAAGCACATGCAGATTCGTGTCAATGCGGAACCAGCTGCCTTCTACAGGTTAGTAGCATTCATTTCTTTATGTCCTTGTAAGGATCCTCCCAGTTCAGGGCATCCTTGTTGTATTTATGTATCCCAGAGGAGTCCAAGTCCTGTTGCTGCAGTTGGAGCTTTGTCCCCTCTACCTTGCTGCAGTGTCATACAGCCTGACACTCTCTTCTCCTTTGCATTCTGTGCATCATCTGCAGAAATACGCCACAGCAGGTGGAGACAACTATTTTTTCTCTGCCTCCCTTCTAACATCCCCAGAGGCCTGATACAGATTTGGTGCTGGCTTAGAGACCATTGCTGATGTTTTACCAGATCCTTACCTGGAATATTTCTCAAGGTCTCATTATGTCTTGTCAGGATGTTCCCCCAGGGACTTGTTGCAGGTTACTTCTGGCCACATCCTGCTGCTGCCAGCCTGTGTGTCTTCTGTGGCTATGCTAGCTGTTGCCTGGCCTCCTTACCTCTGCTTGCTCCTCCAGGTCAGCCTGTGCCCTGACCCTCCCAACACTGTACTGCTGCTCTCTGAATTTGCTCAGTGCCATTTACCTCAGAGCTGAGCACACAGTCGGGAGCCTGGCAGCACCTCCCCACTTAGTGATGCCATGAAGCCTGTTGAGCTGCTGCTTGGAGCCTTTAAGATGTTTCACAGAAATGGCTAGAACCCAGGAAGAGGGCCACGATTTTACTGTAGCTTGTGTTGGGGTGCCTGGTCGGTGACAGGAGGTTGTTGCACCTCTCTTGTCACATGTCTGCCTTTGCCCTTCACATTGAAGAAGCGCGATTTCACCAGGAATTAAAGCATGCGGTAGCTGTCCTGCCTCTGGTCTTACCTGCTTGTGATCTGTATTTGGTTCCTTCATGCTGTACTGACTGAGCATTTCAACTGTTGTGATACTGTCCTCAAAGTGGTTTGATTCAAAATCACCAATTTCATAAAGATTTATATTGACAGGTGTGAAACCGATGTAAATAACTGAAATCAATCTTGGTTTGCATTGGCAAGTTTGAGTTATTTCTTTGTGGACTAGTTGATTCTTATTGGTTGATGATAATTTTTCTTAATGGAGAAGATACTCTAATTACATGCATTTATTTAAGCTGCAGTACTTTTCCTCAAAATTTTGAAGTTTTTTATTCAATTACTAAGTAGAAAATGGAAAGTGAACTATTATACCAGAAAACAGTGTGTCTTACTTCAGTACAATTCATTAGTAGAAAAGCTTCACTTGATGGGAAACTAGAATTTATTCAAATTGTACAAAACCAGGAATTTTCATGATATAAATCTTAATTAAAAACAAAGAAATTTTCTAGGAATGCAACCTTTTAAAATCCTGCAAGAGGAGGAGCACATGGCAAGTGGCTGGTTTTGACTGCAGGACTTCTCTAGCTTGTAGAAGCTGTTAGAACTTGTCCTCTTGAACCTACCTAACCATTGATTTGGTAAAGGAAGAAAAACCTGAGCACTGTCACCTTTTTACTACTTTGGTTTCTAAGCCTTTGGCAAACTTACTTTAAAAGTGAACTGAATGGGAGGAAAAGCCAAAACCAATATAGCAATCTCTCATCTGCAAAAGAAATAATAGCTCTGGTCCCCAGTGTCTTCCTCATCCTTAACTCCATGTGTCCAAGGCTTTGTCATTTCTGAATACCCATCAGCAAAGTCCGCAGCTCAGTAGTTACATGAGATGGGTTGTAGGGCAGTAATGCCAAATTGAATTCTAGCCAGATGTATTTTTGAGAAAGAAAATGTATTTTTCTATGAACCAAGAATAATTAGAACTGAGACTCTTCAAAAATCTTAATTTGTATTTTTATGTGCAGCTTTCGGTCCTATCTGCTTGGGCTCTAGTGACTCTGCAGTTGTGCAGACTATGATGGGAGCGTGGGTGTGTGCCGGGCACAAGCATGAGTTGGTTGGCAGGGGTAATAGCTGCCGCGGCAGGTGGGAGTCTGGAATGAGATATGGAGTGCTCTCTGCATTTTGCCACCTGAGGGCAGCCCAGCCCTTGCGAAGGAGCAGAAGGAGCCGTCATGTTTGCTGAAGGTGGTGGTTTAGAGCTGAGATGTGCCTCCTTGGTACTGGCTCAGCCTGGCTGTGGGAGCATTACTGCTAGCTCGGGTGGTGGGTGACCCCCTAATGCCTGCAGAGATAACCCTGGGAAAGTGGGGGGTGGGCGGGCGCTGTAGGGCTGGGGTCACCAGCTCTGGGGCTGCACTGCTTGCAGCTTGTTTGTGTCCCACTCCTGTGGGGTGGGGAGCAGGAGGAGGTGGACTGGGGCTGCTGGCTGTGCAGGTGGTATGGACTGGCAGTCACCTCCTGCACTTGCCTCCGCCCTTTCCTTTCTGGTTCTGGCTGTGTAGCAGTGCTGTCCCTCTCTTCCACCAGGCTCAGCTTGGAAAGTGTGTTTGACCTTGGGTGTGCATTGCTCCAGGCTGGGGCCTCACTGACCGTGTCTGGCCTTGTATCTCCTCCTCCTGTATGTGACAGCAGCATCACCAGCTCTGGGAGAGATTTGCAGGGTTGCTTGTTTCAGACAGAGTTTCTTGGTGAAGCTTTTCAGGAACGCACTTTTGGCTGTTCAGTTCCTGCTCAACAAAGAGTTTATTGCTCGGAGGCTAAGGTGCCACATTCTTTTCAAGCCTCAGTCCTAAAGCCCATGCTTTGATCTCATTGTGGTGCTCCCAGAATGTCTGTGGCGTGTTGCAATCTTATTTTACAGGGCCGGGCGAGTGGAGCACATGCGCACGGATAGGAGGCTGCAGAGCCTTCTGCAGTCCCAGAGGGAGCTGATAGGCAAGGAGCTGTGGCTATACAGTGAGTGGGGAGTTTGGGGGGTGAAGTGGGACATGTGGTAGCTCCGTTGCGGTCCACAGGCTTGGGAACCCTACTGCTAGAGCAGCAGTGCTGGGTTTTCTTCTCCCACCTCTTTCTGGTGCATGAAAACCCTGAGGGTGAACAGAGGGTGCCTCTTGCAGTCCTAAATGGGAATCCTGGTGTGAAAAAGCATTGTAGAGAGCCAAGTTGTGGAGGACCCAGTTAAGTCAGAGAACATGAGCCCCAAAAGGGGAATCTGCAGGAATCTGTGCTTTTTGTGGGGCAGGTGTTCAATGGCCAGGAAGAGAGGGAAGGGCTTGAACTTTGAGGAAGGAGAAGACTGTGTGGTTGGGAGAAGTGGAAACTTCTTTCCTACAGAGCCTGTTCCTTGAGCATAGCTGTCCCCTGAAAATCTCCCTTCTCCCATTGTCACTGGGTCCAGGTTTGGGGGTTAAATGATCACTATCAAGACAGGTCTTCCAGATCTCACCAGCATAGTGAGCTTCTGAGCAGCATAAGGTAGGGAGAGCCCTGAATGCGGGTGTGTGTGTGGGAGTTTGGGGTCTTAAGTCTTTCTGCCTGTCCTACGCTCCAAGACAGACTTCATGGCCAACCATCTTGCCCCAGAGCTTCCTTTTTGCCCTCCCTCCTGTTTCGTGTGAATCAGCCAGGCCCCTGAAGAGTAGAAACAAGCAGGCAGAGTGGCTTTTGCCCCATGGTGGTTCATGAACTGTGTGTCTGGATGACGTTTCTCTGCTCAGGGGCTTGCCCCAAGGTGCTCTTTGCTTAGCAAATGGATTTTCACCCTGGTGCTTGTGCTGTCCCGTGAAATGGGTTCTTCTGCTGTGGTGTATCCTGAAGGGCTGAAGCAAGACCATGGGTCTTTCTCTGGCCAGGCTTATGGGCTGCACTTGAGCCTGGCTGGGAAAGAGGTTCCCACCCTAACTCACTGTCTTCTTTCAATGTGCTTCTGCCCAGTTGGGATCAACACCTTTGACTACCTGGGCAGCATCCTGAGCTACATGGTCATTGCCATTCCCATCTTTACTGGGGTCTACAGTGAACTGAGTCCAACAGAGCTCAGCGCCCTTGTCAGCAAGGTGAGCAAAGGGGTGATCTCCCAGACCCCATTGTGGTGGGTGAGCAGGCACTGAGGATGGAGGTTTCATTTGGGGCTAGTGGCATTGGGGCTGGATAACCTGCAGCAACTGACCCTCAGGTTAGACTGTCCCTGCCCATGGTGGCTTGGAAGTGGGAGCTTGGTGCCAGCTGGTGTATGATTAACCTGTGGGTAAGAGCCTTCAAGGGCATGTCTATGTAAGTGTTTCCTAGCTCAGGCCTCTGCATCTGAAAAAATGGGAGGTTGGAAAGCCTCTGGCTTTCAGCAGTGTGGGTGAGGATGGGGTCCATGCAGTGCTGTGGGTCCAGATTATGCACTGGGCTTCTGCTCATGGTGAGGCTGGCCACCTGCGAGGCTGAGCTGGCTTTCATTCACATTCCTGACCTGACTCATTCCCAGATACTCAAAACTGGCCTGTGATAGAGAGTGCAGAGCTAAAAATAGCTAAGTGGGCACTGCAGGCTGAGATACCCAGCTCTGAGCCATGTATGGTGCTGGGGCAGGGCTGGTGGAATGGATGTGTGTGGCTTAGATGGGGTGAGCGTGCTGGGCCCATGGCTGGCCAGCAGGTACTCTGCAAACACCATCCCTGGGTGGCGGGAGATGTGTCCACCTGGCAAAAACCGCTGTACTGAGCAGGGAAGTCCTACTCCCTCCAAATATGGTCATCTTCACTCACACTGCCGTGGGTGACTTCTCCATCCCTCCTTTGTCTTGCTGGGACTGCTGATGTGGCCAGATGTCTGGACTCATTGGCTGCTTCCTTGCAGCCATGGTGGAAGGGGCAGTGCCCCAGCTCAGCGCTGACCCTTGCTCTGGCATGTGATTTCTCCCCAGAATGCCTTTGTTTCCATCTACCTCATTGGCTGCTTCAGCCAGCTCATAAATATCTCCAGCACCATGACTGATGTAGCTGGCTACACGCACAGGTGAGCTTCTCTACAGGCAGGTCTCTGCAGGAAAGAGAAGTGTGGGACAAGACTCTGCCCAGGTCTGTACTAATTAAATAAGAAGCAGTTGCTTGTGAGCAAGCGTGGACAAGTTTGGATATTGTGAGGAGGCTGCTGGAGTTGTCCCTGGCATTCATGCAACCTCTTGTTTGTCTAGGATTGGTGAACTGCAGGAGACCTTGCTGAGCCTTGGCAGAAAAAAAAATGCTAACTACTCAGAAGCCAAAGTCAGCTGGGATTTGGACAGGTGAGTCTCCTCTCAGCAACTGGCTGGCTTGTAGCTTACATGCCAGAGTGTGGGGCTGTCACAGGATGGAGGTGGCCCTTGGTGTCGGAGCCTGTTGCACGCAGTTGATTGGAGAAGGCAGTGCTCACTGCGATTTGTCATTCCTGGCGTGTGTGGGGCAGGGCTGCTGTCACAGAGGCACAGGATGTCTAAAGTGCCTGATCTTTGCCAGTCTCAGCATCGTCACCCCAGATCTCTCCTCCTTTGTCTTGGTGGTGGCCCAGCAGCCTTTCTGGGGAGAACCCAGTGCCAAGGGACACAGCTTTCCTTCTGGAGCAAGTGACGCTCTCAGTGCCATCCTCTGGCAAGCTGCTCATCAAGGACCTGAGCCTCAGGATCTCACAAGGAAACAGCGTGATGATTGTGGGGAACACTGGCACAGGGAAGACATCTCTCCTGAGGGTCCTTGGGGGACTGTGGGAGAGCACACGGGGTAAGGACTGCTGCTTGCCGCAGCTTTCTCTTTCTCAACCAGGGCTGCCCTGAGTTTGGAAAGTGGCAGTGTGGGGTTGTGAGTCCAGTGCCACCTTGTGATAGTGAATGTGTCACTGATGCATTGAAGCCACCCATCTCTATTGCATACTCTGCTCTGGGTCTCATTGTTTTGCCCTGTGTAGCAAATATAACTTTTCTGGGATTTGTTGGCTACTTTACAGGGCAGGACTGCACAGAGGGTGGTGGGGAGATGTTGGCTGGCACTGCAGGCTTGGCATGAGTGTGTTTCTGTGCAGGGAGCATCAAGATGCTGACCTGCTTTGGCCCCCGGGGAGTGGTGTTCCTGCCGCAGCGGCCCTTCTTCACCGACGGAAGCCTTCGTGAGCAGGTGAGCCCAGGGGCTGCTTCTGCTTTGGCCCCAGTTCTGCTCCCAGCTGTAGTTGTGCCCTGTGAACCTGTGTGCTGCAGAAAGGCCTGTAAGAGGGAGGATGCCTGTAGCTGATCCTTCCCTCATGCCTGAGTTCATGGCACCACTGTTGCATCTCTGGTGGACTGTGTCCAGCTCCCTCTGATGTGGCTTCTTTTGCTCTCTTAAACAGGTGATCTATCCCCTGAAGGAAATCTATCCAGTTTCAGGTATGTGGAAATTCATTAGAGCAATTAGCCAACCCTGTGGTGTCAGCTCCCTGTCCTGTACCCAGTGCAACTTCTCCCCTACCATGCCCCATTAGGTGTACTCATCTGTTTTGGTTTTGTTACCCTCTGTGTTCCCTCCCTTTTGGGGTGGAACATACCCTCTTGATAAGAACATATTCTCTTGGTGCAATGAGGACAAGCTGGCCATGCTTTACATGTTGTGCTAGATGTGATATATGTTGAGGCACCTTGCTGTTGGGATACATCTGTCTGGTACAGCCTGCCTTTGGGCAAGCTATGCTTGCCTTCATCTCATTTTCCATCCTGCTCTGTCTTTCACTGTTCCTCTTTTTCCTCGGCCTTGTGTGCTGCCAAGGTCAGACTACATGAATCCTTTCTCTCCCCTGCCCTCTTCCCAAGCTGACCACACGTGGTCTGCTGCAGCTTACAGATGTCCACGTTTAAGTTTCTGTCTGAGTGAAGCAGTGGTACATGCTGCTTTCAAACACTGGGGAGTCACAGTCTTGCAGAGAGTAACTGTAGCCATCAGCTACTGTTGTGGCTTTTCAGGAGCTTCAGAGAGGTCCATGGCAAATGCACAGCACTTCCGCTCAGCTTCCAGAGCTGCCGACTATACCAGCTCATGTGTATGTTCTGCTCCACAGCTGGTTCACTTTGAGGTTTTTCCCACCCCACATAAGATTCTTTTGTTCACCTGAGCCCTGCTCCCATGACTCCACCACCTGCAGCGTACAGTGGGCAGTCCACCGTTAGAGAGCGGCTGGTGGGCAGGGTCTTGGCAACTGAAGCCTGGATCCTTGTGTTCTGGCTGTGTCCGTCTGTGACCATGGACTAAGTCAAGTTTTAGGTATATCTGTGGGGCCCAGTTACCTCCTGGCATGCTGCTCACATGCATGGTTGATATTTTTAAGGAAGGTCAGTCTTTGGGAGCACCCTGTGCCAAAGCTCAGGACCTGGTATATTTAAGTGGTTGAGTCAGCTACGCTGGACCTCAGGAGACCCTCCAGTACTTCTGTCCTGCCCCACTGACCCCTCCTTGCTGCTGTTGCCTCAGCACGCATTGTCTCTGCTTATACTTTACTGCCTTCTCCCCTAGGGCCTGCAGATGATGAGAGAATTGTGCGATGCCTTGAGCTGGCTGGGCTGGTGAGTTCCCGGTAGTGCTGCTACCTTCTTTCCTGTTGTTGCCAGTAAGGGAAGAAGAGATAAGGTTTTGTTGCAGCACAGCATGACCTTGTGCTGGACACATGGGAGGACTTTGTGTGCAGCTGAGACAGGACTGTCCATGGGACAGGCAGAGGAGGAGGGATATGGAGCAACTTCAGCTCAAGCAGGAAAAGAGAGTAGCAGGAAGGGGGTGGTTATGCTCAGGGCCATGGGCTGACAGGATTGGGGCCTGTGTTCACAAATCTGCTGTGTGCTCTCTGCAGATTGATTTGCTGGAGAGGGCTGAAGGACTGGACGAGCAGGTGGACTGGAACTGGTAAGGGAGCTTGCTGTCTGTGTGAATTTGGGTGATCCCTCTGGGTGGGGAACACTTCTAAGCAGGTGCATATTGCTGCTGGACTTATGAACATCCATGTTCTGTGGGAGGTGGGCAGTATACAGGGGTAAAGCCTTCATGCCCCAAGCATCAATGCTAACAATCACCAGCCATGCTGCTCTGCAGGCAGCTGATTGTGCACAGGGGTGCAGAACCTGCCCCAGCATGGAGGGGGACACGAGGGACACACAAGGACAGTAGCTTTCTGGAGTCTCTGCTAACAGCAACGATAAGCTCTTCAGCAAACAAGTTTTTTGTTGAGGGAGATTTTGCATCTTGAACCTGCTGTAGGTATGACGTCCTGTCCCCAGGGGAGATGCAGAGGCTCTCATTTGCACGGCTCTTCTACCTCCAGCCAAAATATGCGGGTGAGTGAGTGACTGCAAAAGAGAAGAGGGGGAGTGGGAAGGCAGGGCCTTTGGTGTAAAGAGAAGCTGGTACAGAGGCAGCTCATGAAATCCCTTCTTTGCTAGGAACATGCTTCGTCTTGGCCATTATTTTAGCAGTGTAGCACACAGAGGATTCAGGGGTGAAAATATTTAATTATCTGTGCGGAGGTGATAAATCAAGAGGCTGTATATAAGACATTCTTTTCTTAGGGAACTAGTGATTAGTGTTCTTGGTCCAGGTCTGATGGCACCTGAAGAAGCCCCCTTTCAGCATGCTCATCAGTTGCCACATAAAGAAGCATGCATGCTAGAGAGCATGGCGTCAGCTGCTGTCTCTGAAGCTCATGAACCTCTGTAGGGTTGTGGAAGCAATGTGGGAAATTTAGCTGTGACACTGCAAAAGAAGAAAAGGAGCAATGGGAGAAATGGTCCTGAGAGATCACAGAAGCAGCTCCTATTAGCGGATAGGGCTAATTCCTTTGCACGCCTGGATTGCTGGTCACTGCGGGGGGATGTTGGAGGACTTGCCATGAGGGCTAGGGTGGGTGTGGGTACCTCTCTTCCCCTGAAGCCTGCAGCATGGCTCAGTGCTGTCTGGGTAGAAGGAGCCTGTGGATTGCAAACTGTGTAGAGATTATGTAAACCAAATTGCATTTTTCTGCTCCAGATCTGTAGTATTTACCCTTAATTGACAGGAAGGTGCCTCACCTGGGTGCTCCAGGTGGGATGTGGGCCAGCGGTGTGCACAGGCTGCTCAGCCCGGTGCTCTGGCACATGGCCTGCCTTGAGAAGGTCACGTCTTGGCTTTCACAGTGGTGGGGATGAGGCAGTGGCTGGCAACTGTTGAGGGAGAGGAATGAGGTGAACGGCACTGTTCAGGTGGATTTGAGGGCTTGTGGGGAAGGGCAGTTGACTGACACCAGTTGTGCCAGAGGAAAAACAGAGTCCTCAGGCTTCTCACTTGCATTCTGCAGATGCTCTTGGTGAACTCTGGTTAATATGTGAGGTGTTCTTGGCAGTTGCTGCTCTTTTGCCTAGGGGAAGATGACTGGCTGGGAGAGGATTTGTGGGGCTTACAACTTTTCTCTCAGTGCTAGATGAAGCCACTGGCGCCCTGACAGAAGAGGTGGAGCATGAACTATACCGTGTGTGCCTTCAGCTAGGCATGACGCTGATCAGTGTGGGACATAGGGCCAGCCTGGAAAAGGTGAGATGGGGAGTCAGCGCTCCACACCTCCCTGGGGGTGGCAAGACAGGGGAGGTAGAGAGGGTTCCTGGCGAGCAGAGGGGAGTGACTGAGGCTGGTGAGCCTCACTGTGGGAGGACATGCCCTCATAGAGACATCCCTCAGTCATTGTGTTATTGAATTGCAGTTCCACAGCTGGATTTTGAAACTTCATGGGGAGGGAAGATGGGAGCTCACTCGATGCGAGAAGATGAAACGGCTCCCAGCTGGGGAAGGATGCTGAAAAACATGCCTTTGTCTGGCCAGCTGCAGAACCTGCACACGTGTGGGAGAGCTCCGGAGCTGCTGAGCCAGCAGCTGTCAACAAGGGATTCACCCAGTGCAAGACGAGTTCTGGATTTTGCGGACGGACACAGAGCCAAGTCTGAACTCAGAGTGTGGGGTTCTGCTGGGAGCAGACACATCTATGCTATCCTTCTCCCAGCCCCCTCCTTCTGCCTCCCTGCCTCTCATGGGGGAAAGGCCTGAGCTGCTAGGCTGCCCAGAGAGAAGATGCAGCCTCATGGGGCTTATAGAAGCAATGGCCTGAGGAACCTCACTTGTCTAGGATGCAGTGGTGTGAGGCTAGGATGCAGCCTACTGTTCTGCCCTCTGTGCTTCACTGGGACCCCTCTTTAATACACAGCTCTGTAGGACAGACTTCTGTACCTGTGGCTGTCTTCAGGGTTGTGCTCCCCAGCAGCAGCCAAGGGATACACTGTAAGGAGAGGAGAATGTTGGCACAGAGAAGGGGCATGCCTCTGCTCTCCTGACAACACAGAGTTACAGGTCAAAGGAACATTTTTGTATTAAAATCTGGGGCCTGTTTTCCAACGATGTTTATGGAAAAGAGTCAGTATTCGTTAAACAGACTGCTGCATCTTTTCCTTTTGGGGTTTGCTCTGGAGGAGATGCTTGTGTATTGGCAATTGTCCTGGGCTAGACTACTGCTGAAGAGCAGATTGGGGTAGGAGTAATACACCTATCTGGGGCTGGGCATCCTGCCCTGCTGCTACCTCCACAGCTACTGCAAGACCCAAGGAGGGCTTTTGGCCCTCTGCTTTTAGGGGAGGAAACAGAGCTTGTCTCCCCTTAGTGTTCTGCCTATGATGAGTAGTCATGTTCTCTCCCCTGCCTCCCATAGGTTTTGGAGGTTTTGAGGGTCTCTGCTGCAGAGTGGTCACTCTGAGACTGGAGTGGAGGTATGGGCTCTGAGCACTTACTGGCCACCAGTTGCTTAGTGACATTTCTGGATGTGGCCCTTGTTCTGCAGTGAAGGAGCAGGAGGTGGCTGCTGGCAGAGCCAAGCTAGCAGCTCTTCTGTCCCTCCACCTGCTGCTTGCATCTTTCTATGATCTGCTGCACAGCTCATCCAGAGTAGTTAGGTCCCCAAGCTCATTGCCTTGTTCTCCACAATTTTCTTTAGTACCTGACACATAATCTTCCCTGAGCATGTCTTGGGCAGCTGGTGGGAAGGAGTAGAGCTAATGCTGAGGGAAAGTGGTTGGCCAGGCAGCTGGGGTGGGTGTCGGACCATCCTGCATGTGTTACCTCAGTGTACTTTGGAGCTGTGTACTTGGCAATCTTCTGTGAGATCAGGTCCCGTAGTTCAGCAGCAAGAGTCTCCTGTGCGTAGCCATTGCCCTTCTTCAGCACACAAAACACATAGGCTCCTGGCAGAAGGACCACCAGGTTACTGAGCAATGAATGCAGCATGCTCCCAAGAGCCTGTGTGGGCCTAGTGCCAAGAGAGATCCCTCTCTGCTGGTAGGCTCAGGGCATGCTCTGTAGCCTGAGCTGTAAGTGATTTTGGCCATGGCGCTACTGCTGCTGCCTTATGCAGAGCCCAGCTGGTCTCTTGTGTAGGTTGTGATGGCTGAGCTGAGATCCCCACTAACATGCTGTACAACATTTGCATGGCATTGTTACCCGGGGTTGGTGTGGCAGTGCCGCTCCCCACTGCAGTGCAGTAGCCCTGGGAGAGACATTCCAGGGGCAGGAAAGCAAACATCGTACCTTCTCCCTTTATCTCATGTGGGTAGCCAACGACAGCAGACTCAGCCACTGCCACATGGTGATTCTGGAAGAGAACAGGTCTAGGATTTGGATCAGTGCTTTTGCCAGGCTGGCTGCCACCTGGGAGCTGCCCTGACCTGGCTTGGCTGCTGCAGCCCATGCAGAGCGATAAGGAACAGCCTCAGATAGCCTCTGCCCTTTTTCCTTCTTGCCTCAGCAGGTCTGTCTGCAAACACAAGTTTTCCCCCCTGCACCTGGACACTTCAGGCTTGCACCTTCTAGACTCTATTCTGTGCCACCAGGTTGCTCCTCCAGTTTGCTCCATCAGGTCCTACAATCTTACTGGCCCACAGATGCTCCTCCTTGACATGTCCAGCTGCCACTTTGGGATTCACTTGCTTACAGCTTCAACCTTATCAGGCTTTGTCCCTTCCTTGCTGCAGAGAGCCAGAAGGGGAGGGGAGAGGGTGGGAAGTGGTTCCCACAGGCAGGCTCTGGGCCAACGCTGTTCCCTGCTGCTATAGCAGCAGTGTGTTTCTATCCAGGTATTTCAAAGAGGCTTCCCTGAGCACCACCAGTGCGCCTTTGTTGTCCCTTTGAATGGCTTTACCTCCCACCCACACCTCTTACCACAACATCCTCCACCTCTGCAGTGCCCAGCTGGTTTCTGCTGATGTTAATGATGTCATCCAGTCATCCTGTCAGCTCATAGTAGTCCTCACTGGTACGATACATGCCATCCCCAGTGAAGAAAAACCCTGCAGTGGCCAGAACCACGCCACAGTCACTTGTTGCTGCTTGCCAGCCATGCACTCACCTCAGCCCTTTCTCCTCTCTGTTGGCACCAGGGCTCATGTACTCTGTTCCTTCCTCAACTGCTCAGGGTGAAGGTGTCTGCCTTCCTTGTTAGTCTTCTGCCTCTGTTGGTACCTGCTCTTTCATCAGGCTCTTTCCCTCATTCTGCAGCATGCTGGTTAATGCCCAGACTGCCTCATTACTGCAAGCCGGGAGTGCTTTGCTCCAGTGCAGGTGCCTGTGCTCCTGCTGCTTCTCCCCTTTGCTTGCCATTGAGCCACACACTCTTGGGCTTGCTCAGTGCCTCTGGATGAGTGACAGAAACTGACAGGGTTTGCAAGAGATGCACTAAGAGGCCTCTCTGTGCTTGAGGGGACTGGGAGCAGAAGGGCAAATCCACTGCCCTAAAACCAGGTGATCCAATGGGGAAGGTTGGTGAGAGAGACTCATTCCCAGGGCAGTGCGGAGGTATTGGGCATGGGGAGATGAAGGGCCTCAACACTGTGGAGGATCTGTGCAAGAATGGAGCAGCAGTACCAGCTCTCCTGAGTCCTGCCACCGTGCAGAAAACCAGCAGGCAGACCCAATCGTACCCAACCAAACACCTTTGCAGTGACCTGCCATATGTTCTCCTTACCTGGATAAAGAGTCAGATAGGTTTCCAGAAATCTCTTGTAGAGATTTTAAATGGTTTGTGGCATACCTGGCCAGGCTTGTGAGATGCAAAGGGCTCCAGAGATGATGTTTTCCAGAAGGACATTTCCCTGTAAAACAGTTACCTTTTAGTAACCATGGCTGAGGGCACTTGGGATCTTTAGTCATTGCCTATTTAACAACCCTATGATGGGAATGTCAGGCAAGGCGGTGAGGAAAGTCCTGTGCCCCTGACTCCAACAGGACAGGCTCAGTCTCTCCCAGCAGATGTCTGCAACCAGCTGCCTACCACGGTGGGACGCAGGGCCCCTCCAGGGAGGCTGGCTGTCCCTGCTCAGCTACCTTGCCTTGGAAAGACGTGCCAGGGAGCTCAGGCACAGCCTGCCTTGTCACGACAGAGCAGGCTAGAAAACAACTCAACTTCTGCACTATTTGGAAGAACAGCTTTACTCTTAGTCCCTTTCCAGGAAAGAAGGTTGCCGTCTAGCAGAGCTGAGCAGGAAAGATGCACTTACAGATCTCCACTCCCATCCGCAAGTACATGCTGCAAGTGCCCAGGGGCAAGCAGGCTGAGTCACTGCCTGGCCTGCAGTTATAAATGTACCTTGTCATCCAGGAGGGAGGGGCTGATCCCAAAAAAGGGTCTCATAGCCATGCCTGGAAGGGTTTCGGCTCCAGGATTAGAAGGACAGGGTGAGATACAGATGCCTCCTGTTTCTGAAGCAAAAGAAACTGTCATGTTCATCAAATTCAGGGACAAGAGGAAAGCCAGGTAGCACTGCTTGGCCAACATGCTTTGCCCTGGCCCTCACTGCACCCTACTGGATCACAGGCTGGGGCTGCATTTACCAGAGCTGGGGAAGATTTTCTGCAGAAGGATGATCCTGCTTGTTTTGTTCAGCAGAGATCTGCTCCCTACCATCAACTCCCCCATGTTTCTCTGGGTTAGATTTAAAGGCCATTTCTGCTCTCATGTTTTGGTGCCTGTGGCCCCTTATGGCATTGCTCATACAAGAGTGTCAGTAATAACTGCTCCCACTTGGCCAACAAAGCAGCAGGTCACTCCTGAAACTTGGAGCAGAAGCTGGAATGAGGGTTTGTATGCATCTCACTGGTTTGCCACTACGTGTCCACTACTGGGCACCGTGTCTCGCCAACTACATGGAAGTACCATGCCCACACCTCCTTGTTGATGGGTTCCGTTACTGCAAGAGGAAAACAAGGGGGACAGAGCTGAGAGATTAGGTCAAAGACGCAGCGTCCCAGGGCCTGCTCACGGAGCTACCCCCAAATAGCACAGTCTCCCGACTTTCTGCTCATATGTGCTGCTGATCTTGGCATTTGTGGGAAGAGGCACAACCTGATGCCCAAGGATTTGCTGCTCCAGTCCATGCCGCCAGCAGTTACCTGAGCCAAGCACTTTGAGAGAAGAGCGGTCGTACTTCTTCACCCATTCATCACCATATCTCAGGAGCAGGCAGATGGCAGCAGGTGCCCCGTAGAACTGGTTAATTTTTAACCTCTCCACTGTTTCCCAGTATCAGCCTGGAATGGAAACAGGGCCAGTGACCATCCACACAGGTCCTCCCAGCCCGAGACCAAGACAAGAGGAGAGGAGGTGAGAGCAAGGGCTCTCTAGCAGTGTCTGGACCCTCAGCAAAGAGAATCCTACACTAGAAAGGACTAAAGCAATTCAGGAGCAGCACCGTCCCCTTTTCTTCTACATCACCTAGGTCTGGTACTCTCCCTGCTGCAGGGAGGGACAGGGAGAAACAGCTTTACCCCTGGAGAAGCAGCAGTGGCTTCCTAACCAGAGGAAGAGACTCTTCCCCTCGCAGCTCTCCACTGGGCACAGCAGCAGCAGAACCATTGCTGCCTGAGTCCTGGTATCGAGCCGCCAGCTCCCTGCATGCTGCGGGTCTCTCAGGATGGCTGTGGCATGTCCCAGCTCCCTGGAGACACCTTCTCACTCACCAGGGTTAGGATGGACAGGAGTGCTCTCAAAAAGGACTGTGGTGCCGCCATTGCACAGGGGGGCGTAGACCACATTGGTGTGCCCCGTGATCCAGCTGATGTCTGCCACACAGCCAAAGATGTCCCTGTCCTGGTAGTCGAACACATACTGCACAAGAGAGGAGAGGCAGTGAGGGGTACAGCCTGGCCTGCCCTCTCGGCAAGGGGGACAACAGAGAGCAGCGTACCCTCCCTCAGCCCTATTGTTACTGCATCCTTCCATCTTCCCATCACCCCTGCAGGGACACCTTCTTCCTGCAGAAAACATTATCAGAAAAAATAAAATGTCAGGTGCCTTATGAAGGTGCAGGAGAAGAGAGTCACTTAAAAATTAAAACCAAAACAAAACTAACCAAAAAAAAACACCAAACCCAAAACAAAGTAAAATTTGCTCTTTCTCAAAGGAGAGAGCTACAGCCTTTCCTTCCTTTTGCTGGTGTCTAGATAAGGCTGATCCAAGTATCCTGTAGCATCAAAACAGGAGAACTTTCGGGGTGAGGATGGTCCCTCCACACCTACATGACCACATGGAAGGAGAGGAGTTGTAGGCAAGGGCAATGTGGTGGAGGACTCCGTGAGCCACCCCCAGGCACTGCTGGGCTCCAAACACACAGTAAACACTCAGGAAAACCCTGAGCTCAGCAAGGAGCCCAGCGTAGGAGCACTGAGGCAGCAAGCAGAGGGAGCATGAGATGCTTCAGCCCAGAGCCGCCCCAGCTTGCCCGCAGGAGTTGGCACCTCTCCGCCTCAGCTGGGTGAGCACAGCCTTGTGCCTGCAGGTGGGCAGAAAGCAGAACAAGCTCTTCTTCCCACTGCCCCATTTATTCCTCAGGAGACCCTTGGCTGCAAGGCTGGAGTATGAGGGAAAGCTGCCTGCCCTGTGCAGGGCAGAAGAGAGTGCTGTCAGATTGGCAGCAACACGTCCAGCTTCCTCAAGCACTCTCCTTCATTTCCTTCACTTAGTGCCAGGCAAGCTCCCCAGGGCCTACTCCCTCTCATACTAGCCCATCCCTTCTCACCTTCTGCTCTAGCATCTGCTGTTTCGGACCTTCCCATCTCTTCCTGCAGCTCCCTGTCTGCAGGCTGCCAGCTGGGGACTCCGGGGCTTCAAGTGCTCCAGAGTGCTTGTAATGGAAACTTCCCCTGCTTGCTCTGTCTCTTTTCAACTGAGCAGTGAATTATGGTAGCAGCGGTCTGCCCCATCCAACTGTGAGATCTGAGCATGCCAGCCCTGTGTCACAGTTTCCAGCACTAATGTGCTAACGCGGCCACGTGCTGCTTGCTCCCTGCATTGCCACTCTGGGATGGCAGCCCTGGCTCTCGCAAACCAGCTCTGATGGTCTCAGGAGGGTCACGTATCATGCTGGGCACAGCTGTACAGACAACTAGCTCAGGGGAAAAACAAGGGCTTCCACACACATGCTGCACACACCCCAGGAGGTCTGGCCTCCAGCACTCATGGCTGACAGAGAAGACCCAGCCACCCCTGACCTTGCTGTCTCATAGGTTATGTGGTCTGAGGCACTACTGGAACTTCAGCCACACACAGGGAGAGCCAGACCCAAAGTTAAAGGACTGTTTAGAGACGAACTCCCTCTCCCAGAGGACTCCATATAATGTCTTAGGAAATGTCCCTTGCAACCCTTCCTGCAGCCAAGTGCAGCTCCATGCTGTGCTCAGTGCCCTTTTATCCAGCTCTGTTAGAATTTGCTTTGGGCATGCTAGGGGTTAGAGTCTTTCCTCTTGCCAAAGATGACCCACACTCTTCAGGTATAGGCCCTTTGCCTGGAGGGTACTTACTGGCTTTTACTCATATCCTCAAATGTGCCCCTCCCAGAAATACTGCCTTCGCTCTCCCACCTGATTTGGGGTAGTTACACTCAGGCTAAGCAAGCCAGAGTTTTCAGGAGAAAATGGGCTTCTTCCTCCTCACCCAGTAATATAAAATTATCCTTGCAAGGATGAGCATCCCACCCAATGATTCAGTCTAGGATAGGACTGTGAAAGAAAGAAGAATGCCAAGAAGGTAGCTCAGAGGAGTATGTGTTTGGGAGGTCCTGCTCCAGAGCATGTGTTGCTCCTCCCCACTACCTGTAAGCAGATGTGCTCTGAGTTGATGCCCTAGGAGGCCTTCCCAGAGACTTTGCTATAAAGATGAGCTTGTGGTGCAACAAGGTAGCACATCTATTCCCTGCACTGCCTATGAGCTGCTAGCTCCTGAGTACTCTGTGGCTGGGATCCATTACCTTTGTGTATAAGAGCAGCAAATACCCAGTTTGGGAATGAGCCAGAACCTTGGGTTTGCCGGTGCTGCCTGACAGGTAAAGAAGGAACAACATGTCTTCACTGTCCATGACAGCAGGCTCACAGCACACATCCTTCTTCATCAGCTTCTGCAAGACAGAGCAGTTCTCTCTTGGGGTCTCACAGGCTTCCCTGTGTTGTCCCTACAACCACTTGCGCACCTCTCCCCCAAGCCTCCCTCTGAGCACCTGCGCCACCCTGCTCCCCCCATACCATCCTCCCCACCTCTGTACCTCTGCTCCCCTTGTTTACCAGCCTGAGCTCTCTTTCATCTTGCTGAGCTGGCAAGTGCTCTCCTCAGCCATAGCAGACCTGCTGAGTAAGAGGCAGCTATTTTTAAACTGCTGCTGCTCTGACCAGCACAGAAGTCTTCCAGGAAGCCTTTCTAGCACTAATTCCTTGCAGATGGGATAAGCAGAGGTGGAGAGACCGCTGCACAGCTCCAGGGAGCTAACAGAAATGCACAGCAGTGGCTCACCTCTTCAGAAATGGTGCTCCTTGCTGGCAGCCTGGCCAGCCTGTGTGCCACGAGTAACGGGCACGTGAGCAACCTCACTGCCTGCTGCCTCTGACAAGCTGCAAGCAGCACTCGCAGGGGGTGCCAGGTCCGCTAGCAGAGCAGTGTGTGACAGTGCAGTGGCAGTCCAAGGCTGGGCTCACTATGTGTCAGCCTGTGGCTGGGGTGTTTCTAGCCCCTGGTTGACCCTGCTGTGAGCCCTGACAATATAGGGTTGGTGCTGTGGTAAAAGGCACCAGTTGCCCATTCTGATGGCTCCTGCGACTGTCCTGAACTTGTGTGTAGCTCCAGCTGCTGCTGTTGCTGCAGGACAATGTCCCCACATCGTGTCAAAGCCAGCAAAACTGCCATGGCCAGCCAGGACCCTCTCTCCCCACCCTGTCCCTGCTCCCAGAGCACGTTGCCCAGGGGAAGCGGCACTAGTGCCAGGCAGCCTCTTACCTCCTCCAGTGGCACGTCCAGGGCTGTCATGGGAACCTTGCTGTCAGTCCTCATGGAAACCAGAACCCATTTCACTCCTGGGCACTGCTTTACAGCCTGGTCCATTGTCTTTAGCTCAATAATCTTGCCTCCTCTCAGCCCCTGGTTCACCATAATCACCATCTCTGGCCCACAGAAGGCAGAAGAGCCACATAAGCCACAAGGCTCTACCATGACCCTGCATCTCTCCCTCTGTCTCCCAGCCCCTGTTACCTGTCCTCGCTTTAGCAAAAAACAGCAGCTTTGCATCTTTGTTTCCCGTTTATTCCTGCCTGTGTTGCATCCCCTCAGAGGAGACACTGTATCCCAGCCCTTCAGTCTCTTGCATGAAGGAGAGAACCAGTCCCTCCCATGGGCTGGAAGATATTTAGTGAGCCCATGCCATTTCCTGGAGTGCTAATCCCTGCTCCATGACTGTACATCATGGCAGGACACCCTCAGTTAGCCTAGGGAGTCTCACTCAGAAAACCTTTGCCATCAGCACTACCCTGAGCCCCCAGCTGCCGAACCAACAAGCTAAGCACCGTCCCGCAAGGGGAACACACGTCGCTGTTACCCACTGGCTCTTACCATCCCAGATCCTGTCTGCTAGGGACTCTGCACTGAAGCTGGCGATCACCAGAGCATGCACAGCCCCGAAGCGGGCACAGGCCAGCATGCTAGCCACTGCTAGTGGGCATGGGGGCATGTAGGTTGTCACCCTGTCACCCTGTTTCACCCCTTGCCATTTCAAAGCGTTTCCCAGGCGGTACATCAGCTCCATCAGTTCCCTGCCCAAAGCAATGGCACAGAGACTTTCTTGCAGGTCTTACCTGCACACATAAAGATGGGGGGCCCCAGAGTCACAGGTATGCAGCTCACATCCCTACACACTCTAAGCCCCCATGCTGGAAGTCCATGGAACAGCCATAAAATGTCAGTGGGAAGGAAAAGAGAGGACAGTCACTAACATGGGCCATTATTTATGGAAAAGAAATAAATCAGAACGGCCTCTGTACAGAGCCTGACACTCTCATTGGCTAGCATGAGAAGAAAGGCATAGGGCCAGCAACGGTGACTGGCAATTCGTCAGGCTTAGCAAGCCCACAACATCTCAGCTGACTTTCCCAATGACAGCCCATACATTTCTTATCAACTTGTACAACTAGAGCAACTTACCACCCTGCAAGACTGGAGGGTACACATGACAAGTTAGATATCTTCCCCCATGAAAACAGGGCCCTGTGCTTTGCTAAAGCTGGGAAGGTCAAGTCATCCAGTGAGAACAACAGCTGTAGGAAAGCGGTAAGCAAAATGATGCCTCTCCTGAGAAGCATCCCTCCCAGAAACCACGGCTTGGCTGTCAGTGGCTCATTTCATGGAAAAGCTCTCCAGGGGAGATTGGCAGGGGTGGATGGTCATGTTTGTCACATGAGGTCTGGAGCCAGCGAGGCCAGCAGGACTTGCTCTGCATGCAGAGGGATTTACGTGGATTCTGCAGTGGAGACTCAGAGTGGGCAAATTGAGCTGGAAAGTGTGGGATCCCAGACCAACCTAGAAGGGCTGGACAGATGGTCCCCCCAGAGAGCCAAACCCAGCAGTGTTGCTGATGTGTGGATGAGCATGGGATTTCCCTACACCCATGTGGCTGTGAAGCCTGCATCTCTTGCAGGCCATTTACCTGCAAGTTTAGACAACAGGAACCTTGCTGGGAAGGCATACATGTGACTTTCCCATGTGGTCTTACCTACAAGCATTGCAGTGCTGCCATGAAGGGCTTACATCTGCCTCTCTGGCTAGGTAGGGACCCCTCGGGGCCCAGAGGGTTAATCAGGAGGTAGGCTGAAGTCTCAGATCAGCACAGGCAAGCCAACAGCCACCATACTGTTGATCTATCTATGCGAAGGAACGCTGCAACCCCTCACATGACCCACATCAGCAAATCAGCCCTGTGCAGTGTTCATGCATGTTGCAATACATCTCTTGTACGCTCAGAGGTAAGTACTGACCTGTATGTGACCCGCACCTCCTTCATCCCACATTAAGGCAACCTTGTCTGGGTCTACGTGGACATGTTGGTCCAGACAATTCACTGGAAAAGATGAACCCAGTCTCATTGCCAGAGCAACCCTCAGTACCTCTTAACTCCCATAAAGCCCTCACTGGCTGTCCCACTTTCAGATCAGAATCAGGGCCGTATGCGAGTCTTCTCAGCGCTAGCTTTGTGCATCCACTGAGGCAACCTTTGTGGATACCAGCTGGCAGATCACAAGCACTGTCCCAAGCCCATTACACTCCTCACCACTCCAATACCTACCAATCCCCACTATCAGCTTCCCCCTTAATTGCAACCTAATACAGCCCAGAGTAGAAACTGCCTGAAGTCCCTTTGGACGTCACATCCCCAGCACCCTCAGAGGGCCTGGCAAACATAACTCAGCCACCACTCCATCCAATACTGCCTTGCAGCTGCCTCTGGGGTGGACTAGGGAAAATTTTAGTGGCAGTGCTCCTAAATAACAAATGTGGGATGAAACAAAGCTCTGCGCAGGAAGGCTGCAGGATGCGTTTGTCCAAGATGGAAGAGAGCCAGGGCCAGGAGTGCACAGCCCTGGCTTTCCAGGGACATGGCAGGCTGAGGCTTTCACTGTAATTCTTCTGAGAAAGGTTTCCTGCATTGCTGGCAGCTGCAGTTTCCTCAGAAGCCTTGTTCCACCCTGTGTTTTCCTTAAACCTGCTACTTAGGTCATGGGATAATTCAGCAGTCCCAGTTTGCATACTAAAATGCCTTTTTCTCCTGACCATTTGTATTGTTGCGGGAGAGAAGGAAACACACAAAAAGGGGAACAGTAAGATCTCAAATCCCAAAGGCAAATGACTCCTGCTGTCCTGTCCAAATGGACTGTGTAAGACCTGATTTATGAGAAGTCTGTCTCATATTTTGAACACTGGGACCAACAGTGCTGTGACCACAGTGTCACGAGCCCCTGTGTCTTCTCCTAGTGCCCCCTCTAACACTGTAGCCCCAGCCACAGAAGAGCCTCCCATGGCTGTGGGGACTTCCAATACTGCTCATTGCTCCCGTGTTTTGCTTTCTGCAGATACATACTGCCTTTGCTGGGCAGGGATAACCTAGTGCAATACTGCCCGTTGAATGCATAGGGTTCAGTGCTGCTGCCTGTGGTCCTGCAGAACAGAATCTGCACTGCTGTGGGATCCACAGAGGCTGAGAGAGAGCAGCCTGGCTCCCAGCACACCCTGATCCAGCTGCAGTCCCTCCTGTAAGACCTGGTTCCTCCCTTAGGACCAGTCACATCCTTACACTGCAGACACTGCAGGACCAACCAGACCTTTTGGGGATCCCCCTCATTGCAACCCTTTAACTCCGTGCTCCTCCAGTCTGCTCCTGGGGCTGAAGCCCTTTGCAGAGAGGCACCCATAGGCACTTGATAGGCTCCCATGTCTGTCTCCCTCCTTACCTGCCACATTCAGCTTCCTGCCCAGGAACCAAGAGACCCTGCCCTGCTGCAGGTCACAGTCGTGGACAGAGTGGAAGGGTGTGATCCAGGTGAGCCGGCTCCTCCGTAGCGCTCCCCAGAAGGTGTCCCCCTGCTCCACTGACACCTTGTACAAGCCTTATTGATCCTTGGGTCTGGGAAAGGTGATGGCTTCAGGCATGTAGGTGATGAGGGGCCCGTGGCTCCAGGCTCGGGCAGCCACCCAGATGCCAGGGGGGCATCTGGGAACCTGAGGAAGAGCTTTGGGGCAGCAAGCCCTGGCCAGCAGCCTGGCCATCATTGCAGGGCATCTGCCTCTCACCAAGAAGATGGATGGCTGGAGCCCTTGCAGCTGCACAGGACAACCAGCCAGTGCAAGACAGGCCCCTGTGGGAGCTGGGGCTGTGTTGCCCTGGACCAACTGGACACAAAGCAGCTCTCCCGCACAGGGAGCCTGGGCACTCCTCCTCCCCCACCTTGTTCCTCTCCTTGTCTCTTCCAGAGCACTATGGGAAAAAGAAATTCAATCCCTTTAAGGGAGGAGAAAATGGTGGGCTGTAAAAATATTTGACTGAAAATAACCTTCATGCTAATCTGAGTCCTGACGGCTGCCCTTGAACAAGAGCCAGGTTCAGTGGATGCCTGGGCCAGGCTCTACCAGCCCACTCCCATTCATGCTCTCCCAGGGCTGTGCTGTGTCTCTGGACCCCCTGCTTCACCTCCACTCACCTCCCTCCCACCTCCCTCTACTCATCCCCATCCCTTTTCTCCCCACAGCGCCCCAGCTGCAGCTCCCCAGTCCTCTGCCAGCCACGAGGGCAGCCTGGGGCAGCTCACCTGCAAAAGTTAGAGCCCCCTCCATGCTATTCTTGGGTAATGGGACCATCCCCTTCCTAGAATTAAGACCCATTCCCTGCAGAGCACTAGGCTGTGCTGTCTCCAATGGGCCAGGGAAGGTTTTTCTCCTGCAGCTGTCTGCTGCAGGAGGGGGATATCGCATCCCATCCCACCTCACTGCTGGGCAGCTATCAGAGCTGTCCCCTCCGGCAAGCTGGGCTGGGCTCTCTGCCTCCTCCCAAACACTTCAGACCAGTCTGTACCACAGGGTGGACTGGGAGCACTCAACAAGGCCGTGGTGGAGCAAGGGGTGGTGGTTTGATGTGAAACACTGCAGTCCATTTCCTCATGCTGAGACCTCCCACCACCCACTGTAGTAGAGCTAAGCTGCTTCCCTGCCTCGACACAGCTTTTTTGATACCTTCCTTTCATTCAGACCCTATATAGGTAGTGTTTTTTAAGGCAGAGCTTGGAGGTTTCCTTAATTTCATTGACCAGGTTGCCCTCCCTTCCTGGGGGCATGAGAGAGGAGCAGAAAGACTCTCCCTGCAAGCAGGGCTGTTCTGAGCCGGACACATGGATGGGATCAACAGCAGAGGTGAGAGGGTTAGTAGATCTCCTCTTTGCTCTTCATAGTGCGGCACCACTCATGGTTTGCAGGGCTGATGTTTGGTGAATAGGCTGAACACCAGTGTGGGAGACAGGCACTATTTGACAGCAGGTGCACTCATCCCAGACCACACACCTGGTTTGTATCAGAGCTGCCCCCAGAGCTAGAAGAGGACCTACAAGGGCTCTGTCCCCCCAGGGAAACAGTCCTGTGGATGTGCAGCCCCTCCACAAAGTCAGGCCCAAGCAGCCTCATTGTTTCACAAGCAAAGTTTCTCATTCCCTATGGACATCTGCTCTGCCTCAGTCTTTTTGCCCTGCAAGACATCAGTTTTTTCCATCAGACCATCCCCAGATGCCCTTAGCAGGGCAGACAAATCTCAGCTCCTTCTCTGGTAACTCAGTATAGGCTGCTCTCAAATCGGAGCTCGTCTTGCTGGACGAGCAAATCCCTGTTGGTGCCCTTCCCTCTCAGCAAACTCCCCTGCGCTTGCAGCATCTGGCTGCTGCCTCCACTCCTCAGGCCAGCTGGGCTCTGCAGCCTGCTCCTGGCAGAGAGGCTGAGCCTGCCCGAAGGTCTGCCCGGTGCATGTGATATGGAGCGACCCAAAGCACCAGGGCTGTTCTGGATGCTGAAGTGACTTGTTCTCTGACCAGTTGTATGCCATGATGCCTAACTTTTGCACCAGGTACAATCACATCCCTTTCAGCTTTGTCTTTCACTGCAAAGGGAGAGCAGCACCCAAGCCTCGTCTTCTCCATGCCTGGGTAGGGAGGAATGTACAGACCTCTCTCTGTGCCACTTTGGAGCTCCCACCTCTCTCTGGCTTGTGGTCTGATGTCCAACCTCCTCTCAGCTTTGGCTGAATTCACCCTCCTTAAACATCAGTGACTGGACTCATACAGAGTATTCCCGTTTAGTTTTATTCTTGTTCATATCTTTACAGAAAATGGCACATAAATCACAGATGCTGGATGACTAGAAGTTGTTACAGCTCCATATCTCAAACACCTCAACACTGAATTCTTTTCTCATGGTATATACATTATTTACACACCATGGGCTATCATCTAACACGTCAAACGACTGGGGGACAAAGACAAACGGGCTCAATGGAGGGGCTTAACCTTTGACGGAAGAAAAACAGTAGCTCTGGGGAAAGGGTGCTCACAGCTGAAAGCAGGACAGAAAGGGTTGCCTGGAAGTCACTGTCCTACGGCTTTCAGAGGGGAATAGCGCCTTACCAGGATGGGAAGGTAATGGAACCACGGAGCAGGTTTGGCTGCATGGGTCCACGTGTGCTTGTGTGGAGCCAGCTAGAAGAAATATGTACATGTTATGGGGTGGATCAGGGTGGATGTGCATGGCTGTCATTCCCTTTAACACTCAGAGGGTGAGCTGGACAAACTTAATTCAATAACTACATTGGGCAGATGTTGTTTTCTCACCTGGAATAATGTATTCATCATTTGGCCCCTCTGCAGGGGTGCAGGGCATTGGCATTTGGGGCAGACTCAGACCCGGCTGTGGTGACCAGCCCTGTGGGAGCCAGCAACATGGGCTGGGTCACCTCAAGGTGACAGGTGGGACCAGGGTGTCATGTCTGTGGGCTAAACTTGCCTCTTCCTGCCAAACAGAGACAAAACTCAACTGCCCTAAAGCTGCAGCCCCTTCCCGGCAGACCCCAGTGCCAGGCAGGGAGAGATGGGGTGGAAGGTGCAAACCTTCCTGGATGGAGAGTCACCTGGATGGAGAGTCACCATTTCATGCAAATACTGCCATGGACTTGTCCCGCTGTGGCCTGGGACAGAGGCAGAGGTGATGGCCAGGGGAAGGCGGCGGGTCTGCCTGGGGCACAGTGGGGCAGGGTGCCAGGGCAAGGGGCCCAAGCAGCACTGGGGAGAGACGTGCACCAAGAAGGGGCATGGAAGCAGGGGACAGGCTCGCTCCAAGATGGCTGGTGGGGTCTGGGGCTGGAGCAGGAGGAGAGAGCCCCAGAGCTGGTCACGAGGCCGGAGGGACCCAGAGCCTCAGTGTCTTCTTGGGTGGTGACGATGATGGGACACTTCCCGGTCCCCCAGAAGGAAGGGGTGGGAGTGTGAGGAAGGCCCGGCAGGGCAGAGGAGCGAGGGGCAGTGGTACGCTCGAGGGGAGCAGGCAGGGGGACACCTCTGCCAGGCAACCCCAAATGCAGAGACTGGGGCCCCGCTCCCCAGGCAGGGGTGGCCGGGGGGTGCCTGGCAGTCCAAGGGGGAATGTGGCCCCCAGAGGACACAGTGTCTGTCGGGGCTGGCTTCTGCCACCTCTTCCCCCCCTAGATCAGCTTCTCCTCCTTCTGCGACAAGTTCAACTTCTCTGTCTGTCTCTCATCCTCCGCTGCTGTCGCCTCCTCCCCTGTCTCCAGCTTCCTGCCTGGGGCTGGGGTGTCCCCAGCAATGGTCCCCAGGACTTTGGTGCTGTGCTCCTGAGCTTTGGCCCTGAGGGCAGCAATGCTGTTTTCTCTCAGTTCCTCCTGGGAAATGGTGGTTTTGGGATCCGGGCCCCTCTCTTCCTTGTCACCCTTGTCAAGTTTGGGCAGGGCCTGGCGCTCCACCTCCGTCTTCCTCCCCGCCTCAGCCGCTGCCTCCAGAGACTTTTTGTGCATCCCTAAAAAGAATTGTTGGTATTCGGGTTTAGAAAAGCGCCTGGGCATGGGAAAGCCATCTTGAACTGAAAACAGCAAAGATAAAGAGAGGCCAGAATTAAGGAAAAGCAGAAACCCTTGCTTCACGCAGCAGTCACGGCGAGCCGCTCACTCTGGCCCCCACGCGAGGGCAGCCCAGCCCTAGCATCCATGGCCTCGGGCCTGCGCCCAAAGGTCTATAATTACTCTCCCCTTCATTTCTCTCTGTGAACCTAAAGCTAACTTGTCCCTGCATGGGGACGAGGGTCTCAGACAGCAGCACAGTTGCCTGAGCTTCACTGAGGGTGGGGAGGGAGAGCCCCCATTGCCTATTCCTGTATCAACCCGCTCCTCACACAACCCACCCCTCTGCCTCTCTCAGTTTCACAGATAGAAGGACAGACAGGACAGTCCATCGTCAAGACACCAGACACTAGTTTTGGGGCAGAACCAGCCTGAAAGGTCAGAAGGTGGGAAGTAAAGAGCAGAAGTGTGGTAGGGTAGCTGCTCCCTCCAAGTCTGCGCCGAAAAACAAGTGAAACCAGGCAGAAATGCAGCTCCCCAGATGCAGAGAGCAGGAGGAGGCAGCAGCAGGTTCCTCCTGGGAATTGGAGAGGGGAGAGCACATCCTGGCACCCCATACAGCATCATGGGGCTGGAAGAGTCAGACTGGGTTGACCTCCTGCCTTGGGCAAGGGTTGGAGCCCCTGCTCCAGGGCTGAGTGTAAGGGATGCTCACACCACAGGAGTCGAAGGCTAACACCAGCCTGAGCATGGGGCACAAATTCCTGCCCTGGCCAGATCCTGCCGGTCAGGATCCAAGGACCATCAGGGATTTGGGATGAGCAGCCAGACCCTATTGACAAGGGCTGTAGTGGGAGGGGGATGGAGGGTGGCGGGGTAGGGGGGGCCTCACCCCGCTGCCCTCCACCCATGTTATTGACACAGCTCTGGTTTCTTCTTTGCATCCCCCACTTCATCTCAACCCACTTGCCCTCCCCTATGAATGCGGCTGCTCTCTTACCCAGGAGCCAAGGGGCGCAGGACTCCATGATGCCATCCTTGGCAGACTTGAGGATGGACTCAGGCAGCGGGATGGAGTGACGCACCATGGCACCATAGAGCCCGTACTCAGCCATCACGCTGCTCCTGCCCCAGCACTTCTCCCTCTTCCGCCATTTGGCCCGGCGGTTCTGGAACCAAACCTGGGGTGGGTGACAAGGAGGGACATGGGTTTTTTTGGGGGAGAAGGTGTGCCACTCCCCTTCCCACATGGGAACACACAGGTGCTTATACAGTGGGATGAAAGCAGACAGGCATATGCTCATCCCAAAAGCATTGTGACCTCTTCCCCTGTGCAGCAGCCGCCAGGTATCTCCCCCTCCCTCGCTTGCAGAAGAGGTGAGGGCCAAGCGTGAAAGCAGGTCCCATCCCTCTCTGCAGGATGTAATTAATTTGCCATCGTGGCGTCTTTTTCTAGCGGCTTTTGGCTCTCATGCCTGGGATTTTCTTTCATTATTTACTGGGTGTCTGAGCTGCGGCACGGAGCTGCAGGCAGCGGTGCCTGCAGGGAGGGCTGGCATGGGGGTGGATGCTTGGGAGAGGCAGGAGAAGGGGGAAGCTGATCTGTGCGCTTCTCCCTGAATTCCCAGTTTGAAAAGCCCCTCATCTTCTCAGAAAATTGGCAGAATAATCTCTGAGCTGTGACCTGGGGGGCAGCCAGCAGAGAGGCGGGTGGCAATGGGGGGGGGGGGGGGGGGGAGGGGGGAGATATGCTCGCAGAAATCTATTAGCGCTCTCTCTCTGATTTCCATTCCTCTTGTCTCCCTCGCCCTCCTCCCTCCCCAGCTCCCCTCCCTTCCCGCCGAGCAGAGGCATCAGCTTTAGATGAAAAATTGCTCGAGGTCTATTCAGAAGGAGGCAAAGGAAGAGTCAGCCCCAGGGGCAGCCCAGGCCTGATTGAAAAATAAGTTAATTTCAGTTTGAATCGATGGGCCTCAGGCACTGAAATATCACGGGAAATTAAAGCAGCTGGTCCCCAGGGAACCACACCATTGACCTGCGCTAATTAATGCCATGGAGTTACCAGGCCCCTCTCCGAGAGGCAGCCCCTCCCTCCCCACGGACACCCCAAACACCTCCTCATTTAACTAATTAGACTCACAGAAAATTGGGTGTTAATTTGTTTAGGATTTTTTTTCTTTTCTATTTTTTCCCTCCCTTTCCCGGAAAGTACACGGCAGAATGGAAATGAATGGCGGGGTCTCGCTGGCAGATGGATGCTCGGGGTCACTCCGCAATCTTCTCCGACTTGATTGCTTGATTAGGTCGTTAGCACATTAAAAAAAAAAATTGCTTGCCGTCTGGCGCTGGCCTGATGAGTGGGATGAGGCGGGAATCGCCTGGGTAATTTATCTTTTTATACTGCAAAGAATTTGATTTCAATCTGCAGATATATGGAGGTGCCTTTGACACCTGTTTAACATTACAGAGCTGACAGCTTAACCCTCTCTTGTCCCCACCTCCCGTAGCCGTGGGGGACCTTAGACTGCAGTGGGGAGCACTTGGGGACCGTGGCAGACCCCCAGCTCTGCCGCAGGGACCACAAGACTGATGCCATGGAGTGAGGTCCAGCTCTCAGCTGGCAAGGCAAGCCCTACTCTTCTACCTGTGCAGAGGGGAGTTGCCCAGCATGGAAGCCTTACTGGGAGAGAGCTGCAGGGTAGGTGAGTGGCTTGATAGCAGATGTGACAGCCAGCCTTGGCTGTTCCTGGGAGCCTGGCCATCCTGGCCCCAAAGAGATCTCTGTGGAGTGGGTAGGGTGGTGGTCCCAGGAGCTGTGATCCCAGCTTCTCCCAGCAGAAGACACTCTGTGCATGTCAGAGGGGATTTTACAGCCAGGCTGCTTCACCACATGTCACCTCCTTTGCATGATAAACAGTGTGAGTTACACTTTCATACTACCAATATGTAACCCCTGGACCATGGAAGGCTTCGGTTCCACTGGGACCTGATCAAGGGCCCTCAGGATTGCACAGCTTCCTCTCTCCACCCACTCCTCCATGCCTGCGTGTCCCACGGGTTTGCTCGATAGTGCAGTCAGCAGGATGCTGGCAGGGTCTCTCACTCCACCAGACAGGGGCAGTGGGGCAGCCACTCCCAACACCTGCATGCTGCGAGGGAGCAGCTCAACCCACTGGGGCCAGGAGAGGGATCCACCCTGTTCTGCCCTGGATAAACCAATGCAGTATGTCACTTGCCACAGAGCTCCTTGCTATCTCCCTTGGCTTCAGGAATAAATTCCTGCACAATCCAAGGGCTGGTGCCCACAGATCTGCCTTTGTTTGGGGCTCTAGTGACAACTTGCCATGTACCCAGAGCGGCTTGCAGGGCTCGGCTCTGCACAGCTGGCTCTGTCACCAGTTGCCACACCTGGGATCTCAGCCAGGAACAGGTTTTTCCATCAAGTACCACATGGGCAACTTTTTAAACTCTTCTTGATCCTCTTTTATCACCCCTCCCTTTCCCCTCCCTCCTGCCTTGATGCCCCAAACATCTTCCCACATGCCTCATGCTCCCCTGCCCTCCTCCTGGGCCAGCCCCAGCGCTGCCCACTGCCATTAAACCTGCTGCCCTGGAGCATCCCTTTTCCCATGGCAGGGCCACACAAATGCCAGAGCCAGCAGAAGCTTTGCCAGCTGGCAGGCCAATTTTGACTAGAGCCGGTGGAAAATTTTCAATCAAAAAATGCTGATTCAATCGCACAGGAAAAACTGCATCTGGCCAGTGGAAGTGTGATCAAAATTATCTATGGCTTTCTTCTGAATGCTGTATTTTAATCTCAGCCACCTAAGACATGCAAAATCTATGCTTTAAAGCCAAATGGGAAAATCAAAATGACATCACACATCCGTAAGATCATTCTGAGATTTCCCAAACCGATTTTTGTCATTTGATGAGAATTTCCTCTTGGTTTTGGCTAGGAAAAAGGAGTTTGAAATCCCAGAATTTCTAGCAGAACAGAAGTCAGGAGGACTGAACATCTTGCTTTAACACCAGGACCCATATCTTCATCTCAGGCATGAAGTCGAGTGAAACCAATGATGCTAAATACTGAATATTTCTGGGGTCAGACCCCAGGCCAGTATCTCTGCCACAAGACCATCCTGAGGCACAGGGAGGGAAGAGCTCCAGCATGGCATTGGCAGCCTCCATGCCATTTCAGATCAGCAGAATTATTCCCCATGGCCCATTCTTGGGATTTTGCTCTCATTCAGATGGCTCCATCGGTGGGATGAAATATTCTGGGAGATCTTACTGCTTTCTTCAGACCTCTTAGCGTGTTACCAAAATTTTCCTGTGCCTTGATTCTGAACTGAATTACACACTAGTTTTAGTAATTCTGAGGTAATTTTGGCTGTGTTGGTACATCAGCCACAACTTCCAAATATGCAGTTGTTTATTATTGGCATCTCACTTTTCCTGGAGAAGGTCTCACCCTTACACGTAAATTTACTTGCGGTTTTGATATTCCATGTCTTCTCTGGCTGCTTTTTGTTTTTGCTTGGAGATATCTACTCTACAACTCCCTCCAGCTCTGTAAAATTCAGCCTGCTTCAAGCAATGTTTAGGTTTGTCCACGTTTCCTCTTGCCCCTTCTCATCATGTGGATCAGCTCAGCTTTGTGAAATGCTTTATTGACGTGGCTGTGTACCACCCACCTTCCTTCTCACTTGCTTTAATCTGATTCTCTGTTATACAGCCCAGGGTATGGTGAAAAGATCGTGTTTGTGCTTCCACACTTCATGAGCAGTGGTGAAAACTGCTGTGATTAATGTTAGACTGAAGCATGCCAGATGTTTGTGCAAAGCTATCACAATCTGATGCGCAGAGGTGTCGTTTGGACCAATGTGCTACATCTTAAGATGATTTACAGCTTTTTATTATTACACAAGCACCCTCGGTGAAACATGGGAAGCTTGTTCCAGGAACCCTGTCCTCAAAAAATGGACAACAGAATATAGAGGACAGGTTTGTCTTGCTATCCACCAGGTGCGTTAGCGTCTAAGTTCAGCCCATGCATCACGTTTGCTGTTTAGCAGCCCAAAGCCCTTTCCTGGGCTGCTCCTGAGGCTCCAAAGTGCTGCCCTTGGCACATCAAGGGCTGGATGTGGGGTGGTCACTGCTGTGGCCGAGCTGGGGGCAGGAGGCAAGCATGACTCTGACAAAGCTGCCAGACACCTTCTGTGTGCAGCAGCAGCATAAGACGATGTTCACTGCACACCGCAAGTTGGGTATGCCTGCACACCCTGCAGAAACTGCAGTCGTTTCCATATCAATGGGCTTTGGTTCTCTATGCATAGAAAAGCTGCAAGATCAAAACACGTCACCTTGCAAAACCTGGTCTCAATACGAAACAGGCAAATAGATGGTGGTAACATAACACGTCACTCAGAGAGGATCTGCCCATCAACCTAATCCCTATCATTTGGTCAGAGCTGAGCATCACACACTGAACCCACTGGGCACATCACGCTGACACTGTCTCCTCCAAGAGCAGCCACAGCCTATGAATCAAGATAGCAGCAAACACCAGCACCTTCAGTGCGCCTGGATCCTTGTTCCACATGCCTGTTCTTCTGAGGCCCCCTTACTGAAATCAGCAGTATTGCAAAGTCTTATAAAAGGAGACGTTTCTAGCCTCCATCATCATCTAATTCTCACCCTTGGTGCCCACTGCCCAAAGCAGTAAAAGTTGAGGCACTCTGTGCTCAACCACAGGGTTGCAGCATTTCAGAGCCAAGACTGGCAAGGTTATTCTTGCCAGTTTCCTTCTCTGAATCACAAATGATGACTGATACTTCCTCAGATTATTGATGATGCAGAAGAGCAAATTGTAGTAGGAGGAATCTCTCATTTTGTAAAGGGACATGAGACTCAATGTGTCCTTGTTATCCGCATTCATCATATTAGTTTGTTTACCTAATCAGCTCCTGAAACATTGTCTGCTAAAGAGAGAAGTCTCCCTGAGGTTTGTCATGTGCCAGGAATCTGAATTAGCAAAGGGATATTTTAAGGTGTATAGGGCGTTGCTGTATATTGCTTCTGTATTGTTTCAACCTAAAATTTTCACTGGTTACACTCATTTTCTTGTCTGCTACTTTTCAAGCTGGGGCACACAGATAGAATTGGTAGTGGCCTTTTTTGTCTTTCTAAATAAAAAAATGTTATTTTCTCTGCCCAACCATTCCTCATCTCTTCAAGGAAAATTCCAGGCTAGATAATGGGGAGTTTTTGCTTCACCAAATCTTACATACTGCCTTTGACATATCATTATAACAGGGGTCTTTCAAGTAACAAGCTTTATGGAGCACAAGATGGTCCCAGCCCAAAGTGGTGCATGCTGAAATGTCCACTAGAAGGCCACAAGCAAATGCACATCCACACATGCACAGACACACAGACACACCAGCACTCTCCCCACCAGCACATGAGGAGCAGCCACATGCACCTGTTGGCAAACCAGCAATTAAAGCAAGGGTCAAAATCCCAAGTCCCTCCAGCAGCAATGCTGAGACCATTTACCCCCCTGCCGCCCTCCCATCCCTCTTTGGATTAACAGGTGTATCTTCTTTGCTCTCTGACAATTTCCATGGCACAAACCAGCTTTGGGGAGCTGAACTGTCACTCTGTATGATCCCTACAAAGAAGCCATTTCTGATACTGGGCTCTGTCCTGCCCAGCCAGCCAGGCAGCCTGCGAGCTTTCTGGACTTCTTCTGTGTCATTGCCTTGGGTTGTAATCTGCTGTCATGGTCCCACCTGATGTGATGGTGCTGACAGCTTTCTGACCCAACACACTTATGTCCATCCAAGACACTCTTCACCCAGGGATCCAGCATTCTCAGGCTGAACCGTGCAGAAGCTTCTCACATTCATCCCTGAGATCTCTTCCCTCTACGGCATTTACTGCCGTGGGAAACATCCAGACACCTACACCAATGCCTTGTAGTTGTTTATGTCCCTTTCACCAACACGCTTCTCTGGACTGATCCTGTCACCTCACTGTATACACAGCAAAGCATTGGCACAAAGAAACTCTCTTTCTCAGTGCAAGCTCTTCACACCTCTGCCCGCATACCGTTTTCTCCTCTCCTGGACTAGAAAAACCTGGTCAGGCCTGCTATTTCCCTCACAGCAGAACACTACTAAAATCAAGCCCAGCAGCATACCTGTCACTTCCCCACTTGAAGCCCTTTGGTGAGTCCAGCTGCAAACCAGAGAACACCTCCAGCTCACCTCCACGGCCGGGGCCCTGCTGCCATCTCAGCACTCAGTTCCTCCTGACAGCTACACATCTCCCTTTCTTTCTTCTTCCTTTCCAACGAAAGCCTCTACAGTGAGAGTATTCAAAAAGAAAACTTCCTCTGAAAAAATAGCAGTCTCCTCACCTTCATATTGGGCAGAGCCAGTGACCCTGGCTGGGTTCAATCTGAGGATGTGAGCACTGCAACGAACAGCCTTATAGCTTCCTTGGAGCTTGTCTCATCCGCGCTCATGGGACCTGGGGCTTTATAATGAATTGCCACAAGAGTCTAAAGTCTGACTGGGTCCTGGGGCTCCCCTGAATCCCTCCCCTGTACTGATCACCCCAGGAAAGCTTCCTGTCCCCAGGCTGCTGGTGGATACTGCACCACTTGTGTAAGCCTGGAAATGGTTTATTGCTGTCTTTTCAAATGTAATGTTAAAATTATTGGCACTGTTTATGGTGACATCACTTTCTATGGCTGGTGTAAAGTGGGTATGAAGTTAAATGAGAGCAGTAAAGGTTGTACCTGGGCTGCATGGCTGATCGCAGGACTCATCATCCTTCCTCTCACTAAACACAGGGAAAGAGCTTTCTGAGCTCACATTAGAAAGAGCAATTCCCATACACAGCATGGCAAGAGCCCTTCCTGGTAATAGGTAGAGTCATGTCTGACCCGCTTGGCTAACAGGTCCAACCAGACATGCTGAGATGAGCTGTGAGATGGTACTCATCCCTCTTGAGCAAAGACATGACGGTTCATCCAAGCTTGGTCTCCTCTAAGCGAAACTAGCACAGGGCACACATTGAATATGGGCTCAATACACTACCCCGCAAAAATGTACATGCTATTACCATGCCACCGGTCCCGCAGGCCAGGCCTGCCTCTGAATCCTGCTCTTAAAAGCATTATGTGGGCCAAGTATAGCTCCTTGTTGCAATTTATCTGACTTATGCAGCCAAAGCTGTAAAACCCCTCTTCACCAGGGAATATGTCTTAAACCATGTCCCCTTGGCAAAGCTGGGGTTTTCACCTGGCCTTGCCACCTCATGTGATGACATGTCTTCTCACTTGTAACCTACAAAAACTGGAGAACTTCATCAGGTGCAGGGGTCCCATCTTCCCTAAAGAAAAACAAGTGTGCGCATGATATGCATGATAGGTATAGTGAGATTGGTGGGTCAGTACACACTCGATCTGTGCAACACATCTGCACAGCAAATGCATCCCCGATACATTGATTTCATCATTGCCAGACCATGATGCCAGCTGACCAGCAGCTTAGCTGGAGCTACACCTCTATATAGGCTGGGACATTGCGGATAAACACACAAATTCCTCCTTTCCTAACATGCTGATTGAAAAACAGGAAAACCATCAGGGTCCTGAGTGCATGATAGTCACAGGAAAGCTGGCAAGAGTGCGCCCATCATCCTAGTCCACACAAACCCAGGGCGACGTTTGTCATTGTCACAAAGGGTAAGACTGCACATACATCCTTTGGGAGCTCACAATGCCTGGCTCCATTAACCATGCTGCTATCCTGCCTGTATACTTTCGTTTTGCCTCCTTTTGCCCCCCTAACACTGCTCTGAATGTCCTCAGACACAGAGGAAACCTTAGCATAGATCTTCATAAACATCCATATGCAATGTGGGGACACACCATATTATTACCTTCATGTTAGAGCAAGATGAATCAGGGCAGTCAGAGGAGAAATGTCACATCCCCTTCATGATGCCTTTCTATGGGCACCAAAACCAGAGCTTGGGACGCCAGCCTTCCTCAGATGCTGTGGAGCGCTGCCTGTTCTCTGGGGCTGCCTCTTGCATGCCATTAGCAGCCACACGTTGCCCTTTCCGTTATCAGTACACACAGAGCAAAGGGCAAAGGTGTGATCTGGCCTTCTCCAGAAGAAAAATGTAGGAGCCAGAGGCTGTGCACCAGCAGGAGATGATGTCTGCAGCACTACCTGGTGCAGCACTGTTCCCCAAGATAAGGCTCAAGCCTGTCCCTGCATGCATGGGGACAGCCTGCAAAGTTCCCCCCTGAGGGCTACAGCGTGAGCTCAACAATGCACAGGAACTCTTGGTGCACTGAAGCATTATCTGGAAGATATCTAGGGAAATGTGTTATGTATTGTAAAATGTTGCAACATGTTGAAATAGTTTTCATGCAGCAGCTTGGACTGAGCACCAAAAGGAGAAAGTTGCAGTCCTTTACAATCTTCCCTTAGGAAGATACATGGTAAGGATGGTGTTTGCAATTCCTTGCCTCATGCAGTAAGAGATATCTAATCACCCAACCTCGGCAAATCCTTCACCAGGCTGTCTTGAATCTGGGGAAGGAGGAGGACCACCAGGGCCAAAGAGCAGGCCGTAAGAGCAGTTTGTTCCCTGACCGCCACCCAAGAGGTCAGCACTGGCAGTTACGTTGGCTGCAATGGGGTGGCCCTTCAGCACTCTACTCCTACTACATGTCTGCTCCTGGCTCTACATGTTCCTCAGCTCTGTGTACCCTTCACCTTCTTTGGGTAATTCACGACTCAAGGAATTTTCACATGACACCTTACAGCTGCAGAAGACTCATGCTCCAGGCACTGGCTGCTGCTGTGCCGCTGACGCCTGCAGCTGACATTGTCAGCTCAGGCTAGTGCACAGCACAGCTAATGCTGTGACCTGCAGAGCCATCAACAAGCAACCCACTCACGGACGTTGCTCGCAACAGGGCAGCACATCCAAGCTCACCAGGACATTCCCAGGTATTCCCCCATGCTTAGTCTACCCAAGCTAAAATCTCCCAGGCAGGGACCCTCCCTTAATTGCCCTTTAGTCGCTGAAGCCTTGGTCTCAGTCACAGTCAACATACAGGCTCAAGGAGTTGGTCCAATTAACTAACAAATGGCGGGGTGCTGTAGGGACAGTCACGGGGGACTCTGAGTTGGAAGGATGGCAGTGAAGCCAAAGATACAAGGGACCTAGAGATATCAGAAACAGCTGATGGATATAAAACAAGTTATCTTGGAACGGACATCACCGGCACACCTGGCTGAGAGCAGTGACCAGCAGAGATACTCATCATGTACATTTACATGATGAGTTGGGTAGATCCTTCCAAGGGCTTGTTTCCCAACAACGCTCAGAGTTCAGCCTCCCTCTGGCTGAGCCAAACAGTGCCTTTAGAGAGTGAAAGGGTAGCACGAATGAGGTATTTCCCCCAGCAGCATATCCTGCAGACGCCGCAGCTGCAAGTGAGCCAGAGCTTCCCAGACGCAGGGGTGGGCAGCCTGGCTGCACTGGCCTGGCTGAACAACATGGGTGCGGGCTAACCCAGCCTGGCAAAGTGCGGCTGCTTATCCTCACTGTAGCAAGTCAGTTCCAACAGCCAGGCAGGAGTCAGTCAGTAGGCTATTTCTAGACTATGGACGGGACATAATCCCCATGTTTACAAATGTGCAACATGCATGCCATGGGCCTTTATATAAGTCTCAGGAAGGTGACCAGGTGTAAGCAATGTTTCACTTGCATTCCCTTGCTATGAATTTGGAGAGAAAGCTGCAGCTGAAGGCTCTAATAACTACCAGGCAAAGTTTCAGCTCTGCCTTTGCTCAGCTGGGAGCCTAACAGAAACCTGGCACAGAAAGTAGGGAGCAAACTGTGCTTCTCACACCAGGTGGGGCCTAAACAGGACATCTCTTGCCACTCCCAGGACAACGCCACTCAGAGCAGACAGAAGAGCCCCTTATGCTTTCTCACAGCCTCTTATGAAGGTGGTCTGGTCCCTGGACCCTGTTATTGTAGCAACAGTTTGTTCTCCAACTAAGTTCCTCTTTTCTGCTCTACAGAAAGACCTGCGAGCCTCACACATGTGAAGATGAAGGTCATCTGTATGTCTGTTGAGAACTGGACTTCTCAGCGCTGCACAGGCCTGTGCAAAGTCTGGCTTGCAGAACACCCACAAAGAAGGACAATGAAGAGGCAGAGAGGTTCATGCTGCCAGAGAAGAATCAGAAGAACTTGTTGAGATCTATCAGGGTAAAAGATAAACACTATAGAGAAAAATAGACCCATTAAGAAATAAAGGGGAGAGTAAATTAACCATGTCTGTAAAGTGCTTGTGTTATTGAACTGTTAAAAAAATCCCTATTCAAAGTCAGGAAAGGAGGAAAACTTTATAATAAAGGGTCATTAAAGGAAAACGTGAACACACAACCATCAGCTGGTCGCTCTGCCAGCTATCCTAAGGTTGCAGGGGAATTAACTATTGAACTTGCTGGGTTGCCCAATAATTTTTTAAAAAAATCAGTTGTGAAAAAGTGCAGTAGTATCAGAAGAGAGAAAGAAAGTTCATCATTAAAAGGAGTGAATGCAATTGTTCCCAGCACAGAGATTTAGGGTAGCATTTCCAGAAGAGCTTAAGTGATTGAGAAACTACAGTGCCTAAGCTAACTCAGAGAAGTGTTACCCATAACCTACCATTGTTAAGAAAATAGGGGGGTAAATTTAAGGAAGGGTTGTTGCAGCCTGGCATTAAGCCTGCAGAGCCATTCCTCATTCCCCTGGCTGTAATGGGGAAAGTCTTTGCCAAGGCACGCCACAGCAACAGGCTACGGCATATTTTGTTGCTTGCCTGTCTTTGCTCTTGCAGGGAGCTTAAGTGCCCCAACACTGGAAGGTATCTGACCCTCGGAGATGGTGTCTCCAAACCATGGAGAGAACAAGGAAGGCACTGTCAAAGCAAAGCCCCATTTCCCTCCAAATACTGTGGAGGAACACACCAAAATCACACAGTCCCTTATGCTGTGACAGCCATAAACATCTTGCAAGGAACAGAGCAGTGGGCAAGGACAGGCAAGCTTGGTTTTATTTGTTTTTCTGTCCAATTTAGAAAATTGGTCAGTGGCTGAAGCAACTCAGGGACTGAACATAGAGGGATAAAAACGTACCTGGGTATACAAAATATTCATACTTCTATGTGTCCATCTCTGCACTAAAAACCACCTTTTGAACTGCACCTACAGCCTTAGCTGTACCAGGGTAAATCCCACAAGATTGTCTAGCAGCAAGCAGCAGACTCCCCATTTCACAATAAGCTGAAGAGAAGTTCCCAGTTTCTGTCCTGTCTCCTGCCACATTTTATTCCTGTGTCCAAAGGCATGTGGCATTAAGAGTTTTCAGACAGTAAATCCTTTTGGGAAGGCTTGCCTGGGCCCCTGCTTTTGCCCATCACCCAGCCCCTCTCTTTGCAGCTCTGGTAATTAACTTGTAAACGAAGTTCTAGCACATGGACTGAAAATGGGCCATAGATAAAGGGTAATGAAAACACTCTGTTACAGAAAGGGCCAAATTAAACAACTCTTAATTGAAAAATGGAAATTAATATGAATTTAGATCAACTAAACAAGCATGTTATTGAAGAGGCAGCAAAGTGAATGAACTCCTCACATACCAATTAAAGACATGGAGGCAGAGAGGCACCATACGCCACGAGAAACACTCATAATGATATTCTCACCAAGCCAGTAAGTTTGATTAGTTTTATTACTCTCACTTGTACCCTTCCTACATTTCTAAAAGCATAGGGGAAGTTAATGACTGTGATCTGGTATCACACTGCTGTGGCTCAGGAATTATTGGCAAAGGTAGCCAGCACTAGCGGCTCAGCAATATTTCATGATTAACTTCTTGCAGGGTTCTTAAAAAAAATTAAGATATTGAAACGGTTGGCTCACACAGCAGCAATACTTTCAGCTTCTCCATCACCTTGGTAATCTACCTCCAACCAACCTAACTGCTCTGCTAATTACCCTCCAGCTACAAGACCTCCGTGAATGTGCTGCATAGAGATACGGGTGGGAACCCGCTGGCACTGTGTCTCATGCTGGCCTGTCTTTCTTCTAAGTGTGAGAGTCACCCAAAGTTTTAGCAAGAATAGACAGGTCCTCACTTATTGAGAGTAATAGTGACAAGCATACCACCAGTGCTTTCGGCAGCACTAAGAAATCCCTCGGCGGCCATTCCAGGCACAGATGCAGGAAAGGTCAGCAATTGCATGGAGCAATCATCCCCATTCCACACTTACACTGTGGGATTAGGACTACAGTTCGACATTCTGCAGCAAGCAGGAAAAGCTGGTGGAAGGGGGAGAAGCCAGGGCTGCTAAAGCTGCATAAAGCAAATTTTTCCTTCACACTGTCTATCATGTTCCTTGAGGAGACTCCGTGGGTTCACTCCTGAGCTCCTGCTCAGTGCAATACAGATTCCTCAGGCCTTTCCAAATTACGTTTACCTCTAAACACAGAACAATTTTGCAAACTGAAGCAAGGTAAGCCTCTTCTGGAGAAACACTCTTGGTATGAATGCTTCCCTCCAAATGACCACCCCTCCTGATTCCTCCATCCCCATTCAATTCCTAAAGGGCTACACAGTGATACCGAACTGTGTTAATCTGATAGCAGCTAAAACAATACAATTTTAATTAGAGTTTTAGTTGGCTTTGGGGGTTTTTTTTAGCCAAAATTGACCTCTTATCTGCCTGACAAAGCTTGCTGGATGCACAGACAATCCCCACTCCTCAAGCATGGCACCAGTATCTCCTTGGGCTTCCTCTTGCTTATGTGAGCAATTTTATTTTGTCCCAAAATGCTTCATCCGTGTAATTACCATAAAATCATTTAACAGCAAGAACTGACAATTTTTAGCACGTTTATTCTCTTTTTTAATTGATTAGTTCCCTTAAAAGGTCTATCTAGTTTCCCCACAATGGCAGTCAGGATCTTATTTTTTGGAAACACTGAACAGATTAATTGATTTGTTTGATCAGTAGGAGACATACTGTAATGACAAACATACACAGTCATTTCAATAATTCCAAATCAAACTGTTACTGAGCTTTGATATTGTAGATACTGGTGTTTAAAGTTTGGAACTGTCACATATTAATAAATTCAATAGGGATAACTTATCTAAAATCTACACATTACACTTAAGAGTATCTGTTATGAGAAACACACTGATTTAAGTCAGGTGTCAGAATACTTGTCAGCTCGAGGCCATTCTGAATATTTCATGTTGTCTACTAAGGATATACTTCCCTGCAGGAACCTATTTACCTCACCTGGATTTTACAGAATGGTCTGGGTTTATTCTAATAGCATCACTTCCACTCTTCTGAATATTCTTTCAAATACATAGCCTTCCTTAACATAGCCTTTTTCAAGTATCTTGCAAAATGGCCACAGTGACATCTGCTCTGACTTGTGCAAAGTGTCTCACCAGGAAAATTAAATTCTTTTCCCACGTTGTCCAACGGGTGGATGCTTATGTTCCTTCTGGGAGCAGCCAGCTCAATACAGGAGGAAGATGCATGCAATGTGAAAGAGTGCTGCCTTGAAAAAAAGCACACGTTCATCTTCTCATTAAATGGAAGATTTGAATATTTTTTCCTGAATTCAATGTTCTCTCAAACCAATAACTTTCTTGGCCTCTGATGGCTATTTGTAGCATTCTGCTGAAGGCTTTACATGCAAGCAGTTCCTATATATCATTCTCTCAATTGCACCCTTTGAATTTCACTTTCATATTGAATTTCACAGGTGATTTACTTTTTCTTTGACGACTACCTCCTGAGAAATAATTCCATGAATTAAAATAAGGAGTTGATATCACTCTTAGGTGTGGATCCAGTGGAAACCCACAGGAAACGCTGTGAAAGTTCACAGCGTGGGATGCTCACAACAATCTTAGAAAACCCTTTCATTAATGACCTACAAGAGGGAGAGAACAATGTTGAAAGATGGGAGGAACTGCAAGCTACAATGAAAATGCAAAAATATAGAGCTCCCTTGAGCAGTTAGAAACTCATGCAAGGAAAAAAAAATGATGACATGAAATTATGATTATGAAGAAGGGGATAAAGAGTCATTGTCAGCTGTCCCTTCCAAGGGGCATTAAATGATGCTAATAGATTCAAAACAAGATTTACTTCACTGCTGCAGAACTTGCTGTGGGATATTAAGATATTTACCTGTGTTCAAAATCCCAGGAGGCTGTCAAAGTACTCAGTAAGTATCACTAGATATCTGCCCTGCTCTCATACTCTTCTCTAACATCCACCTCTTGCTATTTTCAGAGATGGTAAGGCTGTTGTTATCCTTGTTAGGCAAAGTTAATAAAATGCCAAACAAAACCCAGAACACTGGCGGGAAAATCCTGGGGATTAAAAAAAAAAAAAAATCTGTCTAAAAAAGCTTGAAGTGACCGAATTAGATAAATAGAAAAAATAAATATCAAAGCAAGTAGACCAGTGATAATCTGAGGCTGTTTGTGCAAGGACTCGGAAGTCTAGCTGAACCGGTGAGAACATACCCAGTGTGCAGCTGTAGGCATGTGGTCCCTTATCTCCAGGAAGACTGACAGGCAGGATGGGCTTCACAGAAGAACAACTACATGATTAAGAGACTAGCGTGTGATTTATGAAGAATGATTTAAGATCTTCACACAGCTTGCTTAAGAGATGATGAAAACCAAAAGCATCAGGCACAAGAAGAAATAGCTTAGATTTATTTAAAGAGTGTGAACATCATAACAAGGGGAGAAAGAATTAGGCTTATACAAAAGGGGCTAAAGTCAAAAAGGAACATGGAGTGAAAAATCAAGAAGCATGACCAAGGTTGGGAATCATCCTATCATGATTTGTGACAAACAAAAAACTATGGACAAGGAGACTTCACAGAATATGGTAAGGGATAATTGGGTGCTGGCCCATTGGAAAGGTCAGTGGTGCTCAGGACTACTACGTGACCCTGATGCTCACCCTGGGAGGGTGCTCATGCTCTCACACAGCAGATACCACAGAAATTCTGCTGGTTTTCATGATTTCTCCTTTCATGATGAGCAAAAGTGTTACTCACAAGCACTTTCTCCTGGCATACCTGTGCCATTAGCAACACCCGATGTTCAGAACAGCCACACAATTTAGTACTTCTGCTGTCCAAGTCTAACCTCATCTCTAGGGCAGAGGGGTCACAGTAAGGAGACTCCTAGGCTTAAAAACTCTGCAGTACAGGAAAAGTAGGCAGTCGTTTATTAGCCAGCTGCAGAATGACATGCTGGCAGCAAGTCAGTGACAGCTAAGATATGTTAGCCACTATTTCAATTCCACATCAAATAAAACACTGAGTCTCAGCACTAGAAGGATGCTCCAGATGCTGAAGCAGTACATGCAGTGTCCAGCTTTGCGCTCTCTGCCATAAAATCTCTCTCCACCTCACCCATAGTGAAGGCCCTCAGCCCTGGCCAGAGAAATGGTGCCTCTGCATTTCAAAATATACTGTGCCACTAGATGAACCTCTTCCTTCAAGAGGCCCTTTATGGGAAATCAAAGGATCTTCTTTCCAGCCCAGTATCAGATGGTGGCTGCAGGCAGTGCTAAACTCCCAACCGGTCCCCTCCCTCTTGACTTGATGCTCTACAGGGTCAGGAGTGGAGAAGTGACCCTCCATCCAGCTCACTCTCTAGAGGCAAAGCATCAGGGCCTGTTGCTCAGAGCAAAATCCTAATGCATCAGGTAGGATTTCAGGTGATGGGCCATTATTTCTGAAGACTGGTGGAAATCCTGTCAGCATACAGCTTATCTACAAGCTGTTAGGTCAGCAGGAGTCCTGCCAGCACAACAGGATAAGAAGCACAACTTGCTTTTATAAAAATGTCACTCTTGATTCAGCACAAGGATAAGGCTGGTGAGGGGGGCTCAGGACTAAGGGAAAAAGGGCTGCACTTTTTTTGGGGAGGGTCTACCTGTCCCTGCACAGGGTCATGCCTCAGCACCTTCCAGCATCAGCATTATATTGCTAAGAGCCTTCTGAGCTACCTTCCAAACCCACAAGGGAGCAGCCTCTTGGGCTGTCTCTTTAGCAAAGAGCACGAGCTGAAGGAACAGATTGGCAGGTGCTGGGCATACATGAGGACTGAGCAGAAGGATGAATCAGGGAAACCAGGTCACTCCCACCACCATGTGGCACTCAGGCCAATGCCTTTTGTAGAAACTGTTGTGCACCAGCCATAGAGGAAGCCACCGCCACTGTGCAGGGGACAAGGCCTGTTTAGCCCCAAACAAGTGAAGAAACATCACCTGCACCAGCAAAAATGGGTTAAAGCCTTGGCCATTACAGCCCTGTGCCTTGTGCAGCAACATGGCAGGAGCAGGGCATGAGGGGGAAGGAGGCAGCAGAAGCCGCTGGAGTGTATCCTTGTGAATGTCATGTTTGGTCTGCCCAAGCACATTGTGTCTCCCATGGTGTACACAGCAGCTGTGTCTTCTCCAGACTGTAGTGATGGCTTGCATACTGGCTGCCATGCATGCCAAAGGCTGGTGCCCCCACAGCCCTGTGGCTCAGGCTGCTCCTTGCCACCAGAGGATTCACCACACAGTGGTGATGTTCCACACAGTCTTGTGTCATGCCTCCTCATGGTGGCATGACAGGACTGGCATGCGATTAAACCTCAAACATTAAAAATCACTCCCAGAAACTTCCAGGGAAACTTCAGTTGAGAAGGCAAATGCAGTGGAAGTGCAGAGACGGTGCAAACACCTCACTGGGACTTACCCATCATTCCCACACTGTGGTCCTAGCTGCCTGTGACATCCCTGCGCATCCTCCTGCACCCAAAGGAGCAGAGATGAGGTCTTTCCCACCCACACTGCCCACCCAGACCCAGTCTCTGGGAGGCTCTCTTCTTGCCTATACCACCAAGTCCTTGAAATGCCACGGTGTTTCCTTGCACACCAGTTCCACTTCAGTGATTGAGCATCCCCTCAGCTATGCACACGCTGAATCACCATTACAACATGCCATGTACAGCACATGTTGACATACAAACACCCAATACAACTCTGCCAAGAACAGCTGATCTGTCTACCTACTCATCAAGGGCAGGGGAGTGGACAGTCTGGGGAGGTCTATTCAAAGCAACGTCAGCCTTCCCATGTTGCTACCTTTTCTTCAGGGAGAGACGAACATGGCTGAGAGGGGCAGGATAAGGGGGTCCAAGAGATATGATTACCTGTATCCTGTCTTCTGGCAACTCTGTTTTCATGGCCAACATCTCTCTAGCATATACGTCAGGATAGTGGGCCTCATTGAAGGCCTTTTCCAGCTCCTCCAGTTGGTAGGATGTGAAGATTGTCCTGAGGGGAGTAAAACTCTTTGATCAAAAAACATAAGAAGAAGAAGCAAAGATGATGAAGAGTCAGAGAAATGAACACAGAAGCTTCAGAAGCCTGGGTAACCTGATAACGTATGGCTTTCCCCCCCCATCTCCTGCGTTTCTGTGCACAAAAGGTCAAGTGCCAGGGTGAAAGGAGAACCAGAAAATGCCAGAAGACAGCGCTTTAAACAGTTACAAATCACCTTCCCGTTAGGGACTTCCCTCTGGAGACGGTCCCTCCCCAGCAACAAGCACCTGCAACCGGCAGCAATGGCAGCTGCTCTTACATATCAGACCCTACTGCCTCTTGTGAGGATCCTGGGGGTGTCCCTACCCCTCACCCCTCCTCTGACAGGAGGTCACACCCACCCCTGGCCTGGCTTAAAACCAACCTCCTCCCCCTCTTGCATCCAGAGGTTTCTTAACCCTTTGATAGTCACACTGCGTTAAAGAAGCATCCCCTAGGCACCCCATCTGGAGAAGTGCTGAGCCCTTCCCAGCTGCTGGTCCTTAGCCTCTTCAATCTCCACAAGCAAATAATCCTCCCCTGGAGCCCTGGCCCTCAGCTGAATCCTCCAAAGGTTTTATCCACTCAGCTCTCCACTGCTTTTCACCAGTCCTTCCCTATGAGACCCAGTGCCAGCTCCTTTCCTCTGCCTTTACCCTGGTTGCTTCCACTCCGATATCCCATTAGCTGCTCCCTGCCAGTTTGCATTACCCCATTATCCTCTGGAAATCCTCCTGGACCGCCCTGGGTGGGTGGCAGCCCAACCCGCCTCTGCGCAGCCAGTTCTCAGCTCTGGACAACCAGATTGAAAAATCAGCAGCTGGAAAGCTGAGACGGATGAAAGCCCTTCTCCAGGGGACCCTTCTCCAGGGTCTCGGACCAATTCCACTCCCCTGAGGGCTAAAACTCCCACCCTCCAACCCCACCCTCCCAGTGCACAAAACACATTTTTCAATAAAAACTAACAACACTCCAATGGAAAAAAAAATGCAGCCTTTGTTCAAAGCAAATGTATAAATATGCCATCAAACTAAGAAACATGTAGCTCCCAGAAGGGGGAAGGAAAGAGGAAAAAAAAGTATTTTTCTAAAATACATCCGAATTTCAGAAAAGCCTTACAATTCCAGAGAGCATAAACAGAAAATCTCAGCAATATCTTCTGCTATTCAGAATCAAAAGGATTCCACCAGATCGATAACGTTACTAACAAAAGCAGCATGCAAATGCAAGAGACCTGCCGGCAATCAGATCCTTCTCTAAATTCATTCGTAAATCCATTCTCTTTTCAAATAGTTTTCCTTCAGCTCTGACAAACCTGTGAACTCTAGGGACAGCAGAGTCACATTAACTCGTGTATTTTCTCTCTCTGGGACCACAGGAAAAATTATTCCAATTTGATCCAGTTTAGATTTCAAGCATTCTGCTCCAGCCTCCTCTGACCAGAGCGCCGAAGCCCAGCAAGGCTCACCGGCGGGAGGGTTTTGCCTGATATTCAACTGAAGTTTTCCCTTTTTAGATGTCGTTCCTGTCTCTTTCGCAATATACAATCCACTCTCCTTTTTAGCGTTTCTATCCTGCAGATATCTGCAGACTATTGGGCTGTCACCTCCCAGCCCGTTCCTGGCACAACTAGAGGTCTTAACCATTTAGTACAACTACAGCGAAATACTGCAGGTTTGTTTCTGTCTAGTACTGAAAATAAATCTGAATTTCGTTTCCTCTCTCTCACCCAGCCCGTGACCTGTACACCAGCCGCTACTGTGTTTTCACCCAGCCCTGTCTGGTCCACAAAGAAAACGGACCCGTATTTACCCCAGAGCACCCAGACTGGGAGCAGTTGCCTGGTGAGGGACCCCGGGTTTGGGATGAGCCCTCCAGACCAAGCCTCCTGTTGCACGACCAGCAGAACGTCTCCTGGGAGAGTCCGCCTCCTTCCACCCCGCATCCTGCTTAGCTTTCACTGGGGCAGCTTTTAATCCACCCTTCCTGCACCGTGGCAGGATTGATTTAATTATTGCTAAATCACCCTCGGTGGATGGTGCCTGGCCTTCCTTTGTCCTGACTCTCCGGCCACAGCAATGCCAGAACCGGGCACGGGATTTTTCGTTTCTATTTGTAAGGCGCAGACAAACCAACTCCATTTAACTGCCGGATAAGTCAGGAAAAGTCTGTTACCCTGACTATTCCCGAGGGGAAACCAAATCCCCTCTGGATCTCCCAAAGTGGATCTTCGTTGCTTTAAGCCATTCTCCAGCCTTCTTCAGCTTCTCTGCAGGCTGTGGCTGAGTTCCAACTATTTGATCTATCGGCAAAACATTTATTTATAAGTAATAAAATATTTAAATCGTTGATAAAAATTGTCCCTTGCCGATAGCCAATATTAAGATCGCTATATGCGGAGCAGAGAACAGTTTTGATTATTTAACTGCCTCAGTTTCGGACAGGTTGATGATTTTTTTCCCCCTGAACACCGTGATCCGCATCCCGCCCAGATGCTCACGGGATGCTCGGGTTTGCGGCTCGGGATACCTGGATCCGCAGCCAGAAAAATTAAATAACCTGACGCCTGCGGCCGATCCCCCCGCTCCCTACTGGCGGGTCGCCAAAACGGGCTGATTTTGGAGAAAGAAAAAAGCAAAGGTGGCAGGGGAGCAGCCGCCGGGGCTCTCCGGCGGCCGGGCCCAGAGGGGTGTTTCGCTGGGGGCCGGAGCGGGGCGGGAGCGGACCGGGCCCGCCGGGGCGGTGGGGCTCGGCGCTGCCGGTGCCCGGTGCCCCGGGGAGGGGGGCGGCGGGAGCCGGCGGGGTGGCGGCCGCTCGCTTACCTGTGCCGCCTCTTCTTTCGTTTCTTGCTCTGGTTTAGGGAGGATTTGGACATTTTCCGGTCGCTGGAGGAGACATCCTCGGAATCTGCGGAGAGACAGGCAGCGGCCGTGGGCCGGGGCTCCTTCCTCGCCGGGGACCCCCGGGCAGGGCCGGGCCCGGCGGCTCCGCTCCCTCCGGCTGCTCCGGCCGGAGCTTTCGTTGCGATCGCGCCGCGGACGGGGCCCGCCGCCGGCCGCTCCCTCCAGCCGGCGCGGCCCCAGCGCTGCTCCCGGTCCCGGCGCCGGTCCCGGTCCGGGCGGCTCGGGGCGATCCACCCGGCCAGGGAAGGCTCTGGGCCGGGACCGGGCTCTCGCTCCCTGCTCTTTCCCCCGGAGTCGTTTGCTGGGAATGCTGTTGTCGCGCTGCTAAAATGCAGAGACGGCAAGCTCAACAACACCGTAGGAAAATGGGGGAGCTGCAGCCCCCTCCCCGCCGCCGAACACCCGCGGCCGCCTGCCCCGCCCGGGGATCCCGCACTTCGCCGCAAAAACACTGGAGCGGGGAGGAAAAAAAGATTGAGGTTTATGCAGCTACCAGGAAACAAAACAGATCCCGGGCGGAGCAGGTGCCCGCCCGTGGCCCCCCCCGCTCCCCAGGGGTGCCCCGGCCCGGGGGTGCTGCGGGCAGGGCGGCACCGCCTTCGCCCCGAAGGAGCAGCGGGGGGACGGAGCCGGGACCCGCATTTCGATGGACGCCGCTGTACCCCGCGGCGGCGGGGGCTGGCCCCGGGGCTGGCCCCGCTCCTGCCCGTGGCGACCAGCCACCCGCCCGGCCCCGTCGCCGCGCTGCCCGGCGGGCCGTGCTGCGGGCGGGGGCGGGGGGCACGGCACCGGCCGAGCCGGCCACCGCGCCGCTCCGGACGGCTCCGGCCGCTCCCAGGAGGAGGCTGGGTGTTGCCCCCGGGGCCGGGACCGCGAGCTTGCTGCCTGCCATCCCGGGGGGACCCGCGGCGGCCTGGGAGCGGGGCCTGCGGGCAGGGTTGCGGATGGCTGCGCCGTCTAGGAAAGGGATACCGAGCGGCCCCTAATTCCCCGGCAACGAGTTGGGGTCGCCGGGGCCGCGGGGGGGCTGCTTCGCCGGGGCTCCGCGCATCCCCGGGCCGGGTGCCCCTGGCCGAGCCATCACACCGCGGCTGCAGCCCCGGGCGGGGGGAAGACGCGCTCCCGCCGGCTCGCCCACCCTCCTCCTCCTCGGGACCGAAACGAAATCGCCTTCCCGCCGCCGGGCACGGGGCCTGCCGCCGGTGCGCCGGGTGCCGGCGACTGCAGGGGAGGGCGGGCAGCGGCGGTGGCGGGGCGCAGCGGGGTCCCCGGGGGCCGGGGACGCGCCTACCTGAGCTGGCCGTCTGGCTGCTGTCCAGCTGCCCGGGGGCCCGGGCCAGGGGCTGCAGGTGGACGCTCTGGGGGTCGGAGAGCACCTCCAGGAAGGTGGGCTGGGTGTAGAAGCCGGGGATGCCGCCGGCCCCCAGCAGCCCCATGCCCACGCCGCCCACCCCGGCGGGGCTGAGCACGGAGCGGGCCGCCAGCAAGTGCCCGGCGGGCAGCGAGTCCAGGGCGGCCCGAGGGTGCGACGGCGGCTCCTTGTTCAAGCCCAGGATCTCCTGGATGCCGAAGCCGGTGCAGCGGGGAGGGGTGGGCCCGGAGCTGGGCTTGGCCCCCGCCGCGGGGGGCGGCGGAGGCGGCGGGGGCGCGGCGGCGGGGGCGGCGGCCGCGCCGTCGGGCTTGGGCTTACCGGGCAGGCTGGGGGCCAGCGCCGCGCCCGCTTTGCCCGTCATGCTGCGGCCGGCGGTCCCTGGTGCCCGCTCCGGGAATGCCTGGGAGCCCCCGGCTCAGGCCCCTTTTATCCGCCCAGCCGGGAGCCCGAGCGGGGTCAGAGCCGCGCAGCCAATCACAGGGGCCAGCCGCGATTAGGGATGCCAAAAAGCCGGCACCGGCGGCGGCGGGGCCGCTGCTCGGCGGGCTGGGGCCGGTGCCCGCCGCCGGGCTGGGGCCGGTGCCCGCCCCCGCGCCCCGGCGGGCCGCCCCGGCGGGCAGGCCCCGGCCCCGCTGCGCCTCCGGCCCTGCTGGGGGAGGTGGGGTGAGGGACGGACAGAGGTATCCGTGCTTTCAGAAACAGGGCTCCAGCCTGGCCGCCCACGGCAGCGGGCACCGGGCACCGAGAGGAGGTGCGCAAAACAGCCGTGGAGGAAAACGCTGGCGTCCCCGGCTTTCTTGCTCATCCCGTATTCTGAGATAAATACCTGTCAGCAGGGAAATAAGGGTGCACAGAGGAAACCTAAGGATTAAAGCCGAGATGTGCTCCTTGAGATTGTAGAGCTGGAAGCACTCTACTTTGGAGAACCATCCGGTGTCATGCCATCAGAGGTGGTGGAATAGCTGCTTGGGCTCTCTAGACACCCCTGCCCATGAGCACGGTTTCTGAGCCACACAGTCCTACAGGAACTGAAAGCGCCTTTCACCACCTGTGGACAAGACACCACACACCTCGTCCCTGCCAGCCCTACCCCAACCAAAGACATTAAATCAAGAGAAAGCCTAAGGCATCCCGTTTCACTCTAGCTGAGGCAACAGCTCCACCACAGCATGTACCTTGATAGCTGTAAATAGTCCACAGCAACTTTAGGTCTCTGCTCATGGTGGCCAGTTAATCAGTGGGACACTAAGCTGGGTCTGGGACTGCAGCTCCAGATCAGCACAAAAAGCCCATCTTCCATCTCAGCTCTGAGGGGATGCGTTTCCCCGTCCATCCTCTTCCCAGCTTTGCAGGTCTCTGGGTTTGGTCCATCAGGCCTAGGGGCTCTTGCCTTCCTCTCAAGGGGAGGTTCTTCTGGTCTGTGAAGGAGTCTCTGCAGTGCCCAGTGCGTGATGGCACAGTGAGGGCTGGGAACTGCCTCTGAAATCGGAGGGATCTGTCCAGGGTGGCCACAGGTTTTTTGATATGCCCACAGGCTGTGTCCCGCATACTCCAGCAATCCTGATTTAGAGTCCTGGCCTGCCAAAGGATTGGGGCTGTGGCAGATGCTCAATGTCATGCCTTTCCTGAGCAAACTGAGGGCACTTCCACCCCAATGGCAGTATTGCCAAGGCTGTCTCCTGTCAGAGCTGCGAGGGAGTCATGTACCAACTTGGTGTTTGAGATATTCCCAGCTGTGACTGTAAAGCAACTCATGTCTCCACAGCAATGGAAATAGTTCATAGGAGGTGAATAAAGGCTGCCAGGGCACTGCGGGCACCATTTGCTCCATAAGGGACAGGGAGCTGGGAGCCAAGGGTGATAAACACAGCCACCACTGCAGGAACCCCCTAGCCAGGGCCCCATCCCACCATACCTTAGCAAGGCAAGCAGAGCAGTTTGTGGGCAGTAGCCAGGATCAGCCACCAGTCCAGATCACAGGAGGAGTTGATGGGGATGAGGCAGATCCCAGTTCAAGCTGGGAAGTCAAGTCCCTGGCTGAGGTCCAGATGAGTGGGGCACTTGGCCAGGTACAGGTACTGCTGCAGAGTAGCTCAGGCAGGAGCCAGGAATGAGCCTCAGCTTCAAAGCAGCTGCCAAGCAAAGGAGGGGGAAATGCCTACTAAGGCTCCCTCCAGGTCTTCCCCAACAACAGCCCGTATCAGTGAGCTGACCTTGAGCAGCCAGCTTTGCTCCTAGAAGTCAGGGAGGCTGCGCTACAGGCCCTGACAGGGTCGCCACAACCCATCCTACCACCTCAAACCTTGGTTGTATCTTGTCTGTGTTAGCGAATGCATGGTTTGCCATCTGTCCCACCCTGCCGGGGCTCCCCAAGCGTGGCACGGAATTTCCTTCCCCAGCATTCAGCCTGGAGTTACACAAACCCTGCTTCAGCATGACTGGGTCTGTTAGGATAAAAATTCAAGCTATCAGGTTGCCAATAAATTATTCAGAACTTTATTCTTATTATTCCTTTAATTTTCAAGTTCTCCAGGAACTCATTCAAATTTCTCCAGAAATGGGTCCTCCACACACACTTCTGATTCAGCTCTGCATTACCTGGGTTATATGGCCCCAAGCTGCAGTCCGCTGCAGAACCAAGACCACTAGGTCTGAAGACCTCTGAAATGTTGCAACGATCTCTCTTTGGTGCCAGCATCCGCGGGAGGAGGTGCATGCTGTGGCTCTGCCTAAAGAACTGCCCAGGGCTCACACAGGGTGTGGAGATGCACAGGGGCTGGCTCTCAACTTGAGCCCATGTTGTCATCCTTTATGTGCACCACCCTTTGCCTCCTTTTTCTTTCAGACCTAACTCTTCATCCCTACCCGAGGACATGTACAGGGGGGTGGGTTATTTGAGTATGATGTTTAAGTAGTTAAGTACTAGCTTAAGCAGTACTGCCACAGAGCCCAACTTGGCTTCATCAGAGCTTTTCAGCCTGAGGTCCGCTCCACAGCATGTGTCACCTCTATCATTTTGTGATCCTTGACTGGTGATTGGAAGCAAGCATTGTAGTTCATGCAAAGTTAATGCTCTGAGCACTGCCAGGCTGTAGAGTCGTAGATGTAGGGTCTTGCTGATATGTACTGGAATTTCGTGGGTTTTGTCATTGCTTTCCTCCAAACACCTGCCCACTGGGGTGTCTTGTTGGCTTTGCAATAGAATGTCACCCAATGGTATCCTGCATATCTTCACCTCCATTCCTCCTGGGGGTGCGGGAGGGCCCTCCGTTCTGCTGGCCATGCCTCCAAAGCTGTGAGGACAGCTCTGTCCTCTTCTGCCAAGTTCTTTGTAAGTCTCTGGTCACAGAGCTGCAAAACTCAGTGCTTGGCTGCCTGCTTTTCAGTACGCCTTCTCTTATTCCTCTTTGCCTTTCAACAAGTATTTGCGATTAGGAAACTGAACTTATATTTCAGTACTTACATGTATTTCAAGACCTCTGTGACTACTCTCTGGCAACATTTTCAGCCTGTCTTGACCAGAAGAAATTCTGGCTTTATGTGAGCTTTCCTCATCTAAATGGCCTAGATGCTCTCTTGGGGAGAGGAACCTCAGTAACCTCAGATCCTCTCACATTTTCCTGATCCAACTCATCCTTTGCCTTCTTCCATTATTCTGCTGCATTATCCTTGATGCTGAACTTTTCCACTTATCCCATTTCTCTTTGCACATCTGTCCTTCATCCAGGGCACACATACTGGGCTGACTTGGTTCTTCATCCAGTCTTGACTTTCTCCCAGCCTCCTTCTGTGCCCATGGACATCCTGAATCCCAGTGGAAGCAATGTTTGTCATCAGCCCCTCAGTCTGCACAGAAGTGTCACTTCTCCATTCCTATCACATAAGTCTGTTGTGTGTAATTTCTTCCAGCATAAGGTTCAAAGCTGCCTTGCCCTTTGTCTAGACAAACGTAAGTGGATTCACACCAATAGGTCATAGGCCTGATCTCCCTGTGCTCTTTCATCTCCTCCACAATGGCTTTTGGGTCCTTCCAGCACAGCCTCACTTGTCTTGGTCTCCTCTGCATGTTCTCCCAGTGGAAGTGGCCACACAGCTCCTGCCCATGTCCATGCAGCTACTGCCTATCTCCTTTTAAATCATATATGGGGAAAAACGCTTTGAATAAAAGTCTCTCCCAGTACATTTTTATTTTAGCTGTGTTCTTTCACTTTGGGGAGCACTGGTGATCTACTGAAGTCGCAGGCACTGGGCATTTTCACATTATCCTTCCACCATATGTTACAGCGTAGATGGATATAGGACATGATGATGCTAATATGACAAGAACAAACACTTGCTGTATTAACAAAAACTGCTGAGACACAAAGAGTGACTAGAGCTACCTTCCCACAGATGTTGCAGATTCTGTCACATAAAGTCTTCAAATCAAGGCTGAAAGTCTTTTTAAGAGATGATCTGTAACTCACCCATAAGTTATTGGCCTGATGCAGAAATTATTTGGTGAAGTTTTGTAGCCTATTTTATGTTGAAGTTCAGGCTAGAAGGTTGCAATGCTCCCTTCAGGCCCTAAAATCTCGGATTCCATGGAGCTCATGTTGCCTGTTAGATATGTTCTACCTAAAAAGAAGCCTTCACATATAAGAAGCTTCTGATGTCTATTACAGTGTCCTATGGAACATATCTTTTTCTTTACATGTCAGTATATTGACGTCTAAATAATCACTGGAGATACAAAGTACATGATGACAAGGAGATTATGGCACCTGCCATGCCCATTGCTAAATGCTCTCAGCTGGCACCTGCTGGCTGAGTTACTGCAGCCCTGAGCAGACCTCTCTGTTTCTGCCTGCTCTGAATTATCCTGGTAGTCCTGAGCTGCATCTCTTAACTCCTGGGTAAAACCTGCATCCTACTGAAGTCAGAGGGACCTTGGTCACTGACACTTAACAGAGCTAGGATTTCACTTTGTGTAGCACTTCTAGCATTTTCCTTTTTTCCCATTATACCTCACCTTCTCTCCGGACACAGATGCATCCATATTTCTTGTCTTGTTTCTCTCCCGTGGTTGACTACCTCCAGTCATGCCATGTGGGCATCCAGCTTCTAGGACTCAACCACACCACACCAGAGGCCATTGCTCTGCCCTCCAGTTTTTCTGTGGCAAGGACAGAATAACTCATGACACCATTTCCTCTGGCATTTGTCAGCTTGAGGTATTGAGCAGCTCTGCCCTGCTCAGGACAAGGGGTTAGACAGTATCTTTTTCTGCATAGGGCTTCTGAGGAGTAAGGGCTGGACACCAAGCTTTCAATTAGCTGAATATATCAGCTACTCCCAGTTACCTGTAAATCAGAGAGAAAAATCAGAGATTGGCCTTCGGGCCAATCCGGAGTGGGTACGGCGTGTCAGTGTCCCATCACATCTGATCCCACCTCCTCTCTCTGACAGCTGGCAGTGCTGAATGGGGCAACACCAGAGGGTCCTTGCCACTTTCTCCCATCCCCTAAAATAGAAGACAATATGCAATGAATAAAGGTTTCTGTCTCCTTTTGAAAGAAGCTTGCTAAAAGTGATATTTAGACCAAGCTAGACCCATAGTGTAGACATGCTTGTATATGTTCTGGAGCAACTGAGCATATTTTTGCTCAACCAATTTCAAGTGCTTCTGGTGTTGACTCATTAGAAAGCAACAAAGCAACCAGACATGGGCTATACCAGGCTACAAGCAAGTGGATTAAAATCTGTTCAGCATAGATAATTTTAAAGACAGTGGCATAGGAAAGTAATGACACTTGACCTGGTCAACCTAAACAAAGCTGCCATGAATGTGTATAAAGATTCCCTTGATCCACTGTAACTTTGGGCCACCTCATTAGTCATTTAATTCTAATACTAATTTTTGGGTGAGGATGTCCTGCTCAGTTCTAATTACACATTGTGCCAAAGGATTTTCTCTGGTGCGTTGTCCTTTAACTGTGTTAAGCTTTCCCGTTTCTTGGTTTGTCAGGAAGAATAAATTTGGGAATCAATTTGGTGTCCTTTCCATCATCAGGTGACAAAATAGTCTGTCCTGTTTAAAGGAAAGCATGTGTTTGAGTTTGGAGGGAGATCCGGGGAGATCAAGTTTTGTCCAGGGCATGGAGCCTTTAAAGAAAATAAACATATAGGAAAATATTACTAGACCCAGCTTGGGGCTGGGTCTAGGCCTGTAGGCGAGTGTCCATACTGGGGAGAGTATACAAGATAAAGGCAAGAATCTAAAGCAACTTTCTAGCCATTCCATGGCCTGGGTACACCCTGCTCTACCCATTCTGGGTACTGGGCTTCAGGACAGATCTGGACTCATTGGTGAGGGACCAGAAAAAATGAGATGTCCAGAAAGCATAGATTTCTTTCATCTAGAGAGAAGCTGACTGAGGAAAGATACCATCGAATCTTCAAATACATTTTAAAAAATGTAGCAGTGGTGAGCTTCCAAAATTGTCCACTATATCTACTAAGGACAGTAGATGCAGTGGACAATATGGGAGACAGCTTAGCCTGTAGCAAGACAGTAGTAGAAGCTCTCTAACAGTAAGGAGAGTGTTAGGACAGGATGCCTATCGTCTGTAGGACAGGCATTAGGATAGGATGCCTATCTTGGAGAAACTTCATTGGGTGGGTTTAATGACAGGTAACACAAACATCTCAAATAAGATGAGATGAGAAGGCCTGCCGAGGTCCTTATGAGCTGTAATTGCTATGTTTCTACGGATAAGAAGTGAAGATGCCAAGAATCACTTATTCCACTGTCATTTAGAAGACATAAGCCTTCTACCAAGGGTCAAGTCTAACGATCAAATTTGGGAAGACAAGTGGCTTTTTTTTTCCCAGAGGAAGCAATCATGTTTTCCAGACCCTAAGCATTAACTAAAGCAAAAATTATCTTGCCTATAAAATTGCATCAATAATCTTAAAATTACAAAGTGAACATGAAATAATGCCAGGGAATCTGAGCAGCCTGAAGCTCCAGTGCTGTAGGGATCTGCTGTTATTCATGTCACTTATTGCTGGTGGTGACAGTTCAAATTTCATTGTCTCACTTTCTTATTTTGGAAACAAGTTTGCATTTCATACTGGAATGAGAAGTCTAAGCAGGTAAAGGCTTGTTCTTACGGATTAACCAGATGTCTTTCATTAAGTTGGTTGTGAGGGAGCTCAGCATCCTCCCAGCTTTGGCAAATGTGCTTGGCTGTAACCCACTGCAAATGGCACCTTGCCTGGGAGCATGCTGTGGGCTTTTGGCTGTAGCATTGGGAAGAAGTACCCAGGTGGGATTTTTCCCTCCAGTACACCCACAGAGAGGTTAGGGTTTCCAAAGATGAGGTGCACAGACAATCTCAAAATGATCTAACGAGGTGGTGGGATCAGCTGCAACCTTCCTCACCACACTGCCTATGGGGAGCATGTGCCAGGAGGCAGGCTGCTGCAGCAGCTCCCACCACAGCACCCACCAGCAGCTGCAGTGATGCCCTTGCCCACACTCATGCCACCGCCACAGGGCTCTGCCCCTCCTGCAGGTCATGCCTGGAAGCTGCTATCCCATGTGCGGGGTGTGAAGCTGTGGGTAGGGGGAGTGTGGCCGGGACATTGGGTCTGTCCAGGCAGGAGACTTGGAAAGGCAGCATGCCCCAGCAGCAGGGATGGGTTTCTTCTCTGCCTTGCCCCACTCCTTTTAAGCTGCTCAGGTGGCAGGAAAGGAAAGGAAACTCAAGCTCCCAGACCTCTGCTCAGAATAACCACTTAGTGCAGCTCCTCCTTCCAGCATGCAGCAAGCTGTGTTTCCAGGT